>NC_142181.1:17600968-18297218 GCF_026936395.1 Plectropomus leopardus | reverse complement strand
GCATACTACTATTTATGTAGCAGGTAAGGCCATTGAGAGAAAGCTCTCTTATACAAGAATGCCCTGATTATATTGTTAAAAAAATACAAAAGCACACTACAATATATAAACATGAGACATGTGGCCAATACTAAAGGGCACATTTAAAGCAAAAACACACAATAGGCACTGCACACATCAACAAATGATCCAAAACATCAACACACAGGACAACATCACTCAAGGAAAATGCATGCATTTTGCTTTATGTCAGTCAGCAGAGATTTTTATTGATTGAAAGGGATTAATGTATCTAATTTTAAGAGCTTCTTCCATTGGATGGGGCATAATTTAAAAAAAAAGCAATTTCTCAATTTCAGTACTGACGTAATGATTTTCAAGGTCCAAGTAGTCTTGAGAGCTGGTGCAGTGAGACATTGTTCTGTGAGCATTTGGCTGTCAGGCTAAAGGTAAGGGATCTGGACCTACCTGTTGCTTTGCTGCCCCAGCACTGATGCGATTTCTGTCACTCGGTCAGCTTGTTCCCCACAGTCTGAAACTGAGTTAGAGTTTTTTTAGACAGTTTTTTTGGTCGATATTACACATGCGGACAGTAAACTGAAACAAAAACTTCACCTGGAAAAGGAGGAAACGCCACCATCCATCTCCCCTGCGGCACTTGCAGCACACCTGATCCAAATTATTTCTTGTAATTCCTCCGGCACACCCCTTTTCAAACCAAGACCAGCCCTATGACGAGGTAAGCCCATCCCACCTGACAGCCATGCAGGGCAGCCAATAGGAAGACAGTGTGCAGTGACCACATCATATAGAGCTCCTTTAATTTGTCCGTTAATTGCCCTTAACTCTTACATCATCTTAAGGGTTAAAAATGACCTGCCACTATGCTTAACAGCATAGAAAAACCCCTAAATGATCCTTTTTTTTCAACTTGAAATTCAATTACTTTTCTTAGAATGACCTCGACATGAGAAAAAGTGAAACATTGCCTTTGTTCATATGTCCATGAAAGCTGTACATCAACTGTGTAAGAATCTTGTATTTGGGGTCATGTTCATACCACACACACACACACACACACACACACACACAAACACATATACACAGAGAGAGAAATACATCTGCAACGACCATGCTTGCAACTTGCATGCTGTCCTCGATGTACAGTGTAATATCTATGTTGCTAAAGATTGTTGTTTCCCTGTAACAAAATGCATTCAAAACTACTTTGCACACATTTCCTCTATTTTCTTAGTCTACACAAGTGATGTCTTGCTAAAAAATGTTGTTTTTATTTGTTTGTTTACCTGTACAGCAATAATAATAATAATAATAATAATAATAATAATAATAATAATAATAATAATAATAATAATAATAATAATAATAATAATAATACATCTCTACCCTAGTAAAGAAAACAATTATGACAGGTGTGCTATAATAAAAACAAGTGGATTCTACTGATTAAATGCAGTCTTTCTGCACTGTGAAGAGTGAAAACTTAGATAGTCACAAAGTTTGTGATGAATGGCAGGTTGTTTCTTCAGATTTTGCTTTTAAAATTCAATCCAGCTGCTTTATTTTAGGGGTTGAGTGAAGGCAGGTCATTTTTGACCCGTAGGACAAGTGGTGTATACAAAAAGTTAAGACAACGCAAGGGTTAACTTTGTATTTATCTCTTGAAAGCAGGTTTTATGTTTTAAATAGTGAATATCTTATTCAGAAAGAAACCAGTTAATTTCTTATACCGGGTTGTAAATTATGATGGTAGAATATGAACTGTAAATATTGGAGTCCCTTAATGACATAATGGTAAGTTATTGGAACAGGTGTTGAACTAATAAAAACGTAATGTGCTCTATATTCCTGTGTGAACTCTTTCTTACATGCACACATCATGGAGGCACCTCAGGGCCCAGAGGCTGCTGATACAGATGGCTGAGATGATCAATTCTGCCCACACAATCTGAAGCACAAAGTGATGATACATGATACTCTCCGGTGCAGATGCTCCTGCAGAGTTTGAGCTGCTGAACAGTGATACAACACTGTCCCCTGCTGGACACAGTGCTGCCTCCAACTAAAGCTGAATCATCTTTGATAGCGGTGATGCCAAACACTGAGAATAATAAAGTTTGTAATGACATCATTTTTTCCTCTGGATTCATCAGGAATATTTTTTAATTTGAATAGATCCAGAATCCAGTCAACACCTACACATTCATTTTAATTTGGAAACACCCTTTTAGTGAGGATAATGAGGACATTTATTTGTTCTGATAATTTGGGGATTTTTATGACATGAGAAGTTTATGTTCTACAGTTACACGTGACTTTACTTGTTTTTGGACTGAATGTTTTTAAAGTTGTACCTAAACTTACTTATAATGCAGTCCAGGGATTCCATTTTTGAATTAATTCGCAGTGCTGAAGGCTTGAAAGTAATAGTTTGACATTTTGCAGAGTTTGTATAGATATGAGGATCAATACCACTCTCATCTTTTCCTTTTAAACTTTCGAAACCTGATTCGACTTCACTTTCCTTGTGCTGTTTTCAGACACCTTTTGCAAGTTTTTAAACCTTTAAAATTGTGAGTAAACACAACAACACTTTTCAGAAACACACTGAAAAAGGCAGTGAGAAACTTGGTAAGATATGTTCCACTACTTGCAAGAAATGAATAGATTTATATTTTCTTTAAGATAGGGAAAAACCATATTTCTAGTCTACATAATTACAGGTTTAAAACAATGTCAAATAATTATCATAATTGTTTAGCACTTTTTTATGTCATTTCCTTGTTTGTTTGTTGTTTTTAATTTTTCCTAATTTTTTGGTAATTTTCTAGTACTTTTTTCAATTTTCTTGCTAATTTCTGAGTTATTCCTCCTGAAGTTGCCCATTTCCCTTTTCCTATGTTTTTTTTTTTTAGAAGAAAAAAATCAAGCAAATTTGCTCAGGTTTCACAGGGTTAAAATAAGAAAAAAGGGGGGGGAAAGCACCACCAGCAGCCAGTTAGCCTAAGCTTTGTTTGTTAGCTTTGTTTTCTCAAGTTGACAAAATAGTTAACTCTTGAAATAACAATGTAAAAAAAAATGCAACCAGGGCTGTTCTTGGCTTCCATTTATAGGGGTAAAAAATGTACTAAAAATATAATTTAACTTAAATCAATTGATAAAATGAAAAAAAATTAAGTAGATGAACATATGTTACAGTGGGTGGCCATCCACACAGTGTATTTACACAATGTATTTAACTACATTGTATCTGCATTAAAACTGCATTAATCCAGACGTCAAACTCTCACCCTCCTACACCACAGACACCCATCCACCAGTGACGGCTCAGTATTTAAGGGAGTGATGTCACTGTCTGGCCATCAGCTCCAAGCAGAGCGATTTACAGGCAGTGAACTAATGGAAATAACTGATTGATGCCAGGGGAAGATTGATTAACTCCCTGTTTCTTTCATTCTGACCCAGAGGGAAAAGTTATGAGGACATATTTAAAGTCTAATTACGTGTAGGAGTCTCAGCGAGCGAAGGGAAAATAACATTTCCTCATGTGTGAGGTGGTAAACTAGACAGGCACAGAAAGCTTTGACTGTTCTGGTCTCGTCAGTGTTTACCCTCTGAAATAAACACCTCAAGAAAGATGTCAAGAGACGGTGGGAGATACCCAGCTCAGTAACTAATAAACAAATACATGTTATTGTTTCAAACTATCTCCAGTGACGGGAAGAAGGAGATGACTAACATCAACCAGCTCACAGCGTTGAGGTGTAGCTGGAGAGTCTCACAGCGTTTGGTGAAACCATTAGGCGGAGGTAAACAGAGTAAATCCAGTGGAAAGTGAATATTTTCCAGCTTTTTTCATTATTATATTTACTTACTGACTTTGGTATTTACTTTGGTCGTGCTTCGCTTTTGGGAAGGAAAACCAGAGTTGGGTGTCGGATTTTATTGATAAAACTGTCAAGAGAAAGATTAATCAGGCGGTGGTGGAAAGTGACATTGACTCAAATACTGTAATTTTGACGTACTTGTACTTAACTGGAGAATTTCAGTTGCATCCTACTTGCTATGATTCAGAAGGAAATATTGAAGTTTTTAACAGTTATAGCAACTATAGTTACTTTGAAGATATATATAATAAGCTCATAAAATATGATGTATTGTTAAAGACTGAGCAAATGGTGAAGCAAACCCTTTTGATGTTACGTAACAGCTGTGTTTAACAGGAGCCCCTTGGCTCCTTTCAGGTGTCTACGAGGTGTCAGCAGCTCCGACAGAGAGGGAGCTCCTCTCTTAACGTCTCACATGGTTTCATTTAAATAACATCTTGAGACTCCGTAAGGTAAAATGATCAAAAGCAAGAGGAAAAAAACAGACAAAAGTTGAAAAAAGAAACTTTTTTCTTCTCCCATAAATCCTCTCACAACCATTCAGAGTTGTGAGGGTGTCCCAGGGTTGAAAACCATTAAACCAACCATAAAATACATAACTGTATGTAAAGTAGTTTAAACCAGCTCCATCTTGACCGGCTACAACAATAAAATGCCATAAACACATTGGTGCATCAGTATTAAAAATTTAAAGGTCCATTGCGTAGGATTGAGGGGGGAACTTGACATCTTGAGGTGATGACTGAGATTGCAACCAGCTGAAACTCCCAGTTAGAATTCCTTCAGTGTTTATTTTTGGGAAGTTTTTAGCAGGTGACGAATTATCCGCAGAGGTCTCTATCTTTCCAAAACAAACAAACTGACCCAGTGAACAGCTAAAAACTCTGAATAAAGAATTTGCACTTTACAAATCTTTGTTTCTGCAAAGCTTTTCTGCTCGTCACAGACATGCCACTAGCCCAGAACCTGCTAATGCACACCTGTTTTTTCTGATAACTTAAGATCCAGATGTCTAAAACAAATGCAACAGGTGATTTAAACCAGTGAAAACACTGAATAAAGCAATTAAATAATCAATGTTTTTCCAACACTGCTTGTTGCAGAGAGGCTGCTAACCAGAGCCAGTGTTTGGTTTGTCTGTTCTGGGCTACTGTAGGAATGTGGCAGTGCAACATGGGGATATCCATGGATGAGGAGCCGCTCCCTATTTAGTTATAAATGACTCATTCTAAGGTATTCAAAGCAATTCTTATTTTTAGCTGATTATACACAAAAGAAATCAATTATTATATTCAATTTCTGCCAATATATCCCCCTAAATCCCACACAAAGGACCTTTAATAATACATGTCTCTCAAAAGGGGCCATTTTCCTGCAGAACAAGTACTTTTACTTTAACCACTTTGGGTACATTTTTGCTAATACTTTAGTTCCAATGTAGAGTTTTACACCACTTTATTGGTACTTGAATTTAGAAAAAGGTTCTAATCACTTCTTGCACCAATGCAATCAGGTAAATGTCAAATGTAAATGTAAGACAGATGTGTGCAGAGGCAAGCGTGTGATGATCAATTGAATATTAAATACAAATCTAAGTGTAAAACTCTGTTATTGTCAGTTATCTCATTTTTTTTTAGTATCTAGTATGAATTGGTATTTATGACCAAAAGTATGTCAGTCGTGTTTTTTTAAAAACTACAATGATTTATTCACTTTTCATGTTTGCTGTGCAGATATTGATGGGAAACAAAAGTGCAATAAAAGCATAAAAGCTGCGTGAACTGTGCCTTGAGTTGGCTGGACGCCGTTGTCACAACATCTGTTACAAGAATTAAGTGTCACAGCAGATATTGATGGGAAACAGGCTGCAACTGACGAACAGACACTAAATAAACAGTGTGTGTACCTCAGGACGGTATGTGCCATTCAGGTAACATTGTCTGGTGTGTTTAAAACTCATTACACAAATATAGATGTACCACGCCACAGCCTATTCACTTGTCTTTATCCAGAACTTCTCAATTAGAAAACTGAAACAGGCAAAAAAACAAAACAAAAAAAAACAGGTTGTGGTTCATTTTCCAAAGTGGGATATGACTTTGTTTGGTTCTCATGCAAACACAGCTGAGTTTTTCCAGTCTGAGTACACCAGAAAGCCGGTGAAGGTGCTGTCTGTCTTGGTGCTGGAGTAAAATCCATTGTACTCTGACAAAGCCATCTGGACCCACACCTGGTCACCAGGGATGAGGTGGAGCAGGGAGCCGCCTGACAGAGAAGCCGGTTTGGGCCAGTTTCCGTAGAACTGAAAATAAGATGCCACTGTGTGTGCATTTTTCATCAGGTCAAACTGGAGGCTGGCACGGTAGACTGTGGCGTGGACGGCAAAGTAATAAACTCCCGGCACTTTGCACGTGAAGCGCCCTGTCTCTGTGTTGTAGTCGCCTTGTTCATTGAGCACGACCTTATCAAAGCGGACTACATTGCCGACAGTTAGTGGTATAGCGTGGCCCTCGGATAGCTTGACACTGAAGGCTGATTTGGGGGCCACTGCGCACTCTCCTGGCTGCCCCCTCTCCCCCTTTTCTCCCGGGTCGCCTCTGTCCCCGGTCAGGCCTCGCACTCCTGTCTCACCTGGAGGAGCACAGACATGATGGGTATCCACTGCATTTATCACATACTCACACATAAATAATCTAGAATTACTTCCTCGTGGTTGCATGCCTCCACGAAACGGTCAAGTTGCATTAACAATTTATACATCCATGTCTGTGTAAACATGGATGCTTCACACACATCGTGATGTATGATGTTAAGTAATGGCAAGAAAAGTGTTTTTGCAGAACATTATGATGTCAGAGTGACCTTTTGGATATAAAATGTCATCACTTCATCATTTCATCCTATTATATCCTATTATCCTTTTATACATTTTGTGGACATTTGTGCCAAATTTGAAGAAAGTCCCTCAAGGCCTTCTTGTGACGTAAGACGTAAGATCACAGTGACTTTTGACTACAAATTCTGATCAAATTCATTGTTAAATCCAAGTGGCCATTTGTGCCAAACTTTTAAAAAAAATCCTCAAGGTGTTCTCAAGATATTGCATTTACAAAAATAAAACAGATGCAAGGTCACATTGACCTTGACGTTTGACCACCAAAATCTAATCAAATCATCTTTGAGTCCAGTTAAATGTTTTGTGCCAATTTAGTGCCTCGAGATATCATGTTCAAAAAAATGAGAAAGACAAAGCCACAGTGACCTTGACCTTTGACCTATTAACACCAAAAGCTAATCAATTTATTTTGGAGTCCAAGTGGACGTTTGTGCCGGATTTGAAAAATGTCTCTCAAGTTGTTCTTGAGATATTGCATGCACAAGAATAGGACAGACAGACAACCCAAAAACGTAACGTGGCTATGGCCTGCGCAGAGGCAAGACAGAATAGATCACCTGGGTCTCCAGTGTCCCCCTTCTGTCCCTTCTCCCCCGGAGCTGCATCTCTCCCGTCCCTCCCGTCTCTCCCCGGCTGACCAGGACTGCCATGAACTCCAGGAGAGCCCGGGATACCGGGGTGACCAGTACACAGACTGGGAGGGATCTTGTTGTCTTCTAAGTGGTTGGAAAGATGGACTTGGAGGAAGAGGAGGGAGTGCAACAAGGGCAACAGCCTGAGTGAGGTCATTGCAGTGTCACGGCTGAGGGACAAAAGAGAAACAGACTTTAAACTCTAGAATAAAGGAAACATTACCGTTTACAAACACCTCTTTGGAGGAGTTGATCCAAAGTTTGAACTGGACTACATACAGTGGGATAATGGTTATCTGGTTAAACAAAATGTGCACCACAAATGCCACTATAAACATCACTTTTTATCGAGCAAACAAACCAGATTACAGATGCAAGGAGAGTACATATACACATAAAAAATGCTGCACACTCATATGTAAACACACTGAAATGAGTGTTTTACAGCATAATTTAAGGACTTACACTATAATATTCACTTTACCTAAACACATACTATGGCACAGTTTAGGTGCAGTTAAAAGGAATCTAAGTCCTCTCAGACAGACCTGTTACCTGAAAAAATATGAATTATAATACTTTGTTTTTTTAACAAATTCCTCACTTGGTTTTAAGGCAAAATAAAAATCAATAACCGTATCATATAACTAAGTTGGCATTATTCATAAAAGGTCAGTACTGCCAAAACTGAAAGGAAATTACCAGTAATTTAGAACAGATGACTCATGAAAGCCCTTCTCCACTCAGATATCTTTATAAAAATGTAATAGTTTTAAAAGTATTATAGCATGCCTTTAAGTGGAGATTTTTTTCCTGAGATTTGACTGTAACAACGACCATATGGAACTTGTGTTTAATAACACAGGTGTGGTTTTTGGTTCAGCTTTCTCAAATAATGGGCTAAGAGTCATGACACTAAGAACAGCATGCTCTGATTCAGGGACGGCACGTGGCGGGAAGTGATGGAGGGGGAAAAAAGGAAGAAAAAAAATGACCACGGATGAAAGAAGATTTTACAACAACCATGAGGGGGAAAAGAGCTTTGCTATTTATGTGTGACCGTCAATTCTATTCCCAAATTGATTTAACTTTAACAACTGCAGGTATTTGATCTAAATGGCTTCTCTTTTAGCTCAGTAACTTTTCAATAAATCACAATATAATTTAACTGTTTTACATAACACAGTAGTAAAACTGCATACAGGGGAGACCAGGTATAGTTATAAATATGGGATGACTGTAACAGCACCACTTTCACCAAAAAAGTATCATCTTCAAGTCATGTAAAACATTGCTTCGTTCGTAACCTTGCATGTAAAATTTCATAGCTGTGTGCAGATTTTAAAGCCAAAGCACAGATTTTCAAGCATGACAATTTTTTTGGACCAATTCTATATTTTGATAGTGATACTGCTGAAGTTAGAATGTTAGTTATGTAACTTGTACAGGATTAGAGAGTAATCTCTTGGTTAAAATGTGAGGCAGGTACAGTTTAGCAAGTTCAACAGAATTTATACTTATGGCATCGAATCAGCGCCACTCCTACGATGATTTCTACACGGTGTACTGTGCCCACCAGCCCTTACCACAACCTGACTTGCACCCTCCAAGAAATGTAACTACACGTTTCAGTGACACGGACCTCCCGATTGTTTTTGTAAGCTATAAAAACATTTCCCTGCAATAAATTGTTAAGACAATAACGCCAAAAAAGTTAGAAAATGCGTACATCTATAAGACATTGTTTTGAGCTACATGCTCTTCTAAATCTATTAGACACTAGTCCATTTTTTTAATGTAAATTGTCACAAGCTTATGATAATAACCCCTGCATGTTTATATGTGGAGAGACGTGCTGAGTAAAAACTGTTAAAGTGGAGTTAAAATGGAGCCGTATTTTGTACGTTTTTAATATTGCTGTTATTGAGCCACATTTTATGTGTGTTTTTAATCAAGAAAGCTTTACAGTCCTTTATGATAGTAACATTGTGGTATGGAAACCTCACCACCAGCTAGTGTTTTGGAGGTATATTTACAGAATGATTAAAATACACCATGTGTTGTGTGTTTTCTTTGTCTACTACAAATAGTAGTAGAGCACTTTGTCAAAATTTGAGAGATGGACACAAAAAGTCAGAGAGGTGCTGAGACAAAAAGTGTTACAACTATACCCAGTCTCCCCTATTTATGACACTCGTCTGAGGATACGCAGACTTGGCCATTACATAATATCCGGGGGGGGGGGGGCTTCTTACTAATCATATTTTCTAAACAAATCATGGCAATGTTGCTTTTTAAACAGATGTTTCTAATAAAGGTTTGATGAGATGCTGAATACCAGACAGACTTCTCAGAAACTACTAAGCGTCAGCTACAAATTCTCTGTCCGTCTGTCAGTCTGCTCCCGTTTCCTGTTTCTGTGTGAATCCTCAATCCTCAGCTGACCCTGCTCGGACAGTATGAAACATATCAAACTGCACTGCTACCTATTACAGCTTTTCCTGCAGGGTTTTTTAGTCAGCTCGTCTCCTCTGTTGCCCTGTTTTGCCGTCTGTCTGGCAGCAGAGCAGGCGTCACAGGACCATAAAGTGAACTGATGAGCTGAGCAGGAGGACTCACACAGCTGTCCAACAGTGCCAGCTCTCTTTGTGGATTTCATGTTTACAGTGATGTTTGTGGTGTGTGACAATCATGAGAGCAGTTGGGAGTTTTTGTCATCTAACTGGAGGTCTGCTAATTGGAACTGAGAGCTTACATTCACAACAGCTGCAAAATAAAAGAGTGGGAGGAGGAGGAGAAGGAGGAGGAGGAAGAGGAGGAGGGCTAAAACAGAAAGAAACAGAGAAAAAAGGAGAGAAATGCATGTCAGCATTCCTGGCAGAAGACGAGAGCAGACAAGAGGACAAATGCTGGAGAGTCTGAACAGCTGCTGTCTGCCACCACTCCTCAGATGATTAGAAACATGAACATTTTCAAAAAGATGAATCCACTGTTTACAGACCACTAATATGTCGACAGCAGTGTTTACTGTACAACTACACACACTTTTGACTCACTTTATACTGACAAAACAGCTTCTTGTCTTTATTTTTCAATGTTTTCTTGTTTTTTTATATAAATCTTATTTTTTGTGGGTACATATGTACTTTTTAGGCAATGTCAAAGCCACTAGACTCTGTACCATCTGACTGACTGAGATGAACCTCAGTGATCAGATTTTTCTGTAAGACAGAAACATTTTTTAAGCATATTGAGACCAGCTGATGTGCTCTGACATTATGCACGTTTACTGTTAAACCATACCACGCTGTTAAAGGCAAAGCTGCACTTCTCTTTTTTGCTAAACACCCTTAGCAATGTAACAGTACAATTTTGTACAATTATTTTGTATTTTCTGCTACTTTATACTTTACACCACTGCATATCAAATAATATGATTTCCAAACACATATCCAACAATGTCTGATGGTTAAAAAAAACATCTCCAACTTGAGCAGCTACAGCGTTAAAATACTGCTTAAATTTAACCTCAATCTGTTAAAGTAATATATAAAATTTTATCATCCTTCTTTTGCATAATTAATACTTGTATTTTCGATAGTTTACATTTTGCTGATAATACTTCTGTACTTTGACTAATTTTTAATGTAGGATTTAAGTAATACTTCCTAATATTTCTTACTCCTCTGCCTTAAAGAATTCTGTATAATCCAAGACTCATATCTGCACGATAATGTACTTTGTGATAATGTGTTTCTCACTGGATACTCTGTAGGGAAAAAGGATGCCAGCTCTGGACTTTTACTTAAGATTTTGAATGCAGGACTTTTACTGCAATGTTTCTACTTTTACTGAAGTAAAGAATCTGAATACTTCTTCCTCCACTGCCTTAAAAAATTCCCTATAACCCAGCAGTCATATCAGTGCAATAACGCACTTTGTTAGGTCTTATTACTCTTACTGGGAGAAAAATACGCCAGTGCTTGGATGGGATACTTCTGTACTTTAACTGAAGTAAGATTTTGAATGCAGGATCTGAATAGTTCTTCCTCCTCTACCTTGAAGCCCTTTACATGATCCAGCAGTCATATTTACACAATAATACACTTTATAAGCTCTTACTCGATATTGTCAAAGGGGAAAAAAAGATGCCTGTATTTCTGTTCTCAGGACTAAAGCCGTCATAAAGCCAAGCTCTGCACCAAGGTAAAGCACTGAAGAGTGGCGTTCAGTAAAAGATCAAAACCCGACTTACCAGATGATGTAGTGAAGTCTTGGGGAAGCTGCTGCTGCTGCTGATGTTTGAGTCTGTCGAGGAGATCCCAGTGAAAGCTGTTCCTCCCAACCAGAGAGTCTGGCTGGGAAAAACTAAAAGGAAACAGTAATGAAATCCAATTAGAAACTGGGGAGGGTGGAGGAGAGCGAACAGGGAGGATACAGAGGAAAATATGTGATGTTAATCCAGCACAAATAAATGAGAAACTCTTGAAAAAAACAATATGAAAGGAGGGGTTTGGGTGGGATGTTTTGGGAGATTGCATAACAGTGTTTGGGAAACTCTCCAAGACATAACCACGGAGAGTCAGAGGGCTGTGGTCAGAAAAAAAGGCAAATGTCACCACAACGAACTGCAGCTGTGACTGAGCTTGATTTATTATACAAAAAACACAAAAAAAGACAGAAAGGTAGAGAGAGATAAACTGACATAAAGGCAAACAGACACAATCATATTTCCCTCTCTCCACTCTGTGATTTTCTTTATCTGCCTCCACGATGAGGCAATTTGCTCCATCCAGATAACATCTTTATATCAGTCTTCCTCTCAGTCAGATGCTCTGACAGTAATCCTCTTCTCCCTGTAATCCTTCAGTGGCAGTGTTAAGTTGATAAAGCCAGAGCTCTTAATATCTTTTTGGCACAGATGCCAAACTTGAGCTGGTCAAATTCAGCAGTTCCCTTGAATTCAGGCCAGTGAAAACATGCTTTCACTGTTATCGTGCAACAATGACCCCAAAAAGGACCAGAGCTGTGCCAAAACTGGAGATGGTGGAGGAGTGTCTGTGGGAGAAGAGAAAAAAGAAAATAAGCAGGGTGAAAGTTTGTAGGAGGACTGTATTTACTGTAATACGGGGGTCAGCAATTACAGTTTTGAGCACTGAAAGACCAATCGTTTACAGGATTTTATGTTTTTCAACAGGTTTGTTTCTTTGGTAACACTTTATTTGGATTGTCCGCCTACAGATAGTTTATACAGTATTTGTAACATTTCAACAGTTTATTAGCTGAAATTCAACTTTTCAACTGTTTTGCTTTAGTCTGTGTTTAACTGATCATCTATAGAGTTGGCCTGTGTGTGAGGATTCATAGTTACAGATTCTTAAAATGATTTCATTGAACTTGAACTATTCATTTAACTTACGTAAGATAAGAGAGATCATCTTTACAGACAAAGACAAAGCGATAGCATTTAACTCTTGAATCTCTACTTACAAAGTGCTGAAAAGTTACAAATAGCCTGTTAACTATTAAAGTGAAGTGTTACCATTTCATTTGATTCAATCTACAATAGATTTTTTTTTTTTTTTGAGGTTGTATCGAACAAGTCTTTTCATTCAGTTTATATTTATATAGCGCTTTCCAAAAAAATCTAATGCAATTCAAAGTGCTTTACAATTAAAACAAGAACAGCATATGAAATAAGCAAAAATGGATCATAAAAAAATAGAATGAATGTACACCATATAATAGTGATAGTAAGTCACTTTATAAAAGCCAGATTAAAAAGATACATTTTCAGTTTACATTTAAAAGTATCAGTATTTTCAGATCCTCCGGCAGGCTGCTGCAGCACTTTGGAGCATCACGGTTCATTAGCAGCTTTAGGGTTGGCAACACAGGTGCGTCCGTCTGTAGATCACTTTTTTATGAACGGAAATATCTCAACTGTTGTATGGAAATAGTACATTTTTCTTTTAAGACTTTCATGGTTCCCAGAGGATGAATCCTAATGGCTCTGAGTATATTCTGCCCTTTTCCCTAATGCCACCATGAAGATGAGTAAGCTATCTCAAAAACTAGCCTACTGAATGGATTTGGTATCGATATTCTCGTTTTTACAGCATAATTTTAATGCTTTTGGTGGTCCCCTGACTATGAATCTAGAGCCATCATCAGGTTAAAATTTCTATTTGTTCAATACTTTGATTCAGAGTGCTGCAGGACTGACATGTTAGTGGCCGGATGTGCAGTGGCATGTCTAGGCTTTTGTTTTTTTTGTCTCCACTACCCATAACTACTTTTCTGACACATTACTGACTCTCAGGTTAAAGAATGAATTGCACCTCAAACTAAAGTTCAGCTCACTTGTGAAACATTTCAAACTCACAGGGCAGATAGCCAATCATAATGGGGTGGCACATGAGATTTTAGGGTGACTCGTGCCACCCCAGGCCACTCCCTAGACACACCCCTGCTACTGCTGAAGTTAGCATCACCTTGGTTACCTCAACAAAAGTCCTATTGGGTTTTGGGTTATTGCAGAAAATAAATTCTCTGACAAGCAAAAGTCTACGACACTTACAGGTTTTGCTGAGAAAGATGATCTGCACATATAAACACCACTTTTATGATTTTTGGAACATAAATGCAACCGCCAGAAGTAAAAAGCTGACATTAGGCTATAAATAAACTCCACTGCTGCAGTACTTATAAGCAGCACATGCAGGGACAACCCAAATGCAGGACAGCAGGCAGGTGGACTCAGAAAAGGTACTTTAATCAAGAAAAACAGACTTACAGGCAGATGAGATAACCAGACAGGCAGGGACAATCAGCAGCTAAAAACAAGAACTCAGGGAAACCTTAAGGAAAGCGAACAGATGATCTGACAAAGAACAAAGGAACTGGGCGGGTGTAAGTGGGAAATACTGTGAGGGAAGTGAGAACAGGTGAGCAGACTGCAGGGCCAGTGAGGGACAGGTGAAACCAATCAGGGGGCAGACAAACACAAAGGCAGGAAGTAAAACCAGACATGACACATGAGGAGTGAATCAATCGAGTTCAGTTGCTAAAGCAAATAAAAGCCCAGGCTATTGATTAAAGCTTTATGCTACATTTAAATATGAGATGAGAGCTTTTATTTACAAGCTGTCCATACATGATTAGCAGTGGCTACTTCAGTTATAACCTTTGACCTTTGAAACCTGAGCAAATCTGATTTCTTTCAAAAACATGGGGAGAAGGTAATGAGCAGCATAACACAGGCATGGCCCAAAAATAAGCAAAACAATTACAAGAAAATATATATGTTTATAATTATAATCATTTTATATTTAAAATTATGTTAAAGAAAAAACATAATGAATATATATACTGTATATATATATATGTGTGTGTGTGTGTGTGTGTGTGTGTGTGTGTGTTTGTTTGTTTGTTTGTTTGTTTTTGTTGGGGTTTTTTTTTGGTTTGTCTTGGTTTTTTGGTTTTTGTTTTTTACAGGAACATAATTACCAATATAAACTATTATAATTAGAATATAGTTTTCTAGACATTTTTCCACAACTAGACATGTCTCTCTACTTGAGTGTAGGCGGTATGATATTTACATGGATTTATATGAGGCTTGTACTGAGAAATTATGGAAACTATAAAAGTGAAAACAGCCTCAGTCAGACGGCCAAATGTTCCTGCTGGAGGGCTGAATTTGACTAAAAGGCCAACCACTGCTGTAGTTTAAATACTACACAGGAAATAATTTAAATGAAATTAATTTAGTCTATATGTGTTATTGACACATTGAAGCAATTAAAATTACATTTGGGCAAAGCCTACAGTTTATACATCAAGTATTTTGCTGTGATATGTTTGTTCCCACTGAGAACAAAGAGTGAAACCGCTCTGAAAGAACACATGGCTCTGCTTAGTGTTTAACGCTAAAACGCAAGTTTTATGGGAATGTGGTGACGAGGAGGTGGAGGGGAACTTGACTTTCCTTTGAATTTGAGTCATCAGGCTGTTATGAGGAGGGTTTTAGCAGGCTCCTGTGGAGGCAGTGAGCGATAACTGCAGGGAGACGCAGCAGATTTAGACATGTTTTTAATTAGCAGCACCAGAATCAGCACATTCTGCCTCTGTTATACTAATTTCCTGTAAGAATCCATAAACTGCTGCTTGGAGGATTTACGGTTAATTTGGTCTACTTGGCAAGGTGACGATATAAATTAATTTCCAGTGGTGGTGAAGTGAGATTCATTGAGCTGAATAATAAGACAGTTGGAGTTTGAGCTTACACTCAAAAACTGTCCTTTTCACAGTAAGAACACGTCTGCAGACTTTTGTATTGTTTGTTTTATATATATGTAAATATAAATATATAAACCTAACAATGCAAATGTCTGCATACATATATAAGTAACTAAGTACCTAAAGTTATCTATTTATCTCTCTCTCTCTCTCTCTCTCTCTATATATATATATATATATATATATATATATATATATATATATATATATATATCTGGGCTGGTTCCTTATTAACTGTGTACACGTGTGTAAAAAAAAAACAAAAATCAGTTTGGCCTGCACTGTTGATGTTGGTCCCCGACGTTCCAATTGAACTTGGCAAAAAAACATGTTTTAATATATACATATACATATTTAAATATGCTAAATGCTGCCTCTTCCTCCTGGAATAATTTATAGACGGACCTGAAATTCTTTGAGTTGATTTATGTCAATTTTAAAGGATCCTGAAAATAGCACTCTTTTTTAATGTGACTACCGGTCAATTTTTCACTGAGACTGTTTCAGAATATTGTCCGTGTTGATGTATTTAAACAGTTTTTTGTGTATTTCTGTGTGCTGCCCTCTTATGATTTTGATTCTCACTCTAACACTCTAACCTGGTTTAATAAAGGATATGAGTACATAAAGACATGCAGGCCCTGTAGCTCAGCGGGCCGTGCACACAGATGCCGTCCTTCTTTAAAAAAAAGACTGAAGTCTGATGGTTCACTTATTTTCCAAAATATGTTCTTGGCTGGATAAAAACTCAGTTTTGAACTTTAAAACAACTCATTATTGGGCCCGGAGATAACTGGTTCTACTGACTAAATAAGTTTAATGTAATGGAAAATGCAAAAAAAAAAAAAAAAAGGTACAAATAAAAAACTGAAGTGTGACTAAAAGTTGTCATTATTACATTAATCTTATCTGATTGCATAAAATTTTCCAATAACTTGCCATCATACAATTCATATATTCAAATTTATCAAAATGGTTAGAATTATTATTATTATTTTGTATCTTTTTCTTTTAAGTTGAATCTCAAGGTTAACGCTTGGATATAACATACACAGCTGAGAAAAACACCAGATGGTCCATTTAGTCCCTGTTCTAAAGCTTCTAATTATTTCACACAATCTTATCAGCAAAATTTACATTTACAATTTAGCAATTTACAAAGCACTTTAAAGACTTCTTGTTCATGCAGACGTAAAAACATGTACTGATGAAGATCATGCGATACAATCGAAAGCTCTGGAACAGCTAAGAAGCACTCCTTGTGGTGAGATTATTGTCTAAATCACTGTTATGTTCCCTTAGTTAAACAGTAAATGAGGCAAGAGACAAAAAAAAGAGTAAAGGAGACATGTTTATTATTTAAACTATCACTTAAATAAAAAAGTGCATAGAAAATAAACATGATTAGAAACTTTTCTTTTTACACTTATTTACAACTTTGTTTCCTAATTATACATTCAACCAAGTAGTTTGTGGTCTATTTTCACTATTGTGGTTTTCCTTCATTTCGTTGATGTGTATTGAAAGAACACTGGTAAAGCGGGAGAAAAAAATGATTTGTTGAACTCATGAATACCGTTATTACAGAGAGCAGGAGGACTATTGATAAGACAAAGGTATATTCAAGGCATAAGAAACGAGCCTGTTCGTGATCCACGATCCCTCTCTTTTTTTTTTTTTTTTTCACGTCCTAAGGTTCGCTCCCTCGGTTGACACCACATCCTGTCCTAGGCTGATAACCTCTATACACAAGAAACAATTAAAAAATTACAAATACATGTTACGTACTCGTCCGACCTCTCCCAAACCTTGACTTGTAAAAGAACAATTCAGGGTGGATGTTGCACAAAATAAATAAATTAAATGTTTTCAGCTTCAGCATCATCTCAGCATTATGACTTTCTATAAAAAACAGTACACGATAAGTACAACCAAAGCTTCGGAGGAGAGCGAGGTGATCGGGGAGACATGAGAGGTTTTCCAAAATGAAAAACAGCCATTTTGGTGGGATCTTTAAAACTCCTGGTCAGTCTCCACAAACCAAACTCTTAATTTATACCACATCAAGTCTAAAAAAAGTCCCTGTTATAACGTACAAAGAAAAAACAGAAAAACATTCACTACAACAACCAGGGGGCGGGAAAAAAAAACAAAACAAAAATGGCAGACCTCAAGAAGTTCACAACCACATTAATACAGTTACATTTCTCATCACATAAAAACCGTTCCTTTCCAGAAAGAAAAAGAAAAACTGCAGCGCTCCTCGCTGATGGAGGAGCGCTCACAGGCACAGCAAAATTGGTACTGGATATCAATATACAAAAGAATGATGCACGTTAGTTTCATCTGATAGTACTGTAACACAAAACCATTATAGAGTACATTGAAACATTGCTATTAACCATTATAAATCTGCTGTTTTGCTACTGTAACTAAGTTTGTCTGTCCATTCCATATACTGTATAGATACTAAAGTACAAGAAATTACTATGCATGTTTCCGTATAATATTGTTATGTATTTATACTATAATTACAGATAATGACGGAGAAGGGCCACTGGTGTGGCGTGGGTAAAGTGAAGTCCAAAGAAACAACGGAGACCATTTCCTTATTGTATATATGCCATTAAACGGTGAAAAAAAATGACTTATTGTTCACTGAAGTGGATCTCGAGAGATGAGAGCCGGAGACAGAGCCCTTGGCATCAGCAAACGTGTTATCACCGATGCTAGCGTGAATTGTTGAGCTAACCCAGTAAGAACCTGTTGTCCTGCAGACAGAAATGCCACACTTCAGTATTTTTCCCAGTGCTAAAATGAAACTGCCGCCCAATTCTACCAATATCTACCAACGTCGTCGACACAAGAACTGAAAACAAAAGTCGCTGACAAAGTATCAACAAGTCTGGTGACGTGGAGGAGGAATATACATTCATTGTTGACCTTAGCAGCTGAACTCAGCAAGCCCGACATAGTGCAGCTGTAGGACCCCAAAGCCGGCCTATCAGTCAAGGTTAAAGGGGCGCCTCGATCTTGGGGCCCAAAATGGAAAAGCACAGCCAAGGTTTGTACACACTGCACCTTCAGGAAGGATCGGGCTGCTGGCGTGGTCCCTGCCTTCACTTTGTTGCAGAAAAAGAGTCAAGTGCACTTTGCTAGAGCCTCAAACGCCACTCTCAAGAGTCATCGATCCAGAATGACTGGTTTTAAATCAGGGCCTGATGCACCAAGTATTCTCAGTGACGATCTGTGCTTGTGGTTTCAGCATTGGAGTTGCATTGTCTGTCTGGAGAAAGAGTTTTCCTATGTCTATTCAGTGCCTGTGTAAAGTGCAAACCATGTGTGGGTCGTATTTTTGTTTCAGTTCACAACAAGGAGCAGCATGGGAGAGACTGCTAACAGCCTTTAAATGATAACGAAGTCAGCATGAACGGCAAACATCAATAAATTAAAAAGGGACAAAAACAAGACTTTAGTCGCAGAGTGGAACCACTCAGTCCAAACAGTCTGATCAAAATATTCGGTTCAGGGCATGAAGGCTTGTAAGCGAGAAAAGGGCATGCTCATTTACAACTAAGGCAAACCAGGAGGAGACAGAATGGCTACGTTTACATGCACACTAATGTTCCAATATTATCCAAACATGAAAAAATATCCACAGTTTGATGCAGGTCATGCAAACGGCATATTCCAAATGTGGCCTTTTTACGTATTAAGCTTTTTACGATTGGGATATGATGATATTGGGGTTTTGATGGCATTATTTGGGCTGGTAAACAGGGCTTTTGGATTATAACATCCCTTTCCCACCAAAATTAGCATGTGTACTCAGGTTTTTTTTAAACACGGGTGAACCCGTTAAAAATAGGCTATAGACTGCATTCCCATTGCCAGGAAAGCAGAGCTTGTACAAAGCACTGCAGCAGACACGTGTGCCTTTTGTGTTTGTGTGTGTGTGTGTGTGTGTGTGTGTGTGTGTATAGTTTGGGTTGTTTTGGTGTTTCAGTGCGACGTCACGTCACCTGGAACAAAGATCTGTGACAACTTAACAGTGGTTTCTTTTCTTTATGTATCTCTTAATTATTCAGTCTCTTTCAAACATCTACTTTTAACATTTACTTAAGTTTTGGATATCAACAGGTTTTTGGATACATGGAAATACTACAACATAGACATTTTTAAGATGGTGGTTGAAAGAATTTAAAAAAGGGAGAAAGATTTTATTTTATTTTATCAAATTTTTATTTTTGTAATATTTTTATCCTTTTTTTAAAGCACTAAATCGCTCTTTTTGGGTTTTTCTATTTCTTCTAACCGCTGATCTGCTGTAACGTGTGAATGTCCCCAGTGAGGGATTACACAAGTCTAATACTATCTTATCTAAAAAGGTCAAACAAGTCCTTTTTTGTTGCAAAGAAGCAAAATGACAAGCAGCTCCAGCTATTTATCTTTTCTATATTTTGACATGATAAACAACATGTTAGGGCACGTTAATCAGTGTATGCACGACTGCATGTAAACAGAGATATTTGTGGAATATTCACTTCAATTAGTCATGTAAACAGCTCATCTTTTTCGGAATAAGGGGAAAAAACAGAATATTTTGTGCATGTAAACATAGTCAATGAGAGAATTAAAAGATGAGCACTGATGAAGTGGTTCGTTTCATTAAAAATGGAGATTTGATGAATGTTGTTGGTAGCATTAAAATAAAGGCACCTCTTTACTAAAAGTCTGCAGGGGGACTAAACAGTTCTTTGTTGGATTTTACACGTGCCACTTGGCTGTTGACCATGGTTGATTGGTGACGAGAAAAACTGACTCGTTTTGATACATCTGCCTGGCAGCCGCCTGTGAATGGACTTGATTCTCGGTGTGATGTGGTGTGGAGACAATAAGGCTGGAGAGAGAGATGGAGATATCTGCTATGGATCAACAATCTTAACTCTCTCAAGTGCATAATAATAGTTCACATGACTGCCAAACTGCCAGCTAGAACTGGAACAATGAAAAATAATTTAAAAAAAACAAAAAACGTCAGCTCCGACCAAACGGCCTGGGATAGATAAAAGAGCTACTGGTGGACTGAACTCAACGGGACCAAGCCACAGACCAGTGTCAGTCTTTGGAATCAAAGAAAACATTCAGGCTACAAAAAAAAAAAAAAAAAAATTACAACAAAAAACAACTTTGAAAAGGCAGCGGAATACAAAACATAAAGACCAAGCATTAGTGTTTGTAAACCTCTATTTCCTACAAAAATGGCAATAAAATAAATACGATTTTTTTTAAAAATATAAATACCATCATTAAGTGCTATTCACTAGTGAGTGCTTTTTAAGTCTTTTTGTAGAAAAATATACATTATTTACATTTGTTTTTTTTAAAAGCAAGCATGATATTTCCCTGTCCATAATAAAAAAAGACAAGATAACAGACTTTAAAAGACTTAATACAAATAAAAAAGAAACATTTTCCATAGTAATGGTTATCACAACAGGCCAAGAAGAAAACAAGCTGTGTGAAAATTCAATTCAAGGGTGTGATGTTTGGTTCTCTCTGCTGCTGTAATTTGGAACGTGATTATGTTGTTACCAAAAACGAGTTTGATAATAACGGCAGCATGCACGTGTCTGTATGTTTCAGTGAGATCAATGGCTGTTTCTGGATCACAGCTAAAAAAAAAAATAAAAAAAAATCAATTATAAATACATCTACTAAAGCACATCAGTAGGGTTCTCCAGTCCCTTGGCTGTCAGTCCACCAGAATCTCTAGCTGCCTCGCTCTGTCAGGCCAGAGGCTTAATCCCATCAATAACATGTCTACATAGCTACCAAGCTGTCAGAAAGTCATTTTAAGTACAACGGATGGTATCGACCTCAGATTTCAGCCTTTACACAAACGGCCAAAAATAACCTTTTGCTTTTAAAACAAATCTACATTTCTATCCCCCTCGTCTCTTTTTTCTCTCTTCCTTTCTGTGGCCACTGCTCCCCCTGCTGTTTCCACCTGTACAGCTCTCATCAGGCTGCTTCGACACAAGCAGCTCCTATTTACAGTGTTAAATGTACACACCTGCAAGCTTTTTTTTTTTTTTAGAAAAAAAAAAAAAAGCCCAGTTAGGGGAAGGTTCCAGTAAATCACAACAGCTCTGAAGGCATCAGGGCACATTCAGACAGGGAGATGTGCATCAATAACAGCTGACACTGAGATTTTAAATTAAAAAAAAAACTCTAACAAGTTTCTAATTTTTCTTTCTTGTAAAATTACTGTTCCAAGTCCCTTTCAACAAATTGCACTTTGGTGTAAAATGGAACCAAGTTCTTTGAATTTTTTTTTTTCTTCTATGTTCACATCTCAGCATTAGCGGACTAACATATTTATAGAAAATTAAGGAGGATGGGCCAATGTAAAAAATTCTGAGGGGGTAACTTTATCATCCAAATGTAAAATAAAGTTAATATTGCGATGCTGTGAAGGCTTGATCCGTTTCATTACTCACCTCTGAAGGTGAAACTTCCCATGCCAAATGTTAATGAGACAAAAGGAGGCACAATATGCTGGAATTTCTACAAGTGGCCCCTCCTCCAAAATGGCCCTTCCTGTATGTACAGTATGACCACTGCCTCTGCTGTGTCCTGCCAACACCAGAAGCAGAAACACTGACAGAGCTTGCGCCCAGGTGGCAGCGGTAGTTCTACGTGGACCAGACCCAGGAGATTACAGCCAGTGCCGCGGGACCTCAGAACATCGTGGCACTGCTGCTCAAAAGATTTGCAGTCCTCTTTAAAATTGTTTACACATCAGTTGAGGAACTTGCGACACTTCTTTGCTCCGCAGTTGCAGGGCAGCTTGTTGCTGGCGTCCTCAATAGGGAACTTGTAGTCATAGGTGAGCTCCTCCCCACAGTAGATGCGCCGAGAGGCAAAGATGACGATGTGCTTCTGGCCGTCCACGGTGATGACCCGAGAGTAGCAGTTGGGCTCGCAGGAGTGGTTGATGAAGCGGGCCGCATTGCCGTGCACCGTGGCGTCTACCACCTCGTAGTCATCGATGCGAAACATGTAACAGCCAATCCCCTTTGAGGAAAGAAAAGACAGAGGTTTTTATTTACGTGGTTTAATTCTCCAAATAATCAACTTCATATATGTTCAAAACTCAGAGTTCATTCATAAGAGCTCACCTTTCCGTCGTAATATTTCTCCCGCTTGTCAGTGAGCACAGACCGGATGACATTTCCAGAGTATTCGATGACCATCTCCCCTGCATCGATGGTTTTCTTGCAGAACAGACCTCGGCCGTGAATTGGAGACCTGCGAAGGGAAACAGTTTTTGGAGGGGATGTCTGTTTGTGTAAATGCTAACATCTGCCTTTTTCTACCTCAAAGTGTATCGATACTTTCCTTTAAGTTGGTGAAAGCGCACAGTTAATTTTGATTAACAATAAAATGCTATGATGGATGAAAAGTGATTTAACTTTCAAAAATTTTAATTGGACAACCACATCAGATGACAAATCTTACCCTTAAAAACAATAAAGACAATGTGGACTGGTCTTAGTGAACAGAGACACCCAAAAGCAAAAATCATTTGGGCATTTGGGACCGCCCTGCTTATTTTTTATGAATAATTAACAGTTTAAGCACCACTGATCTAACCTGTAGACTCCAACAGTTTCCTTTGAGGTGGCCTTGAGTTGTTTGAATCTCACCGCAAGTGGTAGCTCAATGGACGCACGCCTGCAACAACAGCATGGAAAGAAATGTTATGGTGTTATGACACCACCTTGACAAAATTATAGTTAGAACTGTTAAATCTCTTGGTTTTGGATGATAAGAAAAAGATGATCCTTTACTGATGCTCTTTGAGGAAAAAAATCAGGTGGTGCATCAACAAAAAAAAGACAGACTGTATTTACTGTGAATACATAACAGAGATTTTGTGTGTGCTGAAACAGACCTGGCAGTCCTGAGCTGCCCCTCATCATCATCCTCTTCCTGCGGCCTGTACTCAGGAGGCTGGCGGTGTTTTGAGGCCAAGAAATTGAACATGTCAAACACAGACCTCCTGGAAGGCAAACCGATGGAATAGACAGCTGTCAGAAAGCAAAACAGGATCCAGAACTGGTTCGATGACAAGTTTGATGAAAACAAATGTATTAACATGGAGCATTAAAGACAGATAGAAGGCTCTTGGTTATCCTATTAACACACGAATCATTATCCCAACACAGAGTCATCTTCAGGTGGTGCTCAAACTACCTGCATTGTATAATAACATTGTGTGCAACACAGTATTACAGTACAGTACAGTAATACAGTATTTATTATTAGTCGGTTTGCTACGATTGGCTCTGGCATAGCAGGCTGCTGTCCATCCAGGACCCGCTATGGAACAACTGTCTTGGCACAAACTCCACAATATCCTATAAACATGTGCATATGTGTTGGTCCCTTTCAAACCTGTGGCTGATCTCTGCGCGAGCCGACCCGTGGGGGTTGATGGGAGGTTCATCGGTTTCCTCTGGTTTATGAAAGCGGAAACGGTAGCTCCGACAGTGTCTGGAGCCGTAAAGCTGCTCGAGCAGGAAGACCACCGCCTCGTGGACAACTCCTAGCATCCTCAGTCCATCCACACCTGGCAGGAGCAACAAATTCACAACTAATCGTTTGCATATGCACTGACATATCTGTTTTTCTTTGTTTGGCGATGTAGTGGTGCCTCACCTTCAAAAGAGAGCTCCTTGAGTCGAGCATTGGAGCGGGCTTCCTGCACCTTGTCAGTCAGGGATTTCCAAGCCTCTATAAAGACACAGGCAGTGAGAGCAGCTCAGTATTTCATGCACGCTTTATGTCCAGTGTTTATATCAACATCACCTGTTTTAATCTTTTTGTTTTTTTATATTAATACATGTATAGTGTATGTGAAATTAAACCAATTCCACTAATTTATTTGTTCTGTCAGAGAACACTGAATGCAGTCAGGCAGTAAAATGCACTTTGTATGTACAGTAATAATCACTTGCAACAAATAGGACATTGTTTCCTTGTGACTGCAAACAGCTGTGCGCACTCTATTATGTACAACAAGCCACTCATTATAGCTATATAAACTTTAAAAACACATTTTTTTGACTTTCACACATTACTGCACACCTGAAATTTAGACATTAACCGCAGCGGCTGTATGTGAGAACACAAATGTCCAAACCAGTTGGACAGATCATTAAAAAGACTTTATCTACCAGCTCCTAGTACAAAGTCTGTGTAATGCCCTCATGAACAATGTGTGAATAGAGGAGCTCATTGCCTGGAGAGTTCACAACAGCAGGTGGGCATGTTAATGACATCTCCATCAGAAAGTCGGTACAAAACTGGCAGAAATCAAGTATAAAAGGGTGAGGAAGCAGGGTCATTTACATGAACACGACAAACGAAAATGTCTAACTGGAGAGATGACGCTGGTTAGGGCTGAAGCTGAAATTGATAAAGCTGTTTTTGACCAAATCATGAACTAGCTCCGTGACCGTAGAGTAATCTGCGTAATCTACCCAGGGATCATCCCTTGCCTGAAGCAAAGTATTTCTGGTAGGTGGGATCACTTCTGACACGAACAATCTCCTGTTGTGTGCTTCATGTGTGAAAGAGAAAGTCCAGATAATGTCCGGACTTCAGTATCTGGCGTTCATATGAGAAAACATAAAATTAACAAACGTGGTAAAGGGGAGGTCGTTTTCTCTCACCTTCGATACTCTCACAGCGGATGTGGAAGCCATCCTCGCTGCAGATTTCAAAGATGATGCCCTTCTTGGGTTTGCTATCCAGGCCGGTATCCCTGCTGTTGCCGTCTTGGTCCGGTGGTGAGGCCACAGGTAGAGACCCTGCTCCCCCCGCTGCAGATGGTTTGTCTTTCCCCACGACTTTTCCTGGTAACACAGGACCTTCAGATGTCTTCTTTTTACTGAGCACACTGAAAAAGATTTGAGAAAAATATGAGAAATCTTCTTTATACAGGGTTGCCAAATGTTTTTGCCAATTAATTTTCAAAACTTAACTCAAAATATTTTATCCTATTCCCATGACTTTGTTTCAGCAGTTTAAAAGTAGCTAGGTTTATACAGAGATACACTCATGCATGATTAAACAGGCACTTCCTGGGCATTTGCACATGACCTAACACAGCGTATAGATCATGGACCCAGTTGCTCAAAAGTAATCTGATTGGATTTCAGCTGACAGATTGGATCAAATCTTAAACATGTGTTGTTCAAAAGAAAAAAACAATTCTGAAATCAGATTAAATATGTTATCCAATTTTTGTTTTGATCTGGATCATACCTTCGCTTTGTGTTGTTCAAACGTTTTAGAAGGATTGTGATACTTTTGACCCAAAAAGTCAGTATTATTCTGATCCCAGGATCAGACAAAAATAATTAAAAGTTACAATAAATAATCTTGGAAAGTTGGAATCTGGAGCAGGTTGATCCAATCCGATGTTGCTTTGAAAAAAAATGCACAAAAGTAAGATTAGTTGATCCTAGATAGCAAAATACTGGATTCCGAAATCCAGATAATTTTAATCCATATAAAAGCTCTTGAACAACTGGGAACTCAGTACGATACCTGGAAACTGAGTGGAATTACAAGGTATCATTTATATCAGTGCCATCTGTAAATAACAAACATGTTTTTTTAGCCTATCATATAGTTGTGTTTTGTTTTTTCTGTAAATTGTAGGTAGTTTTGTTGATTTAATGCAATGTGTCCATTTGTGATGTGTTGTCTGTGGACTGTTCTATGAGTTGTATGTGTAGCTGTTTGTTACGGTGCCTACCTTAGGACTACGGATGAAATTTAATAATTGCGCTAATTCCGGCATATTAACATTGATGCTTACTGCTGATATGTTGATTAATGTACACTGTCCTAACTCAATAAACATTATTAAATTAAACTTATAGCCAACGGTTTGATCTACAGGCTGAGATTTGGTTGGAGACGACAGTGATGCTGCTGTACTGTCTAACTGAAGTGCAGCAGCCTCCCACTCAAACTAACATAAGCGATCCATCAGTAGTAACTGTCACCAGCATCATTTAGCCATTTACCACACTGACAGTAAGTATTCTTGTATCTTACAAGCCTCAAAGCTCAGTGTGAAATTCTCCATCCGTTTTATTGCAAGACAAAAGGTTTGGTTAAGAGAAGCATGTAAAAGCAAATATCTACATGTAGTAATAATAATGATTATAGAAATGAAGACAGTGTCGCCCTGTTTGCCCGCAGCGAAGCATGATTGAGGCACCATGAGGGGACTCCAGAATGAGTCAGCAGGATCAGTCAGCAGAATCAATCACGTTTGTGTCCTGACGTTTTTTAGATTAAATTTTTAACTTTATGTTGTTGCGACTTTGGCGTCTATATTGTTTTGTAAACTTATTGTTTATATATTCATTTTATTGTATTTTTTAGGTGATTTGTGTTTTGGAATCTTTATTTTGGCTTATCTAGTTTTTCTGCATTTATGCGTTTCTCTCCTGACGTGACTTGTTTTGTGACACGGCCGGGCGACCACACGATACTGGCCTGGTCTATGTGCACTAGTGATGTAGCAATGGTCCCACAGTGCAGAACAAGATTTTAAATAAGTAGTAATAGAAACACATTTCAATTTAAAACATTTAAATTAGATATGTTTTGGTATTTTTATAAACAGCCAAGGCAATGTTTATCTAAAACTTTTTCAAAACATTTTGTCAATTCCAAACCATTTCCAGGCCTGGAGAACACTTTCTCTAATTCCATACTTTTACAATAATTCCATGACTGGGAATCCTGTATATATTTAGCATAAAAAATGGCATCTGGCTTGGCTGACTCCATACCTTTTGTTGGCTGTCTTGTCTGCAGGCTTGCCCATGTCCATAGGTTCAGGGGAGCTCAGCTCTTTGGAACTGCTTGCAAAGAAGATAAGAAAGGTTCAAAATGGGAACTTATGCAAAATACTTTTGTTGTTGATTCAGTCAAGGTGAGATACTTCACTTCTCTGTCCTGGAACAAAACTCTATTATAGTACACAGCAACTGAAAACATCATTTTGTACAGATAATCTGTTCGTTACAGAGAAGTGTCTAAAAACGTAAGCATACACTGACGATCCTGTTCTTGCATTCACAAGTACTTAATGTATTTCTGTACACATTTTAGATGAAGTTAGAGGACCGCAACAAAAGTATTCTATTATTTCTTTCAATGTTATGAAGACATCAAAGAAAAAAAACTATTACCAAACACCAAACCAAGAAAAAACTTGTCTCAATGTTCTCAATGTCAAATTCGTTATGTAAAACACATCTAAAGAGGTTATTGCTAATTCTTCATATCTCTTGATGTAAATAGGAATGAAGTGAAAACACGATTCATCTCAAGCAGCCAGATTAATAATGGTCTCACCTTGGGTTTGAGTGATGTCGCTCTGCGGTGTTACTGTGGTGCTCCTCCTCCTGAGAGGCCTTGAGCTTCTTCACGCCGGTCGTATCTGAGCTCTGCCTGCTCCTCTTTGTTTTCTGTTTGCCTTTATCAGCTCCTGAACTGGAGGAGTTTGGCGGCCTGTGCTCTGACGATCTGGAAATGGGAGTTGTTCTGCTGCTCTGCGAGTGTGCGGAGGTTTGTGTTTTGGTGAACACTCCGACAACGCGTCCCTTGGCAGGGCTCAGAGGGGTGGCTAAAGCAACAGTGGTGTTTGGACTGGAGTCGACAGTCTGGGCTCGGTTAATCGGCTGAGACTGGTGCTGTAAGTGGACGTTACTGACTTCTGTCTCTCCTTGCTGGTTGACGGCCATGCTGAAACTCTGCTGGGAGGGCAGGACACAGATGCTGCTGGCTATAGTTGTCTGCACAGAGGAGCCGAGCTGTGACATAAGAGGAGCTCCTGCTGACTGAAGGACCATGGGCTGATCTGACAGGCCCAGGGTGTGTGGACTGGCTTTGAACAAGAGGTTGCTAATGGGCCCTGTGATCTCAGTCGAGCTGAGGACAGGGGTGGAAAGGGAGACTGATCCTGGTGCAAGAATGCCAGTGGCACCACTAGGGGGCACAGACACAACGTTCAGCACTGACTGACTGGGGTTAAGACCAGAGACTGAGCAAGGTATAAGGTGAGTGGAGGAATCGTGGCCCAGAATTCCAGGCTGGGCGGTGCCAGGAATCCTCTGCTGAAGGAGAGTAGTGGGATCCAAGTACATAACCCCACCCGATTTTGGTCTCTTGATAATATTCGGGACCTTGCGCTGAGAGGCAGAGAGGGCGCTTAACTCGACCAGGCCACCAGGTTGACCTGGGATGCTCGCTGTTATCTGAGGAGGAGACAGGTTGATGAGGGTCATGTTGGGGGGGCCCACTTCAGACGGGGCCAGAGTAGGCTGGCTTCTGGAGCGGGCCAGCTTTTTGCTTTTCCTTGGCTGAAGACGAGAGATGGGCCTCTTCTTTCCGTGAGCAGAGGCGAGCACAGTCGGAGAGGAAGTGAGGGAGGAGGGACTGGACACTATGGCAACACTGGGACCCAGCTCGTGAGGCCGACCAGCCTCCGAGACCAGAATCTGGGGCTGGTCGTGGGGCAACCCGATGAGAAGCCCTGAGGTGGTGCTGGGGATTCCTGTCTGGAAGCTCGTCTGTGTGGCTCCTGTAAAGGTGTGAATCTGGGAGGGGTGAGCCATGGTGCCCAGGACTTTGCTGCCAGTAGGAAATATTGGCTGGGCCGTGGATAAAGCAGTGTTCAACCCTGTGGTAAGCGTCATAGTGTCCATCACTCCTGTGGCACTTATTTTTTGGGTGACACCATTAGGGACGGTCTGAAGAACGTAGAGAGGCTGGAACTGCTGGTTGACCACGATGAGCTTGTCAGGGCCCGGTTTGATGACTGCTGGGCTGGAGACCTGAGCCTGGGATGGTCCCGGGCCAGGGACTGGACTGGGGCTGCCTGCAGCTGCAGCCGGGAGATACTTCTGACCCTGAAGAGGCAGGGAGGGTGAACTCGGCAAACCAGGGGTGCCAGAACTCCTGGGAACATCCTGGTTACTCTGAGGTTCAACCACTTGGCCAATGGCAGGGCTGGGAATAAACTGCTCGGGAGTCATGTGACCCTCTGTGACTTGTGTGTCCCTGTTTCCCAATGTTGTAGTATCGCGCTGATTCTCAGATGGTGATACACCTGACCCTGCTCTTTTCTTGTCCCCACTCTTTTCTCCACTAATAGTCTCCGGGTCGGAGGTCAGGCCCAGCATAGTGCGGTCTGAGGTGTCTGAGATGAGACTCCCGGCGGTGTGGTTCTGACTGGTGCTGACCGAGGGGCTGCGTGTGGTCAGGACAGAGAGGTCAGACGGCAGCTCCAAGGGAAGATACGGCTCCTCTACAGATATGGAGCTATTCACGCTGCTCTCCACCACGCCTCCGCTCTCGGCGCTGGGCAGCTGCTGGGAAAAGTCATCAAACAGAATGTCTTTGGGCCGGTTGACGTCCACTCCAACGTAGCTCTCATCCAGGAGCAGCTCTGAGGAGGACGGCTCAGACTGCTGACCCAAAGCCTGCATGGACATGGAAGGCGTGTTGAGGACAAACTCCATGATGTCTGATGGCAAAATGTTGCCACAGTCATCACTGTTGTTGTTATCAGAGTCTGATTTAAGCAGGTCAGTGCTGAGGGAGAGCTGTGCCTCCAAAGGATCCTGACCCTGACTCTGTGGCTGGGACTTGACCCCGCCTCCTAGAGGAAGACAGTTTTCTTTCTGGTTTTTTCTGCCTTCTCGTGTATTGCCGCTCACAGCTCCACTGCTGTTGTCTGCCTCCTTGTTTGAGCCATGGGAGTCATGTTTCTCAGTGTGCCTTTCTCTGCCCCTTCTCTTCGGAGCGCTCTTATGTGGCGTGGAAGAGGAGGTGGCTGTTGTGGTGGTGGTGCTGGTGGTGCAGATGCTGGTGTCACTCTCTGAGCCATCATCAACGCCGTCCAGCTGGCCGATACGCTGCTTGCCTAAGGTCCTGTTGAACACAGCAGAGACAAGACATTATTAGACACAACAGAAAATAATCAGTAATACCTTTTTTTTTTCATGTGTAACTTCATTGTCAGTGCACAACATACATACATCCGAAAGTGCATATAACCTGGTTTTACATTATTACAAGCACACCAAACACGGCACATGGCCACAACATATCCCCTCTGCCCCAAAAACACATAGAAAAGAGACTCAATAAGTAAAAATGAAGAAATATTAGTTGCATTATAGAAATAGTTGACTTTTCTCTGTAAAATCGCTAACTAAAAGAGTCTTACTAATCCCCTAATATTATACTTAATTTTCTCTAATAAAGGATTTTATTAAAATAATTGTGTGTACTCACAGAGCACTCAGCATGTCCTCTTCAGCTTTTCCTTGAACTCTCTGTTGTTGCTGCTCCTCGTCTTTTAGAAAGCGCTGAAGCTGGGATCCCCTCCCCAGACACTGGTCTATCCCCTCTATCGACGGCAGGCCCTCACTGGGGTTAATTATTGTCCGGGTGAAGTTGTAGTAATAAGGGTCTTTACCCCTCTGTTTCATCCTGCTGTCCTCATCCTCGCCACTGTCCCCTGATGAAGAGGAGGTGCTCATATCATCTGCTCCGTCCACCTGCCCCTCAGCTGACTTCTTGCGCCCACCGGTCCGCCTCTTAACCACCGCCCCAGCTCCATCCCCACTGCCGTAAAAAGGAAGGTCTTCTTCACCATATGAGCGAACGCCATAGAATGGCGTGAGGCCGAAAAACATGTTGGAGCGTGCACGGGCGCTGCGACGAGGGTAGCGCCGCTTGGCCGACCCCGATCCGTCGCTGTCATCCTCATGTTGCTTATCATCCATGCCTCTGTCGTGGTCATCTTCAGGGCCGTCACCTTCATCCTCTGTGCCTTGAGTCAGGAGGCTGCGGTGGTCTCGGAGCTCGCTGCGTGAGTGCTCCTTGCGCAGATCCTCCTCCTCTGTCTGCATCGGGGTGTCAGATTCAGAGCTGTCACTGCTGCTGGCAGAGGGTGAGGAGAAGAGGGCGGAGCGGGAAGAGCGGCGGGTCCCCTGGCCGGCAGGAGAGACAGTGGAGGTGGTGGTCGTGGGACAGGAGGAAATACCACCAACAGTGCTGGTCCCATTAGGGTCAGTCTTGATGTCAGTTTTTAGTGGAGGTACAGTTGGGGGATTAGCTGATCTCTTTTTCTCTCTGGAGGAAAACGGCAGCTGGTTAGGTGTTGATTTGGTGTGAGACTGTGAGGAGGTCTTCACTCCTTTCTCTGGAGCTAAACCGCCCTGCTGCAGCTGCTGTAAAGTGTCCAGACTGGAGCTGTTCTTCCTCTCAGGACAGGAGTAATTCTCTCTGCTCTTTGAGGATGACCTGTCTGCTCCCTGGTTCTCAAGCTTCTCCCCCTGAGCCTTCCCATGGGCTTTCGTGCTGTTCCCGAGCACTGTGGCTTTGCTATTGCTGCTGTTGTGAGAGCTGGGGTTTGTCATGTGTGTGTTGGAGCTGCCTGTAGCTTTAGTATTGTTATTGAGAAGTGGAATTTTGTTGCTGCTGTTGCTGTTTTGGAGAGTCTTTTCTCTTTCACGGTCTTTGGACACCTCTCTGCTGCCTGCTGTCTTACCTTTGGGGTGTTTGTCTTTGGCAGCTGGGGCTGCAGCTGGGGAGGCCAGGTGCATGGAGCCTCGCTTGTCATCTTCTGCTGGTGTCCTTGACGGCCACACGGGCTTCATAGCTGCTGCAGCAGCCGGACCTGATGTGTAATCGTTTGATTTCCGTGCATTGGACTTGTGAAATGAAGACTGTGGGGTGCCAGATTTCCCTACGACAGAGTCCTTATGGAGTGAAGCTGGCATTAAATTTCCAGTGCTACCACTACTCTCCTTCCCTGAGCTGAGCTTGTCCTTACACTGGGCAATGGTAGAGGTGGGGGTGGCCCGATGACGAGGCAACAAACTTGCAGAAACATCCTCTTTGCCTGCGTGTTTCCCTTGTTTGTCAGTCTGCTTGGTGCTGCCTCCTCTCTGCTGACCGGTGAGAATGGCGGTGCCCACAGGAGGGGACGACTGGCCTGAGCCTGCAGGTGCCAGTCTGGGGCTCTTACTCTCACTTCCTGCCTGTTTGGACTGGCTGCCGGGGTTATTATCTTTCCCTGAGCCAGAGTCTTTGTTTTTCTCTGTGCTTCTATAACTGGAGTCTCTAGAGGGAGGTCTACCCTTGTCGGAGTCTCTGCTAGATGGTCTGTCTTTACCTTGACCTGAGTCTTTTCCTGTTTCCCTGCTGTATTGTCTATGCTTCTCAGAGTCCCTTTGCCCTGCATCTCTGCTGAGAGACCTCGCTTTTTCCACTTCCTTATAGCTGGAATCTCTTGAAGATGATTTGCTTTTATCGGTTTCTCTATTGCTCGACTCTCTGCTTGCCTGCCTCCCCTTCTCTGTCTCTCTGTTTAACTGTCTCCCCTTTTCTGAATCTCTTAAAGGATCTCTACTTGGAGGTCTTCCCCTCTCAGATTCTCTCAGACCTGAGTCTTTACTCGACGATCTCCTCTTTTCTGGCTCTTTGGCTGCTATTTCACCCTTGTCAGAGTCTTTTTGCCCAAGTTCTCTGGATGATCTGCTCTTGTCAGAGTCCTTCAAAGGTTGGTCTTGACTCGACACCCTCCCCTTGTCTGCATCTCTCACCCCGTGGTCTCTGGATGGATGTTGTCTGTTTCTGTCTGTGGAGAACAGTCTACCTCTTTCATCATCTCTGTGGACTGGACTCTTTGAGTCTTTGCTGGCATGTTTGGATTTTTCAGGGTCTCTGGCAGGGGAGGGGATGAGGGGAGGGGGTGAGGTAAGGGGTCGTGACACGATCTGAGGTGGGGAGGTAACTCCTCTCTGTCTGTTCAGCTGGTGGGGAGAGGGAGGGAGAGAAGGGGAGCTGTGGCGACGTGAGTCAATGTTCCGAATGCCGGGATTCACCAGGGAGTCTCCTACTGTCACGATCTCATGGCTTTGGGGCTGAGACGTACCGCCTGTAAAATTAAGAGAATTGGAAACTAAAATTGAGACTATCATTCACCTAAAATATAATTATTTTCAAAGTGATTCTGAAAAAGAAATATCAAATGTATCTGTAATTCTACAACCTCTTGAAACTGTTTTAAATCAAAAAAGAGATACATATTCATACCTGGAGAGGGCATAGGCCGGGGGCCTATTGAGCGTTGACAAGGGGGGTAGCTGGGGTGCCGGTTCCTTGTGTAAACCCTGAGCTTGGGGGTGTTGGCGGGGGAAAGGGTGTCAGAGCGCCTTGGGGATTCAAATGGATCTGGAAAGTCTAGAAAAAATTGTCACAAAACACAGTTTAGTTTAAAACTTTTTGTCACAAACAGGTATGAGAACTGGCAATATTGTATTGACACCAATGCTATAATCGACTCTGCTTCCTGGTTCTGTTGTTTGTTGTATAGATTCCCTCACTGAACTGTTTTATCCCCAAGTCTAAGCAAAGTGTAAAAAAAAAAAGGAATGAAAAAAAGTCTTGCATCTGACTCAGGTGTGCAAAAGATCCACTGTTTAACTGTTGAAGTATTAAAAAAATATTAGCTCAGCCTCTCTGCGCAGCACTAATGTTATTATAAAATTCTATAATATTATTATAACAGTATAATTAGCCTCAGTAACAGGCGTGTTGTGAAATGATAATTTTACAGACATCATAAGCAGCACTGTTGTCATCTTTCATGATGAAATGACACCACACTTTGTACTGTTTCTTTCCTTTCCATCATGACTCCTTGTTGAAAGTTTTCAGCACTGTAGATGCATGAGTTTAAAGACTCTGCTTTGCAACTGGCAGAAAAACATACTGCTGTCAATAAAAGGAATTCAGAAGCTCAGACGTTCTTGATTCGCATCCCTCGAATGAATGGTATAACACATTGAAACCTGAACTACAAAAAATCACGATTATGTATAGTGATGCATGTAGGTTACCTGCTATGGTGGGTGGGCTGTGGGCTATCGTGCGATTATCCTCCGGAGCCATCATGTTTTTTAGGTCAGACTCTACCACTGGTGGGTGACAAACAAGGATCCTACAGGTGTACACACAGCGCTTTCGAGCATCCAAAGTACTCCAGTACATCCTTGAACACCTGCAGAGAGGAAAGAATTAATTCAGTCTGCATTTTTAAATTTCCTCCAGCAATCAGATGTACTTTAATTGAAGAGAGAATGGTAATGATGGCACTAAAAATAACAAGACAAGTCTTTTTAGATAAATGAAACGGTATTTAAAAACTTACTGGTATCCTACAGGGAAGAGTTTGCGTTTGCAGTCTGAGAGTTCAGTCAGTATCCCCAAACAATCAATGGTCATGGAGCCTGAAATGATGACATTTAAATCAGCAAACAGGACACACTGGGAGTCAGTCAAAGAGAAGGACATTTAGCCACCACCAACATTGACCTACCTATCATCATGTGGACATTTTCAGGCTCCAGTCCTGCCAGCCACTTCCTCCTGAGACTAATGCCCTCCAGGTCCACCAGGATCCTGCGGGTCACCTCAAACCCAGAAACCACCTGAAGAAAAAATAAACAAACACAGAAAAGGTGAGGAGAAAAAAAAGAACCATCTTCCTTCAAGGTAGCTGCCATCTAAATGTATTAATAACCTTTAGATTTTATAGTAAGTAATGATTTTTTCTTACCTCTCCCTTGATGAGGTCCCTGTGCTTTGGACAATAGACTTTCTTGTCCTCCAGGAAGACGCAGTGGCACTGGCGAGCGCACATGAAGTGGTAGTTGCTTTTGCAAGAGGTGAGGCCACAGCCAACTGTGGCCCCTGGCTTTTGACACTTTTCACAGCGCTGAATACAAAGGACAACAGGTTGTAAATGTCTGTCCGATAATTAAACAATGACAATAGAGGGGGAACCTGTGAAGGACAAGTGTCTTACCAGCTGTTTTCCCCTGAGAACAGCCATGTGAACATTCTTCAGAGAGCCGTCGTCGTCTTCAAACACCTCGGCAGACCACAGGGCGCAGTTCACATGAGTCCACTCGTTCTGACCGATGTACAACAGCCTGCCACCCTCCTGAAACAAACAGGCATATTAGACAGGCAACACAAAGTGATTCTTATGTGTGTTAGTGTCAGAGCAGATTCTGAACTCACGTTTGTGTTCTCGTCCCCATACTTCAGACAGAGAACACACTGTCTGTTGTCACTAACTCCTGGCGGAGGAGGGAGCTCTGGGCTGTCTTCACGATCTGAAGAGAAGAATTTAGATGAAAACCAGTGAGTGACAAGATGTGCATGACAGTGTTTGTACATACAGCATATTTACCGTTTGCCTTACCAGGTAGGAGTGGAGGTGGTGGTGGCAGAGATGGAGGGAGAGGGGGAGAGGAGGCTGGAGAATCTGGTTCCCCTGGGGTTTTGGGCCGAGGAGCTGGGATGATCTTTTTCATGAGGTGGGGGAGCTCAGCGCGGGAAAGCTCCTGTCTCTCCTGCCACTGGGCGTAGTTGTGGTCCAGGGACGGAGGCAGCACAGCATTCGGGAGTAGCCCACTGCTGGAGAACAACGGCATCCAGAGACAGGCACTATTAACTTACGTCCTTTCAGTACCAACGATGACTGAGTGAAATGTGAAGTTGTGATTCCCTTATTGCCTGTTATAAACAACAGTACAATCCCAGAGAACTTCAAAATAAACACGAAAGTCATTATTTGGGTTTACAACTTCATTGAAGCCTAAGGGCATGAGAAAGACTCCAAGAACACAATTCAGAGTCAAGTCTGCGTGATGGGGATTTACACATGACAATGATCATCTGCAAAACTCGAGATTAATCGATAGGCAGCTTCCATGACAAAGAAAGGAGTTTTCCCTAAATATAAAAAGTAAAAATTCAGTCTTGCTTTGTGTTTTTTAATCTTGACAAGGTGGCTGAAAATATTTATATTCATGTTTATTCACCTAAAAATCAAATGCTACTGCTCCACCCACTCCTTTATCGTGTGTCAAGTCAAGCCACTTTTATTTATAAAGCCCATTATCACAAATCAGAGTTTGCCTCAGAGGGCTTTACAGCATACGTCATCCCTCTGACATTCGACCCTCACATCGACTTGTAAGTATGGAAGACTCTAATAACCATACATGTGATGTTTACATTTTCTTGACAGAAGTGTAGAAAAAAAGTTTTAAAATAAAAAAAAGCCTAAATTGATATAAAATAGGCTGATGTCTTCATGTGAGAAAATGTTTTCTCTAACACCACTCATGCGCAAGCTCTTTGATTTGTTAGCATAGAAAATACCCCTACATGCAGTCACCAACAAAAAGGAGTATGCAAGCAGTAATAAATAATTGCAAGGAGCAATGCCAAGTTATATAAAATACATATTTTCCCTCTTACTTGAAGTGCTATTTATTAAGCTAGATTGTTTTTGTGTGAGTTGTCTAGTGTTGGAGATAATGGCTGTGGAGATGTCTGCCTTCTCTCATATTTAATGGAACAAGATGGAAGCTACTGCCAGCTCACCTAGAACCACCAAGCTAGCAAACATCACAGCGCAGCTAAAGGGGACGATATTAATGGTTACATCTCACGCTGTCACAAGCACGAGCCTTTCGTCTATGAGTTAATGCATGTTCCCTTCTGTGCAGAGATACAGCTGGCAGGCGTTCAGCAGAAAAAAATGTTCCATCATGAAACTGCTCACAGCAAGGTCTGTAGATTATCTTGAGTAACCAGGTCATGATTTCTGGAAAGAGACATTGCTGTCAGTGTATTTTTTTTGCCGCTTTGAGCAACACAAGCTGAGTGCCACCTAGTTCCATTATACTGGATAAAAGGCAGACAACTCTACAGCCGATACTTCAACGCTCGCCAACTCACACCAAAACAATCTTGACTGAGAAACAGCATTACAGGTAAGAGAAAAAATATTCATTTTTGGTTTTTGAGTGAACTGGACCTTTAAGGTTTGGCTAAGTCAAGCAAGGCTGGATAACTGATGTGATGTGAAGTCTCGTATATAATAAGACAGCAGAGCCATCTAAATCCAGTGATGGCCACAGGATCCACTGGATGGATCATTGGTTTCCTGGGCTGAAGCACTGATTCATAACGCAACAGTCCAAACTGACAAGTAAACCATAATGAGACCACAAATATGTATCAAAGAGCCTTTGAATGAAATGTGACACTGTTACGGTTTGCCTCCCACAATGCCTGGAGGACAGGCAGAGTAAATGGTCTGGGAAAGCCGATATCTAAATTTAAGTAAGCTGGTGACTGAAAGAGTTTGTGAATGAGTGAGTGAGAAAGTGTGAATGAGTGTGTGTGCGCGTATGTGTGTGTGTAGGAAAACTTCCAATATGCAGAGCAGTAAACATACCATTCATATACCAAGTAGAGCACCACAAAACAGGGGCTATAAGCTTTGAGTTATTGCTTGTAATGATGTCAAATGATCTGTAAACAGCATCAATTATTCAATATGATAATTTCATTATTCATTATTGATGTAAAGGCAAATGCACTAATAAGTAGTGCTGCTGTCCTCCATGGATAGGTTTGAGGTAAGTGTTCACATGCTTATACAGACAAAGAACTAACTACAACTTCATTAATCGTGTATTTTCAAGTATTTACATAAAAATATAGATGTTGACTTTTCAGTCCATGTTATAATAATCACATGAATCAGTACTTCTGTGAGAGAAGGCCTCCAGTCATTTATTACCCACTTAAATCCATCACTAAGCTGCTCACTGGGCTCATTAAATCAGAGAAACTGAAATCAATGTCATTACTGCACCTTAAAACTTAACTGGTACCTTTAATCACAGTCACTGTCCTCAGATAAGGCATTTTGAAAGAACCTCATTGATCCACTCATGAATGTCTCAAGCTGTTGAGAGAGTCCTCTGCAGTTTTTTTATGTTATGGCTGAGAGAGTGTTTTAGTTGTGATTCCCAAAACTGAACATCACACAGATTTGCTCACCACTTAAAAAGATAAAGTGACAAACTAAAATTCTGATCCTCCCTCTTGGCTGTTATTTTCACTCTTTTTACTTCGAGGCTGTTGTTACAGTCAGCCCACACATTTTTATAAATATTAGTTTGCTGCTCTCCTCATATATACAGATGATGGTACAGCCTGTCCCAGAGAAACCACATCTTACTCTTCATTTCAATAATTATAGACCTGAAGTTCTTGAAATCTGCAGTTCTTCACCAAGCTCCTTTGGACGGGTTCACATTACAGGAGTATTAAATTCGAATTTTCTTCTCTGTCATTATGAACGTAACTCGCACTACAAGTTTGGAAAATAACAGTACATCACACACTTCTCAGTACCACTAACATTGAAAGCAGTGCCTGTTAGGGGTCTTAAAAAATCTCTTTGTGACTTTCCTCATATCAGTTTGAGCTCACATTTTAACTTTTTGTCTAGTACTTTTGCCTGATTTTATGGCTCTACTTTCCATTGCTTTATAATACCACAATTTTTTTGTGCAAAATTGCTACAGGAAGTACAAAAAAATCTACATAAAACATTAAATAGTTACATCATAACACTGAAAATAATCTTAAACCAAAAGCACAAGTTTACGTGTTACTCAGAGCAGCTGGATTATGTACACTGAACTGACTACGGTGTGATGGATACTCACTTGGCGGAGACTTTTTGCCTTTCCCAGAGCCTGGACTCTTTCACTTTGAACCACGGGAAGATTCGGTCCATTTGCTGAAACAGAAAACATTTGATATAAAGCACCTGCACAGAGCTACATTTGGGGCAAGATTTTGGTTAATTACACTGTTGACCACAATACTGAACCATAGTGTCTACAGGTATCCGATACCTTTCATGCTTTTTAAGACCTTTTCTAGATTAATTCTAATCATTTTTTTTTTTTTATCCAAGAATTGCAGGTAAGTATAAAGTTCCAGCTATATATGCAGCATCGTGCAGAGGTAGATGTAGGAACAGGGTTACTAGAGTGAGTCAGGTTAATCTACATTTTGCCATCAGTTAAGTGCAAGTACAAAGTAAAAAGACATTATAGGCTCAGTTGTAGGTTTAAGGTTTTGTAACATCAGGTACGTTGACTTTTATGCAGAAGAACTAGCCTAATTTTGACAAAAAGAACTTAAAAGATGATTAATGAAACCAGATCAAATGTTTGTGGCAATTGAGGCCTCACAAATTTACATTTCAGACTATTCAGTAACTTTAAGGGCCTAATATTTTAAAATTGAATTAAGGACTTTTTTATATTTTTTAAAGACCTGTGGATACCCTGTTAACCTATGCCTACAACAAGAACACCCTAATCAAAATTAAAATTAAATTTTATTTCAACATGTCAAAAAGAAAAATGAGAAATGATTATACAAACAAGCCGACCGACCAAAAAATTAATATTTACACATGATTAAAAACAAAGCAAAAATAAATTGTAACACACGACGACTTGGTTTACATATTCAGAAAGGAGTAAGAAGAGGTACAAACTTATTTCATCCCACCCCTTCTACGTAAGTTATTGAACATTAATTAAGCAGCTTCATTATCAATTTAACCCCTATACTCTAATTAATTTATGCATCATATATGCATACACCCACATACCCGACTCCAGTTTTACTCCACAACTTTTCTTGCTGATACGAACACTGTAAGTCTTTTAATTAAATTTTCAGCTGAAATTATAACTCCCCTTTCAATCACTGAACAGCTTTTGAATATTTCATAGTAGTAGGTTATGAGCATGTGTGTGATTATGTGTGAAACTGCAAAGAATATGACATTGTGTAACTTGAGAAACAGCACTTAAACTGACTGATATGACCCAAAAGTGCACAACTGTCCTAATGTCATTGGAATTTAAGAATTTCAGTGGAATCTATGAATACTTGTGAGCTGTACTGTTATTTTGTTGTTTTCAGCGGTGCTGAGAAGACGGAGTCGATTTATGGATCTTACCCGAATGAAGAAAGACTTGACCATGCTGTTGGCTTTCCTGCTTTCTGGCTGGCCACCGTCACTGTTAATGGCGGTCTGAATTATTCGTGCGATGTCATCACTGAACTCCAGCTGGGAGAGAAATGAGGAGCAGACACGCAGATGCAGAGAGTGATTGTTAAAACAGTGAAGTGATGATGAACACTGGTGGAAAGGTCACTGCAGTAGATGTCTGTGTTAATTTACCATTGTACAAGACAGGCCTGACCGCAAGACCAGGACACGTATTGAAATTTACTATTAAAAACGCTTTAAAGCTGTGACTCTTATAAATACAGACTGCTCTGCGAGAGCTTGTGATGACATCTGAATGAACCTTTATTATTCCAAATCATAAGGCAAAAAGATTTTCTCATGTTCGGGAAAACATTGTCAGCCTGCATAGATCCCTTCTATTCTCTAATAAATGTACAATAAACATACACACATATGGTATACAACACACTTTAATGGTCTTTTGAAACTGCCGGCTCCAGTTTGTCACAACAGCAGAGACACTGCTCAAAAGATAACGTACTTACCACTGATTTGTAGCGACCCTGATCCATCTTTTTCTCAACAGACTCCAGGTCTGGAGGGGAGTCACTGGGAGGTGTGGGGGTGACTTCTGTCAGGACTGGAGGATCTGGGCCCTCCGGTGAACGACGAGATGGAAGACTCTCCTCTGTTTCTGGATTCAGCTCTGGAGGCTTCACCGCCTGTCCCAAAGCCAGAGATTTACGCTGAGTAAAGATCTCACTGTTATGTTTATTTTAGCTGTGGTTGGAGCTTCAGCTGTATGTAACTGAATATGTCTGTGTACCCATCAGTGTTTACTCTATATCCATGAGTGCAGCAATATAATAAGGTCAAGTACACCACTAGTAAAGGAATGAATACAAATCTATGTATACTATAATTTCAAATACAGCAATTTGAACTGAAACCACAGAAGAAGAAGCAGCAGTGTGTGTGTGTGTGTGTGTGTGTGTGTGTGTGTGTGTGTGTGTGTGTGTGTGTGTGTATGTGTGTGTATGTGTGTGTGTATCTAACCTGTCTGTAGCGTAGCAGGTGTGAGGATGTGCGTGAGTTAAGCAGTGCAGTAAGGACATGGCGGACGCATCCCTGAAGCTCTTTCTCCAACGCCGTCCTCCATTCAGCCGGATGGCGCTCCGTACATTTGGTACACGTGTAGGCAACACTCTCTGGCAGCTTTGATAGCAGTTCGTACATTTCGTCTGGGGGACAGCGAAAAAAATGACAGGTCATTATTGCTCCCATTATTAGGTCTTTCAGCATCACATCAGCATGACAGCACTCACAGGATGGCCTGTCAGTCAGCCCCACACACACACACACACACACACACACACACACACACACACACACACACACACACACACACACACACACACACACACACACACACACACACAAACACACACACACACACACACACACACACACAGGCACGTGCACGCGCGCGCACACTGACAACTGACAAGACAAGTGAAGCGCAACAAGTACTGCTGCATACTAAACACTTCACTCTGCATGTGAAGAATAAGCAGTAAACTTTTATTTTAGACTATGTCAACACAAATTCAATTTAAAATATGATTTTTTTGAAAACGAGGTCCATTCACCCAGTGGAACTGTGTTTTAGCACCATTTCAGAAAAATAACTGTCAATCCTAACACACCGGAGAAACACATATCACATGCCGGTGTTAACATGGAGCATATTGTTTACGCTGCAGCTGGTTGTTTCGTTGAAGGAAATGTTATGGAGGAAGAACAGCACTGACTAACTGAGATTTACCGTAGACAAGGTTTCCGGAAAAGTGTCACATGATACAGGTGTGACAAACCACTGATAACGGCCAAAATACACAGACACAGGGACACAGACGTGCTGCGACATGTTTGCTGCGGCATGCGAGGCGCAGCGGAGCACGTCCGTCATAATCAACCAAAGCTACTACACTGACCAAGGAAGCCACATTTTTACTTTGCTTGTCTTTTTTTTTCTCTTTGAGAGGCTCTGCGGCCGTCCAACAGGTGAGAGCTACATAGAACTGTGTGAAAAAGAGTATCTGTTGAAAAAACTAAAAAATGCATATCTCACTGTTCAAAATCCTGCATAACCAACAGCATTATGAGGGCGATCACACCGAGACGGGCGCTCCTCTCTTGCTGCTATGCAACTTAATTTTGGGCAGTTTTGGGCGGTTTTGGGCACGCATAAAAGCTGAAATATTCTCAACTATTCCGCTCAAGGCATGAATTCACACCACTCGTCAATGTCACTTTTGGCAAAGCCCACGCAGTCCTGCTCCCAAGGTGCTCCCAGCTGTCTTTCCAGATACGCTTCCAAGGCGTTTTTGGGGTGGTTGCACCTGGCACTATTGCCCCCTGTTACTTGGCAAAACTCGATATGTAGCAGCCACACGCTGCAAAGATATAGTCTGTGTAGCTCATAAAAAACCCTATTCTGTACAGACTAAAAAGCAATCCACAATTATTTTCAAATTAAAAGGCATTTGGCAGCGTTTTCAAAAGTCTACATTTTAGGGTTTCGGAAATGCTGGCGTGGTGTGGACTTCAGATGTAAACGTAGCAAATAATGTATTTTAAAAGCAATTATTGGTGATGTAGCTACTGACCTGTCAGATTCTCACACTTGGCATGAACCCAATGGTTGCAGCGGCCACACTCCATCATCTTGCTGTCGTAGTCGTCATCGTCATAGCACTTATCACACAGTGGGCAGAAGTTTCCTGAGTGAGAAGAAGGTGACAGGTATGGCAAGTTTAGACCATTCAAATGTTATTATTCTAATGACCAGTATCTGCTTGAAGTTACTTATGAAGTCTTCCAAAGTCAGATTCTTAAGAAATCCTTCTTGTTTAGTCTCAGGAAGAACACCAGTATGTGTACTGACTCCTCAACAGCGAACAGAATTTTGGGTTGCACGTTTGTCACTCACCTTTAGCAAAGAGTTTGGCACAGTCATGACACATGGAAAAGTCATGTGACCACTGGGCATCCCAGGACTTCCCAGGTTTAGTGGCTCCACAACTTTTACAACGCACACACTTGGTGCACACCTGAAAACACAAAAACAAGGTGGTGACTGCATGGCAGAAACTCGCAGGCAGTTGTGTAAAGAGCAGGAATGGTGTGAGAGTGTCACTATGAGAGGAGTAAAATGTTTTCATAGACACGGCCTGTGAGAGGGTCCCATTACTGTAAGTAACACTGTTGTGAGAGTCCGTAAAAATGTGTGAACAAAAGGAGAGGTTTGTGAAAAATGTGTGAGCGTAATGTTAAAGTTTGGTCAGACACCGGTGAAACTGTTAGAGTTACATTAAGGTGAGAGGGAAAAGAGGAGTCTAAAGGAGGAGTGGTGTGTGTCCATACCCAGACTCGCTTCTTCTTGGTGGGTCTGGTAGGGTGGTTGGGACCCAGGCACTCCGGGTGATAGCTGTTACGGCACTTATTGCACTCTAGCAGCTGCTGCTGCTACAGTGACAGAGGACAAAAGTAGCCAAATTAGTAAAATTCACCCCAGCCATCTAGCATTATTTTGAAATGCATGAATGAACAAATTAGATTCAACATTATAATGTTTTCTAGAGGGTGAGAGAATCTAAAATTTTCTGCAAAGGTTTAACTACTGTGCAAAACCTGGTTTATTAACTGCTACATTCATCGTGGGCTTTATAAACCATGGACCATCATTAACAATGGCATTACCATGTAGCTATAATGTAGGCTGCATAGAACTTGGCAGGGTTTGTAGACAGCCACTTAGTGACAACTGTAGTAAAGTTTTTGCTTTTGGCTTTGGGTCGTCACAATTAACTTTATAATTAGAGTTTTTCCGCTGCCTCCAATACTGCCTAAAATCCTGCATTCCAACGACACATCAAATTCCACAAAGAGCCCAAAAGCAACAACGATAACCAACAAAAATGTTAGATTTATGGTTCTGGATGGCCAACTCATCACTCGTCGAAAACATGGGATTTCGCTTTTCGCTGCTTAATGGATCGGAACAGTATTTGGTATCGATTTATTTGGAATTTCAGAACATCTCTGTTTATAAGACACAGCTGTTTTTTCCAGTTGCAAACCAAGAGCCATTTATGCATACCAAAATTAAATATCCACAGACAAGTGAACAATTGTTTCATGAGACTTTCTATTTCTCTGCATAAAAAGATATATTAAAGGTATCTTGTGAAGTTTTTGACGACTAGTAGAGATACAGAGCAAGATTTTTGTGTAAGTGTGGCTCCCTGATTTGTTTGTTTTTGTCCACCTGCACGAGGGTGCACTTGCATCTGCATGTAGATAAATATTTCTGCCAATGGTTTCACACTATTCCACTGATTAACAGGTGGTGGTAACGCGGCAACACAGGATTACAACAACAAACGCAGGGAGGAAGAAGACTGCTTTCAAGTACAACATGGATGTAAACAATACAGGACAATCCTGCATTGTTGGTTTGCAAGAAAACTCCACAGGACACTTTAAAGTACGATTTTTAAGATCATCTAGACTCACAGACTTTGCATGATATTATGTATGTACAGCAGTTTGAAATTCCAGAAGTCTCACCAGAAGCTGAGATTTCAGGCTCTTAGCGCCACACTCTGCTGAGGAATCAGAGCATCAGAGACTTGCTGCTGTTGAGGCAGTTCTTTGGTCGCAGATGAAAGCCAATCAAAGTAAAAGTGATGTAATGCCCTTTAGAAAATATCTATTTCTAGTTTCTTAGCATTCAGATCATCTGCAGACGTGTTGGTGTTTAAAGACCAATAACCAACAAATCTATAAAACGATTAACATGCACCAACAGGACAAACAATCCAACGGGAAGTTGATTATGTTACTTAGACCAAACATGTTTATGAAAATCCTAAAGTGACAACCATACAAGACTCGCCCAATGCACATTTTACACAGGACTTGAGATAAATAATAAACTCATGGCGTGAATCCAGGAAGCTGATTAAGAGCTGTCTGTTGGCAAAGCTAACAGGCTTCTTTCTAGGGAAGATTCTCCAGCCTTTACACACTGTCACTCCACACTGAGCTTCTTTTGTGTGCAGCTTTAAAATGAACAGAACTGTTCTGAATGGCTTACTTTGGTTTTCTGGTGCTGGCGTCCACAGGCCTGGCAGAACCTGCATCGTCGACAACACCAGTTCTCAAACTGCTCCTGGAGAGGGCGCTCCGACTCCCCCAGGCAAAAGAGATGGAACGGTTCACAGCATACCTGACAGAAGACAAACTACGAAGAGACGTAACAAACACAGGGGAGAAAGACAGAGACTGTTAGAATATAGGTTTAATGACTGCTCTGACAAAAGGACAACAAATTAAAAGGCAAACAAGTTTTAAAGACAATGACTATTTTTATTACCTCAACATTTCCACTGCTTGCACATAAGAAGCAGAGCACCCGGGGCGTGACAGGCACAGAGGTGAGCAGGCTGAGGCCGCCAGCCTCCCACACCTTCTCCACATCATGGTCCCTCTTGAAATCCACTCTGATACGATGCACTCCGTCGCAGGGCGCTCTGGGCTTCGCCTGGCCCCTAGTCGAGGGAGTGCTTAGCCAGTTTAAAGTACTGCTGCTGGGGGGTTTAGTGGTCAGCGGCTTCTCATGTTAAGCAGACAAGAGGAGAGCGACAGAGGAGGGTGAATATCAGAAATTACACATGATCTACAAGTTTTGATGTGAATTATGTGAGAAAACGTAACTGGATAATGACTACTTCTTACCTTGTCTTTTGGTCTCTGTTTAGGAGACGGAGGAACAGAGCGAGAAGTTGGCTTCTTCAACTGTTTTGATTCACCTATGAAAAAGAGACAGAACGAACGACACATTTAGACTGAAAGTAAATAAAGAGGATTAAAGCTGTGAGGACTGCAGATTATAACCAGCTGAAAGTTCTCCTGGTTTGAATTCCTTCAGTGTTTATTGTTCAGGAGGTTTTTGCACAAAGAATTATCTGCAGGTCTCCTCTTCTCAAAAGCAAACAGACAATGATTTAAACCAGTAGAAATACTAAATAAAGCCGTTTCATGTCACAATTTAATGTGCTGTTTGGCATATCGCAGATGGTCCGCTAGCCCAGCACTTGCTAATGTGCGCTCTCCTTTTTTCTCTCATAACTTAAGATCCGAATGCTCAGGATGTTTTCACCAGGAGCTGAATTTTCAGAGCTGAGAGTATTATCAGAACTCTCTTCTTCTCCAAAACAAACCAACCCTGTGATTTAAACTGATAAATACGCCAAATAAAGTAGTTTAACGCAAAAATAGATCAGTGTTTTTCCGACAGGCTTGTCATAAAGGGGATACTAACTACACTGGCCGAGGCGAAAACGTGAATGGCGCCTTTTAGTCTTTGGTCTGTCTGTTCTGAACTACAGTAGAAACATGTTGGTGTAACATAGTAATCTCTGAAGATGAAAACCTGCTCCCTATGTAGACATAAACAGCTCATTCTAAGGTAACGAAAACACAGTCATTCTTACTGTCAGGTGATTATACACTTCAGGAAATATACTAATTGTATTATATTCCGTTTCTACCAATTGATCCCCCTAAATCCTACACACTGGACCTTTCCAACTTTGATAGATTGCAAAAAGTGTGACCAGTTGTTTACCTGTATCTGAAAGAGTTGTGGTTGCGCTCGGCTGTTGTGATGAGTGCTGCTGGGGCTTCTTCTTGGGCTCGCTCAGAGGAATCTTGGGTGAAGCATCTTTTTTTGAAGGCGCCTGACTTGTAAGAGGCCGTTGCAGCTGTTGTGATGGTTGATGTGATTGCGTAGACTGGGAGGGGGAATTTTGGGCTGAAGATGACGGGGAAGAAGACGATGACGACGAAGACGATGATGAAGTGGAAGAGGACGAGGACGAGGACGAGGAGGAAGAGGTTGGTACAGACTGCTGTGGTTTGTGTCCTTTCTTACTGGTGACGCTGCTTGAGACTGAGAGCTGTTTGGCGTCTGGTGACGGGGCTGGAGACTGAGTCTGGGCTGTGACTGTGCTGGGTGCCTGAGGGGGTTCAACCGGGGCAGGGGAAGATGCGAGGGCTGGAGATGATTGCTTCGATGAAGGCTGCTGTCTGGACTTCTCCTCCGCCAACTTGAGTGGAGGAGTTTCGCTCTTTTTGCGGGGAGGCTCCTCCTTCGGTGGTGCAGGAGTAGTTTTAGGGACAGACTCTAAAATCGGTCCTTTTACCGGATTGAGACCCTCCTTCTTCTCAGACAACTTGTTCTTTTTCTTGTCTTTCTTGCCTTTGCCTTGCTTCTGAAGAAACATTTTTGAGGGCATCCACTGCAAGTTCTGACACTTCCTCATCCTGTTGACAAAATTCAAACTTTAATTTCTTAAAAATGTAATTAAAGTGAATTTGTTATTCAAGACCTACTTGAGAATAAAACAATCATTGTGAAAAACATCAACCAAGACTCACTTGCAGCATTGTTTTTTAATGTTTCGTCCTCCAAACTTAGGCTTATCGAGACAGTTGGTACAGACACCACAATCTTCTGGAACTTGGCAGCCTGAGCACTGACCACAGCGTCGTGACCGACGTCCCTTCTTAGGAGGAGCTTCTTGCACGGCCTTTTGCCGTGTCTCCCGTGGCTTTATGGGAGGGGACTGAGGCTCTGCCTCCTCTGAACCTGCTACTGATGACTTGTCTGTAGGAAGAGGTGGATTACAAATACCGATTACTGAGACACAATAGTACAGGATTTACTTAACTCACCAGAGTTTAAGAAACTAAACCGTTTTTGGGCCCGGTCAGAAAAAGCACAGCAAATAAATGCTTTGCACATTGTTGCCCCTCAAGAAAAAATGATTCAGATAATAATGTAAACATTGAGTTAAGGCCCATTATATATGACATGTATTGCCTAAATTATTGCACTTTAGACTCTAAGCATCTTCTCTATGATATACTGCTTCTGTTGACTAATCAACAGTTTAAGATTTGGCTTATTCTTAATTAAGATAGTCAAAAACTGCTTTGTTTATCTCAGCTGTGAACAGCAGTAGTTCATTGCTAGCATTTCAGCAGAAAAATAAAACTTCCATTTAAAACATATTTTAATGCATCCACATTTTCACAAATACCTAGGGCTATAAATAACTATTACTTTTACTGTTGATTAATCTGCAAATTCTTTTCAGGATTACAGATTAATGGTTAATTGGCTTGTTTAGTTGATAAAATTGTTAAAAATGCTCATTATAATTTCCCAGCTAAAGCCTGAAGTGATGTCTTCAAAATGCTTCTTTTATCCAACAAACACTCCCAAACTATCAAACATTTACTACATCATACATCATTTCATAAATGACAAAAAAAACAGCAAATTCTTACATTTAAGAAGCCAGAGCCAGCAAATACTGCACATTTTGCTGATTTTCAAAATTGTTGGTGATTAATTTTCTAACTAATCATTGCAGCTCTAAAAAAAATATAATGTGAAATGTCCAGGAACTTGTCTGTAAGATGTGTCACAGATGTCTTCAGAGTAAATGAACAGGCAAACATGGGAATGGTGTAACTGAGCTATTGATATGTCACTGACATCATCGTCATCCTCAACCTTACAACATTTCACATGTTCCAACATGGCATGAAAGCAGTCAGAATAACAGGAACAGGGCAGCCAAACTCTGCTCGTTCCATTGCCACTTCACTGTGTACTTGTGCTCTCATTGATGACTGGATTTCTCTGCTGTTGTGGTTGGTCTGTCCCCACTGCATGCAGCAGAAATTTTGCAGGACTCACACAGATGTTGCGTAACAAATACAAAACGCTATGTTTAGTCGATCAGATTGCTTTACACTGAATCGTTAAGCACACCAACCTACCGTATACACCTAATATCTACAGTATATGGTGTACAGTGGTGCTAACTAAGCCCCCACTCAGAATAGGCTTGTGTAAAATGACCTGATAATCCCAATGATGTGTAGTTAGTTTGTCCAGCTTTATGATTTTTTTTATGGATTCTTATTCTGTACTTTTTTCCTGTACTGCTATCAGTGAAGTAAAAAGGCTAAGTGCGACAGCCAAGAGGCTGTAAATCACATGCAGGTCACATGAGAGGTGACTGTGCTTACCATCATTCCCCATGGAAGATAAGATCTTCTCTCTCTCCTCCCAGGGCAAGGCACTAAGTGTGGGCATGTCATCAGGAAACACTGCCCGATTACGGCCAAGAGCCACAGCTGCACGACGACATACATGCTTGATGCGTGGACCACGGACTGAGGCCTCTGACGAGTCACTCTCTTGACCCTGCTCACAAGCACACATCACCACAAGCAAATGAAACAATAATTTGAAGGGTATGCTTTAAAATATTAGCAAACACACTGTCAATCATACACCACCACAAATATACAATGCAACAAGCTGAGATTTTAGGATGCTGTTGAAGTGAGATTAATTTAATTTGTTGTGCATGTTTCATGAAACCAAATAAAACTCTTTCTGCACAATGTTCCAAAATGATGATGATGATGATGATGATGATGATGATGATGATGCAGCAGGTGCAGATGCAGATAATGAGGTTACATGGGAGTGTCATGACTAGAGGTTGGGCCAAAGCTATGAGTTCAACTGAGACAAGGAATTTTTATTTTCTTGAAAATGTGCAACAACCGCCTAGAACCATCTAAACTTTAGATTAACAGAAGAAGAACAGAGGAGTTTATTCTGGAAAATACTTTCAAAAGAGCAGCCTGTGTCGCTTTCTGCATAATGCATGAGCCTAGCAGAATTCCCCTTGAGTAACACCCTCTGTGGGACTTTCCTATTATCAAGTTTCACTTTGAGTACAAACACAGGTTTCTATTTATAGAAAACATTCATAGCATCATGTAAAAGTCACTTGCTTGTGGCTATATGATGAGAATGAGAAAAACAGATAAGCTTTGTTCTGGAGACACATTAACCACAATGTCAAGACATGAACAGAAAAACTGACCTGGCCCTTCGTCTGCTCTGCAGGCTTTAGCTTACTCTTCTTTATCTCGAAGAGCTGGGCTTTGGCCTTCTTCAGTAGTCCAACTACCCGCTTGTCGGTCACAGGCTGTTTCTCTGCTTGTGCCAACATTGATCCAAGAGAGGAGACAGGGAGCTGTTGTCTGCCTGGCTGCCCTGGAAGGCTTGCTGTCTGCTGGCTAGGAGCACTTTGTTTCTCTTTCTCCTTTTCCCCATCCTCCATCTCTGCTCCCTTCTCAGAGGATCTGCCTTTCTTTGATAGGCGTCCTTTAGCGATGGACATGGGCACAGTGGAAAGGGGCCCACGCACCTCTGAGGAAGCAATTTCAGAAACCATGTCAACTGACATTGATTTTTTTCTCCCTGGAGCCTTTTTTGGAGCAATAGATAAAAGGGCATCCTCAGAGTCCCTCCCATCCACAGTGAACAAGCTGGAAGGTGCACTGGGGGAGCCATCTGGTGTAGAAACCTTACTTCTTTTCTCCGAATCCTTTCTCCCTTCCCTCTTATTTTCCTTCTCTTTCTCTCGGTTTTTCTCGGAATCCCTTTCTTTTTCCTTTGGAGCAGGTTCCTGGGGAGCTGACAAGCTTTTCTCTTTACCTCCTTTCCCAGCTCCTCGCCCTGTGTCCTGGGCACTGGAAGGAAAGAGAGGGAAAACTGGGGAAGAAGTGGATGATGTAGTTGACAAAGGAGGTGGGTTTCCAGCAGCCCCTCTCCTGCTATCAGGTGTCCCTTGTGGAGCCAGGCCCATAGATACGGTGGAGAAGGTGCTGAAAGGAGGAGGAGTTAAGGCACTAGTGGCGAGTGGACTTGCAGAAACCCCTGGCAAAGAGCTGGGATTACTACAGGACACAGAGCCTGTCAGCCCAGACATCTCAGAGGAGCCTTTCCCCACAGACATTGGGCCTCCTATTTGGCTGCTGCGTCTGGTCATCGAGTGGGAAGGGGACCGCGGATGGCCACGTATTGTTCCCGGGACCAGTCGTCTCCTGCGCCGTGAGCTTCTGCTGGAGCTAGACGATGTCTGGTGTGGGGATAGAGAGCCAGGGCTGCTTCCAGAAGATGACTGCAGGGTAACAGACTCAAATATCCGAGAGTGGGCCTCGCTGGGTGTAAACCGTGGGGCGCGAAGCAACGGGCTGCGCTTGTGGACTGGTGCATCGAAGCGGGATGAAGAGGGATGTTGATGGTGGGCATGTGGGTGAAGAGGGGCGAACAGACGAGTCCCTGTCCCTGCTCCGCTGCCTGGCGCAGGAAACGCCACTGGAGAAGCTCCCCCTGCTCCACTAACACCTTGGGGCAACAGCCCCACATCTTGAGCTGTGAGAGGGGGAGGACGGAAGTTGTCAAATATGGGCTTGCGGATGAGGCCCTCCTTGGCATATTTAGCTGAGGAAAAGTACTGCTGCTCAGGGTGGGACAGGGACGTCCAGCGGAAGGTGGGCTCTCTCAGAATCGAGCGGCTTCGCTTGTCTGACAAGCCAGACAGAACTGACGGTCCAGCAAGGAATGGAGGGATGGGGTGAGTCATCCAGGGAGACTGCGAGTGGTGTTCACTGATAGCAGCTGTATTAGAGGAAGCTGACTGGGGAGGCTGTGGAGGGGTGAGGAGAGGGGGAGGTGGAGGTGAAGAAGAGGAGGAGGCTGTGGAAGAAGCTTGCTGGGAATTTACAAGTGTAGAGGAGGACATCAGCACTCCTGTTGGTGGGCTGATGAGAGGCTTCTTAGCCGTGGTGGTGAGAGTCTCTCTCACCCTCTGGCTCTGACCTCCCCTGCCGACTCCCTGTCCTCTTCGGCCTCGTCGACTCCTCTCTGGCAACACATGCTCCGGCTCAGGCTCAGAGGGAGGAGAGGGAGGCCGTGAGCTGTGTAACAGGTTGGCCTCCCTCTCTCCCTGTGAGGACGGAGAGTGATCCTCTGGCTCTGACAAAGCCTGTGTGGCCTCAGAAGCCTGGGAGTCGCATGATGAGTCATCCAAGCTGGGGCTGCTGGACCTGGAAGACTCTGCAGAGGAGAGCTGGGAGGAATGCTGCGACACGGCGCTTGAGCCGCAAGACGCCGCACTACTGCTGAATCGCCCGTTGGCGGCATTGTTGTTGTTGTTGTTGAGCAGACTGACAGCTGTTGACGGAGCAGTGGGGACGGGGGCAGGAGGTGGAGGAGGGGGGAGGGAGTCAATCGGAGCTGTAGTTCCAGTGCTGGTGACAGCAGGTGTAGAGGAGGCCAGTACAGGAGCAGGTGAAGAGGAGGTGGTGGAGGTGGGTTGGGCAGATGTGGAGACAGCTGCAGGGGTTGTTTCTAACCGTGCGATCTTCATATGGGGTGGTGGGCTTCCAAAGCTGCCCTCATCTTCAATGAAGCGCTTGGGGGTTTTGATGATGCGAAGGGAGACAGTGCTGACCACAGGCATGATGAACTGCCTGATGTTCTTCAGCTGAGTCTTCCTGATGCCAGCTTCGATGGCTCCTGCCCCGTTACCCCCGATGGCCACAGCTTCTTTCTCCAGTCGCTTCTGCGCTCCTTTCTTGGCGCGCTGCAGCAGCTGTTTAGCGATGGTTGCATCAGTGCGTTTAGAAGAGGGGACGATCCTGACAGGCTTTCTATGGCGAGGGCTTTTCCTGAGGCCCACTGTCCTGCCTGGCTTAGAGGGAGACGGGGAGGCAGGTGGATTGGAAGAGTCCTGATCCTCAGCACCATCCACATTACTCAGCATGGGCTGCTGAGAAGTGTGTGGCTCTGTGCCTCTATCCCCCCCTCTGACTCTGAAGACTTTCTGTTTCCCTTCCCCACCTTCAATGGAAGTAGGCAGCTGTGCAGCAGCAGCGGCTGCCGCCTCTGCTTTGAGACGCTCAGCTGAGGGTGGTCGCCCTCGTCTGCGTCTGGGGACACCGGGCAAAGTCTTAAGCCGTGACTTGAGAGGGGCGAGTTTAGTTGCTCTCAACCTCTTCAGGTTGGTAACTTTGGATTCACCCCGCCCACCTTTGGGAAGCTTTGCCTCTGTGTCATGTGGCTGAGCAGAGCCCAGTGGTGTCCTCTTAGCGCCCTTTCTGTCCTTGTCTTCCTCTGTGTCCATGCCCAGCTCAGAGCCAGCCTGCCTACTGTCCTCTCCTGCTGCATGACTGCCTGTACTCCAAGCTTTCTTGCTAGTTGAAGACGGGGGTCGACCTCTTCTCTTTTCCCCGGTGCCAGGTGGCCTCCCAGGTAGCCTTTTCACCCTCTCAGCTGGCCTTTCAGGGCCTTCAGGTTTGGCCTGTGTCGGGGAGGGAAGGGAGGAGGGGGAAGGTAGACCTGCAGCAGCTTTGTGGGCAGTGAGGGCCCGTGGGGGACGACCTCTAGGCTTCCTCTCCTGTGCGGTTGGGCCTGCTAATAAAACCAGAGAACAAAACAGAGGACATTTAGTCAGCATGGATGCATTTGACTAGGACAACCTGTACAAGCATCTCAAGACAACAGTAAGGTCCCTGATAGACCGGTACAAAGCTATCTTTAGTAACTTCACCTGAAGAGGTTGTTGAAGAGCTCTGTATTCTTTTTTGCTCAGCCACTGGTCCAAATCCTCTAAATGCTTCTTCCTACAAAATAAGGAAAAAGAAAACTAATGAATGTTTTGTAACCATGCAATTTTTGTGATGCATAAATACAGTGAAGCAGCAATGTTGGATAACAGGTCAAATTTACAGCATCCATCATTGCACATAATTGTCAGTTGGCCTAGATGTGCAGCACTTGAGTCGTATTTGAAGTCAGACGCAGATGACCAGGCTATAGGCTATAATGATGTCCTCAATCTCCCTTTTGCCTGATGGTTTACTCTGGTACACTCATATTTCTCTGGCTTTTGGGATGACACACTTTCAGCTGGAGAAGACTCAACCCACAACATACAGTTTGAATTGCAAACAACCAAATCTTACTGGGTGACTAGCACACTGTACTGCATTCCTGCTCCCTGAGGGAACTGTAAAATGCTTGGGTGGTTGATCATACATAGACAGTCAGAGGAACGACACACAAAAGAAGAAGAGCCCAGCCCTCCCAAGCTGTAGTTGGTAACTTTTAGAAAAACAGCTTTTTGTCACTATATACTGACAGTAGTTCATGGGACAGATACTCTGAAAAATTCTCCTTTGCCTCCTCCTAGTGCTCCTACAAACATCTGTAAGAATCCACTGCAGCTAAACGAAAAGAATTGAAGCAAAGGAGTCTCCAAGACACATGTCAGTCACGTAAATCATTGTCCATGAACAGCAGTCAAACTTGGCAGCACCAGAAAATGTTTCAGAAACATATTTAACTGTACTGTTAAGCTCTGAAGAACAAAGTTTGTGACTCATCTGCCACGCTAAAAACAATCCAGTAAAAATCAAGCAAGCATCCACTTTCTAATATTACCGCTAAACAGTGCACTAACACATTTGAGATGAGAAAATGGCGATGCAGTAACAGAATCCTGATTCATATTTGATCAGCACTGCATAGTTAGACAGTTTCACCGAAGTTCATGAGCAGTGACTGACATGATTGACAGCTGCATTAGACACTCCTCTAAATTTTGCAAATGCCATTACAAGGAGGTAGATGAACATGATTTCTTTCACATATTATCTTTCTCATGTACTATAATCAGGATATAGTGAGTTTCAGCAAATATGATATGATAAATATGATATGATATGATATGAAAAAACTGTATAAAAGTTACCAGCTGTAGCTTTAGGATTCAAAGTAAATCATCTCACATCCTGTCCACTAGTGAGGCAACAAATATGAAGTGTGGTTTGAGGATGGCACCAGAGAAAACCAATGGTGTTGCCTTTATGATAAGGCTCTATCCTTATACATTGTGTGACCATAACAGAACATCTCAAGAGGAGCTCATCAGACTCAGCTGTACATCCTCAGCCCTGAACTTTCACTCAGCTTTGACACCCTCAAAAGTACATACACACAGCTATGTGAGCTGTGTGAACAATCGAGCATGCCATCATGTTAAAAAGCCAACTGCTGGATGTTGACACATGTTCAGTATGTAGCATTATTTTGCTAACATAATCCTAATACCTAATATTAATTTATCTGCATGATAATGTGCTTTAAATGACCATGTTAGTACGACACACTTCCCTTGTTACCATACTAATGTAATAATAGCTGAGGCTGACAGGCTGTGCATTAGTTTTTCTGAGCTGAAGTAAAATTTTGGCCTGTTGGTTGCAAAACAGAATCTGAAAACATTAGGAGTCATGCTACGGGCACCATGGAGGTCTATTCCAAATTTCATTCAATTCATTCATCAAATAGTTGGCAAGATATTGTACTATATTATACTATATTATGAACGCCCGACCTTGCTGCCTCAAAAACCTTTTCAACTTTTTTCACCTATCACTCCATTAAAATCACATTAAATACACAGTTGTGCCCCATGTGCCATGACTCTCATTCTTCCACTGAAACACCATGAGTTCAAAGCTTCACTCAACATGGTCTGTGTGTATAGAAACTTATGTGTTACTACCTTAGAACAAATGCAAGAAAGCATATTAAAGGAACACCAAAAAAGACTTAATACCCATCTGTCAGGGAGTGAGTCGACTGATGTGTCAAAAAAAGTATTTGAGAGCCTGAACTGGCAGATTAAACATGCTGGAACCACTGAAGTGCCATATTCTTGCACAACAAAACTAAACCATATTCAAAACACCAATATATCACAAGTTGCGCTTGATATTTCACTTAACGAATCTCTGACTTAAACATGTGTTAATCTCTTTTGATACTTGGTGGTTCAAGAAATGATGGGCGCAACTGTAGATGTGATATGTACAGACTGTACATCAACCGTTCCTCTCATGCATCAGTAAAGAGGTGTGCAACAGAGAAATCACTGGAGGATGATTAACATCACCAATATCCTCCCTGTGCCATTACTTCCTTGCAATCAGTGCGTGTGTTTAAGAGTGGAGGTGAGTATGTCATTTCATGATGTTTATTTATAGCAGCATGTGGGGATGCAGTTGAGGTCTCATTGGCCCAGTTTGTAGAGCAGCTGCTATCCAAGTGTAGTCCACACAAGTGTGTGCACATGCAAACTAATTTTCAACAGCCACGAGTTACATCGCAATGTGAATAATTGATACCTAAATGTGTCTGAAGCACGCAGACTGTGGAATCTAATTTAGAAATATTAAAACCACTAATGTGTGCTGCAGAACTGGCTCTTTCATCTGCTCTACATATAAACAAACAACAATAACAGACAGTCAATACTGCTGTTTATCCTGGCAGGCAATACTGATCCAAGCATCGTCCACTCCTTGCGCTTTCTCTCCTCTTCCCCTCTCCTCCCAGTAACACCAGCGTCCTCTCCTCCCAGAGCAAGCTGCTGCTCCTGGTTGGGGTTGTTGCAAAGCGGAGGGGGGCGGAGTACCAACGGACAGCTCTGACTCGCTGTGGTAGTGCAAATAGCAGTCAATGACATCACAACACGCATAGAGAGGACCGCACAGGTTCATGCACAGTCGTACATGCGCACATAGACCTTCTGATCTGTCAGCCACACACACTCGGTTAGAGAAAAGAAAAAAAAAACACACCCTCTGCGCGTGAACTGTACAGCAAGATGTAAACAAGCAGAACATAGGAGTGAGGATGCGGGGGAGGGGAGCACAGGCGAGGCAAGTAGCAAACACGAGTGAGAAAGGGAGGGATGTGGGAGGAGAGGGAAAAAAAGAGGCAGGGAAGCAGCATCTTGACCACATGCACCATCAACAACAGAACGAGCGCAGTCGTCTCCTGGGAGCGCTGAGGATGAAAAGGGTTTTGGGGTTTCAACACGCTCGTGCAGAATCTTGCCAAATCCCAATCTAAACAGGCCTCCCACACACGACAAGCCTCCCCTTTTACTCCCCCTTATTCCTGTTCTCTGCCATGCTCCCAAACACGTATTCAGTCACTCACTCATTGCTCGCTCGCTTCCCGCCCACTGGCTGCCGAGCTCAGAGCAGCAGCGTGTGAAACACAAGCCTCACCATGAGCTCAGTAGTAGGGCAGGCACGGGGAGGTAACTTCAAGAAGTAAACAAACACTGTAGTAGACTAGCAAGGTGAGGTTCATGTACCACCTTGCGATGCACCATGCAGGGGGTAAAAAGGTTACTGGAAAGACCCGAGTTTCTCTTTTCGCCGTTCTATTTCATCAGCTGAGGAATGCTTTTGAAGACAACTGTTCAAGTTCTTCATCTCTGCTGGCTTTTTCTGTCAGTCTCAGCATGAAAACCTGAGCGGTTTTACTTCCTGCTGGTGTGTCGCATCTCATAACACATCAATGCATAAATTACTCAATAAAAATCACCAAAGGTTAGAGAAAGGGAAACTGATATGAGTCAATATGGAAGCGACATTATTTTTTTCAGGAAATGCAAGGGACTGTCCCTGAAAGTTTGAGACGGGTGTAAATTTGGTTTGAGGTTCAAATCTCAATATCATTATGACAGAGGTTTTGTGCTCTGAGAAAGCGAACGGGACTTTTACTGCCTTTCAAGACAACATTTAGAAGAAGTCAAACTGGTTATAGATGATGGGTTGCAGATCAGGGACTACTTTCCCAGGCAGGGGATAAACCAGGCTTTAACCTTTGAAACCTGAACAAATCAGCTTGATTTCTTTCAAAATATGGAAGGAAGGCAATGAGGAACTTGACAAAAAGATGACCCAATAATTGCCCCCTCCCCCCAAAAAAACCCTGAGAATTAACAAAAAATGGAAAGTTAAAAAAAGGGGAAATTATTTGAAAAAAATTGATCAAAAATAAAAATATATATTCCGTAACATATTATTAATATTTAATTATAATAATCCTAAATATCGTTTCTGGACATTTTCCCTCATTTTTATTGCATTATTTTCTAATAATTCTCCCTCTCTCTTGCTCTCTATATTTCTCTCCTTTTTTTAACATTAATTTTTAGGTTGTTTTCTTGTCACCTCTTACCAGTTTCTTGCAATTTGCTCATTGCCTTTTCCAATGCCTTTGAAGAGAATTAAACCTTTTGTTCAGGTTCAAGGGTTAAATTACTTTGAAAGGCGTCTAAATGCAGCACAAGAAAAACTGATGTCCAGGTTTCAAATGGTTAACCTTGAAAAGCTTTGCCAAACAAGTGACTCTGTAACACGTCTACATTTTAAATCAATAAATTATGGAATCCCAGACTAAACTTGATTAGGAATCATTTTAAGCACCTATGCGAGTCCTCATTAGTGAGAGTTTGTGCACACAGCTTTAGCCTGCAGGTGCTCATAAAAGATGTGATGCATAACAAAAAGCCCATGAAACTTAAAGTGTATAAAAGAAGTTAACACAAGAAAAAAACATCTCTTGTCATGATCAGCTGACCATGTCCCCTACAAATCATCTTCAGATGCAGCTAATTTGCAATATCTTACATTTACTGGCAACATTAAGGAAGTAGCATGCTGTTCATAGCACAGCAAAAAGTAATGATATGCAGGTTGGAAAGCGGATGGGCGTGCAAAGGTTGGCCTTGGGTTCACCTCCAGTTTCAAAGTAGAAGCTTGTGCCGCTAAACATTTGTAAAAACAAACTTCATCTAAACCTATTTTGTTATTCTGAAAGGCTACCAAAAGTTTGATTTGTAGCTGCAATATTAATTAGTTTTGATTATAAAAACACTCAATACTGAAACAATACTGCCATGCAAATTATTGCATTTTTTATCTCCTTATCATTTCTAACACTAGACAAGATGGGTAATAAAATCTATTTCATTACTGCAATGTTTCCAGCCAGCTTTCTGACAACCCAACACAAATAGGTGCCAAAATATCTATTATACATCTGTTATCATTTTAACTTTATGCATTTTTGTGACATTACCTAATCTCACGGGCAATGCCAACATTTCCCAAGGTAGTTTCACATTAAAAGCCTTTAAAGAAGCCTTTAAAATTAATTTCAAATACTTTAAAATAAAATACTCAATATATCTACACGGTAGTAAATGGGTTAAACACACAAACACTTTATTGTCCTTTAAAGAAGCAGTTTGGGAGCACTGATAAATCTGTTGCCAAATTTTGCAAAAAAATAGCCACAACTGGCGTAGTCATCGTCAGTAAACACCTTGCACTAGTGTATTACTTATGATGCTAATCTCGTTGTGATGTTCACGTTGGGCGAAAGCAAATGAAAACCACAGTTACACAGCACACGCCTTACCCACACCCAAACTGACCCACACCCTCACAGGCTATACTGCACCCTTATTAACAGCACAATATGATGAGTGCAACTTTTCAATAAGCCTGAATTCATAGCATCAACATAGCAAGCACCTACTGATCAAAAGTTAAAATCCACATTAGAAACAGTCTTAATTGACTTTGACTGCAGTTTGAGATGTCCTGTCAGCAAATTTGAGAATCCTAGAAATAGCACAGGAATGCCCTGCCTTACTCTTCCTGTGAGTGGCTAGTGCTCGTTGCATTCAGTGGCTGGATTGGTTACATGTAGGCAAGAGGAGTTGGATTGTTAGGATTAGGGTATCAAATGTCAGGTAAAGCCAATCAGAGGCAGAGAAAGACAGGCTATTCCATCGCCATCCTTGGGTTTGCATCCTGTCAGTTTTAAAGACATCTCTTTTATAAAAATGGTCTATTGGGATATTGTTTTTTGCTGCAATACAACGAGTGGCCACTAGGAAACATCAGAAGCAAGGCTGAACCTTGGATGTATTAAGAAAGCCGGGATACAGCATTGAGGTGGGGCCCCGTTCATTCCTCCTCAGTAGCATATGAAGTAAGAATTGGTCTATTTCTGCAACATGAAAGTACCTGGATATCCCCAATAATGGGGCCAATAGAGCATGCGCACTAGTGACTAAAGGCTGAGTGCACCAGAGCGGGTAATTTCAAGTGGAGCATCTGACTTCTGGTTTAGCGCCCTACTAGCTTGAATGAAATAATAAATCAATAAATAATTTAATCTTGCAGCTCTTTTAGACTTTTCATCTATTATCAAGCTGAATGTATCAAATCAATAGTAAAAGGAGTAATTTTGCTGAGGTTTTGACTTTCACAAAATGTATCCATTTACTTTAATACATCTCTTTTTCAGTAAAAGTCAACGGGCGAAAGTCTTTCTGGGCCTCATGGCATCACGTGATGGACCCGGAGGGTGTAATTCCACATTTGGCCACTGTGTAAAACTGGCTTTCAAACCCATCGCTGCTACTGGGGGATTGGCCTTAGCAGCATTCCTGAGGGCCTGCACTTCAACTGTCCACAGGGTAAGCACACTGTGCCAACGTAATAATTGTCTATGTGAAACACAGTATGCTGTATAAACTTACATGACTTAAACAAAGTTTTGATGAAGAATTTCCATCAGTGATTGTCAGTAATGGGGTAACTCAAGTATGTTGTATTGTTTAAGCTGTAGTCATCATCATCCTAATCCAAATGATTCATCTGATTAAATTAGTAAGTCTTTTTTATTGAATAAACTTTCTTTAATGAAAAAATATGATTCATCATGGTGCATTTAAATTGCTCTTAGACCGCCTCGTTAATACAGGCGCATGCTTCCTTTAGCGTGCATGAAGCAGAAGAGCGAACTGTTTTTGTGACCACAGTGAAAATGTTGTTTTTGAAAGTCTCTATGCCAACAAACACAAATTTAAAGATAAAAACATTTTGTGAATTTTGAAAATGATCTCGTTTATCTTTTTTTCAGTAAATTTTGGCTTTTGTTTACATCGTCTCTTACACAGGCGACGTAAACGGAGTGCACAATTTGCAGCAGATTTTCAGGTTTTATTGTAACACTGCTACTCCAATAATTTGAAACTGATTTTTTTTCATATTAAACTTCAGCTGCTTACGACTTTAAGTTGAATTGAAATCTCGGTTGTTCATTTTCAGTGAACTAGTTTTATTATAATGCTGTAATAAGCAGAATTATAAGTGATTTTTATTTGTTGTGACTGAAATTGTTAAAGTTGTAACATTACTTTGAAGTGGAATTGTGATTACATTACTCATTTTTAGTGGTATGTACTTTTATTACAAAGTGAAAATACGTGGATTTGAAAACAACTTCTGGAGACACATTTTAGTTTAGTTTGTTATTTTGTTGAGTGGATTTGAGAGTTATTTTTTCATACAAACTTTATTTTGTTAAAAAAAAAAAACAAATGCCATACTAAGCAGAATTGTGATAAGAGCTATATAAAAATGTTTTTAGTTTGTTTACTTTGTTATTTTTGTATACATAAAATAAAGTGTTTGGATACAGGTATTTTTTTCTCACATTGCATTGCAGAGCTGTTAACCTGTCAAGTATATACACTGGATTGATTTTAATAACTTTAAAGTACTTAAAGTGTGCATTATGCAGCTGTATTATCCAGGTAAATATGATTAGTGGATCAGGACTCTGTATTGGCAGATACTTAATATCAAATGAACTGGGGCAAAAAAAAACTTGATTGGGACCTTTCCAATAATATCAGTGTAGCCAATCTATATCTGCAACTGTGCAGATGTAAGGGGTTTATGCAGAATGAAAACATGCAAAAAAAAAACAACTTGCAGCTTTTACAAACTGTTTTAGAATTAAAATGCGAACATAATGAATGAAGTTTTGAAGCTTTTAAGTATTCAGTACAACCCTAAAAATGAGGATAGGAATGTGACTCAGCCTGAGAGGGATGCCAAATAGAAGTGTTAAGTTCTCAGGTTAGGACCCTTTCAGTCAGTCTGATGTTTGAGAACACATCTTAAGAAGTCATTCCTCCCTGCTAGTCTGAAAACAACATTTTCTTGACACATTCCAGTAAGCTTTCCTGTTGGATTTACTGTACAGACATGATGCCTCATCCCTTCCTGGAATGTAAATTGGTGATGAGCTCATCCTCCTATATGCCCCTCAGATGACACATCTCTTCAAAAGACCACAAAGGAAATCCAAGAATCGCTCTACCAGATACTACTAAGTTTACAAAGCAGCCAACATGACTAATACCAAAGGCCATTCAAGTCAAAGGTCCAGTCTTAGTCACTGATTGGATGATCTTGATCCCTCCACCAGAATGAATGACCCAGTGGCACTGCTTTGTGACCCCTGTCAGCCCCAAGCAAAAGGTGGACATTTGTTTTTTCAAGTGTCCCAACACTAAGTGCAACTGTTTCACATTTGCTCGACAGCACAGAGACCAAAACAAACACTTTCCAGGGCTAGATGACTCCTCTTCCTACACCTCACACATAAGGAGAGCAGGACAGTCCACTGACAAAGACAAACAGACTTATTGGCACATGTGCATGGTATCTCTCTTGCGCACACACACACACACACACACACACACACACACACACACACACACACACACACACACACACACACAGGCTGGCAGGCACCCATAGATACACACACCCTCCTACCCACCCAAGCAGGCAGCTTGAATTGAAGTTCTAATCAAAATAAAGACAAAGAAGACACGCCTACTCGTGAGTGCAATAAGGGACATAAAGTCTGAGGGACACCCCTACCCCTGCCACCATACAAACACACATACACAAAGAGTAAGAAAAACGACACAATTGCGGCCTTTCTCCCAGTCAGGCAACTCCTAAAGCATTCTGCTGTAGCAGAATAAAGCCATGGATGGGAGGGTCTGTGACTAATTCTCCTCCCAGCGTTGTCCCGTTGGGAAGAGGGGGGTCGCCCCGCACTCTTTGATATCCCTGCCTGTGCTCTTTCAGCCGCCCGCACTTTGTGAGAGCTAGAATAAAAGCAGACACAAAGCTTCCTGCTCCAATCCACACGCCGTCTCAGGGATGGGTAAGCGGGAGGAGGGAAAAGAATGGGGGGGTCTTCCATTTAAATAGGCCAAACACCTGCTGGACTGAAGCCCCTTCCGCTCAAACACACTATTTCTCTCAAACCAGTGAGGCAAAGAGACATTTGGGTTGATACATCTATTCAGCTGCACTTTTGTATGAATGATTAAACATTGGTAATAATATGTGACTGGAATAGAGGCAGCAGAAGGCAAGATATAATGGACCAAGAACAAAAAGGGAAAATGATGCAAAGTCTGATTAGGTGGACTGTGGGCTTGGGATGAGGCTGTGGAGGTGATAAGGTCACACACTTACAAAAAAAAAAATCTCCATGGACTGCACTCTGCATCCAAAATAAGCAACGACAATTTGGCTGGATCAAGAAAATGAATTCCCCACACACATACAAAAGCTAACAAATGCCTTCATTTGGACAGCAACAGCCGACAAGCACCCTTTTGAGCCACCCCAATAGGCTTAGTAATCCATTCCAAAGTGGCAGCTGTCAGAAGAAAAGTTGCTCTGCCTCTCAGACGGGGTTGTGTTTGTCTGAAGTGGATTTGGGTCTTTCTGCCTGGATGGAGGAAGGAGGGGTGGCCAAGTGTCCGGCTGGCGCTCTGTTCAGGGTCGCCCTGTGAGCTCAGCAGGCTGCAGTGAGCCTGAACAATCCTGCCCTGCTCTGGCCAGACAGGAACTACACTGTCTCTCAATGAAATCACCACGCTGTTTCCACAGTGTCCATAGGCTTCAGGTTCCATGGGGATTTAATGGTCTAGTCTGTCTGCACACATCCTAAATACTGCTCATTCACTGAAGTAAGAGAAGGCAGGAATCGTAATTACTTAAAAAGCCATTTGGCTATAAAGATAATGTTTCACGGATCATTAATGTTTCTCTAGAATATCATAAAGCTGGTATGTAAAGCATAAATGTAGAAAAAAATCAAGGAAAATCGCTATGTTGTGTCTGCTATCATAATATGAGATGAAGTGCACTGGGATTTTAGGTCTGTCTATACACACATCCCAAATACCATTATAATTTCACCCATTATCAGTCATTCAAGGTGGGGTGAGGGGGGCTTAAAGAGCTTAAAAAGCCATTTGAAATATAAAAAATAATACTTGCTACTCTATAAAATCTTAAAACATTAATTTTAAGTACAAAATGTACCTCAAAATCATCAATGCACTCAACATGCTGTGTCCACACATTATATATATTTCAATTTTGGTCCAAACAGTCCAGCCAGTCAGCTACACACATAAAGACTATATATTGTTATTATTCTCAGTCTCTTGGAGCAAGAGATTGGAGGGACTTCTAATGACTTGACTGAAACAGCTATTTGCCTATAAAGATGATGTTTTATGGAACATCAATGTTTCTCTGGAATATCACAATGCTGGGATGTAAAGCATGAATGTGCAAAAAAAAGGAAAATTACTACACTGTGTCTGCTATTATCATATGAGTCAACCTGCAGTGGGATTTAAAGTCTATCTATAAACACATCCCAAATACTGTTTTACTCTCACCCATTATCAGCCATTCAAAGTGGGGTGAGAGGGGCTTAAAGAGCTTAAAATAGGGTTTCCATGCATTTTCGTGGACAAAATTTCCAAACTTTTCCATGACTTTTCAAGATCCCATCATAGACGTTTTCTTTTTGGCTTGCCCTACTTGCCCGGCGTTTTTGAAACATTCAACATAATTTCAGCTAACTGGCATACAGGAAGAGAGAAGAACCCAGGAAGAAAATGATGAAATATACGTGCTAGTAAACAAAACATTGTTGCACAGTGAAGCATATTAAAGGTAGATCAAGTTGACAGTTATAGAAAATTAAATTGCCTTGATGTAACACTACATGGAAGGTTATCCGTGCAAGATTATGGTACAATTTCATTATGCACAGCAAAACTCCACAACATTTTCCAAAAAACTTCAATAATTTTGAGTAATTCCATGATTTTTCCAAGGCTGAAAATGTGATTTTGAATTTCCATGACTTTTCCTGATTTTCCATGACCATGGGAAACTTTTTAAAAAGACAAAACTGATATTTCAGGTAATATCTGTTTCTCCATAAAATCATAAAGCATTGATTGAGAGTACAAAATGTACTTTGAAATCAATCAAGTCACCATGCTGTGTACTCACTTATCATATAACTCAAGGTCCTTAGAGATTAAATGGTCCAGCCTGTCTACACAAATCCAGACTGCTATTATACTGTTACAACCATCAGTCTTCTGGAGTAAGGGGTCAGAGGGATGCCCAATCACTTAAGAGGTAATTTGCTAACAAATATTTTTCAAATACAAGGTATGTTTCTCCAGAATATTATGAAACTAAGATGATAAATACACATCAGAAAATATTTCCAGAAAGTCTGACAGACTATCTTATATTACAAGATAATCTCCAAGCAATAATTAAAATGCATGTAAAAATCCATGTCAAATTCAGAGTAAAAAAAAAAAAAAATCATGTCTAAATGCATAACAAGTATGCATGCAAATACTGGTGTGCTTCAACCAAATGAGCAGTCTGCGGAGCACTGGAGTTGGTGGTAAACATCCCCACACAGTGTACTCCCACTGCAATGAACGCATGCTGCTCATCATGAAGAAGGAAGATGGTAGTTCGCTAAGGCGAACACACCCCCACATCACACGGTCCGTCAAGAAGGGGCTCGTTGTTATTGTAGCCAGCCCTGCATGCGCACTGTCACCAGCAGGTCTCATTTCTCTGCTAAAAACGAAACGAAATCTCGCACCAAACCCTGTCGATATACTCTCAGTAGCACTTCGGCACTGAAGAGAGTGATTTTGAGTGTGTAGCTGTGTGTCAGGCTGCATCTCCAAGCACCACAAACACCGATATTATTTTGGTACTAGCTACGTACTGGCTGTGTAGAGAAGGGGAAAACATGTCCACCTCCCATTTTCCTATGCATCAGCAATAGCCTCGATGGCTAGCGTGGCGTAGTGCGTAGCATGGTAGCTGCCCTAGCTTAACACTACACAGCAACGCTAATCATATACTTTGTGCGTGAGCTCCGCCAACTTTAGCTATGATGCTTTAACTCGCTACGGAGCAATATGCTGGCCGGAGGTAAACACAGCAACCTCCCGAGCAAACCTGCAACTTTAACATCGCTTACGACAGGATGCTAACCTGCGAGCTAACCAATCAGCTATGTTAGCAAAGCCTCGCTGTAAGGTTGACACCTTACAGCCAGCCCTTGAGCTCATGGTGTAAATACTAAGCTTTTGAGCTAGCGAAGATTATCTGATAGAAATCTGGAAGTAAGTTAAGGAAATACTGAAGGGCCCTTAATGGGATACGTTGCAGACAGACGCTAAGTTAGCTTGTTACAAACCACAATTGTGTCGCCTCCTTCAAGTTGACATGTCTTGTTTTCAAACATATTACACACTATCTTGAAGGTCCCGTGCTATTACAACCCCATGAAACGGCGTTATGATAAACACAAGTGTTTAAATCATATTTTACAGTAAAAATGAACATTAACGCTAACATGGGACGACACTTTTACTGTGTTAAGGCACATGAATTTGGAGGCTTCACATCAAGCTAATGTCAAGTAGCTAACTAGTAAACCAGTAGTAACGACTTGGTTACACAATTAGCCACCAAGTGAACCCGAGTATGTGCTGGGTATTAACTGTATTGTATGTTGTAATTAACCAGATAACAGCAGGCTTTCGCCACAATGTTTTGCTAGCAGACTAACGTTAGCACCAGTTTATCCAAACTGTGTGGATGTAGCCACTCCACTGAGATGGGAGAAAACTTTCTTCCCAGTAGGACCACTGGGAGCACAAACCTGATAACCAGTCGGTGTTTGTTAACTAAAGTTAGCATCATAACACGTTATTATGGAGTTTGAGGCCACATAAGCAACTCAAAGTTAACAGAGCATCATGGAAATGACAAGTTTGCTCACAGCCAGACTTCACGTCAGGAGGAGGAAAAGATGGTCAGCGTTTGGGCAGAGAGTAACCGTTAGCTCCTCGGATGAAATGTACCCAACGGCTCTCCCGCAGCTGTCTAACTGATGCTCCCCGGTCACCACCGGGCTGCTCCTGTGCTTACCTCCCCGCTGCTCGAGTCACTCGATTCCCCCAAAACATCCCGAAATTTCTGCAGGTTGCTCCCGATAACCGAAGAGACCTGTAGTGCAGCATCAAACCCAGGTCCGAGCCCGGCTGCATTAGGGTGGGCTCCAGAGACACTCCGCAGAGAGGCAGTAACCCTAATTCGGCCCGCTCTCCTCCCGGTACCGGAGTTGCAGCTCCCTCCGGGCCGAGCGGGGAACCGCCACCGACAGCTGTGCGCCATTTTACACTCTCTGCCTGCCTGCCCTGCGATCAGAGATACCTCGGTGGGCGGAACCCTAACCCAGCACTCCACATAAACAACCTCCACCACAGCGCTCCGCTCTCACTGGCCCGCACGTCGTTATGCAGGTTGCGGGGCGGAACTGAAGAAACCCCGACAATGCATTTTCTCAGCGGCCCTATTCAGACTCTGCATGGCTGAATCCAAATCAGGTTCAGGGGCTTTGCCCGGGAAAGGAGCCTCGCACTTGAATCACAAGGAAGGACAAGACCGTTAGCTTGTTGTGATGTTTTCTTTTTCAGTCATACTTTTTATTGTTTCCATAAGAAAAAAAAACAGTGTCTACAACAACCTAAACCATGACAAATAGTTACATGTGCATGCGATGACACATGATTAGAGTATCAGAGAGCAATCGTTCATAAAAACAAAGAAAGTTATAATAATATTTATATATATATATATAGTTAAAAATAACTGAATAAACAAGATATATTAACACCGTTCAATCATCTACATATATCCCTTTGATCCCGCCCCCACATTAGTTCACCTGCACAGGAAAATGTCAAATTATATATATAGAAAGAGAGAAAGAGAGAGTGCCTATATATATGTATATGCTATAAGATTTATAAATACAAACAAATACAGAGAACATGTACAATGCTTTAAAACACCAAAAACAGAACAAAATGGCTTCTTCAGACAATATTCATATTAATATTCTGTCCATATTTAAGTTCAAGACCAAGTGGAAAGGGAGATCACTAAATACTTGCAACTTAAGTCTGATAAAATGGTTTTATTCAGACATTTTTGTGTTTTTAATACTGTAAACATGTTTCCTGTATGTTCTGGTTGTATTTTAGTAAAGAGGCTACTAAGAAATAAAGATATATATATATGACCATTATAAGCATGCTAAAATAACAAAGTTTAAGGTGGCCTTAGACTTTTGCAACTAACTGCAAGAGCTAGCAGTGCTGTATTATAAGCAGGGAAACTGAAAAGATTGCTGTTAATAGCAATTAAGTACGCTTAATTAAAAATTTAATACAAAAAGACAATGTAGTTTAACTAATATGAAACACATGCAAAGGATACATTTAAACCAGAGTTTAGTTATATGTTTTGAATGTAAAATAATGAAAATCATGATAGTATTCAAGACAACTGAATTATTTGTTATAACCATGAACATGAAAATATAAAAGTACATTAAATGTATACATTGTACCAAGGGGTTTAGTTTCAACATTTGGGGGCACACATACAAAACTCTACCATAATGTTTGAGCATTTAACACTTATTTTCCAGCATTCTGGTGAAATTTTATACACCACTTTGAACATTTGTTGCATCACTTTATTATTTATTCAGTTTTGTCAAAATACGCATTCATGTTTTTATTGGGGAACATGTTCATGTTTTAAATATTGAAGGGGACGTGAAATCTATACCTAATCACAGAACAATGGCAAAGTAAGAACTGCAACTTTAAGTAGAGATGAGATGTTTAGTTCTTTTATAACCCGAGGGTGTTTCTTGATCCTCATTAATTGTTAAAATAAAAGTTTATTATGTTAACTGCACATCGAAGTTACTCCCAGGAGCAGCTCGATGCACAAAAAAGGGAGCTCTTGAGAAGCAATAAAAAAAAATCGTATGAGCTCCTTAAGAGAATTGTGAGAATTTTAAGTACATGTACACAGTACATGGGGGCTCTGGCTCTAAAGAATTTCACACATAGTTGCTGAGATTGTCTGACATACAGACATCGTTACCATACAACGTGTTTGGTAGTGACTTGGGAGACATAACAAGTAATGAGCTCTCAAACTTGAGACACAGTTAATATTACTACGAAGGATAAAATGTTCTGACATACCTTGTTCTAAAATGTGGCGTTCACAAATATTAGTACTAGTAAATAATCTATATATTTAAACTTTTTAAGATCCTCTTTTCCCATGTGTTACCCATTTAATGTTATTTATACTGCTCTGATAACAACATGTATGTTGGACTGAACTCACTGTCAGGTTTCTGAAAGAGAACATAACAATGTGTTATTAACGCACATTAGTTTTATTTTTTTAATCATACTGTACATCCAAAATAAACATTTCATAATCACGATTAAAACAAAAATATTGCATTCTAATTTAACCCATGTAATCATTCAGGTGGTAGATATTCAACATACTGTATGAGGGCATGCCAACAAATACATTATCTTTCTCTCACATTTGGCCATTTTATACAACACTTGATTTTGAATTAAAAACCTTTTAATTCAAAAAGCTCCTCAAAAACATCTTTTCTGATCTTCTTTCTTTTATGTTTTACCCACAGCTCCCCGTATGCCCTAAAGAAGCAAACTCATAATTATGTCTCTTAAGATTATGAAACAAAGTCACATCCTCGCTGACATTTACTGCAAGGCTCTTGGTTTTAGGCACCGATTCTATTCATCATGTATTAATACACTATGCTTGCACACAACAAAAAACAATCTGTTCAAATGCTAGATTAGGATACATCAGATAAATCTGGTGAATGTTAATTCAAAGGATGACAGTGATTATTATACACACTATCAGTCAAAGATCATTGAACACCCTATATTCTGCATTTGTTTATGATTTGATCATGACAAATATGGTTTTGTTAAAACCTTAAAACAAAATAAGTGGTTGTAATCAGGAAATTTAGAAAATATTGGAATATTGAATGTTATTGGAAACAAGAAGGGCACTCTGAGAGCACAGACCTCCACCAAAGCCAAATGCCCTGTAACGCAACGTTAAAGAAAGTAAAAAATGATTTGAATATCTGCCCTATAATTCAAATCCGTTCCAAAGTAAAATGGATTCTTTCGTGGCCCATGCTACAACATTTCGCCAAGTTTCATCAAAATTGAGTCAGTAGTTCTTCCATAATTCTGCAGACCAATGCAGAAACGTTACCAAAACCATGACCTTTGGCAGATGTAATAAGATTACAGAATACATTTTGTATGCTCATGTTTGACCTCGAGATTATTTTAGGAACATCTACCTGAGAACCCATTCAGCTCAGTCAAAACTGCACGAGGCAAATCAGAAAATGTTTACACTTGAAATCTCTCTAGAAATTTTTAAAACTAAGCACAGTTGAAATACGATGAAGCATGGTTACTGCTCATTTTTCACATTTTCTTTTAGTCAGTCTGACTTTGGTGGATAGTTTTGGAAAAATATAACATTTCAAGAAGAGCCATTATGTTTTTCTAGTTTGAACAAATGGAACTTGAGATCAAACCTTTGTCTTGACAGTATTTTCTTGCCTGTCTGTGTCCTGAGCAGTCAATTTGTGCCCACGATCACTGCTGAGTGTCACGATGGGGCACTTCACAGATTTACACAAAGCTTTGTTTACTCGGCATGAAGAGAATGACTCTGTAATTCTATCATGACTCCTCAAACACACGAACTTTCCACATCTGAGACCATTTTTAACTGCAAGCAAAAATGTTTTCCCCCAGGACAGGACACTTTTCTAGATGCCCATTTACTGCCATGCTAAACAATCATTTGCGTTCTGGCATTTTTAGGGAGACTTCATTTTATGTTTTGCATGTACTTCACCCTAAAATGTGGTGCAAATGAATGTTATTATTGAATAGTAATCGGAACAGTTTAAATCTTCATATCCAGCAGCCTTTGTTAGCAAGCTCTCAAATCTTAACAAAGTCCTTAATTAGTACTTGACTAAAGTCAAGTGCCCTTGAAAATGTGAAGACACTTATCTATATGTGTTAAAATACAGAAAAAGTGTACACATAATAGTTTTGTGCTTAAGGTGTCTTATTACAGTGAACAAGACTTTGAACATCTCCTAGATTATTTTCACTAAAATAAAAGTCACACACACACAATTAAATTCAGTTTGACCTGTGCCTTGCCTTTAATTGCTAACTTTATTTACAATGCTGCTTGAGATTTAACCAAAAGTGCTAAAATGTAGGGTGTTCAAGAACTTTAAAGGGCAGTGCATTATGCATTCTTCATAAAAGTGAAATTAAAGTCAAATCAGAAACAATTCCACTCATGTTCTGCCTTAAGACTTCCCAAAAATACTTACCTTGCAGTATAAAATCTGGTTAGGGCCAGCTGGTCAGTCAGAAGTTCATACAGTACAATCAACAAGTCCTGTTGAGACTGATACTTCTGGCCACAGTTCTGATTGTAATAGTTACTAATTAATACACAGTATTCAGGGAGAGAGGAACCCTACTTCTGTTGCCATAGGGCATCATGGGAGTCGAGCAGCTACTGCGTGGATCGGTATGGATTTTGAAGTTGTCACCAGCCGGCGGGCTACAGTTTTCCTGGACTGCTGTCACAGAGAGAATCCACTGAGCATGAAGGCTGCATGTAAAGTTTAATGCAATGTTAGCCTGACCGGAGGAGTCAGAGGAAATCCAGAGGCAGCACACCATGGATTAGCCGAGAAGCAGAGGAGCACGCGAGATGTGAGCCGGGGAAGAAAACAGGGATGCACTCATTGTTTATCACAGCGAGGGATCCTGGCTAGCCACTGGGACCCAGCTGCAGCCTCTCCTGCTTATGCTTATCCAGCCACTGTAAGATCTGCTGCTTGAGCTCCTCGTTTGGCCTGATCTGGTCCATGGTTAGAGGACTGCGGTTGAAAGGGTCTGTCTGGTCACTGCGAGGAGGACATCATTAGTTAATGGTTAATTATGAAACTTCCACACACTGAGTTATTGAGTATACATTTCTTTACATTAATGGTGATTAACTGGGGCTGTCGCTGTGAAGAAGTTTCCCTTGCGGTGATTAAGGGTGGCTCAATAGTGCAACACGACATATTACAGCCATTTTTTGTTGTTTCTGCAAATTACTTATTGGTGGGTATATTGCTTTTTAAGTGACAAAGATGGCGTAGTTTAAAAACAAATGAAATATTTCAATTCAGAACCCAGAAGGTCAATGAGGAGCGCAGCCTTCTGTCAGCTGAGATGCTATGATACACAATATATATGGAAGTAAAACCAGGGTTCCAACACATTTTCTCTGACAAAATTTTTAAACTTTTTCATTACTTTTTAGGGACCCATAATAAAAAAAAAGCCCCACTTGCCCAGCGTTTTTCAAGCATATCAGACCTAAACTCTATTCAAACATAATTTCAGCCAGCTGGCATATATGGAGGGAGAGACAGAATGCGGGAATAACATGAAGACACGTACATGATGGTAAACAAAACGTTGTCACACATCGACGCATATTAGAGCTAAGTTACGTCAACAGCTTCAGAAAACAAATTTGCTGTTATGTTACATTACGTTGAAGGTCATCCATGGAAGATTGCTTTAACAATTTCATTACACATAGCAAAATTCCATGACCTTTTCAAAACTTTCAAACATTTTTACTAATTCCATGACTTTTCCAGGTCTCCAATGGCTGTGAATACACTGTAAAACTGTTGGCACAAGGGAGAGTACTTGCTCTGGATGAAGGAAAGACAGAAGCACGTAGGGAAAGAGGACGGACTCTCCAGTCTATGTGAGTTCAGTGTTAATTTCTCTTCAATAGTTGTTGTTGTTAAGTGATAAGATGGTTAAACTTTGTGGTATTTGTCCTGCTCTTTCTCCACTGTGATTGGACGGATTGGTAAAAAGGGACCGTGATGAGCAGCTGCAGCATATTACCTTACATTGAATATTTTTAAACTCTGTGCGAACAGTAAAACAAAAAAAACGCAAATGAGGTGCGCTAAAATAGACGCTCAGCAACTCATCAAGCAGCTGGTGTTTGTAGCATAGCATCAATATGCAGCACTCCCTTTGTGAAAAAAAGGGAACTTAGTGGTTCGGCAGGTGCTTGCCATCCCCTGCGGCTGCTTTGTCAATATTGTGATTATCACAACAGCCCTAATCAGATCACAAATCAAATGACAACTAAGACACCAATATCACAATTTCTTTGCCTATGGGAAAGAAACACTGTAATGATCAAAATCATCTCAAGAGAAGTTTGGTGCTTCGTAGGAAGTAACTAACCTGAGGAGATGCCTTGCTATAGTGGAGCGGTCAACTGTGACATTGGAGGAAGGAAGAAGAACGGGATCGAGCATCAGGGTGGACATGATGGGATCCAAGAACTCATCTGGTGCGTCTGCATACGTCTCCTCCTCCTGCTGCTGTCTGTCTGCATGGGACTAAGACAAAGCCACAATGAAACTTTTTGAGTGTTTCCACCTGTATTCGCTACAATGAAAACTACACAGAATCATAAAACAAAGACTTATATAGTACATTCTAGTTTAATCTGGCAAATAGTTTTAGAGTCAAATGATACCTTTATTTTATCAGCAAGGAGTCCAAAAGCCACAATCATGTCCCCAGGCTTGTTTATCTTCTTCAGTACCCTAACTGTTTGGGAAAAGAGTGTAGGAGAGTACGATCGTCCATCCTTTGGGACTGTAGCACAGAAATTCTCTTCATCACTGCCAAAGACACACAAAAAACTTTTTTAAAAAAATTGGAAACAACTATAGTGATCAGCAATATGCCACAGTTTCCTTATCCAGAGGATATGGACCCAATGAAAGATTGAGATTAAAAAAATAAATCAAAAAAAGACTGCTACATGTATTTTATGCAGGTAATTTTTTGTATTGTTAACAGTTTTACCAAGAATAGTGTCCCAAACATACCCCAGATTCAGGTAGATGGTGCAGATGTCAGAAACAAGCTGCTGGGGCTTGAAGTCAAATTCACTGAAGTCCTTGACTTTAAGGGCACCCATCTTAGGACCAACTAAGTGCTGCAGAAAGTAATTCAGCATGGAGATGATCCTCTCAGCCAGGAAGGGGTGCACAAAGATCCCCTTTATCTCTGCAAATGAGGAAAATGATAAAAGAAAAACACACAGGATCGATGAAGACCAACATTAAATGGCTGAATCAATATGAAAAATCTGATCTGTTCTGCCTGACCTGATGTGAGGAAGGCCAGTGTGCCGATGGTCTCATTAGACATGATGTTGTGGAAGCGTCCCAGCTGTCCAAACATCTGCAGGCTCGACTCCTTCTCTCTTCGGGCATCAGGGGCCAGGCCCTCCCACTCCCCTCGATCCCGCTCTAGCTGCAGGACCTTGATTTTACTCAGGTACTACAACACAAGGAGATATTTACTTTTTGTTGAACTAATGAAATAGTCAGACAGTCTGACTCAGATTAAAATAAAAACAACAGCTAAAATAAAAAACATCTCATTGGTCTTGAGAATTTAAATCAAAATTTGGCAAGCAAGTTTATATTTGACAAAATCTGAGCCACATTTCTAGGGCTGGACCCAAATATTTGGTTATTCATTTATTGAGCAGGTAGTCTGTTTTCGATTTAGGGACTCAGATATTCTTTTTTTTTTGCAGATGATGAAGGTCATTTGAATGTTTGTGAGAAGAAAATAAATAAATATGTTTCTATAAAAAAGAAAGATAAACTGTTTTGTTAAGTGACTTGAATTGAACATTATTTTATTTATTTTGCTGTTGGATTGCTAAATGTAGATTGCTCTACATCCCTTTTACTTGAGTGGAACAAGCTCTTGCATTAATTTTATTTTGGAGAGACTTTATATCAGACTGTAAAACACAGATTACCAGTTAAGACTGGGCTATTTTTTGTTGGGGAGTAATGCCCTGCAGTATATGACAACTTTTAAAATGTTGTTTTTGATAAATTCATTGTTATATTATTCAAGTAATAAAAAATAATAGATCAATAAAAAAAATTCGATACATTAATCAATTAATAGAAAAAATACTCAATAGATTAACTGATTAATTGAAAAAATAATCGATAGGTTAATCGATAAAACAATCATTAGGTGCAGCCTTTAATAAGTTTATTTGCTAAAAGTTGGTGTAAAGTTTTACATGTATGAATGATCCTACCTGAATGGCCTCATCCAGTAGGAAGATGGCATCGTTCATCAGTAAGTTGAGGAACCTGAGGAACAGAGGGGGGTTCATGGCCTCCAGGTTCTCAGATGCATAGTGCGCCAAATGCTGAAACAAGAGATGACAAACTAAATAAAGAGCACACTGGGATCAATCTGCTTAAATGGATTTTTTTAAGTGGGCTTATGTGAGGTACTTGGTCAGCGTATTACCTACAGCAGATGGCAGTCAGCACACTGTTAGTTAGTCAGTTTGGGGAAGCAGGCAGAAATACCGACACAGAAGCTATGCAATTATACTGCTGTGGATGGGGGCAGCAGCTAAACTTATTTTGGCGACCAAAAAAGGCCCACCTAAAATCATTATAGGTTTAAGTGTGTGCTTAATTTAGAATATTTTCACTGCTTTACCTTTCGGTCAAATAGCAATGTCTGATGGTGAACTGAAGCAGTTATCTATGCTCTCTTCAAAACAACCACACTTCTTTGACAAAAACAGTAATTTTACCTTTCTAGCTATTGGGAGAGCAAACAACATGATTGAGATAGGATTAGGATTTGAGAATTATCAGATACATCCACAAGGAGAAAACGCCAAACACAGAAAACAGAATTAAACCGGTTTCTCATTACCTTGATACTCTCTCTGTAGTTATCTTTGCCCCAAATGTACTTAAGGATAGGATACATGGGTCTTCTGTAGTTGAATTTCTGTTCGAACTGATGAGGATCACCTGGAAAAAAGAGAGGAAAACTAAATAAAATCAAACACTGCTACCTTCTATTTGTTTTCACTTTATCCACCTTCTCTCCTTATCTTGGTGATTGTCTTGAACACACACAGCTGCGCACACACAATACAACCTCTTCACCGGACTAGAAAAAAAACCCCAATGAACCCAAGAGTCAACTTTTACATTTATATTGTAAATGCAACCTTTAAACATGTTTGTTGTACCCTTTTTTATGTGTACATACTTGGGACGGCACCTGTTAAGCAATCCATGGATGGAAATGTGGCTTTTTCCAACACAGCTCAATGCTGCTTCCATTTACAACCACCAGTAGCAAGTCAAAACTTATGAGGAATACAATACCTGTGAATTCAATGTCTACAAACACAGTGATGAGGGCCTCGGCCAGCTGAGGCGCGTGTCTATAGGAACAGAAGACTCTCTCTCGCTGGTACACGATTGGCTGAGCAGCACCAGGAGCCACCGGCTCCATGTGGGGCATCACCGCCTCTAAGACCTCTGCAAGCTTTGCTCTTAAATGAGGGTTCTTCATTCTGTTGTACACAAAGGACAGGAGGGAATAAATCAAAAAATCCAAGACCAAGTGTCCAAGTGCCTCACAGTTCTTCCTTTCAACAGACCACGATCTCTGACATGATTGATCAAGTCACATACCTCTCTACGTTACCCATGAAGACAGTGATGAAGTTAAGGATCTGTTCCAGACTTTCTGCAGAGGTCTCCAAAACGTCGTCTGCAAATCGACGCAGGAAGATGAAAAAATCCCCCAAGTTCTCTGCAAAGAACTCTGACAAAAAAAGGCACACTTAAGTAATGACTATCATATGAAGGAATGTTCAGCATGAATGAATAATCTTACTACAGGCATTTAACCACTTCCTTGCATGCACAGCTGCAGTCATTTAAAACATTTCATAGTATTGGATAATAGGGTAGCAACAGTATGAGAATTTCATGATACGATAACCGTCTCAGAAAATATCGCAGTTTATTACGGTATGACAGAATTACTATTTAAATCAGTTACAATGACCCAAATAAATGACACCAGAAGGGTTTGGGTTTTTTTTGATTAAACAAATGTTACTTACTATAATTGAAACCTAAACTATTTCTTTAAAAATGAAAGTATGTGAAAATACTGAAAATAGCAAAAATAAAGGTAAGATTTTCCCTCCAGCTGTGGGCTGTTTTTTGTTTTTGTTTTTAATACTGTAGTTTGGTTAATGTACACTGTATGTTAATGGTACCTTGAACCTGTATACCGCTGTGGCCCAATTGGCTAAATATAAAACCCAAAGTTAGTGATTTAAATATCAGCTCAAATGGTATTTAAACTGACATTTTTCACTTGACCTGAGCTTGAGCCCAGCAACATTTTAACATTTTATAAACTCATTAATAAAAAGTGAATTTTAATAATAAAATGGTCTAAAATATCATTAACTACATACTGCCAAGGTGTCACATCATCAGAGGGGGAAACGCTGTTACATTCAAATTACGTTTCTATCAATTATGTGGCATAAAACACTGTTCTACTTGCTCCAATGCGGGAGGTAAAATGATGATGAAAATTGAATAAACCTGACCCAATTCAAGCCTAAGAAAGTTAAGAGGAATTACAGTTTACACACCCCTGAACAACAATTAACAATCAAAGCTAAAGTTGGCCTTTCTGTTTCACTGTATTTGTAGTGGAAGATCTGACCTACCTGGTACGTAGCAGAGCATAGTATTCTGTAGGGAGGGCAAGGGGAAACTGAGTGCTACATGTTCAGGCCCCTGGTTCCCCATACTAAGCTGCACCAGCAGAGCAGCGGTGGAGGCTTGGAGGTTAAGGCAGCATTGCAGCATGGCAGGCTGCGTGGTGGCAGCTTTGGTTGACAGGTAAACAATCATCAGGCGCTCAAACTGCTCCAGGAGCTGCTCCGTCATCGGGTTGCCTGTTCGCTGGGCCTCCTGACACGTCACCTGGAGCCGGTGGAGAGACTGGTTCATCTTCACCATCTGCTCATGGAGTCTGCACATGCATGTTATGCATGCGCACAGGTGCATGGGCACAAACAGAACAAGACAATAAGGGTTAATGCTGACATATGGTGCAAACATAAGGAGCATGCAGTGCATTTCAGTGATACAGATTCTCCCTTTTTATGTATGTTGTGTTGATGACTGTATATACCTGTGAAAGCCGAGATGCAGGGTGAGCTGCGTGAGGATGAGGTTTTCAGTCAGCAGGCTGTAGGACTGTGCAGACTCCACGGGCTGCTGAGGGGGCACAGGGATCAGACAGGTTTCCTTGTCGAGACCTAGAATAAAACATCACGGATCACTGAGTCATTAAAAGTCAAGCACACTCTTAGAAAATCCTGCTATTTAAAAACTGCTACAAACTGACATACAAAACTTAAACAAACACCAGGGCTGCTGCATTAATATCAATACTGAAAGATAATGAAATGCTGTATTAAAAATGGTCAAAGAGAGGAGTTATAGATGCTCATATTCACATATATTATTAACCTGTTGCATGCACATTGCGATTGCGCCTCTCTTCTTCGCTCAGCTCTTTGAGGGCGCAGTAGGTGGGGTTAAAGGTTAGCAGTTTGGGTGACCGTGGCCTGCAGAAGGGCTGGCACAGCTTCAGCAGTGCTGCACCCAAGTTTAAGAAGAACGCATCTGATGCATACATCTGGAAGAAGATCTCTGGCATCTGATTGGCCCATATCTTGGCCCGACCAGCGTTAGCCTGCAGACAGTTGCCCAACCACGAGAGCAGCAAGTGGCGCATCTCACCAGATCGTTGCAGCAAGTTTTTCAAGATTTGGTAAAGCTTGTCATGAAAGTGACCCATGCACTGCAACACAAGGGGAGTAAATATCATTAGCACAGAGACATCTGTAGTTTGAAAGTCACTACATGGTTTAAAGAGCCAGTTTGTAAGATTAAGGGGGATTTATTGGTATCTAAAGGTGAGGATTACAGATTGCAACCAGCTGAAACTTCTCATGGTTGGAATTCCTTCAGGTTTCTTTGTTCAGGAGGTTTTTCCCAGCAGACGAATTATCCCCAGAGGTCTCTCCCTCTCCAAAACAAATGGACCAGGTGATTTAAAACAGTAAAAACACTGAATAAAGCAGTTTCACTTTAAAAAATTAGTTTTTCCATCACTGCTGATAGAAATACTAGTACAGTTGCTGACGTGACAATGTAAAAAACGTGAATGGGCCTATCTAGAGCCAGTGTTCGGCTTGTCGACTCTGGGCTACTGCAGAAACATGGCAGTGCAACATGGCATTTCCATGTATGAGAACCTGCTCCTTATAAAATGCTCATTCTAATGTAACGAAAACACAACGATTCTTGATCGTGATCAGGGAACACTTATATTCCATTTTTGCCATATATCCCCCTAAACCCTACACACTGGACCTTTGATTTCTAAAAAATTAAAAAATAAAAACAAAACAGCAACATCGAATTACAGAAAATCTCTTTACCTGGTGGACGTTGGCCTCCTGGACCTTGGTCTCCTGGGCGCTGGAGCGGGAGGGATTCAGGAAGTAGCCATGTCCCTCCACCACACCTGGGGTTTTCAACAAGCAGGAGATACTGAGCACTGTTCCCAGCAGGGTCTTCTGGTACTGCAAACCATTAGCTGGGTCTTTGGGCTGAATGTGTTCCACCAGTACCTGAGACAACAACAACAACAGAAAAGAACAACTGTGTCGTTTTGTAAAGCTGGGGGCACTAAAATAACAAACACTAAAGGGTTTGGTAAGCACTTTGAAATATTATGCCATCAGTGTATATGTCATTATGATTATGTAATTACTGTTTATTACCGTATATTATTTGATTAGCAGCGGGCACTAGGGTCGGGTACAAAACGTAGTACTTTAAAGAATCACCCTTCAGTACCAGTGCCAAATTTTCTAATGCACCTGGGTGAGAAAATTGGGTTCAGAAAGGAGGCAGAGGTGCCGTAAAATGCCCCAAAACTGGGCAGCAGGCCACAGAGCTCCGTCAGCTTCCTATCGAGCTGAAACTACCACTGCAGCACCGATAGTTTCCATCTTTGTGATTTCTTTATTTTTTTTTATTTTAGAAATACCCTGGTATGCTGTTTATGATTAGATTTTTTAAATTACATATTTATTCCACATGCACAGACACATGCATGTGATTAGAAAAGAGCAGAGGAACAGAATCCAGCTTGTTCAAAAATTACATTTTTGCCATCACAGGAAGAGTAAACTACCAAAAAAGGAACAGTTGGGTACCAATACTCAGATACTGGCACTTCTACCAGAATGGTACCCAATCCTTTGGGCAATGAATTTAATAGACGTTGTAAGTGGAGGTAAACATTTGCAAAACGTCCCTGTGTGTCTCCTTACCTTGGCAATATCTTTGTTGTGGCTGAAGTAGAGCAGAACATCCAGGTAAGAGTAGAGAAGAGGCTGGCACAGGTCCATGTCTTTGATACGTCCCTGGAAGATATCAAACACTGGTACCATCACCTCCTCGAAGGTGCGCACCTCCTGGTCGGAGAGCAGGCCAGCAATGACCTCCTCCACAAACTCAACCACCTCCTCTGGTTCTGAAACACAACGACTTTGTAAGAAACTGAGAGGAGCAGACTCAAAGCAAAGCTTTACCAAAGGCAACAAGAGAACTAACACATGAGAAAAGAAACCATTGTGAACCTACGTGCTCCACTGAAAGCTTCCAGGAGAAGGTCCAGAAGCTGTTCGTAGATATTCTGGCTGATGTAGATCTCTGGGGTGAGCAGAACCGTCCGTGTGTTGGAAACTGTCAGGTTCTTACAGCGAACAGCAAACGGCAGTAACTTCTCCGGTACCTTCTTAACCTGATGAACAGATAGTCAAGTCACAGAATTGTGCAAACGTATGGGTTATTTTTCAGTTCCAATCATCGATTATAGTCCAGAAACAGTAATCTCTTCAGTAATCTCTGAAAATGGTGCATCAAAGTGCTACATATACAGTCTAGCAGGGAAAAAAAACCCACCTCTTTTTTGGCTCTCTGGTAACAAGCAAAAAGGTAAGGGATGGCACACTTCTCTCCAGCATCACGGTCAGCGGAGAGGTTAACAGCACTGCATGATGTCATGTAGATGAGGTGGTTTCCTGGCTCTAGTACCAGCAGGCGGTTAAACAGAGCCTGGAGGACACATATCAGACCAAGTAAAACATTTAGTACATCTGCTTACTCACCCATACATTTTCTAAGCATCTAGTTTGTAATGCAATCCCTTAGATTTCTGTATCCATATCTTACATAATGTATCCATGAATGGTGTTTTTGGCACTGTGTAGAGGAGGGGATTCCTCCTGAGCTAAATAACACTCCAAAGTTAGGCTAAATGTTGGCGATGGAAAAACGGCATGGTCATTTCACAGCGGTCCCTTGACCTCTGACCTCAGGATATCTGAATGAAATGGGTTCTGTGGGTACCTATGAGTCTACAGACATCCCTATTTGATGCTCATCCCATGCAAGTTTTTTGCTGACATTTGATTCCTAATCAAGACAATCCAGTAAGAATTCCTTTATCTTATCAATATGGACTTCAAAACTGTTTTTAATACAAACTATTTCAATTGAAGACATGTAATTAAAATGTGATTCATTGCAATTAACCATTGAAATTCTGTGATTATTTGCAATTAAAACAGTGATTTGTTTGACAGCCCTAATTAAAATACTTTGTTGACGTCTGACCTGCTCTATGTTGTCCATGTCCAGCCAGTCCTGTCCATCCAGATCTGCAGCCATCTCCTCCAGGTAAACACAGCGAGGGGGGATCCCATTACCTCCCCTCAGACTGGGGTCACCTAGGGGTTGAATAAAGCCAGGGTCCTTAAAATAAAGTCTGCTCAAATCACATAATCATGTAACAACCCAAGAAGCTTAAACAACTCCGAGCATGAATGCTGGATTACTTGTAGTTGAACAATAAATCAGCTGCATTAATGCCAACATTAGAATAAACAAGACACAGGATTGAATGCACAGCATGTATTTTCTGTGGTTTATTTCAGACTGAGGTAGCAGAGGAATTCATTACTATGTGAAAACAGGGGGGCTTTTAGCCTCCATTTCCTGATCATGACTCATCTCCAGGCGGTCTCTGTGGCGGAGAGACCGAGCCAACTCACAGCGAGACTTCAGTGTCTGCAAGGTCTTTGCATTGTCTTAAGGGTGGTGAGTCATTTGTTGCAGTACTTACTGGAAATTTAAAAAGTGACTCTCAATCCAACAATTCCACTAAGGACAACAGAACAGACTGTGCTACTATTTAGGTACATGATCATGTCTGTATATCTGTCAACCTAATGTTCCTTCCAGATTGAGGTAATAACTGCAGGTTTAAGTGGTTAACTGAGGGGTGTACTAAGCTGGACAGCCAGACTTTCTTTGCATCAGCCTGCAAGACAAAACATAAACCCCCGTCAGAGGTAACAGGTGCCATGATGGTGGTTATGAACCAGATTTTTTCTTTGGTTTTATTTTGTTTGTTTTTTTAGGATTATTTTTTGGCTTTTTGCCTTTATTCAGATAGGCCATCTTACAGTGTGAAAGGGAGCATGAGAGAGAGGGCGTGACATGCAGCAAAGGAGTACAGGCTGGAATCGAATCTGCGACCGCTGCGGCGAGGACAAAGCCTCAGTACATGGGCCGCTCTACTAGGTGAGCTACCGGGCCCCCCCATAAACCTGATTTGTTAACCAGGTTTTTCTTCCTCAGGCTTTGTGGGTGTTTAACATCATATGACTCTACTACCACATAAAATGGAACGATCACATGCCTCTTACTTCCACCGATGAAGAATATAAAAACAAAGTTTAACAGCAAATGGTAAAACTGTAGCTGTGTATGAGACAAGAGAGTCTAAGACAAGTGCTGGCAGAAAATGAGTTAGTGTGTAAATTTGTAAGATAATATATTTATTTTACCACTCGGTGCACTTTATTCCAAACATGACAACTGCGGTTTCAACAGCTCTTAAACTTTAAATTTAACACAACAGATTCAAACTTCATACTCAAGAACTGTATTAAGGTCTGACACTGTCCCAAAATGAAGGATACGTGGAAATCAATTTAGTTTTGCAGGAGTGAAATTAATTTTATTGATTGAATAATATCTGTGATGCTCTATGAGCTACGCAGCACACCATATTCTTGCTCAGATGTTCTGCATCACAAACTGAAAGAATAGGTTCCCATGACGAAGCAAGCATGCAGTTTGCGATTAGGTGATGTCATGTCTTAGTTAAATTAAGTTAAATTAGATTGTTCAACAAATCTGCATAGATTACTCATTCTCTCTAGATTTTTGCAAATATGATGACAGCATTTCAATTGAAGCAATCACTTCTCAGTGCATGATATTTTGACCAAGACGGCAGAGTTCAGCAACTGCAAAATCGTTCTTCCTCCTTTAAGTGCCGTCATCTGGCGTGCCATAGATGTAGTTGGAGGGAGGTAGAACTACATGGTGGCTTTTGGGTAGCCAGGGGGCAACTAGGTGTTGCTTGGGAACAGAACTTCATGTTATCTTTGCTTGTATTGCAAACCAACTATGTTTTGGAAGGCATCCCAAAATATGAGTGCAGAGGATGTTATAGGCGAGGATACATTTTACAGTGCTTTGGCTGACTCAGATATTCAGCTGGATTTATTCGAGCCAGAGGACACAGCTGTAAAAATGCAGAAGAGAAACTGATGCTGCATAAGAAGATACGGTTGCAGAGACCCTACAGAACCTGAGCTGCCGACAGCAAACACTGACTGCCGGTGTCTTTGCTAAAATTGCCCTTCAATGCCAACAGAAACTGAATCATTCTGCTGCAACGAGAGCCTTAAGAGAGCCTGTGTGTGCGTTACTTTGCATTTAAATTTTATTCCTCACTTGGACAGAGGCGTGCTGAAGAACTTCTTCAGCATCCAAAAGATAAACTGGAAAAAAACCGCCAAGACCAGCAGGGCCGAGAGGGTAGGTGAGTGAGTATTTTTATCACCTAAAGCCATTTTATTGAGTTGCATCTTAGCAAAATTCTCTGAATTACTTAAGCTGGGCTTTTATGGCAAAAGGTAAAAAAAACAGGAGGGGTAAAACATTAATGCACTTTGTGGAAAATTTGAAAAATAATAGTGTAGTCTGAACCTGGTTCGGACTACGAAGCCTGTGTGCTTTTATTTTGTTATATGCTGAAGTATTGATGCAACTTATAAACCTCATCTAAATTATGTTTTGGCCAAAATGGTAATATCTATAGCCTAGTAGGCTTATAGCTATGGGTGTCAGAGGCTTACGTGCAATGCATCCTGGCATGTAGTTCTTCAGTAAGCAGATTATCTTTTCTCAGCCAATAAAGTGTGCACTGAGGAGTTCACTGTTTCAGTGGACTACATTTACCATCAACACTAGCTGGACATCCACATAAAAGGTGTATACATATATACATATTGATGGGTCCTACACATGTTTAATAGGCTTGAGTCCTACGCACAGATGCTGCATGAAGGGAAAATATGTTATAGATCAAAGTCTGTTTTTTTTCCTCTTTTCACTTACTGTTGTCCAAAGTGATAAGAAATATTCGCTGGATCATGTGATTGACATTGAGCTGTTCACACAGCTCCTGCCGGGACCGGAAGGAGCGGCTGATCTCTGCCACGGAGTCGTCATTATCATCAACGCTGTCTGACACAGAGTTTTCTGACTCTGACTGGCTCTCTCCTGAGTCCTCCACTGTGATACAAGATACAGAGAGAAACTATGAAACCACATGGATAGATTTAAGCCTGATGTGCTGATATTTCCTTATAATGTCACTAAAATTCTGTTTTAAATGTGTGCATTTTGAATTGGAACTCACTATACTTCTTATCAGAGGACTGCAGTAGCTCTGATAGCTCTACTCACCTGGTGGTTCAGCAGATTGTTCTGGTCTCTGGCCTGATGCAAACTGCCTGGCATCAGCCAGTGAGCTGAAGAGGGCAGCAAAGGGGTTGCAGGAGATGTTCTGGTTGTTGTTGCCCTGGTCTGTCATCTCATTCGGGCTCAACACTCACTCCATCCAAGATCCCAGCCTACAAAAACAATCGGGACAAAACAACTAAGTGAAAATGGAACTAGACTCACATATCCAAATAGGAAATTACTGAGAATGTAGTGTGTATTTCCACATATACATAAAATCAGCCTATTTTGCACGCTTACAGCAAAATGTTGAGCTGCACAACTTCAGCACCTCATCATTAACAGCTGTGTGTGAATGTGTCTTAGGTCTCTGTGCTATTGTCCTTGCTCTGTAGGTGGAGTTGTTATATTGAAAAGGTGATGAACCGTCGGCAAGGCGTCTTTCTCTTTGAGATTTTAAGGCTGTCTGCATCCTTAATATCACATTACTTCCTTCAGGATTTCATGCCCCTTACTATCACCCAGTTCCTGCAGCCTAGTTGACCTAAAAAATCTTAACAGCCATCTTCTGCCTTTCACACTCAAGTCTACTTTTTATACCAGTCTCATGCGCAATTCTGCAGGGGGTTAAGCTAAATCAAGGTATTACAGTATACTGGGGTATTTAGAAATCCAAAAGGTATGATTTTCAATACCATCAAAAATACAGGCGCTGCTTTTTCTGTTTACTAATACAGAGATATTGATGTGATGCAGTGTAGTGCACAGCACACACCACCAGATGTCAGTCTGTGCTGGTGGAACAGGCAGCTGCGCTAATAAAAATAGCAACTGTGGTTGGTGGAGGATAACGTTATAGGGCTAGTAAAAAAGACAAATGCCTCTGCCCCTCTTTGGCTGTATTGCCACATATATCTTCATCTTGAGATGACTTCCTTCCTACTAAAAAAGCAAGTTAGCCACAAAATATATTCAACACATCATTTCTGTTAAGCCTAATGATGTGTCAGTATCCGCTGCAGCAACAAGAGCGCTTATCTCCTGTCTATTCATTATTCTATGGGCCAGTATTTAAGTATTTAAACCCAGCAAGACTTGGCTAATTGTATATCAGAAACAGAGCACTGTATGCAACAATGACATACCTGCTACGACCACTTCTATCACTAGTAGCTTAGCTTTTACATATAGACACCAATGAAGCCTGTTCTGCAGACATTTCCTGTCTCTGTAGCTCACATTTCCTGCATGATATAGGACATGCTCTACTTTTTCCATCTCTTGATGCTGATAACAATAAACTTAAGGATGTTATATTGCTAAAAACAATTAATTGATTATCCAATTAGTTAATGGCCAAAAAGATTAATAAGTAAATATTTTCATAATCATTTTTGTGACTTCTTTTCTAAGAAAAATGGGTAAAAAAATGTATCATTGGTTCCAGCTTGTCCAGTGCCAGGATTGTCTGACTTCTTTCCATTTTACAGAGATACTGTAGACGACTGTAGAGACACTGAACGAAATATCTTTGAGTTTTTACTGTTAGTTGGACAAAACAAGTTGTCTGAAGAACTTTGGGCTTTAGGACATTGATGGACATCTTTTGAAGACCAAACCAATCAATCAGTTACTATAAAAACAATCATTAGACTAATCTATATTGCAAATAATTATTAGTTGCAGCTCTCTTTGTTTTCCTCTCCTTCTCTCTCCATACAAGCTCAACACTGGACTGAATATAAATGTCTTCTTTTTGCTGCCCAATCCTGAGTTTCACTCTTGATTTACTTTCTTCCACACTTCACCAACTAGTATGTTCATTACTGATTAATCTGGAGATTATGTTCTTAATTAAGCAAACCAAATTTATTATATAGCACATTTCAGCAAGAGGACGATTCAAAGAGCTCAACATAAAAACAAATCAAAAGCACCAAGAGATAATGCAAAAGAAACACATTATAAAAGGACATTTAAATGCAATTACTCATATTTAAAGTTTCAAGGCATTAAAAAGTACAAAAATAAAAGTCACAGTGCAGTGTAGGAAATCAATAAATATTTGATTTTTGTTTTTGATGTGCGCGCTTGTCAAAGTAATTTCTTTCCTCTATAATGTTCTTTATTTTCTTTTCTTTTTAAAAGCCTCCTGTGGATAGGTGTTGCAAATCAGCGAGTCGATACAAACTCTAAACACAGGGCAAATGGTCCTTGTACATAAACATAAATTGCTAATGCTGCTGTTATGTCCAAATGAAATAAACAATAACTTTAAACGAGACATCGAGCTGGATACCTTCTTTTGCTGCCTGATCCTGATGTTTCACTCTTAATATACTTTTTCCACGCTACGCTGTTTTCCTCCTACGACATTAGAAAGTTGTTGTCATGACATTCAGAGAAATGTGGATCAATAACAGTCGTGCTGACAGCTGCTTACGGGGCAGTGAGCATATGAGCTGGCTGTCATTATCGGTCAGTCGTGTGTTTGATCAGGGCTCACCTCTTTAACGTGTTGTCACGGTTACCCATCAGCTCAGCACCTTACAGTCACACTCGTGTCACTTTGTAGAGCTAGCTTTCCAACTATTACGCCATTTCAAAAGTTTCACATCAGCCGTGGAGCAATTTAGCAGCAGCTTAGCGACTTGACGCTAGTTAGCTAACTAGCTCGGGTTAGCTAGTAGCACTGACCGTCCTGCATCGGGGCTAGTTAGCTGGTTAGCTAACAAGCTAAGCTGTCATGGGGTCACCACGACTCTATTTCAGCATTGATTTCACAACCTATTGTGTCGATCTCGTGTATTATCAGTCTAAACGATGTATACAAACGATAAATAGGGCTGTCGTACCTGTTTTGACGGGAAGAAGTGTGTGTTTTTGATTTAAAAAAAATGCCTCTACGAAAGCAGTGGTAGTTCCTCTGTAAACTGAAATCGTAAACGTCATCAAAACGGGACGGAGCGTCTTCTTTGCTGAGTAACTTTTACAAAACATGAAAACATTATTTAAAACGGTTAAATAAATCAACCTCTCTGTGTAAATGTATTAAAACTAGTGAGCATATGCAGCTCAAAATAATATTTATAAAGATAAATCTAATATTTCCATCGTTTAAAATCGATTCGTAGTAAATATTTGTGGAAATAGTGTTTGGCAGTTATGTAAGAAGGAAGAGAAGCCTCAGAAAAGATGCATCTACCTTTATTAATGAATATATGATTGATATTTTTATGCGATACAAACTTGACATTGTTTCTTTTAATGGGTATTGCATCATATATCCGCTGTTCACGCTCCAGTGACTGCAAACCTATTTTTAAACTGGACTTTATGTCATTTAAAATAATCTTTTTATCTTTGCGTCTCTCTGCGTCTGCATTTTTGCTTTTTTTAATGGTGATTTTTATTTTAAATATTTTAAATAATTTTGTAATTGAGTTTACCTTTTATATCTTATCTCCTTACTCCTTCATTGTAAATCTATATGCTTATGAACACACATATGAAAACAGACATTTATCATGACAGCCAATACTTATGGCAAACATAAGACATAAGTTATAGAAAAAATATTAATATGATGTGAGATAAACATATGATGCATGTATAGTATTATGCATGCATATCCATGTTTACATCCACACCAAATGTAAGTATTGAAGCCAATGCAACAAAAACAGCATGAGAATAAGACTTACTGTCTAAACAAACAGCAACTATAACTTCAGTTTTTACAGTTTCTGGCCATGATAAATGGTCTGATTTTGGCATTTGGTAAATAAAAAATGCTTTTCAAACCCACCAGCAGGTTTTTGGGTTCAAATAGGATTTTAAATAAATAAAAAATAAAGCCATTTAAAGTTGTATGTCCTTCATATCCCTATGTCTTTATCTTATTTTATTTTTCACCTTTTTTATTATTTTAGTTTTTCCTTTTGTTATTCATTTCATAAACTTTATTTATTTATTTGTTGGCAGACTGTTGCTGTCAACAAACAAATTTCCCCACTGGGAAAACAACAGTTTTATCTTATGCACTCTAGGCCTTGTTAAAATCAATAAATACTTAAATTTAGTAAAAAATTATTTTAACAAAAATAATAACAAATGATGAATATAATAATAATAATACTGTTCTATTACTTATATTCAGAGTTCCGTAAGTGTCATTTTTTGAAAACATGTCTTTCGTTTTTTATCTTTAATGTGAGAATGAACTTGCTGCATGAGGTCAGTTGACTTGCAGCTTTATCTGCTTATTCTGTGGTTTTTTGCTGATGTGTGCTGACAGTCACCAGAGGGCAGCAGCAGGCTGCAGCTCTGACGGGGTCTCTCACTGTCAAACCGTGGGCAGTTGTCTGAGTTTTGCAGATTTGTCTTAGGTTTTGATGTGTGGTCCTCTCCTGTATTTATTGAGAGTTTGTATTTGGACAAAGACTTGGATGAAATGGCCTAAATGTTTGGAGATTATGGTTAAGTGAAAAAATAAACAAATATATACAGTAGGCTAATACGTCACATCAATAAAACAAGTGGTTGATTAAAAGCTGAAATGAGGATCCAATGATAATAGTTAAATGTTACGTAATTCAAGTTCATTTGATTCATATAATATAATATCCCAAATAACAACTTGCCTCAAGGGTTTTGAAATCTGCATAGCATATGACGCCATCTGTCATTGGACCTTCACTTCAAATCAAAAAGACCCAAAAAACCCTTTTAACAGGGAAAAAATGAAAAAACCTTGGGAGGAGCAGCTGCACAACTCCTACTCTCCAACTAATCTCTCTTTAATTAAGTTTTCAAATGCATTTAAACGTCCTTTTGGAAAGTTTGTTTGTTTCGCTGAAATGTGCAGCAAAAATAAACTTATCATGCTCAATCTGTGACCTTAGCTCCATTTTTTTACTTGAATAGTCTTGTGTCGTTTGAATTTTAATATATGCTCCTCCTTTAATCATTTTTTCATTTTCATTCTTTTTTTTTTTGTTATTTTTCCCCACAACTTTTAATCTGTCCTAAAATACACAGTAACGTGTCTTACAAGATAATTCATCCCATTTGTATAAAAAAACAAATATTTCATTTATAGTACACATCTTTGAAAACAGGTTGTTACCCACAAATCCTCAGCAAATGAATAAATATGTCAATATTTATAATTTTAATAGCTTTGTATTGTATGCATCATATATCACATATTATCAACATCACTGTAAGCACTTAAATTACACCTAAATATAAGTAGAAGATTGCCCCTGCTCCTTTTCTCTTTGAGCTGATCAAAGTCTCTTATAAGATAAAGTAGGGGAAGACTATAAAGAGTGATACACAAGTGCTTCTCTAGATATAAGCGACCTTGAGTGAACGATTGTTCCTTTGAACTGAGTGGTTTTCTTACATCATCTGAAGACATGTCTTGTTAGAGGCCAAGCACTTATCTTGTCCAGATGTGTATCAGCTGCCCGATTCTCCTCTTTTCAGTTTTTCAATAATCTGAACACAAGTACTAAGAAACCTGAAAGGATTATTTGATGTTTTCTGAAAGGATCCAGCAGTCATTCCAGATGTGGACCTCTAGACAGCTTAGAAAATAACCCAGTTTGTACTGAGCAGCTTTAATATTGAACACTGAACATACACATAGTACATGCGCTCATACCGCACCAAGTCATCATTCAGAGAAAACAAAAAAAGACAAGAGCAAAAATTATAAAAAATAACAGCTAGTCTACATGTTTTCAGTGTGTCTTTTACAATTAACATTTTTACACATTTAGCTTTTGAGCAAAACTAACAGTAAAAAATGTAACTTCTCACATCAAATGTGGTGTGTGAAGACAATTCAGTACAATTTTACAAATGAATTATTTGATTCTTATTTCCTGACCATACTTCTTTCTCTCTCTCTCTCTTTGATCTGTAACATTAAATAATCGGAAATAAATCCACTGATCTACACCTACCACGTGTATCACAGAAAGTCTGAGACATAAAGACATTCACAATGTTACAAAATAAGGCACAATATTTACAGTCTCAAGCAAACCTCCTCATGTAAATGTGTGAGAAAATTAGTGTTTCAGGTTGTCACAGTTGAGATTTTAGAAAGGCTCAGCCTGTCAGTGAAATGTGTAGAAGTATGTGCCCGTTTAACAAGCCTTTGTCCGCTGCGGCTCTGTTGTTCATCACTGAATTAAAAGTGTCTTTATGGCTTCTTTTCACCATACGTGACATGCGGGAAGCAGCACTTGTGACTTCCCTCAGACCTCTCCTCAGCTTTCAGGAGGTAGCACTCACTGTCCATTATTTGCCCCTTTCCCCCGTCTTAACCAATCCCTCCAGGGAGACTGGGTTTTGTTCTGATTAGTGTCTGAACTCCAGGTGGAGGAGGAGGTGGAGGAAGGCTGGCGGGTCCAGGTGGAGGCTGTCCTGCTGGGTCTGCGGAAGAAGGACATGCCATTGGTGTTGGGCTTCTTCTGAGGATGCTCCGACTGCTGCTGGGACCTGAGCTGCTGGTTGATGATGATCTGGATGTCGTCCTGAGGAAAGGTGGGGAGGAAGAGGAAATGAGCAGGAAACATGAGGAGCAGAGACTCAGTCTGGCGTCTCATGTCAGGCAAGAACAACATGTGGACACTGCCCTCATATCATTCAAACTCACCACATACAACACAGTCATCTGACTGTATCAGATTTAAACACTGCTTGGGTCTCAACAATTTGCCGTTATTGTTGCGGTGACCTAGTTTTTTTCAATCATTGATGCCGTCTGCATTTCTTTTGATAACCAGTAATCAACATGATTTTATAGTTTAAAAGGTCCAGTGTGCAGGATTTAGAGGGATATATTGGCATGAATGGAATATAATGATAAGTATGTTTTGTTCAGCGTGTAATTACCTGAAAATAAGAATGAGCTGTTTATGCATATGAAGCAGGTTTTACGAGGGGATTTACAAGAATAAAATGCAAAAAAAGGGTGAATGGCCACAAAGCTTTATAAATAAAACAAATCATATTATTGTTTGTTAGTGTCCTGCTTTCTTTGAGTGCTGCCTGATTGCACTGTTTTCTGTTTCTATTAACTATTCTGCTCAGGGTATCTGATTTTAATAAGGCTTGTAAAGAATTCTGTTCATTTGTTTTCATAGTTTTTAAATAAGGGTTTGAATTTGTAGACGAGTTGATATCATACTGTATCTGCACATACAAGATATTTGTGTTAGAAAATCTCTTTTATCTATCATGTGCATTTGGTATTAGAAATCAAAATGAGTATTTTAACAGATAATTTCTATTATCATTGAGGAAAATTACATAATTCTGCTTTCATCTAACAAATGCGATTTCTCCACATCAAAATATTATCTCATTATCTTCACCAATACGCTGGAGATGGGACCCTCCGGCAGATGGCTCTGCTTGGCACAGTGACTCAGCAGCAGACGGACTCACAGACAGAAACACCTGCTGCTCATATTCCCCCAAACTCACAGAGCTGAAAGAGACACGGCTGCGTCTGTCCTTAACCTCAAACTGAGTTACATTCATCTTCTGTCTTGTCAAATTATCAGTAAAAATGAGGGCAGCATACCTCAAATGGTGTTATTTTATCAGTTATGATGCAGATCTTAAAGGTGTTAATTCAATGTATTGATAAAGAAATTCATAAAGCAGGAGATTAGCTTGCGGACTCTGATTCTAATTGGCAGTTTGTGTCAAAGAGACAGCATGAAAGATGGTTTGAGGAGCTTTAGGACACCATTGAGTGGATGAGATGGACCAAAAGCTTGACAGATACAAAGGAAATAAATCTCACCTGCCAGGCCTCCAGTTCCTGGGACAGCTCCAGTTTGCGTTGGATGGCTTCTAATAACTGGTTGTTCAGAGACATCATGTCATTTTTACTTCTCACCAACTCGGCCTCCATCAGGTTTTTCCTACCAAGAAAAGATGAAACCTCTTTAGTCATAACAGTACCTGCAAGAGTACCTTTCTAAATTAAACCAATGAATTATGTCTATCCTTTTGTTTTGCAAAACATGCATTCCCTGATGTTAATTCATAGATTTTTTTTCTGAATATTCAAACCAAAATTTGCAAAACTATTTTAGCACATACAGTAGTTGTCCTGTAAAACAAACAAATGTTGCAACAGAATATAATAGATTAGTTGTAATTTGCAATGAGAACAAATAAACTTCTCACTTGGCTATGGCTTCATCTCGGTCTCTGATGGCCTGCTGTACGACTTCAGCCTGTTCCTGTACGCTCTGCAGCTTCTGCTTCAGCTCGGCGTTTTCCTGCTGCAGCTGCACGCTCTGCAGGAGGAAGAAAAGAACTATGTTTAACTGGTAGTCTATCGATCTACTGTATCTATCTATCTGTCATCTGCTTACACAGTGAAGACATTGTGGCACTTCTGTTTCTGCTTCCCAAAGACTTACAACAATGTGAAATTTTTCCTTTGAAATTCCAATTGTATTACTCTTTAAAGTTTCTATCCCTCTTAACTTCAATACCAGGAAATTTTAGAGGGAGAATTTAATAGTGTTTGTGCTTGAGGGTTTATTGAACCCAAAAATGTGATCATATTTAAATCTGGAAAAAAAAACTTGTACGTCATGCACTTAAGTATTTAATCTATACCAAGGGAAGCTGGCACCAAGCTGTCCTTTTGAAACAAAATAATCAACTGTATAGTGACAGCAGCAAGGTCAGTACTGCAACAGCCAAATCCTAAAATAATGGACAGCTATGTATGCTGCTCATCCCTGACAGTCTTGTCTGTTCATCACTGGGTTACCTGATCTCTCAGCTCCTGAGCTGCGCTTGGATTCCCACACTGATCGCCCATCCTGTGGACAAAAGCCCAATTCAGCTCCTGGGACAGAGACATTAACAAAGAGATCAGGTGTCATTCATGCATTTCACAGAGATTTACACCAAAATGGAGCTTCTGTAATGTTGGCCTATTTGCAAGGTGCTCAGAGGGAGAAAGGGGACGGGCAGGAATATTTAGTTACAGGATAAATGCCTGTTTAATGCAATGAGACACAACTGGACAATTGTATACTTTTGCCTGTGGCAACAGAGGCTCAGCAATGCAGCTATCAATTGCCACAATTCATTGGAATCCATTGCAAAAACAAGGACACACTTTGGTTTACTCTGACAACACTATGGTGACCAGCCACTAGGGGGTAGATGGGCTAACTGTGAATAAATGTGGTATGTGAAGAGGCAAATTTGCACCTCTGTTTTTACCCTTCTAGAAAACTAATAACACAATTACCTGGTGTCAGAATAAGCGGAAAAAAAAAAGAGTTTCTGACTGGTGGAATTTATATGAACGCCCCTCCAGCTGGAACAACAACTCGAACAGTGCAGTGCAGGTAAAGCAATATTTCAGTGGTTAAATATTTGAAACAGCTAATAACGTGTTGTTTTAACACTCTGAGCAATAAAAAAAAAACACATCTTCTATGCAGTATCAAAGCTTAAACGTTCATTAGCATACAGAAGTTGGAAGAACGACTTTCCAACTGGGAAGTGGGACCATCTGAGGAGCACGAAAATGCGCAACTATTCATTTACATCGGAACACACAAAGGACACAAATAAACTTTAGAGCTGGGAGTTTTTCACATATACGCCACATATTAATACAATATTCATACATCATTCAAACGTACAGGGCATGAAAGCCACAGAGTAATGTTCTCGTCCTCCTTTGATTTCAAACAAATAGGTCAGTCTTTTGTTTTGCATTTCCTCTCTACGCCGCTCTCTCATCCTGTCTCACCTGTGGGCTGGATGACTGTGCCAGGGTTTGGGCTACTCCCTTCAGCTGATGCAGCATGGCCTGCAGGTCCTCCTGTTGATCCACGGCCTCCGACCTTCCTGAGATGTTCAGTTTCTGGGTCAGTGGCAGCAGCAACTGAAGGATGGAGCCCATTTCTAGCGTTATCTGAAAGGAAAAATATGTATTTTTGATTTTGGGAGTAAACTGTCTCTTTAACTATGTGTTTTCAAGGACAGTTTTGTGTTACTCTCACAATGCAATTTTTATAGCTTGGGGGCTACTACTGTATAGGTGGCCCGCATTGATGGAGTTAAAGTTTCCAAAAACTAGGTCAAAGACACAGTATTTCTTTCGCTCTTTTCTTTCAGTGAGTCACTTCTTTACACACATCAAATATTAAGTGACAGCAACTATTTATACACTGGGAGGTGGCAGCATTACGTCATCGCTTTATTTAACTTCCCTGAGTTAAATATATCACATGATGATAGTGATCTCACCATAGCTCACAGAGATATCTGACATAAACTCTATGATATATTTACAGATACAGGTGTAAACGTGTGTTGAAACCTGTAAAATATGGAAACTCTCCAACAATGTAGCTTTGACAAACAGGAAATGTGACTCATGAGTGCAGTTAAACATCATATTTTCCTGCTGGAACCAAACAATAACAGTAGACACCCAGAGAGTGAGAACCAGAAGATTTTTTTAATTCAGTCATCACAGGAAAACAATTTCCCCTAAAAACATACATGAATCGTTGTGGACAGGACCACAATAGAATGAGCCCAAAACTAACACTTGCCGACCACAGTGCGGAGATAAAGTCAGTGTTCAAACTAAATTATTCTTGTGTTTCTGCCAGTTACAGTCTGCCTTACAGACCAGGCTGGTTGTGTTATTTGTTATTTATTGCAACTCTTGAAAGAAGAATGTGAACTATTTTCCCATGCACTGCCACATATTGCTATGAGTGTAAATATATCCGTGTATATATAATTTCTTATCATGATATTGATATATAGGTAGCACATATCCTGGAGAATAAATTGAAAGAAAGTTAATAGTAGTATTTTCCTAGACCTGTAAATATAGTTTGATGTATAAAGTCAAGGTGAAGTTCCTCTTTGCTGTTTTTTGTCTTGATTACAAAATGAGACTGACTGACTGAGGACGATTTGGGATCCAATAGCTCATAAATGCAATTCAAGCTTCCCAGCTACAACAATTTCTCTCTTCTTTTCCCCCTACAGTATCTCAGAACCGTCGTATTACTCACAACTTGTTTCACACAACATTATTTGATGTTTCTGGAAGTTATAAAGTTAGTGTAATTCTGAAAGTTTAGAAATGTATTTTTGATAGTTTTACACATTCATCTTGCAATATTTTAAGGAAACTGTATTTGATAGGACCACATTCAGCTGCGGGTAAATACTAATTTGGCTCACTACTGAATATTACTGTAAAAGGGCCACAGGTTGGAATCAAACCTGGACCGCTGCAAGGACTCAGTCTACAGGGGACACAAACTCCACCAAGTGAACCAGAGGTCGCTTCTGCCCATGTTCATTATAATGAGGAAACATGTCATCCTGTGCAGCAGTGTGGCTCACTGATGTGTTTTTAGTTATTTTGGACAATGGAGCTCTATGGAGCAAAGGGATAAGCTAATCAGTATTTGGCTACACAGGCAATTCTGTTAGTTGGAAAAAAAATAGTTTGTTTTTGTCTTTTCAACAGATTTGTTTACTGTAAGAAAAATAGAGCATATACTCTTTTTTTCTATTTCAATGACGAGATCTCGGCCAAATCTTTCTTGTTTTGTCTTGATGTTTTAAAACACTAAAGTCAGACGTAAGGTTGTCGGATTTATTTTTATCATTGTGTGTTCGTGTGCGCGTGTATATTATACACTTTTACTTACAAAGAAAGTAGAAGTGAAGAAGTGTCAAACACTAAATTTGCTGTATTCTAATGATGAGGGACACGTGTCCACTGCATTCCACCTGAAATCGACAGCTATGGTGAGTAATCTGCTTTAGTACCTCTTCTTTGCTGACTCCCAGCCCTGCGGTCTCCAGGCTGCTCTCCAGCTCTGACAGCAGGGAGGCATCTCCGTGGCTCCTGCCTTCCTGCAGGGACACCTCCTCCTGGAGCTCCTCCACCTGGGCCTGCAGCTGCTGTGAGCGACCCCTTGCCGCCTCGACCTCCTGCCATGCCTCAGCTAGCTGAAAACACAAGGAGCGGACACACACCTGATTTTTGAGACAAACACAGCAGGAAAACCCTGAATCTGAAGTTATCAAGTACAACAAATGATTGCGATGAAAATAAAACAACATTATGAATCATCAGATTGTAATGATGCTAAACACAGAGATAAAAATTATAAAACAAGGGTGTTTTTACCCAAGGCCACGTGTGCTTATTAAAAAGCCGTCATGAGAGACTTGTTTCGACTAACGTTCAGTGTGAGAGAAATCCTGACATGCCAGATTCCAGCCTGCGGCCCAACATGAAACTAGACGAACATGAGTGGAATCCAGAACTGCGAGTGAAAGTTACAATGACGGGGATGAGGTGATTGTTTAGCAATGCTCTCCACAATCCCGCCGAAACCCAGGCCACTGGGTTGGGAGCAGAAAATCCTTTTGTTATTGAAGGCTCTTTCATTCATACTCTGCCCACACTGAGCCATTTTGTGTTGCCCCGTCTCTGTGTGTGCCTGCCTGTGTTTGTATATGTACCTGCTGGCTGTGCTGCTGGTTGAGTTGATCATGCAGAGTCAGGCGTGTGTGTAAAGAGGCCAAACTCGCCCTCAGTTCAGTGTTTTCTTGACACACACTTTCCAAACGCTCCTCCAGCGCCTGCTCCTTCTGGGTGAGACGCAGCACCTGAGAACGCACAAACACAGGTCTTCAGTATGATAAAAAGTTGTTTCTTCCCATAAAATAAAACTCTCACTAACTCCCACTTTACTCTTGCATCACACCATCTCAATCCACCGATGTTGAAATATGTGACAGCTCGAGATGCGCCAAGAATATTTGAAAGAAATAAGCAGGTACTTTCCTTCATTTATTGCAGGAATGTACCTTTGTTTTTCTGTTTTAGAAGTGAAAAACCAAAAGTATGAAAGTGTGGCTGCATAAACGATTTCCAGAGTCTCTCTGCCTGTCTTTCCTCTACCACCAGGTACATACAAACAGAAATTTAGATTTACAATGGCTGGTTTTTGAGGGACTGTTCTCCTTCTTTGGAAGAGTCAGTTAAACAAGTATTTTACTGCTGGAAAGATTGTTTTCTCACAATACTAGGCTGTCCATGTAGTAGAAAGATGCATAAACATTTGAAATGTGTATATAATGACAAGAGAAAGAAATAGAAAAGAGCTAATCAAGACACAGAAAACCTACAACTACCAGAATGCACTTCGCTGCAGCAGATATAATGAAAGTTTGGCCATTTTGAGACAGGAAACAATTTGGCAGCTGGCTGATAACAAAGGACCTCATATTACAGTCAAACAGCTAAAATATGTTCATTTGAGGCAAGAAATTGGCAACACAGTAACATAATCTTGGTTCATATTTCATCAGCATTTCTTAGTTTTACTGTTTGAACTCAGTTTTTTCAGCCTATTTTTTTTTTTTGTAACAATACCATAAACAGTATAGTGCCCACTTTCTGTTCACAAACTCTCATACAATAGCCAAACAGTGCACTAAAATATGTTGTTGAAGACATTTAAGGTGAAAAATAGACATTACAGTAACAGAATCTTGGATTATATTTGATCAGCACTGCATTTGTACAGTTTGATCTGACTTTGATGTGCCTTTCAGAGAGGGGGAGAGGGGCAGGCCTCTTTTTCAATCTGCTTCTGTATTCTTTTTGTTTTGCATATATGAAAATAACAGCCCCGAAACCAGCGAAAATCGATTTGAGCTGAGAGATGAGCAGGAAGATCTGGGCGCTGGTAAGATGGAGAGAAGTTTACCACAGTTTATTTTCATCTGCTAACCACACTGTATGATGCAAAGCTGAATAGCTGAAGCCAAAATATTGCTTAAAGCCTGATTTTGCAGAAGGGTTCAGATTAATGACAGATTATTCTCTTCTTCTTCTTTACAGATTCTCTTTTGAATCTGTAAAGAAAAGGACTAATATTTACCAAGGGGAGTTCTGTGAAGTTGAGTCTCATTTTTTTAATTGTATAAAAAAAGAAATATAATAGGGAATCAAATGCCCCATTTTTGTTTTATTTATTCTGTATTTTCTTTTAACTTAGTTGTCTTAATATATGTCTTTTGGTTTTCTTTGTGAGCCAAGATTATTTCTGTCGCCTGTTCTTCAATGTTTTACTGTAATTTTGTCTTGTGTTCTATCATATTCTTTATGTACTGGGAATTTTTAATTTTTGAAACTTAAAATCACAAAAACTCTAAACCAAAGTGGGCATAACAATGATGTGCAAAGATGTACCAGCAGCTGGTAACACAATCAACACTTTTGACAAGAAATACAATATGTAACCACACACACACACACATGCACTGTGTTCTGGTCATCCTGTCCGTGTGAGTACATGACGCTTTCAAAACTAGAAATGTTCATCACCATCCTTTAGGATTAGCTTTGGTTTGGTTGCAGCATTTAGATGTCGAGTGCATGGTAGTTACCTGCTCTTTCATGGCACTGATCAGCTCCTCATCCTGCGGCCTGTTATTGCTTCCTTTTTGTTGGAGCTCCTGTTTCAGAGCCTGCAGCTCACTGGACATGGCTCTCTCCACCTCCATCGCCTACATACATAAACACACACCAGAGAGAAAACACAGACACCGGAGATTCACAAATGGAGTGAAAGGAAAGAGATATTTCGCTTTTGAATTTGCAGGACAGCCTTCTTTGTGCATTTTTTGTTTTTACTTTTAGACAGGAAGAGAGATTTAAGCACAGAAAAAGTTCACTCAGCATAACCAATACAAGTGGAGTCATACACTGGCATGTGTCAACTTGAAACTCCAAAACAAAGTTTGCCTTAGGGATGAGCTTTCAGAGATCCGAAAAATAACCAAATATAAAGCAGGAGGGCTCTAAATCCTGTAATCTAGAGCCAGATGAGAAGAAGCACAAAATGATATCTGACTGAAAGGTTGGGATTAGGTGACTAAATCTGAACATGTGTTTGGTATGGTTTTTGCTGCAGGCTGTGCAGCGCAGGGAAAATGAGTTTTCTTTACTGCCTTCAGAAGAACTGCTCATGTTTACAATATTCCCAGTTTGGAAACCCAGTGACCCCCAGTGTGGGCTAAAGATAATATCCGAGGGGCCACAAGGTGATTAAAAGACTAAGAAAGTTAATTTTGTCCACTTTTTTCTCATCTTTGCTTAAAATAAAGTTATTATCACCTCTTTTAGGCTTCTAAAATCCTTCATATAAAACTATTTGAAGGAGGGAAAAAACTGTTGAACTCATAACTTACGTCCACAAATAACTTGTCATAACTTGTGATAAAGGTTGCACGTACATACTGGCACATTTTTGAAAGGTACCAAGTAGATTTGTTTTTCCGAATATTATTTATAATAACCAGCTTTATTTAGATCAAGAGAGACAGAAAAGGCAGAGGGAATGACATGCAGCAAATGGTGCGGGCCGGACTCGAATCTGTGCTGCTGCAGTAAGGACTTGGCCTTAGCAGTACATGCTCTACCTGGTGAGCTCACATGGTGCACCATCTTCACAAGTGGATCCCCATTTGTTTGAATCGCAATTAAGAGCACGGAGTGACGTGTTGCACAGTCTTGCTGATGGTGTTACTGATTGACAGCTGAAAGGGCAAGAAATGAGGCAATGGACCCTCTATTACCACCTTGAGGTTATATATGCCTCCGTGAATCCGTCAAGTTGCAGTTTACGTCTGTGTCTGTTCAGACTCATATGCAGTCAAGACAGTAGACAATGCTTCAAGTATGGATGTTACTGCAAAGAAACATCCATATGATTCTCACAAACATCCAGCAGCGAAGAAGATCTATACAACCAGCACAGTCTCAAGGTGGGCAGCCAGTGGTTGAGACGTTATATGATGGCCAGAAAAGTGTTTTTGCAGAACATTATGAGGTCAGCGTGAAGCTGACCTTTGACCTTTTGGATTTCAAATCACTTCATCATTTTATTCTAATAGACATTTGGGGGACATTTGTGATAATATGAATTCTTGAGTTATGGCCAGTAACATGTTTTGTGAGATCACAGTGACCTTTGACCTTTGACTACAAAGTCTAATCAGGTTCATTGTTAAGTTTAGTCTAGTTCCTCAAAGCGTTCTTGAGATATTGCATTCACAAGAATGAGACAACATTAAAACAGAATACCTCCGGTCACGGCTGTCGTTGGCATGCAGGCATAAAAATAGTTTTGCAAATGTTTTATGAGAAAAAAGACGCATTCAACATGATTGTTGGGCCTTGTTTCCTGTCTACATTTCAACTGTCAAAATGTCCAATACGGGCCAGTATGTCTCGAAAATAATCTTGAAAAAGTCCACGTTCCCAAGCAAGAATGGCCGGAAACAAACAAACAAAAAGCAACACACTCCTGTGATCACTCATGCATTAACAGAACATAAAAGATGAGTCAATCATTGACAAATCACATAATGTTGTTAAAATCATTTTTCGTCATGGTTGTACTTGTTTATGTGGAAAGCAGATACTTTCTCAACACTTTTCAACCATAAAAAAAAAGAGCCTCGGTGAACCAAACCGTCGCCCCCCCCCCCAGTCCCCTCCTCCTGGTCTGGGACCCTAAGTTCCCCTTACTCAGCAGTTCGGCGGGCCCCTGTCAGGTCCCATCACCACCACATAATACAAGATGAAAGACTGGCCTCTGCGGCAGATGGAGCAGAGGGCATCTTGGTCTTGTCTGTGACATCATCATGCCACATTAGACAACAATGTGGCGGAGGGTAAACTTGAGAGTGAAGCGGAGGGGGACAGCCTGTGTGTACGTGTGCGTAAGAGTGTACGGAGGAAGTGAGGTAGGCTTGAGGGCTAAAATTAGTGGGAAGTGTTTGTGTCTGACAAGAGCAAAGCCGGCACCGATGGACAAAAACAAAACATGGCATGCAGACACACTATGAGGAGCAGAAGGGGGGGCTTAAAGATGAACATTTGTGTCTGTGAGTTGTCATTACGGCTGCCTCCTTTCGTCAACATGGGCCCCTTCTCCACAATAGAGGCAACGACCCACTGAGAATCACCAAAACAGGAGTGGAAGGAGGACGCTCCATTTGGTAGAGACACAAAGATATTACCCCCCTCACATGGCCCCCCAAGCCTCAGGCCCTCAGTGATCCAAACGCCGAGGTATCTAACAGCTGACCACCCCAGCGACAGCCGAGCCCCTCAGGGAGCTCACAGAAAAGATGGCTCTCCCCTGGGATGATGGGATGTTTGGGTATGAGGGGCGACATCAAAGGAGCAAATGAAAGATTTATATCTCTCCTAAATGTATACTGTCTTTTCCTTTTTTGTCTGTGAGCTGCGTGATGCTGGCAGAGGGAGCAAAGGTCACAGGGGCTCGCCTCAATTCAGGCATCTCCTCTTACAATAACGGAAATCTCACAGTGAGGGATTCGTCACAGACGCCCAATAAAACACTGTGATCCACGCCCAGTGAGGACGATCGTGTAACACCGGAAGGAAAGCAGGAGGTAAAAAAGGTCAGGTGTTTTTGTCCGTTATAAAAGACACAGAATGGACAAATCATCAGCTATCTGATTTACACTACTTTACCCTTATTGTTAAAAAAAGTGGTGGACCAAATATTTAGGTTAAAATGAATCCACCATGAAATCTAATAACAATAAATAAAAAAACACTATTATTTTATTGAATGGTCATTTCATTTATTAGGATCCCCATTATCTGCAGACAAAGCCGCAACTATTCTTTCTAATTTTTCAATAATCAAATAATTATTTTTAAGCAAAAAATGGCTAATATTTGCTATTCCTTTGATGTTCAGTTTACTATCATATTACACCAAAATAGCATCAAATCCTTACATCTGAGAAGCTGGCATAAAGAGAATAAAAAGAATTTACTGCAACAATTAGTCTATAATCAAAACCAATTATGTTACTGTCGGCCAACAAATCAGTAAGTTGATAAATGTTTCAGCTCTACAAGTATAAGACACAACTGCGTGTTTAACCAGCTTGCTCTCATAGAAATGTGTGAAATGGACCAAACTTCAACCCATCAATGCATTATGTGGTGATGGGCCCGAAATGTGTTAAAATTATGTGTTGGCAACACAAAAAGTTGAATCAAAACCTCTTTAAAACAGCCAAAATATGAACATTATAACCTTTATAAATGTAGAATTAATTGCAGGTTGGTTGTATTGGACTGCATCAGTTTAAGCAAAGTGTACCTAATAAACTTGCTCGTGGTTGTTTGTTATTGTTTTGCTGACTCTCATATCACACCTTTTCATTCACCGGCTAGTGTAAACATAAATATGACAACCGAAACTGATGAATGACTAATGGTTATACTTAATTTATCTTGACACAGGTCCAAACCAAATATCTGAACTAACCTTTAAGATATGTTATTGATTTATTTGCCCAGGAATCACAGTGTACAATACCAGCATTTCAGGCTTATTGTTCATTGGTCATATTACCCTTCCAGTCTGGCATTTCTATCACACTGTCAAACATTTTCTAGCACAAAGTCAAACTAAACCAAAAAAATCTCAGATTCTTTCTTTCCTTCAAAGTAAATACCATCACACTGGCTCCTCAGAATCTGATTTTATGTATTTCCTTGTTAAATATTCACTGAGTCAAGTGATAAATGAACAAAGACTTGCAGCAGACACAAGACAAACTCATTAATGCTTGACTTTAGTGTTCTCATGCTGTGTGTCAGTTGCAGGAATGCTAACATTTGTAATGTAATCAGAAGAAAAACACCCTGACACTAGTCAACACTGCCTCGTATTTTAACACCTACTTTCCTCAGCTGCTGTCCAAACAGTCAGCACTGAACCATGTGACAATCTGGCACACGTCAAGATTGTTTTTATGCAGACACTTCCTCAAACGCACCAGGATGGAGAGTCAGTGCAAATCTTTCCTCTCACATCAGGGCTTTCCTTTACTGGTAACAGTGATGAACTCTCTCAGGTTTCTGTGGTGCAACATAAGGACACACTCCTCCAGATTCCTGTCATGCTCTGGTTACACTCTCACAAGTAGAATATTGTGTTTCAAGCTCTCCAAAACCTGTCCAGCTTCAGTATATAGACTTAGTCAAAAGAGTTTTGTACTCTAAGTCAAGACATTTTCTGCATTTTTTCACTATTTTCGACCATTTTTAGAGCAAACGATCAATTAATTAATTGAGAAAATAATGCCCAAATTAGGACTAGTGGTCAAATACAGTACTTGAGTATGAATTTGAGGTTCCTGTACTTTACTGAGTATTTTATGTTCATGCTACTTTATACTTTTACTCCACTACATTTCAGAGGGAAATATTGTACATTTATGTGACATCTTTAGTTACTTTACAAATTAAGATTTATAGAGATTTAATAAGATGCATAAAAAACACAGGAAGAGTTAATAAAATATGATGTTTGTGATAAATTAAATTACCAAGCAGTTTTTACCAGTACAGCTGAAATGAGTAGTTGATTAATCATTTAGCTGATTGTCAAAAAAGTAATTGGCAACTATTTTGATAAACAAGTCATTTTATATTTTGTAATAATTTTGAGTTTTTGGACCTTTTCCTGGGATTTAATATATATAATTTTGAGGTTTTGTAGGGTTTCCTTTTAATAATTTTGAGGAGTTTTTAAAATAATTTTAAGTTTTAGGGATTTTTTCCCCATTTTTTTTTTTTATTTTTTAAATTTGGTTGTTGTTTTTTTTTATTTTGACTTTGTTTTAAATAATAAGGTTTTGGGGTGTTTTTTCTCATTTAAAAAAAAATCTTTGAAAAGATTCAAAGAATTGAATTTTGAAAAATTTGTCTGCATTGGGTACTTTTATTTTAAATACTTAATGTGCGTTTTCCTGATTACACTTACTTTTACTTGAGTAACATTTTCAAACCAGTATTTTCATAGTGTGGTAGTAGTACTTGAGTAAATAAATACTTCTTCCACCACTCATCAGGACACAGAACAAAATCCCCTGTTCCAGGTGTAATAGTGGGAGTGCCAGTACAAACACACTTAATCACAGAAACGCAGACTCACCACAGCAGAAGCAACAGCACAGTTTACCACGTCTGGTAGAGACACGTCACACATGGAGCTTCTTCACACTTTCTTTCTTCAACACATTCGCCCTCTCATCTGTCTACGCAGAGTCCAGAGCTGCCTATGTCTGATGCCAAATAAGACATTTTCTCCACTTCCTTCTCCCTGAGCAGCCCAAACCGTGATAGCACCTTTTATCTAAATTGACGTTTTCCTGAACTTCCAGGGAGTCTGCTCTCCTCAGTAAGTCCTTAAGTCTGGACACAGAGGGGAAAAGACATTCATAGTTCCTTATTATTCTGCGGACCTTGACTCATGGGAGGGTTTTTCATCATAGCTGGGATTCATTTTAACTTTTCCAGCTCAGTTTTGCTGTTCATTCTGACACAACACAAGGAACTGGCTGTTTGTAACGCAACACGTCACGACTGTAATGTTTAGCAAAACATTCCCAACTTTCTCAGGCTGGAAAAACACTCAAGGCTGTCCAGCTGTGTGATCCAATCAGCGCCGCCATGTTAGCTGATAAGAGGCTGTAAATTATGTCACCGGTTTGATTTTCCGCCTAGTGTTTTCTCAGCGCTGAACACTGAATATCATAAATGTATAAGCTGATAATGGTTTGAATCAGCAGTATGTTGCCAGATATCTTGGCCATTACGTAATGCAAGTACATGAGCACTTTGTTAAAGGTTAACTTTATGTTACTTAATAACCTGGATCTGGTTAAATAGATCATAATGTTCTCAAGCAGGGCTGCACCCAAACAGAAACCTCTGGGGCTGAAAAATTAAGCCAACACAGCAGAGGAGTCGGGGCGACCTCAAACTTAGTGAGTCGAGCATCCATAGGCTGAGTCCTTTGCAGTGGCCTGGGTTTGATTCCAACCTGTGGCCTTTTGCTGTCATTCCCATCCTCTTTCCCCTTTCCTGTCACTCTATAGCTGCTGTCTGATAAAGTAATAAAGCTGGCTCCAGAAGCAAGTCAGTCTCTACAGATGCCTATGTTAAAACACCCAACTTAACAGCAGAAATTAACATGTTCATAGCGTGGTACAAAAAATGATTGTGATCTCTATAGTTATTTTTCTCATTCATGACAACTATACAGTGGTGAATTTTCATATAACTCACCCGTTTAACTTTTATTAAGACTTCAAGTTACGCATATTAAAGGGCAAAGTGCTTTGAGTGGCTGTCTGCCGATAGTCAGATACAGCCCTCACTACTCCACAGCGCCAGCCTCTTGTCCATTTATGGTCACATAAAAACAAAAAACAAGACGTCTATGACAGAAATGCCAAACTCGGGGCTTCAAATCAGATGACGGGTGGTTCGACACTCAGGTCCTCTGGTCTCAGTGTCTCAGTATCCTTAGGCAAAATACTAAACCCCAAAGTGCTCCAGTTGTGAGTGTGTTTGAGCTGAGTAGCAGGAGGCACCTTATACAAAAGCCTTGGCCGCCAGTGTATGAATGTGTGTATGAATGTGTGTATGAATGGGTGAATGAGACATGTAGATTAAAAGCGCTCTAAGTGGACTGAAGACCAGAAATGTGCAATGAAAATGCAGTCCAATTATCAACTAATCTGACTTGCTCAATTGATTTATATATAAAATGTCAGAAAAGAGCAAAAAATGCAACGAGACAATTTCATGAAGCCCAAAGTTAAGCCTTCAGTTATCTATTTTTGTTCAACCAACAGTCAAAACTGTTCAGTTTAAACTATATAATAACAAAGAAAAGCAGAAAATGTCCACATTTAAGAAGCTTGATAAAGAGCATGTTTGGCCTATTTTGCCAAAAAAGTGACAAAAAATGTTATCAAATTGAAAAACACACACAACTGGAAGTTAATAAAGTACAACCAGCATCTTCCAGACTTTCTCTGCGTTTTGCTCCCTCTGTCCTGGATCCAGAATCACTTCATGGCATTAACTTTCACTTCTCTCCTTGTTTGCATATTGTTTCCATTCTGCACCACACCAGCACCAATCATTTGCCTGAAGCCAACAACTTTGTTTCATAGCTTCTGACTATGTAACTTCCCCTTTTCATAGAAAATTGTACGAGAGACCATTTTGTCTCGGTCTTGCTCTGAGTCTGTGAACAGTGTTGCTGTGGAGTAGATTAGACTAAATCGGACTGATGCAGATGGCGGTTTGCAGAGAACACTGAGTTTCAGTGTGAGGATCAGGTGACAGCGCGTCTCATCTAGTCTGACTGAGAAGGCCGGCAGCTCTGGATCCACAGCTCAGGTGTTTGTTTCACAGAGGCTCGGTTACCTGTCGCAGCCAGGAGGTGTCTTTGAATCAGGTCTATAGCTCAGACAGGAAAACATCAAACACACACACTAACTACCTGCCATGTGTGAGACTCACAGTGTTGAGCTGCTCCCTGAGTCGCTGTGTGTGCTCGCTGTGCTCCAGCTGGGCTCGACTCTTGTCCCTCTCGGCCTCGCCGAGGGCCCGGGTGAGTCGCTCCACCTGGGCGCTCAGCTCCCTTACATCCCTCTCCAGGTCCCCAACCTGGCTCTCCCACTGGGACTGGCAGCCCTCCAGCTTCAGCCGCAGCTCATGCCTGCCCTGCTCCAGCTCCTACACAGGGGTGCAAGGAGTCATAATTTCAGTCAATCCAACAAAGCTGTTTTTTTTACTATGCATAGGTTTTAGAATCAGAAATACTTTATTGATCCTGAGGGAGAAATTATGATTCTTTTTTTAGTTCCTGTGATGCCAATGCATAGAGACTTATAGAAGTGCAAAGAAATATATGAAAATAAAAAATAAGTTTAAAAAAATAATACAAAATATGAATAACACAAAATAAAAATATATATAAAGTCCAATTAAATGTGTTTATTGGTTAAAATATAAAATTAAAATTAGTACATTATGTTTCATTTTAAATCAGTATGTAAAAAATAATTTTAAAAAATGTAAAATATGTATAATATATTGAGTATGTAAATACATATATAAATATGTGTGTGTGTGTGTGTGTGTGTGTGTGTGTGTGTGTGTGTGTGTGTGTGTCTTATTCTGGATTATAATGTGGAAACTAGTATGTAATGGTTCAGAAATCTATTTTAAAAATGCCTCCTCTCACTGCATTGCTGGTAGATCTGTTGTTTGGCAGTAAATTTATGGGCTCATCACTGATTCATTTCAAGCTGCTTCACATGCTTGAGTGTTATGAGGCTCCAAGTCAATCTTTGGGCCTCGCTGCTAACACTTAAACTGCAGATCTGTCCTTGTATTAGATGTACAAGTTGACTGCTGATGTCTCATAAGAAGTTAGTGTCACATGTTTGATTCCTCAGCAGCAGGCTGCCAGTTTCTTTCACAACTTGTGATAAGGTAACCTGAGAAACATTTTAGTGGAGATACTTTGTGGTCACTAAACAACACAACAGAAAAAAAAACACACAGTGAGAGCACAAAGGCATGAACCTGATCACATTTAGGAAAGATTAGTAAAGCAACAGTTTGACCTGTAGAAAAAAACTGCATTACCTAATAGTTTTTCAGTGTATTATTGTCATTCATGTTCACTAATTAAATTCCGATTCTGTATTTTTTTTCTACTCTGCGATGAGACAAACTATTTTACATTGATTAACAGATCCATGTGTCTATTTCTTGAACTTTTCATCTGCGAGGGGAGTCTTTGAAGTGTTGAAGGGATTAGGGCAGACTGAATCAGATTGTATTGTTAATTATCCTAAATTGGAGTCCCTTTTGTCACAAAGACCTGTTGATTAGCTGAGCCCTGTTTTAGCCTTGCCTTGATGTATGCTTTCCTGTGGATTTCTGATAGACTTACTGTTCATGTTGTCAAGTTTGACTCTGATATACCATGAACTTTGGAGTATATTAAATGTTGTACAGTCAGCTGTAGATCATAAAGTATAATTATAATTTTTCACAATTTCTCACCACACTAATGTATTTATCCATTATGATGTCATGTGTTGTTCCCTACTATTACAACTGAATATTTAATAGGGGTGGGAGAAAAAAAATCAATACAATATAGTATCATAGTATTTTGGATGCCAATATTATATCAATATTGGGGTGCAAAGTATCAATTTTTAATTACAGAAATTATCAATATTGCAAAACAAATTAAAGTTGCTTTTTCATTTCACTATAAATGTTTTGCTGCAGTAAAAATCACTGCAGTGAGATGAAAACATATTAGATAAAACAGATGTTATCATGACACTTGTTTAAAATCACAGTAATAACGTTTATGCCTTAAAAGTTCAGTTTTTAGGCTTTTAAGGAATAAATTAGCAACGATGGAATATAATATAATGAGTATATTTCCATTAGTTTATAATCACCTGAAAATCGTTGTGTTTTATAACCTTAAAATGAGCTGTTTATATCGACATTAGGGAGGTCCTTGTTCAAGGAGTCTGCCATGTTTCTACAGTAGCCCAGAATAAACAAACCAAACGCTTTCCAGTTTAGTAGTTAGCAGCCTCTCTGCAACAAGCTGAACAGTGTCAGAAAAATGCAGATGTTTAATGTGAAACTACTTTATTAAGCAAATCAACAGTTTAAAATCACAGTGTCTGTTTGTTTTGGAGAGGAAGAGACCTCTTTGGATAATTTGGCTTCTGATAAAAACCTGCTGATCATCTGGATCTTAAATTATGAGAAAAAAAAGGAGCAGATATTAGCATGTGCTGGGCTAGTGGCCTGTCTGCAGCAACAGCTTTGAAAAAACACAGATTTTTATAGTTTAACAACTTAATTGAGTGTTTTTAATGGTTTACATTGCCTGGTCTGTTTGTTTTAGCAAGGAAGAGACCTTAGCAGATAATGCAGCTCCAAATAAAACCCTCCCAAACAATGAAAACCGGAGGAATCTTAAGCAGTTCACACTGTGCTCATGAGAGACGTTTTAGCTGGTTGCAATTTGATAATCTTCATTGCTAGATGCCACTAAATCCTGTGTGATGCTTATTTAAAGATTTCATTAGCACATAAAATAACAACCTTCAACTGTGTGTGCTTTTATTCATCAATATGAATAAAGAGATTTTTTAAATCCATGGTTTGTATAATTGTTGAAAAATCCAAATTAACAGGCACTCAGAGATATACTGTATGTAGTATAACGTCTGTACTGGATTCAATTTGTTCCCAAAGTTGTTCTACAGTCAAACAATAGCTGTAACGACACAAGCTGTAGCCTTATTGTTTAGTGTTTTGTTTTGTTTTTTAATCTTTTTTTTAAATCAACAAACATTTTGACCCATCCGCTTCAAATATTAGCAGCAACCACGTCGTCAAACATTTTAAAACCCATTTCACCGAAAAGCTTTCATCATAAACCACATATTTCAGCATTATGCGGGCAGAAGCAGAGCAGTCTTACCTCCAGCTTGTCTGCGTATTGTTCATGAAGTTTGTCGCTCTTCTCTTTCAACTGACGGTTTTCCAGGAGCAATGCGTTTCCCAGCTGGGCTGCCAAAATAACCTCTTCCTCCTTTTGTTTCAAAGCAGCCACAAGTTCATTGGGGTCTTGATAATCTGTCATTTCCTCCGCTCCGTAGTCAAAGTAGAAATCCTCCTCCAGATCCATTTTCTTGGACTTGAAGCTCCACTCATCCAGTCGATCCATAATAACCGAGAGTTTATTCGCGCACTTCACCTGAATAAATTGTGTTTTTTATATATATAAAGACGCAGAAATGGGTTGAAATAGAGTCGCGCATGTGTGAGAAAGTTGTCCGTCCATGACACCTGTGTGCTGCTGCTCTGTTAGTGGCTGTTTCTGGATGAGAGTGAAGCTGCAGGTTTGAGCTCCACAGTGAGAGGAGGCTGGTCCGTCTGTCGCCAGCAGATGACTGTTTTTCTCCAGGGGGATGTGGCTTCAGTAACCACGCTGACACCTGTCAGCCTTCAAGGCTGAAAGTATCACAGGTTAAAGTGGAAAATCACCACAATCCATTGAAACACCTGTGTGATGTGTCAGAAATCACAAGATTGTGTACTTAAGTGAAAAGTAGCAGTACTACAGTGTAAAAAGTACTCTTAGAAAGTTACAAAGTCCTGAATGCTAAATTTTACTTGAGTAAAAAGTATGAGTATCCCAGTATATAGCAAAAGGAAAAGTCATTATACAGAATGGCTCATCGCAGTAGGCTATATTATTGGATAGTAATAATTGATCGATTAAAGGGACAATTCACCCCAAAATAAAAAAAATACATATCCTTCCTCTCGGTTTGTTGAGCTCAAAGAGCAAAAAAATAAAGAGATTATGACCTGGTTAGGGACTGTTCGTTATTTCTAACAGGGGAGAGGGTGTTGCAAAAAGGGGTAAGCATGTCAAATATTTTTTAGGATTAGGGGAGAGGCATACAGATTTATATGGCTGCATTTTGTAATTATTTTACCACCATTTTTTGGTGTTAATCTCAAAAAATACACCCCTTATTACAGTCAGAAACTATCATTGAGTTGTCAAATTTCTGATGGTCCTTGAACATAATTATGACAAATGCTTCTGTCAGAAAAAAAACCAGAACCATTCTAAGCTTAAAATGGTGATATTTCATCAAAATCACGTTATTCTACATGTCTCCACGTGTCAAATTTGGCTGAAAACAAAACATTGGCAATAACCAGCATGTACAACAAGAGTGACAAATTTAGGCATTTTTCAGCTCTAAGATTTTGTTTTTTAAAATCATAAAAATTAATTAATGGAGAAGTCATTTTGGGGACTCTAAAAAATATTTGTATTTTTGGGCAGGTTAAAAAAAATTTTTAAAAAGTTACACCACAGTCACCCCCTTCTTTTGCTCTGCCTCTTTTTTTGTCTTTATTACATATAAGAAAGTTTAAGGATGGAAGTAGGAGAGAGAGGGGATGACATGCAATGCACATATAACCAAAAACATATTTTGAGGTATGGCAGTAAATATAACTTTTTCAGTGATTCATCCACCCAATATGTGCTCCACAAGTTAACCCATGAGGGGAGTGTCTGGCTGCTTTGTCTGGCTGCTTGCCAGAGGTTAAGGGTCACCCCCTGCAAGGTTTCATGGAGCAGTGGGCAGTGTCGGGGGAATAATAGACGCTGCATCCTGACGCATGGCAGGGCTTTTGTTGTCGGGTGCAGCACAGCTTCTGTACATATGGCAGCATCAGCCGAGCAAACACTGAAGGACATACTACAAGTGTCTTTATTGTTCATGTTCAGTTTACAGGAAGCTGCTGGACGAGCTCGTGTTGTAAGTGTGACACGTGTTCAAGCAGCACAGACAAGAAATTCTTCTGAGTCATAGCACAGAGGACTACCCCACTCTGCTTGAACAATGATGGAAATACTACACACCAAGGTTTTCTGCTAGAAGCACTTCTGCATAAGGTTTAAGGAAGAAACATCTTGAAGCTACACAAGCGGAACAAACAACTGTAAAAGCCTAGCTGAAGTTTTAAATCAAAGCTAGTGCTTGTTGACACAATAATACTGCATAAAACACTGTTGATGTGCGCAATCAGCTCCATGGAAGCAAACATTAGCTGCAGTGCCTGCATCAGCAACACCTGTGATGGTGCTGAGAGTGCTGAGTGTGTCATATTATGTCCTGTGGGTAATGGGAACATAAATATTACACATACTGATCATAATGAAGATAAAACATCACCGCCACTAAAAGGCCCCCAAATTATTAGGTCCCTGTCGACCAGCGGATGTACACTGATGTAAATACATCCAGAGAGCAAGAGTGATAAATGAAGCTGGGTTTGTGTTTGGCTGCTACTAACTTTACATATCCATATGATTATGTGTCTAAGGAGAGCTGTTTGAGGGGTGTGCTAATAGTGGTCGCTACAGTAAATCAGTAAATTCTCACAAAAGTATCAAAAGTGATTATGCAGAATATATGTACATACAGTATTGTCTGATTTTATTAAAATAATTAATATGTAAGCAGCATTTTAATTTTGGTAGAAGTGGAGTGAATAACTGTATCCAGTGCTTCACTAGGCCATATCTCACAGACTAGGTCTTAAATAAATGTAGTGCATAAAACTGAAACAGTAACTCCCCCTTAAATGTTAATATTAAAGAGCTTCAAATAAAAATTCTGATGAACACAAACCTCAGAACTGCACTTAATTGTTGAAATTGAGTTAAAAAATTTGAGTACTTTGTTTTACTCTCCACCTTTGCAGTCAGTTGCAAAGGCAATGTGCAGTGATAGTGATATTTCATTATCAGTTAACAGGACTCTAGATCATTTTTGACCTCTAGTGGCTCCTGGTGGACAAATGTGTTAAATACATCAATTTGTTCCCCACTGGTAGATTTCTTGATCAAGGAATAAAATAACGAGGTTATTGTGAAACATTGTACCAGTATCACAGTTTTTTCTTTTAATCAAAAGAGAAAGTTTCTTGTCAGGGAAGAAGAGGCTGCGGGAGAGTCAGTAAAAACAACAATATCAATCCATTGTGTGCTGAGGATAGTACTATACTACATACTTCTGACAGTTTCAGCTTTAGAAACTTTTCTTTAAATCCCCTACTTACCAAGTCAGTTACATCTTTAAAATCACATTTTAAAATGTTTTATATTTTTTAAAAGCTTATAATTCATAAAAACACAGTGCTATCATTTTCAGCATGTCTTATCTGTTTATTTTTATTACCATCTTATATTATTTCTGGGCACCTTATCTTATTTTATTTTTGTGTGAAGCACTCTGTCCCTTTGTTTTGTGTATAGATAAAATTATTGTTAAAGCATTTTTAGAAATGTAATTAAATTAAAACAAAAACAAAAGTCTGAAAGGCAGTCAAGGAGGAAAGTAAATGCACATTTGCAGGTGAGATTCACCACCTGGTTGTCTTTCATAGAGCAGTGTACCCTGAAAATGGTATATTTCAGCAACTGATTGGCATCTTCCTATCATTATTTCTATTATTGTTGTTGTTGTTATTACTTTACTCACAATCTTAATTTAAAACATAGAAATGCTTTAAAATGATAAAATACATGGTAATTTATAATGTATAATATCCCCTTTTTCCTTTCCGGTTTTGGTATATATTTCTCCCTATGTTTTGCTTATTGTTTCTAATTGTATTAAAATGAAATAATTGGATGTTGAAATTTTTTTTTTTTTTGTACTTTTTTTAAAAAACAGATGGCGATTTTGCATATAGCCCCTTTTCTTTCTTGTAATTTTTATACATCTTTTCTCCATGTTTTTTGTAATGTTTCTATTTAGTTCAAATCGTTTGTCGTGTATTTATTTTATAACTCAATGTTAAGTGAATTATTGTTTTTATTAAATTATTATAGACGCAGTACACACTCCGGCCAGCGGGTGGCGGTGTGTGATCTTCTCTTAAACACTGTGAAAAGAGGAAGCACTTTTTGTAAACCTTGTTGTAAACACGCTTGAACTTTCACGAGTTGGTGAATCTAACTGGATGTTACAGATTAATGTTAATTGTTTACCTTTATAGTGGCAATGGAGAGGAGCGTAGGGACAGTTTCAGCCATTAAAGCTTTAGGGTAAGTAACTGTGTCCTTGTTTGATGCGTACTCACCTACTTTCATTTACAGTTATAACGTTAGCAGCACATTTAAAGCTAGTGTTTGCTCCATAATGACAAAAATATGGATAAACACTTCACTCCTTTATTAAATTTAAATTTAGCATTAAAATCATGCCTTTCCGGTGTACAATGATATCCTATAAGCAGAGCTGCAGCAGGTGATAGTTTCACCTGTCGTCTCTACTTCCTGCGTAGGTACCCGGGCAGCTCGTGCCTGTCACGGTGCACCTGTGATGAACTTCCCTGTCCGCTGCTCACCTGGCTGACTGCTCAGCTAAGGACCGTCTGTCCGGAGCTACAAGGTTTTTATTATTATTATTATTAACAGCAGTCTGTTGGACATTGCGTCGTCTGTGGTGTTTGATGCGGTCCAGTCAGACCTCAAGAGTCATCAGGTGGTGACTTTTCCTACCTGCACACATTAGAATAACATCAAGATCTGTTAAAGGCGATTTTAGGTTATTTATTTATGTGTGACGAGACATAATATGTATTATAACTTTGACCACGTTTTAAAACATATGTAAAACAATTGTATTTATATATATATATATATATATACATAGGGTTGATTTCTTTGTGTTTCTTTTTGGGATGGACTTCTGTTGTTAAGGTAGAATAAAATAAGACTTATATAGCAAAATATATATAAAATAGATATATCTTTACTATTCGTACATTCATAATAAAATGAAAAAGACTTACAGTCTTACTGTTTAGGATTTTTAAGGCAGATCCCATGATATAAACATTTTGATAGTGATATATTGACCTATAGTTATTTTTGTTGTTGTTTTCCACAGAAACACATACATTTTTTTTAATATAAGGATCCCTAAATTGTGTCCCCTAGTATATATATTAATCAGAACATTTTAGAGTTGACAAAATAAACCATGTATATGATATTCCTGTACTGCAATTTCGATTTACTTATTGGCCAGCATGTACTGTACATCAATACTATTATTTCTGCAATATGCTAATTTCGATTGGTACATCATTTTACCTCTACATATAAATACAAGAGCTATACAGTATACAATACATGCAGATTAAAGGAAGATGCCAATCACAAATAGTTGCTGCAATATACCGTTTTCAATGTATACTGTGGTATGAAAATTCACGATTGTCATACTGTGTACATTTACTTATGCAAGGTATTGAAAAAAGGCAACCAGGTGGAGAATCTAACCAGCACATGTGCACGTGTCCATTTTTAAAATGCTTTCAATTTCTGTTTCCCTTCCTTTAATGGTCATTTTACCAGACAATACTACTACTACTACTACTACTACTACTACTACTACTAATAATAATAATAATAATTGCCTTATACCATGCTGCCATGATATTGCCTGAGACAGTTATCATACCTTTAAAATTTCATACCATAATCACAAATGATGGTACAACATGTAAATGAAAGTGCAGAGTACTGTGTACAATATAATACTGTATTACACTGCACAGAATTGTTTATGGATGCATTTTAACAGAAAGCACTTCTTGAGATTTTCTGTATTAATGAAATCGGCTTGTCTTCCCTTTTTTTTTTTACCAGACTCAAACATGACAGGTGACGTCCTTCTGGTGGGAGAGCTGAGAAATTTACTGTCAAGCATGTTTTCTCCCCTCGCTGTGCTGACCTCAGAGGTGCTGGAGCCATCCAGCCTCAACAAAATCACTGGTGAGAGATAATAATAGTCCGGCGGGCTCTGTTGTAGTGTGCTGTGTTGAAGGTTTTAACAGATGATTGTGTGTCATCTGCTCAACTTTTTAAAAGAAGGGTGTATAATCTTGAAATTATCATTCAATCCTTTAGAGTTTCTTGTATCAGAATTGCAAGCAGCTCGAATAATGAAGCATAAGGAAATGCATCCTGAGGAGAATACAACAGGAGACGAGTCTGAAAAAGAGCAGCGAGTTGAAGATAACAGACTCACGGAGTTTTCTCAGGAATATGAAGATGATGATGATGACAAAGACAGAAGGAACGCGGAGATGCAGGCAGAGTGGACATTACTGCTGCACGCTCTTGACATGGACTCCTCCTCTCAATTCACAGATGTGATGAGTGAGGTGAGTTTGACATAAGTGACTGACATATGTCATGACTACAAACTGAGAAGAGCTGAGTGGGTTTTCTAAATGTGGATTTAAATTTGAATGCAGGTTGAGTCGAGGCTTGCTCGTCTACCATCTGGAGGCATGACAAACCCACTTCTTAACCGCAGCCTCAGCTCAGAGCAGTGGGTACGTTGCCACAGCCATTAGCAGGTCATTAAACATTATATGTAATCTACCATGAGTATTTAACCCCCCCCCCTTCTCTGTTTTCCAGATGCAAGTTAAAAAGATCAATCGAGTTCTGTCAGAGGACTATCGGTGTCGCCGACAGATGATGATCAAACGCTTTCAGGTTACACTCGAGTCATTTGCATGGGGAGAAAAACAAAAGGTAGGCATGTTTGATGGTTTCATCTCACTTTAAACTCACTGTAAGAATAAAACAGTCCAAAATATCAGCTGGCAACATTGTTTTATGTAACAATTTAGCCAGCTGATATTTGAGGCTGTTTTGACTGGAGAGTGTGAATGTCATAGATGTAACATTCATATTATGTTAATATAATAAAGGGCATGCAAATCCTGACAGGTAAAATATCAGTTTTGCCAAATAATGCATCAACCTATCAGCTTACTTTTAACTAACGTTTATTCACAGGAGCGCAATGAAGCGCTGGCCTCAGTACCTCCTCTTTCATCCCTCACCGGCTCCTCCCGAGTCTCCCTGTCTCTTCTGATCGCCGCCAGAGAGGATCAGTCCTTCATTGAGCCAATCAAGGCTGGAAAAAGCACCCCCGTCTACAAGGTACAACAGTCACAAACCATGCCTGTGATTCTCAGCGTCTGTATTTGAGAATGCAGATGGCTTCTAATTCTTTTTTGATCTCATTAGACGCTGATGGGCAGCGTACCGGACAGAGGAGGGCGACCAGGGGAAATTGAGCCACCAATGCCAGCGTGGGAAGATCGAAGAGCAAAAGGAAACAGATCCGGACGAGGGGGCGGACACCAACACCAACGACGCAGATTTTCAGATAAAAAGAAGAAAGGGAAAAGAGAGTAACATGTTTCTCGCTTACTGCTTAATCTAAGAAATAAGTGATCATTTTTTTTATTTAAATCGTTATTATGAAATAAAATATGGCTGTGGAATACTACAGATGATATAACTTTATAAAAAAAGATGTGCATAATTCTTAGTTATAGTACATATTCATACTTGGCTGTGTACTTTTCTAAACGCTTATTATTGCTATAATGTTCTGGTATGACAGGGTATTTTTGTGATACTTTTGTTCAGAAAAATAACACTTTATTTGTTTTTTTATGAGCTGGCTTTGCACATGTATAGATTTGTTTACAAAAAAATAAACCTACTGAACACAGAAATGTGTTGTCATTTTTTGTAACCTAATGTGCAGTGTTGGTAAAGCTGTTGAGAGTTCATTAACGGCTGTTTAATTACTAATTACCATTCAATATGTAGCTCTCATTTCTAGCTGGACACAGTAACATTAATGCAAATTATATATTGTGTCATTGTGTCATCTATCTACAGTATCTATATATCTTTATATAGGCTACAGTCTATGCTCTGAGCAAATTGGTCTGATTACTTTTTTTTTCAATGTAGAAAAAGGCAATGAGGAACTTGGTAAGAAATGCTCCACCAATTGTTAGAAATTAGTAGATTTAGAAAATTATTTCCAAAAAGCTAGGGAAAAAATGCCGACCTTGTTTTCTATTTTTCTTTTTTTATGTGCTTATTTTCTGATAACATTCTTGCTGTTTTTACACATTTCTTGCCAATTTCTGGATCATTTCTTCTTAAACTCGCTCATTACCTTTTTCTGTGTCTTTTAAAGAAATCGAGCTAATTTGCCTCAGATTTTAAATAGTTAACCAGCATCTTGATGTGTCACACCTGTCAGGTGGATGAATTATCCTGGAAAAGAAGGGCTCACTAACACGGATTTTAACAAATTTGTGGCCAAACTTTGAGAGAAAATGTAAACATAAAAAGTCTTAGATCTTTCACTCAAATATGTGGACAATTTCAGCAAAAAAAAAAAAGCGTTGCGTTTACATTTTTGTTCAGCGTGTATCTGTAGTTCCTGACGAAAGCATCCTTGTAGTTTCCGTCATACCGGAAGTTAACCGAGACGCACATGATGTAACACACAGAAAGTTCCGGACTAGTAATAAAGGTCGACACATTACGCAGCTGCGGAGTATCGCGTCTATATTATCAGCCAGAAAATTTACGAATATATACTTAATTTAAAAATGCCAAGGGGAAGCAGAAGCAGGACATCCAGGATGGCTCCTCCAGCCAGGTGACGTTTGATATCTAACATTTAATAAAAGTTGTTTAAACATTTAAGACAGAATTGTGTTTATGCTAATATAGCTGCTAGCAAGTTTAGCCAGCTAGCCTGACAGATAAGCATGTTAGCCTCTGTTAGTCGGGGACATTAAGAAAATCATAATCCACTGATAATGGTTGATTTTGTACAAATAAATGTCTTCCCTTCGTGCAAGGAAACTGGTGTTTTTAAAAAGTTATTGATTGAAGAAACGAAGGTCATAATGTTGGCAATAATCTGCATCATGCTGTTTTAACGTTTCCTGTTTTGTGGCATCACCACATTAACATTTTAAGGTATTTAGAAGTACATAAAACTACAGGCAGCTCGGATAAGTATCCATTAAACCCGCAGCTTCCTTTGATACTTTATTTTTGTCAAGCCGCATTTAGGAGCTCGGGGTTATTGCTACTTTATAGCACATGCGATTTTTATCAGTGTAAAGTCGTTATAAAGCTCTACAATTCAATAATAATAATAATGTTACTGATCATCATTTATTACATAAGTTACCTGTGAGCTTGCTACCCACACTAGATTAGATTAAGTACTGCATTCAAGTTTTGGACTCTTAGGACCAACATGATGGTGTCAGCATTAACAGCGCTAATGCCAAATTGTCCAGGGGAAACCTCATATCAGCGACCTCAAGTGACACCAGGCTCCAGTGCCACATACAGTTTCATACAGAGTTATGCAGCACTGATATTTTCTGCTGTTTTAACAATCTGTTGCACTCTTCAAATAGCTTTCGTGTAAGATTCATGTAGCCAAAAGATATGTTGTCTTTTATTTTTGTCAAACTTTTGCCATGATGAAGGCTTAAAGAGTAACAGCTTGCCTTTATTTCAACTATTTTATTTGTGAAAGCAAGACAAGGACAACATTTGCTGATGTGTACGTATCACCTTATATTTTCTTCTTGTACTGTAACTGTAAAATTACAACTCAAGAAACAGCAAAAGAGAAAAAAACAACATGAAGGGAAAATAAGTAAGTAAAATAATTAAACAGAAGTACAATAAATGCATAAAGAGAAAACCCACGTGTGATAGAGTAAATGGGATGAAGTGGTTACAGAGGCACCAATGTGCTTACAGATCAAATAAAAAGAACAGATTATACATATGTTAAACAAGACATAGTTTCTATTCTTAATCTGAAGGATAGTTTGATAGGTATTTAAAAAAATACTCAATAAACGGTCTCCATACCTTCAAGAAGCCATCAGTGTCTCCTCTGAGAGAGTTTTTTAGTTTTTCCAAGCTTAGAAAAAAACATCACGCAACCAGATTGAAAGCTTTACTTTTTAATTAAATATTTGCAGTCTTATTTATCTTTGTGGCCTTGTTGACCCTTTCGTATTAGCATTTACTTACATTTCCAAGTATTGTAAAAAGTCTTATACCAGCATCTACAGGTAGTGTCAGATGTCTATTTGTGTTTAGATTTTTAAAATGACTTTCTCTGTACAGCCGGGCTCCCCCATCACCACCACCTATGGCCAGGGCTGCACCTCCTCCCTCCTATGCCCCGGCTCCAACACAAGCTCCTCCATCTGCTGTGGGAGCTCCGGCTGCAGCACCCAGGCAGCCTGGCATGTTCGCCCAGATGGCGGCTACAGCCGGTGGAGTGGCTGTGGGCTCTGCAGTGGGACACACCATTGGCCACGCCATGACCGGAGGCTTCGGCGGCGGACACTCAGAAGCTGCCAGGCCTGATGTCACATACCAGGTAAATAAACTTTAGTTTAGCAGGTCAGAGGACTGGAATAGCCTCGGGGTAGATTAGTGTGTCTGACTCGTGGGAGGGAGGAAGCAGTACCAAAAAAACAGGTGTGTTTCAAAGGCAAACTAATGATGAGCACTCATGAGATGTTGTTAAGTTACCAAATCATGTCGGGTTATTTGGGATTATTGCGAACCATAATCATAATCATACTATTACTTTAACGTTGGTGTATCTATAGCAGATATAAAAATGTAATTGTGTGCTGAATGATTTCACTGTACTCTCTTGCGTGCCTGTCTTTAATTAAAAAAAATCAGAAGGGAAACATGAAAAACAAAGCCACATGTCACATATCTTGTCATGTGAGACGTCTTCAAACATTTTGACAGTAGCATGACACCGCTGTGTTAGGCATCTTAATTTTTGTATGGACACGTCCCACAAAGCCTTATAAGGACTTTTATCTTCTGTATTGTCTCACTCCTTTATCAATATTCCTCTAAATACAGAGAACTGTCTCTGTGGAACAACCTACTTCCATCACTACCATTATCATTATTTAAAAAACATCTGAAAAGGACTCTAATTTGCATAGACTCATAGCACTTCATTGATTCATTTGTAATCCATTTCACTTTGTAAATAAAATTGTTTTGTCATTTGTACATTTTTATCAACTTTGTATTACTGCTTAGTCTTGAAATTTTGATAAATTATGCAATCTATGTCTTTATCTTTTCTCTTTTCATGAGTGATTATAGTTTTTCTTTTAGGGGAGGTATCTTCACTAGCCACTTTCGGCTTCTAATCTTTTGCTTTTTCTACACGTTTACAAAACAAACCCAAACCAAAAATCAAATCATTTTTTTCTGGTAGTATTGTCAAAAGGATGTCATATACTAAAAGCTGAAACAAAATACAGGGAGACAAAGAAATTGCCCTCGAAATGCAAACTGCATGTGCCTTTCAGGAGCCGTACCAGCAGCAGCCGTACCAGCAGCAGCCGTACCAGCAGCAGCCGTACCAGCAGCAGCCCATGTACCAGGAGGCTCCTCAGCAGCAGCAGGCCTGCTCCTATGAGCTCAAACAGTTCATCGAGTGTGCCCAAAACCAGAGTGACCTCAAGCTCTGCGAGGGCTTCAGTGAGGTGTTGAAACAGTGCAAGTTTGCTAACGGTGAGTGAAAGTGCTGAGTTATAAAAGTTAGCGTACATATGGATTTATTGCTTGTTGACAGGTGTGCACGGCAGTCCAACAGTGCAGTCTTGGGCCACTAATGTAATTGTAGCATCATTGTTACTAGTGCAGTAAAACATGCCGGATCAAAATGGGCTGATAGCTTATCCTCTGCTTTTGCAAGTTTATGAGTACTTCTTCTGCCAATACAGATACTCAGAGTTAAAGAAAGGGTGAAAGGTAAAGATTGTGTTTGCCTGGGGTGTCAAAATCACAAAATCCACCCCTTAAAACACTCAAGTTGCAGCTAGATGCAGCCAGAAACATTAGTGAAATGGGTAATCATTCATTTCTAAATAGTAACAGTAGTTGCTTGTTTTGTTAGTCTAATAAGTTGGTATGACAAACTGGTGACACTGTTTCTGTGGACTATCTGCTCATGACTCCAAGAGAGTAAAGAAATGTTCAGTTGTAGCGATTTTACATCCAGCAGTAGGAAAAAACCCTAGTCAGAGGAGTTCTGAAGCCACACCCCACACTGCTGCACAGGATGCTGCCCAATTTTTTATTCAAAGTTAAATAATATTGAATGTGTCCTATGTCCAATTTGCACAAAATTCAACAGTGCATGTCATTTGGGTCCCCAGCAGTACACACAGGGAGTGCGAAGCAGATTGGAAGAACAGTTTTTTTCAGATGTGCAAAGGACATAAACAAAGACACTGATTTTTTTGCTTTACAGTGAAATTCTTTAGATTCTTTATTTGTGTGGAAAGACTTGCATTCTCTTATTGTGTAACAGATTGATCCATTGTCTCTGCAGTCTTGTTTTTGTGGAGTATTTTTTAAGCTTTATTATTTAACAATGCCAAATAAGGAAGCTTTGCATAAGCACTTGGTCATCCAGACGTCATAGCCAAAAGCAAAAACATTATGCAAGTCATGGTTCTGATGTAATATCTTGCAATACACAGTGTGGCCATATGGAGGCGTAGCTTTAAAGGCATTCTCAATCCTTCAGATGTACGACTTTTTTCTTGTACTGTAAGATTTTTAAAGTTGCCAAATGAATTATTGGATCTGTGACAATTTGTCTAAAAGTCTTCTTTTCTCCACAGGTCTGTCATGAGGCTGAGATAAAAAACCTGCAAAATGAAGAACGCAAAAAAATGATAATAAGTAACCAGACTGGATGGATACTGAGGCTGTTAATTCACAAGAGATCAATAAACATACTTTATTTTGACAGTTGATCATCACCAGCCAGTGTCATTGAGTTTATTCTCAGGATATTGCTGCTGAGTTTGTAATAATAGTCGTATAAATAATGTTTATATATTTTGCTGCGTGTTGATTCCAGTTGTTTTTCATGAGTGTAGGCCTTAGTGCTTTTAATTTAAATAGAACTGCAATTGTAGATCATTATAACATGTAAAACCATCAGTTTCCACCTGTGTGTTTCAAAAATAATAAAGCACTTAAAAAAAGGTGAGGTGTGATGATTTATTTCACTGGACATACTATGAAATATTTCTATTTTTACATGCACTTTCTTTCATTAGATAAGACAGGGGTCCAGCACCTGTCATGTCACTCTTGTCTCAGTGCAAAACCACGAGTTAGACGTTGCATGCTGAGTAGTGTTGGTATTGAAGGACAGCCCTCTCTCCAAATGCCTCGTGGCGAGGACAGGAGCTGCGGGTGTTATTTCGTGTATCTGGTTTTTGTGCGGACACGCGTTCACAGTGTGCTGCTGCTGCTGCTGCTTTGGAGGCAACAAATTTATTTTTGGCATCTGACATTAAAGCTCACCCTTTGCAATGGCAGCGACCCCACTGAGCAGCGACAGCACCGGGATCTGACTGAGCTTTTGGACCGTCCTCTGCCACTTTGTGAACAGAACCGACTGATAATGATGGATACTGTTTGTAACAGGGACTGACCCACACGCGACACGGTGAGTGACCGTTGTTTTTTAAATTATTTATTTATTTATTCATTACTGGAAGTGGACCCCGCTAAAGGTCAAATGGCTACAGAGGATGAGAGGAGATCTAGTTCACACTGTGCCTTCATTAGTCTAAACCCCGTGATATGTCGGCTATGACATTAAATCTAGATCCAAAACATGTATTGATCGCTAATTAGAGTTGTTCAATCAACATGACTGAGACACGTGACACATATATAGTATTGTTAGTGACAAATGCGTCTATATACACCAGGAATAAGAATCCATTAGTTATACATTTTAAACCCTCTTAAACCGTTTTAAGAATAAGGTGAAATGTGTAGGATGCAAATCACTTTAATCCTGGCACTATAGAAACCCCCGTGGTGTCCTATTTTAAACAGTTTTCTGCAGGCTGTGTAGCTGGGCAATGTACTTATAAATATTCATTATATTTGATTACCTCCATTTTATTCTCCTTATTACTTTCACTGCATTGCACTCCATTACAAAAATTGCTTGCACTTTTTACTCTTTTTTTAAAATGGTAATATTTTACTACTACTGTTTTAATACTCTATTATTAAAATTCAGATAGTAAAAAAAATAAAAAGGTGCCAATAGAGGTCAAGAAGCCACACGTTTATACAAATGGACCTACCCCTTAAATTAAGGAGAAAAACAAACAGAAACAAAAAAAATGAGAAATATAAAACAGAACTAAACTAAAAATAAATTCTATATAATATACACTCCAATATAAGGCTATGCTTTTAGTTGTCACTCTGCCGGTTAAGATTTTACATGCAAACCAATCGATCACAAAACGTAATTTAATTCTACAAATCAATTTAACCAACAGTACATGAAGTTCATTTAGAGGATAATGGCTACTGATACAAGTCTACTGATGCATCGATGAAATGATAAAAAAAAAAAGTTTAAAATAGCCATCATAAATTTACAAGCACAAAGTTGCATCAGTTACTTGTAAGCTCAAAAATACTCAATTTACAGCCATATAAATATAAAAACAGCTGCAGATAGCAAATGTTTGTCATTTCTGCATCAAGTATAACTTTAACAATTAATAGCTTATCAGTGCAGGTGGTGGCTAGTTTTTGTCAATTTACTGATTAATCAGCTAATTAATGCAGCTTAACTGTTAAATGAGCGTTGCCTTGACCTGCTACAGCATTAAAGTGCTTCTTATAAATTAAAGGTCCCATATTATGATCATTCTCCGGTTCATACTGTTATTTTATGTTTCTACTAAAACATGTTTACATGCTTTAATGTTCAAAAAACACTTTATTTTTCTCATTCTGTCTGTCTGAATATATTTGAATCTACTTTGTTTTAAACGCTCAGTTTTTGAACCTGTCTCTTTAAGCCCCCGTACAGAAAAAGTAAAGTCTGCTCTGATTGGTCATAGTTTTGGGTTTTCCACATCTGCGCTCTTGGTGTCTCTGCACTGTCATTAAAGCCATGGGGAATGACTGTAGCGGCACTTTCTATCTTTATAGACCGCTTCATTCGAATTGCATTGCTAAGCAACAGCTTGAGTCCCTGTTTACTTCCTGTCAGCTGATGGCATTCACATGCACCATAAAATCAACAGGAAATACAAGTAGTCTATATAGTAGTTTGTGACATCACAACTTCACAAAAGTCTTGACAGCTCATTTAAAGTCGACTGTGTGCTTTTCTCCGTGGACACCTATACAGTTTTATAATAAAAAAGACATGGAGATCTGACATTTTTACAATACGGGGCCCTTAATGCATCAGCAGTGCAGTTTTTTGCAATTTGCGGGACATTTCATTCCAAGTTGCCAATTGCCTTTTTTCCTTCAAAAGAAATCCTGTTTCAAAGATTGAAATACTTGTGAAAGGTGTCTGAACGCTGTACAAGAAAACCGAGGTCGATCCAGATTAACAGGGTTAACATCATGACAACATATGACAATAAATAGGGCTTCTGCTGCTACATTTTAAGTATTTTATCAAAGGTTCTTTCCCATCGCTGATACAGTTGTCACACCTTTATAAAGCTGTGTTGTGTCATTGCAAATGCTGTTTCCATCAGCGAGCTGCTGTGAGCTGTGAGAGGAGAGCAATCGTGCAGCCTCAGAGGTGAACCAGCATCACAGCCACCATGACCAGAGAGGAGGAGGTCTCTGACTCGGCGGGAGCCCAGGAGTTCTACGACAAGTATGAGTCCAAGGAGATTCTGGGAAGGTATGTATCAAGCGTCTTAAAATATCCTACAGCAGGGGATCCCACCCTGAGGGCCCCAACAGGGGGGCACAAGTTAAATCTGACGAGTCCTCTAATATTTACTGGACTGGACACTAATATTTCTTTGGGATTCCAAAACTATTTGAGTAAAGCAAGAAATACAATGCTTTTAACTGAAATGGTCACAACCAGTAGACATTTGTAACCTTTAATGCAACCTTGTCTCATTCCCAACTTGTCAAATACTGACTCTTGGACAGTGGCCGCCGGCGTCAAATACCAATATACTGAGGCCGAGGTCTTTTAAATCTCAAACAACACAACAATTTATACGGAGGACAAAAGTGCATTAACTGTAGCAACGTAAACTGTATGGCATTGGAGTGCATGGTATAAAGTGCCTCATCTATGTGCAAAGTTCAACACGTGTTGCACTCATAAATCATAGATCACAGGATAAAAGGACAAAAAGCCATATAGGAGATACATTGCATAAGAAGAATCCAAATCCATCTTCTACATTAACTTTGTGGTCTAGAACTTGACAACTTCATCCAGTTTCTTAATTTAATAGCACAATACAAGATAATACAATGCACCACATGAGTTTATTTGATTGGGACACTATTGGTGTACAAGCTCAGAAACAAGCCGAATGGTGTCCCCGAAGTTTCCCAGAAGTCCCTGAGATGTCAGGGGTGCCTGAGTTTTCTCTCTCATTGTCATTCCCCACCATCAGTCAGACGGTGGTGCTGTTACGTAAAGCGCACAGTGTTCAAGGAGGCAGCATTCATTAACTTCAGCGTGTTTCGGACAAAGGGTTTAGTGTTGAGAGCGGCCAGGAATTGGACGGCATGCTGTCAGATTATGTAATCTCACTCCCTTTCTCACATGCAGGTCATGAGGTCACGGGATTTGGACAGTGTGTTCAGCTGCTCTAGTACTCTTCACATTGCTTCAAAAATAGGGGACGCAGAGTCATTTTAGTATCCTCTGAACGATTCTTTGAAATGAATGAGAAGGTTACAATCTGTAACTCGATGCTCTTCGTATCACAGAGGATGAACATGGAAAACACTTACTTAACACACTCACAGCATACTGAGAACATAAAATCCCACAGTTATCACAGAAACATTCAGTTTGTTGCTGTCCGAAGCACACAAACATGTTGTTTTTGCAGCTGCACAAACACAAAACTCTGAGGAAATAAGTGGACCGACAAAGCTGTAGATGACAAACTCTGTCTTTGTCTTAGGGGAGTAAGCAGCGTGGTGCGTCGCTGCATCAACAAACGGACGTCTCAGGAATACGCCGTGAAGATCATTGACATCACCCCGTCGGACAAGATGACCCCGCAGGAGATCGAGGAGATCAGAGAGGCGACAGTGAAGGAGATCGACATCCTGAAGAAAGTCTATGGACAGAACAACATCAGTAAGCACATTCATTAAAAACCCATGAGTCAGTTTTTGACCAAAACTGGGTGCATCAGCAGTTTTAACAAAACATGAATCATACATTAACTGTGTCAAAAAAGCTTGTCTTTGACCCTGAGCAAATTGGTGCAATTTCTTTCAAAAACACAGGTAAAAAGGCAATGAGCAACTTGGTAAGAAATCTTCCATAAACTGCAAGAAATTAGCAGATTTCAAAAAAATATTTTTAAAAAGCAAAAAACAATATTTATAATAATCAGAATATTTAAAATTATTTTTAATTCTTTGGGCACTTTTTTGAAGCTTATTTCTTTGTTGTTGTTGTTGCTTTAAACAGTTTGTTGTTTTTTGTGTTTCTTTTTTAATATTATGGTTATTTTCTTGTACTTTTTGGGCCATTCTTCTTTCGGTGCTCATTGCCTTCCTCCCATTTTTTGGAAAATAAATCAAGACAATTTCCTTAGATTTCAAAGGGTTACTACTGAGTGTATCTCAAATATATATCTCTCCTCTCCAGTTCAGCTTAAAGACTGCTATGAGTCCAAAGCCTTCTACTTCCTGGTTTTTGACCTGTAAGTGTCAGATCTCAAGTTTTACACACCAGAGTTTTAAATGGAAATTCAAGCAGCAGCTGTTAAAAGTTGTTTTTTTTCTGGCAGCATGAAGAGGGGTGAACTTTTTGACTACCTCACAGAGAAAGTTACACTGAGTGAGAAGGAAACCAGGTCAGTGAGTGTCATATACACTATTTGAACTATTTACAAAGACAAAAGGATGAATTCTCCTGACTCTTGAGTGTGTGGTGGTTTTAGAAAGATCATGCGCGCTCTGATGGAAGTGGTCCAGTATCTCCACAGTCAGAACATCGTCCATCGGGACCTGAAGCCTGAGAACATCCTTTTAGACGACGAGATGAACATCAAACTCACCGACTTCGGCTTCGCTGTGCAAAACCAGCCGGGACAGAAGCTCAAAGGTCGGTGAAAGCTTGCATGGAAACCAAACCTAATTAGATTATCAGAATAAATTAAAAAAAATGTAGACATGGACAAAGTAATGACTTTAGAATAATGACACCATCTGTGTGGGCCTACCCTGGCATTCTTACTCTGACCCCAACCAGTCTCACTCCTCTTGCTTAAACCTAAATATTCCAGTCGACAAAAACAAGGAGGGTAAGGTGGGTCCTTTCTTTCTTATCTCAGGAAATGCACATTTGCATTCTGGATTACCAAAGGGGATTTTAATGTTGTCAGTTTCCACTTTAAGGTCATTTCAAAGTAACACATTTACATCTAAATTGTTTTAGATATGTTGGACCCCATAGCAGAGACTGACACTGGTAGGTAAAGAGTTTATTGTATAAAAGCAAAAAACAAAGGCACAGACACTGAAGGCAGGGAGGTGGCTGGCTTGTAGAAAAATCTCAGGTGAAGGCTGAGCACGTGGAAAAAACTCTGGCACTGAAAACACAAAGACTGGCGACACAGCGAGGTACACAGGAGTACCTGAGCACATGCAAGAAACACTGGAACATAAAAAATAATCACAAGCAAATTGGAAACTCAAACAAAATCAGTGAAGGGACACTTTAAAGATCAGAGAGCACTATTGAACTATACAGAATTATCAGGCAGAGTAGTGGTGTGAAAACAGGGCTTGTTTGGGCAGGTGGATGAGCTGAGTGGAGACAGGTGTGCCTCCTCTGCTGCTGTTGCAGAAGCCAGTCACGCCCTCTGCCACACACATGCCCTGCAGGAGAAGGAGAACAGAAAGGGAAGAGGGAGGGAGACCGGCCAGTTCTTTTCAGAGTATAGCTTCCTTCAAGTTTCTCTGAGATACTCGGCTATAGTTGGCCTACATGCACATCAACAGCCACTTCTTTCTGCCTCACAAAACTTATCTTTAATGAGATACCAGTCACTATTTGTATGTTTAAATTAATAAAAATAAAATATCCATTTTAAGACATTGGTTCAGCATCCCACCTGTATGTAGGTAGGCTATGTGAGCTTAATATAATGTTACAGAAATATTACTAAGCATTGTCGTTCTTTGAGGGGCAAGAAGCAGCGTCCCAGTTATTTATTAAGCCTTGTGCTGCATTTATTTGGTGTTGGAATAATTTGAAAAATGAGTACCTCATTGTATTTTGTATCTCACCCCACCCCTTCTCTTCACTCTTCGTTATCATCAACATGTTGTTAAAATGCTCCGAGCAAGAAACACAACACATGTTTTTTGAAGTGTCCAAGTTGTTTCTACATTAAAAGTTAAAGCTCATGAATGCACCAATGTTGAAAGAAAGACTGGCTGAAGAGCAAATGAATGCACCATTGGCCTTGGCAGGCAAAGGTCTCAAATTGAGTCTGATTTAATCGGTCCCCGCTCATTCATTCAGTGCCGCTGCTGCAGTACGTCAGATTAAGGAGCACACGGACGTTCAGGCTGACCTGGTTCTTATGAAACAATAAAAAGAGTGACCCAAATCACTCACACTGGCATATTCACGGCAGTAAACAGTATCAGGGGTTGATTGACAACTTAACCCCAACATATTCAGCTGAGGATATATGAGCGTCCTGCTCCAACAAAGTTACTATGTTTACAACTTACAGTGCAATGCCAGCAGCTGTTTGCGGTCAGCGGAGAATCTGGGTCTGGTTGCACAACATGCACTTTCCTCCCAGTCGCTCTTACAAAGGTTAAGATGCAACAGGACACTTAGATCTTTTTACTGTGGTCCTGGACACTTTGAGTGCAATGACCTTTCAAAGAATACTGCTCAGATCATTAACAGCGGGATCTGGAAAGGTGTATGTCTAATGTTACTCTGCATCCTAATATTATACTATATTAGTTTAGTTGGTAAATATGTAATGTTCATGTTAAATTACCTCTAATATATAGTCAGGAGGATGCAACATTAGCCCTTTTTCTGACCTTTTGTAATTAAGTTACTGTTAGTCTACTTGATGTTATCTTCAAAAGAGCACAAGTTTACATTAATTTAAGTAGTTTTCATAAAATGATTCCACAGTACTTCTACTGGAGAAACAGTAAACCTTCTCGCGCTCCCTCCACACATTAATATTAGATTAAGGTGCTCTCTCTGGAGTAGTTTTTTCAAACTTTGTAAATGTGGGTGCTCAAAGTTAACATGTTTCGCATGTCTTGTGATGCAGAGGTGTGTGGGACCCCTGGTTACCTCGCTCCTGAGATCATCGAGTGCTCCATGGACGGGGGGCATGCAGGATATGGGACTGCTGTGGACATGTGGGTGTGCAGAGACAACGATCACACGACACAGCAGAAAGCTGTCAGAATGCCAGACAGACATTGTAAACATACAAACAACAAAGTTAACAAATAGTGCACAAATGTACAAATTCTGCTGCAATGTCAATCTCTTGTGCAATGTATTTGCAACCCAACACTCATGTTATTTTGTCTATGACTCAGCTTACACACTCTCCAGGTTATTATAGTGAACGCACACAGTTAACATACCTTGTAAGCTGGTTTTCTCCTGGTTTCCACCTGCAGATGGAGCTCAGGGGTGATCATGTACACGCTGCTTGCAGGCTCGCCGCCCTTCTGGCACAGGAAACAGATGCTGATGCTGCGTATGATATTGTCTGGGCAATATGACTTCTTGTCTCCAGAGTGGGAGGACCGCTCAGACACTGTCAAAGATTTGGTAGGCTCTTGTCTCCACTTCTACTTTTGCTGGTTGTAGTAATGATACTAATGATGTTTGACCGAGTTTTAACGACAATTACGTCATGTGTTGGTACCTTAGATCTCTCGGATGCTGGTGGTGGACCCAAACCAGCGATACACAGCTACAGATGTCCTCAACCACTCGTTCTTTTCACAGTATGTGGTGGATGAAGTACGACAGTTCAGTCCATACAGGCGGTTCAAGGTGAGATGTAAAAGATTATCACTCAGTTTTTTAATTGCATATACATACACAGACCATAAATGTTAAGGTTTATTTCCAGTGTGTAAAATAAGTACATTTCATAATGTCAATGCCCATAAAAGAAACTAAGGACAAACATGGAGATCAGATGGATTCTCTGGCTTGACACAGCAACAAGGACAGCTTTCAAACTATAATATCACACAGTGATTGTAAACTTTTATTAAAATATACGTGAAGCAACATTCACTTTGCCACAAACTATCAAACTCCATAACGGCCTACAGTCACTTTTCATCACAGAGTTAAATAACCATACTCTGTCCCAGCATTAACCCTGTGTGCCTGTGTTAATCATTTATCTCTTGTTATATTTATTCAGTTCAATGCCTTTATTGTCATTGCATAGCTGTACAGTGAAAACAGTTGTCTCCAGTGGTACATTAAGTGTTCAGAAGTTCACAGACAAGCACATTAAAGACTATATAAAGAAGTATATGAACAGTACATAAGTATTAAAAATTGGGTCAATGGATCAAATGTAAACCAAGATTATGTCACTGCATTGCCTATTTCTCACCTAAAATGTTTCCAGAAACACATTTGTTAGTCTGGCCATTGGGTTGTGCTTCATACTTCCATCAACTGTTTCCAACATGGCGGCTGAATCACAAAATTTTTCATTTTACAGCTAAACAGTGCACAAAATGTTTCTGAAAACCTTTGAGGAGAAAAATAGGCAATGCAGTAATAAAATCTTGATTCATGTATGATCAGTGCTGCCTAGTTTGATAGTATGACAACAGTTCAGTAGTAATGAATGATTTACAGCTGCGTTAGAGACTCTTCAGCTTTGATTGGTTGTTTTGGGTGGGCGGTCTGATTCTAGCCAGTGCCGTGAGAAGCAGAAGGAAGAGGAGGACAGACTTTTTTTCACAAACTATCTTTCTAATGTATACTTCTTTTTGAATATTGTGACCGTTTTATCAAATATGACAAAGTTATTTTCATAAAAATTACCAACTGTAGCTTTGAGTTAAAACAAATAAGATAAATTTGCAACATATTGGTTCCTTTATATACATCATTCTCTGTATTTATCCAGATGATTAGATATTTAATGTCTTACTTAACTTTAGACAATTTAGACAAGTTTTAAGTCTTAGCAGGTTGATGTTCAAATAGCATTAACTTCATTGTGCACTGCAATAAATAAAACAAATGGTTGAGTATAAGGTGGAACATCAACCCTAAAACTGTGTTTAGAAGAATAATAAAGTCAGTGAAACAAAACTAATAGAAGGATAAGATAGACATTAATCAAATTCCTTACACACAGTCCACAGAAAAGTCTAAGTCTGCAGAATAAGTGAAAACGCCTGTGTGGGTGAACTAGGTGTGTGTAATGGGTGTTTGATGTACCTAAACTTTATTAAGGTGATAAGTGCACACTTTCCCCACATTTAACACATCCTAAGTACTCAGAGGCACCAGGTAAACTTTCCCACACTTTCTCCTTCAGGTCATTTGCATGACAGTTCTCGCCACAATGCGAATCTACTGCAACTACCGCCGTGCCAAGCCCGTCACCAAGGAAGTGATCAAGAGCGACCCCTACGCCGTCAAGCCCATCCGCAAGCTCATTGACGCATGTGCATTCAAGATCTACGGCCACTGGGTCAAGAAGGGCCAAACTCAGAACAGAGCAGCGCTTTTCGAGAACACTCCCAAAGCCATCCTGCTGTCGCTAGTTGCCGAGGCTGACGAGCCGATGCACTACATGTAATGACAACTTGTTCCTCAGGACAGATTTGCTGGAGTTTATGGGGATATTCTACTACTAAGCTTGGCTTTTTGTTCTCTTCTTTGTTTTATAAAGGAAATGAACTGGTAAAACATAACCTGAGAGGGTTAATTCAAGTTTTTCTTTGATAAGGAGAGCACATTTTGCTAATGAATGTGCCATTGCTAATCGCAGTGGCATTGATGTGACCCAACAGAAAAACATCGGCCACTGAATGTCACCTTATTTGCTGATAAGCTGACGGCAGTCAACAAGCCGAATATCAGCAGATACCGATGTTCTGATAAATCGGGTCATCCCTACCTGAAGTAATATGTTACTCTTGTTATTACAAACATCTGTTTTGTCAGAACTGTGAAGCCTTGGCTCTCTATCCAATGCAATATTTCTGGAAATAACATGATTCAGCTGACGCAATATGAAGCAGTGAACCTGCATACTTGAAACGGCATGGGCTTACATATTTATGTACTGTGTGGCTACTTGATCATTATGCAGGATGTACTATACTGAACTGCTTAACTGTGCAGCTTCAAGTACAATTTTAATTATATAGCACTTTAAAATGTATGCTATGGATTTATTTATTAAAATGTGCATTTAATTTAAAACCCCAAGTCACTTGTTATTGGAAAAGTCCTGACTTCTTGTGTTTGGATTTTACAATATCTAGATTGTAATTTTCTGTCTTCAACTTTAAAGGTTCAGTGTTCAAGATTTAGGGGCATCTGTTGGCAAATGTGGTATATTCATAACAATGTTTTCATTAGTTTATAGTTACCTGAAACTGAGAATTGTTGTGTTTTGTTCCCTAAGAATGAGCCACTTATATCGACATAAGGAGTGGGTCCTTGTCCAAGGAGTGGACCATGTAGATCGTACGATACCCCAGAACAGACAAACGCAGGCTCTAGATGGGGCCATTTGCATCTCTGTGTTTTTCATGTAAGCCACCGTAGTTCTCCTAAACACTTAGCACACGGGGGACGCTCCAGGTCTGAAACCTCACCACTGGATGCCACTAAATCCTACACACTGAACCTTTAAGCCTAATGTAGAGGGCTTATATACAAGGTCCATTCTGAACACAGTTACAACAGAACAACAGATAAGTGAGGTACGTCCTTCATGTAAAAACAATTATCCCAGGTGGTACTAGTTTTTTAGCGCAAAACTGCTTTCCATTGTGGATCTGCTGGTACAAAAAAAGCATTTAAACAAAAAACAGAAAACTGTTTGTGTTGTAAACTTTTTATTGTCATGTTCTCACCACGATTGAAGGCGTTGATTATTTTTCTCATGTTCCTGCTCATGAAGCAGCCACCTGTTGCTCTGCAGAATTTAGCAAACAGAATAAAAATCAATACAAAAACAACAGAAATGCATCTTCAATTATCAAGCGAATCATTATTGTACTCATTCCTGTACAGCTGGATGAGGCTGAGGGAAGCATTCATCCAGTAATTTAGCAGAAATGAGACATGACTTTTGCATGGTGTCTGACTGTGTCCACCACAGACTCGCTGGAACAGAATTCGGCCATGCCTCAGTGGTGATTTTTCAGTGCCAGGAATACTAATGATGCTGTGTAACAGCGTGGGCAAACATACCATCCTCAAGCCTTGACGGTCTGGAGGTCAGTCGTAGTAAGTGCGTGTCTTTGGGCCGGTGTGTGACGATCAGCAGTGTAACTGAGCGTGAATACTGGAACAAATAAGGTATAACAGAGGATTTGAGGTGAATTTATTTGCTGACACAACAGATGATTGAGCTGGTTTATTCTCAGACAAACAAGACATTTGTCAGTAGCACAGACAAGATTCATTTTCAATTGAAGCAGTAGTGCTGAGCAATGCTTTTCGTTATTTATCGAGTTAATGCGACACATGGTGGTTACAGTTTCATAAATGCAAAGATTTTCCATTTTCAGTCATTTATAAAGTAGTGGGTACTTGTTGCTGTCTAAATGATTAATTGATTCAAATATCTTAATCAATATGAATGCAAGACTAATCAGTAATAAAAATAATTGCAGCTTTGTAACATAAAATTGCATGCAGAGCGTCACATAAATAAGCTATCCAAGTTTCTGTATTCACTCTGACGTAAGAATGAGGCACATGCTTAGGGCCCTTATCCTGTTGTTGAGTCAGCATGTGAAGACAGTAATTTAGCATGGTGTCTGACTGTACTTACTATTTCATGAGTAACACAGAATTCAGCCATGCATTTAAAAAACGTCATTATTTTAAAATTACCTCTTCATGTTGCTACTGTTGGCCACGGAAAGATCAACAACCCCATCTTCAGATGAGGAATCTGCAAAAGACCACACCAGCTCAGTAATAGAAAGCAGGTATTTCTGAGTTTTAAGAGACAAAGAAAAAGATAAATGCTGTTATAAACTGTTTAACTGTGATAAACAATCTTTTGAAATTTTTGCACCATATTCTGTGACTGAGGCTGATTTTTTAAAAATAATTTTAAGATTTATTTGTACAAAAAAAACAAAACAAATGAAATACAACAATAAAAGAAGACAAGGTTGTGCAGGTGAGACAAAGAAACCCCTCAGAGCTTATAAGGAATCAAACCTCAATAGGAATAATAAATACAAATGTCGTGTAATCAAGAAAACTAATCAAACAAGCCAACAAAGTCAATAAGCAAACATAAAGAAAGCCAACTAAATCAGCCATTTTTTACTACGACAAGTCACAATGTCTGCTGTGAAAAAGGTGTATTATGTTCTCATAATATACCTGCCTTTGGCATGCCAATAATTTTGCTGACATGACAACATTAAATTAGAAACGGTATACATCTACTCCGCATCACCTCCGGTGTGCTTCAGGCTGGGAGCTCCTCCATGATGAGTTAGTTCAGGGTATCTTTGCAATTTATCCTCCTGCGCATGATCACAAAACAGAGGCATACAAACATGTAATATCACCCCTAGACAGTAATTATAATATTTATTCAAATATGCTCAGAATGTTCCCCAAAATATATTGATAGAAAACATATAAATAAAAACAAACTGCAATGCTACGACTGGCAACCAAGCACCGCTATCTGAAATAAAAAGGGCTGACCCAAATGCTTTGAAGCTTCAATCGTTGCCAAAGTAATTGGTTCATATAAGGGCATAGTACTATATTATAAAATAAAAAAGTCATAGCATTATAGATTTAGATATATTTTAAAAAGGCATATTATTATAGTATATAATAAAAAGGTCATAGTATAATGTTATAGAAATAAAAAGTCCTAGTATTATAGTATATCATTTAAAGGCATATTATTATAATATATAATAAAAAGGTCATGTTATAGTATGTGATAAAAAAGTCATAGTGTTATAGAAAATAATACAAAGTCAAAATATAGCATATAATAAAAAGTTATAGTATTATAATATATAATAAAAAGTCATAATATCATTGTATATAAAAAAAAGTCACAGTATTGTGGTATACAATAAAATGCCATAGTATTCTGGTATATAATAAAAAAAAGTCATAGTATTATGGTATATAATAAAAAGTCAGAGTATTCTGGTATATAATAAATAGTCAGAGTATTATGGTGTATAAATAAATGCCATAGTATTCTGGCATATAATAAAAAAAAAGTCATAGCATTATGGTATATAATAAAAAAGCCATAGTATTATGGTATATAATAAAAAGTCAGAGTATTATGGTATGTAATAAAGAAAAGTAACAGTATTATGAAAATTGATGGAAATTCATAGTATTGTATATTATAAAAAGTCATAGTATTATAATACATTAAAAAAGTCAGAGTATTACAGTATAGAATAAAAAAAGTCATAGTGTGTGTACCTCTCTTGCTTGGCCCTCAACCATATGCTGACTCCCTAAAATGGCACCCAGTGATCAACACTTTGACATGCCCTGATCTAAGATTTTTGTTTCAAAATACTCTAAAATGGTCAATTCAATTTTCAGTTTCTAAAAACTTCCCCAACCCCCCTCACAGGTCACAAATAGTCCCCCAAGGTTACATATGTGATTACGGCCCTGTGTCACCCTGATTATTCTATATTAATGATAAAGTGTTTATGCACACCAAAGTAGATTCTCTTAATTTCCTTTGCACGTTTTAAACCAAATCACGTTAACACAACTAATTATTTAACAACTAACTATTCGGCCTGAAAAACTGTCCCCGGCAGAGTTCAGGTGCGGTGCACGTTGTAAAATTAGCTGACTCACCACGATGCGCTGCATGCTCTGCATGTCCATCTCAAAACCCGTTACCGAACAGCATCAGCATCAACCTGCGTCCAGACTGATATAACCACCTGTGCAGAGATACAGCACCACATTTTTCTATCATTTAATTTGAACCGTGGCTCCATGCTGAGGTAAACTTGGAGAGCTGACAGCCACATTTTATCTTTTACAAGGGTCAAAGTCCGGCTCTCCACCTGCTCCAGTGTGGAGTATTATAGCAGCATCGTCCAGTTAACGGGACAATTCTTCTTCGTCCTTTTTCCATCATCTTCTTCTTGGAGCAGCTTGCGCAGGTTGGAAACAGCTTTGCGCGCATTGCTGCTATCGTCTGGACTGGAGTGTAAACTGCAAGACCTAGAGCAGAGATAAAGCAGTCACAGTAGCCCCGTTCATGTTTCTACGATTTTAGGACATTTTAGAAACTTGAGGATGTCTGTAGGATTTTCGGACGTTTCTCAGATTTTGGGACATTTCTCGGATTTTAGGACGTTTGTAGGATTTTCGGACATTTCTCTGATTTTAGGATGTTTCTAGGATTTTAGGACATTTCTCGGATTTTGGGACATTTATTGGATTTTAGGACGTTTCCATGATTTTAGGACGTTTTTAGGACTTAAGGACATTTCCAGGACTTTAGGACATTTCTAGGATTATAGGATGTTTCCATGATTTTAGGACATTTCTAGGATTTTTGGACATTTCTAGATTTCAGGACATTTCTCAGATTTTTGGACATTTCTTGGATTTTAGGATGTTTGTAGGATTTTAGGACATTTCTCTGATTTTAGGATGTTTCTCGGATTTTAGGACATTTCTCAGATTTTTGGACATTTATTTGATTTTAGGACATTTCTAGATTTCAGGACATTTCTCAGATTTTTGGACATTTATTGGATTTTAGGATGTTTCCGTGATTTTAGAACGTTTCTAGGACTTTAGGACATTTCCAGGACTTTAGGACATTTCTAGGATTATAGGACGTTTCCATGATTTTAGGACATTTCTAGGATTTGGGGACATTTCTCAGATTTTAGGACATTTTAAGGATGTTAGGACATGTTCAGTTTTTCAGGATGTTTCTTAGAACATTTCTAGGATTTGAGAACATTTCTAGGATGTTCTAGGATCTTTGGATGTTTGTAGGATTTTAGGACATTTGTCAGATTTTAGTACGTGTCTGGATTTCAGGACATAAGGCGCATAGCCACAACCTCTGTGTATTTTGATGCTGTTTTATGCACCCTATGTATACCAAAAGTACAAAAACAATTACCAGTGTGTCATACTGGTAATGTTTTATTGAACAATTAATCAAATTATAATCAAATTATGTTGCAAATGTCCTTTAAAAAAAGAGGAAAGAAGCAATATTGTGCTTCTCTAATTTCTATCATCTGAATGTTTCTTCATTACCGTCAGAATGGCTTACTCTTCAAACTCATTAAAAACACCTCTAAAACACCTATTATACTTTAGGTATAATAGTTAATATGCCTTATTAACAATAAACCTACTTTAATACACTAACTGTGAATATAAATGATGAATGTAAGCCCTGCTAATGCTAATTTCACTGCAGTTATCGTGAATGAGCTGTTAGCTTAGTTGTATTAGAGTAAAGTCGGCCGTTGGATAACGGTTGCTGTCGTCATGGAACCGAGCCAACGGTAGTGGGCGGTCCCTCACCGGCTTCTCTCTGATTGGTCCGTCACCCAGCAACTCTCTTCCTCATCAGTGAGCCCTCTGAGGGGTAGGCTAATGCAGAGACTGCTGTTAGTGCCTTACCAGCGCTGCTCTCACCAGTAAGTACCAACTTTTCAACTTTATTTTGTGGACATTAGCATGGTATTGTAGCTTGAGCAGCAGACGGTTGCGCAGAGTGTCTGTGTGTGTGTGTGTGTGTGTGAGGCGCTCATATTACACTCCTGCACGGACAGGTAAGATAACGTCCTGTCTGAGCCAGCTCACGGTTATTGTTAACTGAAAGACACGATTTTTTAATGCCAGTCGCTTGCAGCAGTGAGCTACTTTTACACAAAACGATCGCTGGCTGCCTAATTTTACCGTGTTTCATCGCGTGCACTGATTTGTTTGGGTTTCGTCTCGCCCGCACCGTGTGGGGGTGACGCAATACGCGCAGAGGATGTCCACAACGGCCTCTCTTATAGTTTGTTTAGGCAGACTGCTTTATGTAACGCATTTTTGTTACACATCACCGGTCCGGGACACGTGTTTTATTTGAGATCCGTCGATGCAGAAACGTTTGCACATAGGTATTTCAGTCAATGGATGTATTTGCTGCTTCACTGGGTACAAGACATCCACTGCATACAGGGCTTAGTTTAACAATGAAGTCATGCAGCTGCTGGGTAAAATCACAGAGCTCACGTTCAAGCAGCAAATTCATCTCGGGACCCTGCTGATGACTATTAGATTTAACCTCAGATGACTTCCTAATATAGTTTGCTTTTTTTTTTTTGCCAACAGAGTCCTTTTAAAATGCTGCTACAGTTTTTTTGAGTGTCTAATACTGCATACTTTTCTTTTTTTCCCAGCATGATGGCAACTCTCTCACAGACAAAGGAAATCTTCCGGCGAGCAGAAGCTGTCTGTTTTGATGTGGACAGCACAGTCATCAAAGAAGAAGGCATAGATGAACTTGCCAAGTTTTGTGGTGTGGGGGATGCAGTCACTGAAATGTATGTGTATAAATGTCAGATTACTTCACATTAACATTAGGAGTCTGCAGATTATTGGGACTGATATTTGGCATTTTGACGATTATCTGTATTGGTATTTTATATCAACGATCAACGATCAAATTAATTAATGATTAAGTGCAAATGAAGTGTCAGTATGGGAGGAACTTTTACTTTGTAAATTCCCAGGGAGCTATTCTATTTATTTATTTTATGTAATTTAAAGTTTCACTTGACTTTATAAAAAGAAGCTGCCAAAAACTTGCTGTATACGATGTTGAACAATTCAGTTTTGCTTTTACATTTCCTAAAGGCTAAAGGTTTTAAAACAAAGTTTTGTGTTGGAGTTTATTATATTCCAAATTCTAAATATTGACAGAAAGATTTTCATTTTTTTTGTAAATGCATATCGGATCCAAATATCTGTTATCGGTTTAATTAACTACTAATAATTGGTATCGGCCCTGAAAAACCAATATCATTTGACCCCTAATTACCATGCACTGTTTGTATTTTTATAAACAATACTGTTATCCTGATAAAAAACATATTGCTATCTTCAAGGTTCCCACAGTCATGAAAAATCTGGGAAAGTCATGGAATTTCACAATCTCATTTCTCAGGCCTGTTAAAGGCAATAGGCAATGGAAAAGTAATAGAATTTTGTTGTGTAATGAAATTAATAGTTACAATAATCTACCGGGAATAACCTTCCCCATAATGAAACGTATCACTGAATTTATTTTCTGTAAGTTAGCTGCTTGTTGTAGCTCCAATATGCATCGACTAAGAGCTGCACGATGTATCGTTTCAGTAGCGACATTGCAATGCGCAATTGTGGCATCCAAAGACATGATTTCAAGTAAAGCAAATTAATGCAAACAACTTATTTGCTGCTTGATACAAAAAGAAAATGTGCACGGTTCTCATTTTTCATGACTGATAGCAGCCGGGCCTTATCCTTGAAGACAGGTTAAGTGTTTAAGTGTGTATGTGACATCATGTGTCAGCATGGAAGCGAGATCCTCCTGCGTGTGTGTATAGAAAAGTACCAAAACCAGGCCAGCAAGTGCTGCACACACAGTGACACACATGCTTTTGCGAAATCAAAATTTTATAAAGGGTCCTTGAAAAGTCATGGAAAAGTTTTGGTATTGCAACTGCTGCACTGCACTGTTGTAGGCCTGTCTGATCTTATCCTATGAAAAGGACGTCTTTATTTTGATACTATGTATTGGATTTTTTAAATACTGTATATGAAGCTATTCATGCCTGCCGTTTTCGCAATTCAGGACTCGCAGAGCGATGGGCGGCTCGATGACATTTAAAACGGCCCTGACTGAGCGTCTGTCCATCATCCGATGCTCAAGAGAACAAGTGAACAAGCTGATAACAGACCACCCGCCTCAACTGACTCCAGGCATCAGGTGAGTGTGTAAAGATGCCAGTCAGTTTGAGTAATGTCAGTCATTCAGTGGACCTTATACTCTTCTCAGAATTTAAGAGTGTGTAGAATTCATAGGATTTTTGGCATCTATTGGTAAAGACTGCAAAATTGCAGCCATCTGAAACTTCTCCTATGTGCCAAATGTAAACTCCTGGTTAGGATTATACCATTGTTTGGGAAGTTTCACTGGAAGCCAATAAATCCGGATAGATCTCTTCTTTCTTAAAACAAAGGGACCTGGTGACTTAAACGGGGAAAAACATTATATAAAGCTAAAATGTTTAAAAAAAATCAGCGTTTTTGTGACGCTGCTTGTCATGGAGAGATGGCCAACTACAGTGGCTGACGTGGGTCATTTTAAGGTAATGGAAACATGATGATTTTTATTATCAGGGGATTATACCCCTGAAAAACATACCACATTCAATTTCTGCTGATATATCCCCCTTAATCCTACATACTCCACCTTTTGGGTTTGTCCATTCTGGCTACTGTAGTACAACGTGGCGATCTTCATGGGCGAGGATGTGCTCCGTGTATAGATATAAACAGCTCATTCCAAGGTAACAAAAACACAACGATTCTTATTTTCAGGTGATTATAAACTAATGAAAACATAGTTAGAAATATTATATAACATTTTTGCCAATAGTTGCCCCTGAATACTATATACTGGACCTTTAAAGAATGGGGGAAAAAAAAGAGAATTTTGTTGGAAAACAACAAAATAGTAGATTATTTAAAAGCATAATGGTAATGTGCATCTCTATAAAAACTTCCAGCACAGAATGGTCATCCTGTGTTCAATATGCAATCTTATTAAGAGCACAAAGGGGTTGACTGCACATATTTAACTATCATAGTGGCGGACATGGCATACAGTTTAGTGGAGGCCTATACAACTTCTATCTTCTAATCTTCTTCATTAGGCAAATATGAGAGATTTAGCTTAATGCTATGCATGCATTTTTATCATTTCAAACCTTTCATTTTCCTTTGTGCACATGCATAGGTTCTTATTTACTCACATAAACTTATAAATGTGCATATGCACGGTTTTTGTAAAAAATGATCTCAACACTACCCGCTATGCTTAAGTTTAAAAACTGCATTTGTGAAATGTGTGTGCTGATTAAATGCCAATTGTCTTTATCCAGGGAGCTGGTGGACCGTCTGCATCAGCGCAACATAAAGGTGTTTCTCATCTCAGGCGGCTTCCGCTGCATCGTTGAACACGTGGCCGCTCAGCTAAACATTCCTCTGCATCACGTCTACGCCAACCGGCTCAAGTTCTACTTCAATGGTGAGAGCTAGAGTCTACATTTCTCTGTCGGAGCATTGTAGCTGTGTCTCTCTTAAAAACAAATGTGCACAATAATAAGGTATCGGCCCTCGGAGTGGATAGATGAGGCTTGAATCCAAGAGGTAGGTTTGGTTTCAACATTGCAGACATATGAAATGGGGGATTTAGGGGTCCTTCCCAGGATGTTTTCAGTGTCAAACACTCCATTTTCAGCATTCTGGTGGATTTTGGCACCAATTTTTGCTGTTTATGCACAAATTTATGGTGAAATGTCCTTAATTTCATCAAAATAACAGTCCCTGCTACTTTTGTGTTTATTGGGGGGCAAATATACATATTCTACTTGCATCCTTCAATTTTATGATTTAAATAATATTGATTTTGTTTCAACAAAGTCTCTCAGATCTCACTTCTAAACCAGATCAAATCTCTTCCTTCATCTAAAACATGTCATGCTCTTGTCAGTTTGTTTTAAAGCATCATTCTACATTTCTAAATTAAATCATGTGTATATTTTCCAGGAGAGTATGCTGGTTTTGATGAGAGCCAGCCCACAGCTGAGAGTGGTGGAAAAGGAAAAGTCATCAGCATGTTGAAGGAACAACATGGCTTCAAGACCATAGTGATGATTGGAGACGGAGCCACGGATCTAGAGGCGTGCCCTCCTGCTGTAAGTGTTCACACTGACTCTGTTTACATGCACACTAATATTCTGCTATTATTCTGAATATGAAAATATGTTTGATATGGCTGAAGTAAACAACATATTTCATTTGAATATGCCAAATCAGGCCTTTTTCCATGTGAAGCATTTTCTGATTAAGATATGTGGGATAAACCTGCGTTATTTTGGTTTTAGGAGCATTTTTTGGACACGTAAACAGCACATTCAGAATATGTGTCTCAACTGGGGATTGTAACGCAGTTTGTGACAGAGCTTTTGCCTGTTTATGACCAGCTCTGTGCATTGTCATGGATACTTTGCACACAAACCAAATAGCCAACAGTTTGAAGGCTATGGTATAGATGCTTGCCCAAAAGAAAAGCCCACATTTCTGGTCGGAAAGAGGAAACACACCTGCCAAAAACATTATGAAAGACAATGAATGAATGGATGGATATCAAAAGCGTTTTGTATATGTGCAAATATCGCAATACCAACCGGAATGAATAAGGGAGGCTGAGTTTGCATGATCAGCGAAGTCTATCACTGATAGGAAACTATTTAAAAAATCAAGTTTCAAATTAGCAAAATGACAACCATCTCCAGCTGTTTCCACTTTTCCATATTTTGACGTCATAAAAGACATTTTAGGGGTGGCTGGGGCGCAGAGGTGGAGTGGGTTGTTCCATCCTCGGCTCCTCCAGTCAACATGTCGAAGTATCCTTTGGTGCAAAGTATTGAACCCCTAATTGCTCCTGATGCTGTTTCATCGGAGTGTGAGTGTATATGAATGGTAACTGAGTAGCAGGCAGCACCTTGTTCGGTAGCCTCGGCCATTAGCGTGTGAATGTGTGTGTATGGGTGAATGTGACACGTAGTGTGAAAGTGCTTGGTGTGGTCAAAAGACTAGAAAAGTGCTCTACAAGTACCTCCATTTGCCATTTACGTTAATCAGATGATGGAAAAAGGCCTGATTAAGAATATCTTAGAGTATGCGGTTTAAATGACCCATAGCAAATTAAGAATTTTGCTGTATTTGGAATAATAGTGGTATATTAGTGTGCATGTAAAGGCACATTAGTCTTTGCACTGCCTTAAAATCTATTGGGGCTGCGGTGTGCTAATAGTATTGTCTTTTTTTGTCCTCAGAGCGCCTTTATTGGATTTGGGGGGAACGTCATCAGGCAGCAGGTTAAGGAGAGGTCTTCATGGTACGTGACAAGTTTTGGGGAGCTGCTAAAGGAACTGGAAAAGATTTAAGGAAGCTAAAAACAGTACTGTTACTAATTTTAACATTTTATACTTGCACCTACTGTAAGGATGTGCCTCTTGATGGTTTTATTCCCTGCACATTTTTACCTTCCCTTCTCCTTTCCTGTCTAGATTTTTATAATGAATGAAAATGTTTACATTAGTGAAATCAATTTTACATTCATGGAGACATCACCCTGCTAATTTTTATACTAGAAGATACTAAAAAAACAACTAAACACTGTGTATGTGGAGGCTAAGAAGATTATTTTAGTGTTTTTTTGCACTTTTTGCATCAAAGCTTTTTAGGTAAGCTAATACAACTCCTGCATATTACGACATGTGCAGTGAAAATGTAATATATCTGTATTGGAACTAAGAGTTGTAACCAGACATGTCAATGAGTGGAAAGTCCTGTAAAGAACATCATCATTAAACAGAAGAACATGCTGTCAAAGATGTTGTTTGAACTGGTTTAATCTGTGGTCTTGTCCTTTTCTATACACTGTTCCCCTTTGAACCGATGAACAAAAAGATAAACATGCGTCCTTTACAATAAAATCTGATATTACAGTATGCAGCAGCCAGATCCACTCAGCCACTGATAGATAACATTTATTTTCAGAGTTTATCATACATTATAGTTATGCCCCATTAGATAGAAAACCGTCTTTTTTTAAAACCAGGCATGCTGTCTTCACAAGAAAAAAAAGTAGGAGCCATAATTACAAACACAGCACCATGAAACCGCAACAAAACCATGACAGGGAACCAAGAAACATCCAGAAAAAGCAACTGAAAGGAGTAGTTTGCCAAAAAAAAAAAGACCTCAATCAAATATAAACTGAGGTTTTCCACCATGTCGGACTATCGTTTGCATCATAATTGGCAACAGGAATACAGTTTTCATGATATACAGAGGCGTTTTCTCACTTCACTTAGCTATAGCATGGCTTCAATCAAAATGCTACCCCTCAACACGCTTAAAACATATTTATTCCAAATACATTAAATAAATAAATAGCTGCTGTGTTGTGCAGTGAGCTTCAGCAGCACTATCTGTCCTAACACTTACAGCTGCACGTCTTTTCAAGTAACTTTGGTTAGAGATGAGCTCTCTCAGTGGACCAGTAATAATGTGGCACCAGATGGCGAATCTAACAACCATCAAAGGGGGGTAATTTGGCCAAATTTACTCATCCTGCTCCAGAACCCAAAACAAAGGAGTTGTGCAATGACAAGAGAATGGAAGGGATGTTGTTTGGCAGCACTGACAGGAAACCCTGACAGTGATGCTCCGGGTGGATGTAACATTCACAAGGGGTGCCACTGTTTCAGCTTCCAGCTCGGCTCATTTCACTTCAGCGGGGAAGCCTTTGTCGGGATCATAATCCTGGAATCCATATGTTGAATGAGAGGAACTGCAGAGAGGTGAAAAGATTTAGAGATTTAGTGTCCTCACAGTTTGAAGTCCTTCTGATATTGATCAGGTTCAGCAAGCTCTAAAAGCTCAATGCGTTTGTCACTCAACATAGATGAGATAAAGAGTTAAAAGTGTCAACTACCACTCTGTGTTTAGAAAAAGAAATTTTTTTTTGCTCACCTGTGTAATAAACCACCTCGTCCCAGCCCTCCTGCTGCCAGGCGCCGTTCCTCGTGTCTTCTCTAGACTGAAGGTCTTTGTAAGCTGCAATCGACAAATCACACATTATAGCCCTGCCTATAGTAAATTCAGTCACTGCACTTTTAGTTGGTAGCAGTTTTGCTTAATTTAGAACAACAAGTAACAGTTATTTTTGTTACTGATTAACTAATTTTTTCGATTAACAGATTATTTGTTTAGTTATAATAGATTTTTCTGGAGACACTGCAGCAGAATTCAACTGTAAGCATCTTCATTCAAAAGTGTTCAAAAATTAAAGTTGTTGTGGTGAAACATACATTTTGGATTTGAAGTCATGTTTGTGTAAACCTGACACTATTACTTCTCCTTTTAGCTCTGTTTTGGTCTCAACCAATTCTCTGCTCTGGCTGGTTGTTAAGTTACAGACAATATTGCAGAGATGGCAAAAAGTACACATCCAGACTAAAGCACAACACTTTCAAATTCTCCGTTACACTTCTTAAGGGTTCAAAAATGCTGCAGTAGTGTGGGGATTCTAGGCGTAAATGTAGCAATAGTTTGTATTTTAAATTGAGCAAGTATTATTGTGGATGCAGCCTTGAAGCTCTCACAGATGATAACTGTCTGCTGCTGCTGTAAATGCAGATTAGAGTGATGACACCAAACCAAAACAAAGCTGTGAACCAGAAAATTAAAACAAAGAGCTGGAAGTGCTCAAACGCTCTGCAGAGCTGAGAGAAACGGATCATTATATGTGGGTTCTTTAACACAAGTGACCCAGTTCAAATTGCATAACAATGTTTGTGTAAAAATATCAATTAGTGCAGCTTTAAGTTTAAAAAAAAAAAAAAAAAAAGACCAAGGTGACAATTTCTACATGGCTTATATTGTCCAAACAGTCCAAAAAATAGCAGCAAATCTTTGACTGTTTTTGCTTCATAAATGACTTAGTGTATCAAAACTGATGTTGATTGAATACAACTAATGATTTCAGCTCCAGCATAAGTTTCTACGTGGTGTCAGTGTGTCATTTTGTATATAGCTGATATGTGAGCGTACCCCAGAGGTGATGAACCATATAGAGGTTGCCGATCTGTGAGAAAAACCCTCCCACAGCTTCTCTGTTGTGCTGGCGGTATCCGATGGCTCTGGCCCTGCAGACAAGCACAACTTCAGTCACAACGCAGGCCAAAATCCACCAAGCCTTCATCTGGCATAACAAGTCCTGACCTCGACATCACGTCCAACCAGAAGATGTGACGCCATCACTTACTGTATACATGTTCATGAATCTTAATGCTGACCAAGTCCATGTGAAATGAGTGGACGGGTATAAGTGGAATATTTTAAATCCATTATGTTTTTCCCCCAAAGCAAACATGGACTTATTCAGATCACAATCATCATCTGGATAGAAAACTAAAAAGCTACAGTTCCTCATGTTGTTGTAACTCGAAGAACAAGTTTAAGCCTTCAGCTACACAAATTAGATTAAAATTACCTTAAATTGCTCTACTGGCAAAATCTACAGGACTACAGAGGTTTGTTTTAATACAGGCTCGTTAGAGTTAGCATGAAGGCAAACATAAGAAAAGGAGAATAGCCTTAGGAAAAAATGATCATGCCCTGGCATGATGTGTTCATCAAAGTTTATTTTTTCACTAGTCAAATCATGTCTGCTTTATTCGGAGGAAAAGCCAAGTAAAGTAGAAAAGCAGATAAGCCTGATATATTGGACTACCAGGACCATCCAAAAATGAATGAGTTAAAGCTTTTTTTCCTCTGCTTTAGCTCTGTTAATTGTTTTGTGCTGATGTGTCTCTGATGATGTCCTTTGTATTCTGTTCGTGTTTTTCTGTTGACCCTGCAAAGCAAATTTCCCCTTAGAGAACAATAAATCTAACCTTGATCCTGAAACCTTGATATTCCAGTATTTTAAGTTGTATTTACTGTGATGGTATGGATTTTGTGTGTTTTTTCATATATTTTTCTTGGATTTTTTGCTGTGTTTCTGGGAACCTTCAGAGGCTGGGCGTGGCTTCCTGCTGCTGCAGCTCTGCATGCACACCTGCTGCTCATTCCACATTTATCAACTGCAGCTTAAAAACCCTGCTCTCAGATTGTTTCTGCTTTTCATAGTGGTACTGTTGGCTCATCTCTGCTTTTGTTTTCAGTTGACATTCTTCCAGTTTGTGTTTTTTGGCTCATGACAATTAGCTCTCCCCTCCGAACTCCAGTGCCTCAGCCACATGCAGCCCAGCCTCTCACCGCCTGTGCAGTAAGCCACACTGCTTCCCTGCCTCAGCCTACAAACACCAGAGCTGTAAGCCACGCATCCTCCCAGCTTCAGCCACACCTCAACTACTTAAACTCCAGCCTCTCGCCACCAGTCTCAGCCTCACATCAGTCTGCCTGCTTCATCCACCTGCAAACATTCTACAATGAACTCCTTTTTACCACTTTTCCCCTTTGTCTTGTGGTCTTGCTCTTGGGTCCAGATTAAAACCACAGTAAACTGTTCATCAAATCATGAACATGATAGTTGGAAATAACCACAAATGGGGTAACTGGGAAAAAAAGCAGAAGATTGGACAGTTGAGAAAGGAACGCACATTTTGGCAGCACAGACATCAGCTTCCAGCCCCCTACTGGCTTGTCCCCTTTATTAACAATATGCCAATTGTGTGTCTTTCCTGCCCACTTTCTGCTGATTACGTGCTGTCTGTTAGTGTATGAGTGTCCTCTTTAGGTCTGAATTCAAATGCCCACTTCCTACCTTTTGTTGGTGACTGCATCACACCTAATCACTCTCATTTACATACTGCCTGATCACTCTCATTTACATACTGCCTGATCCCTGCTTTGATTCTGCTGTAAATACAGTGCCGCCAGGATTTTGCAGCCCAATATGCCTGATTTCAAGGAAGCTTTTAAAAAACAAACAAAATAAAATTCAAATGCATGTCAACACAATTTTAGGTGAGATTCTTTTACAATGAATTTACAAGAGCAGGTGAAAAGTGCAAAAAAAAAATTCTTAAAAAATCAAAGGCAACTTGATCCAGTGACAATAAAACCACAGTGTTCTGAGTTTGTGATTTATGGTACACTAACATTACCACTAACTGTGCACATTTAATCTAAATCACCTTGATTCTTTTAGCACTTACAATTGTCATGAATTCGTTTTACAAATTTCGTCTGTTTGCTTCCTGACAACGCTGACTTTTCCAGTCGATGCTGTTAGCATGCAGGTACCACATTAGCCATAATGGCTGCATAAAGAATACTTTGCAGGATGGTTAAGCTGTTTACTGTATTATCAGGGTATTTGACAAACTCATAGATATGATATGTAGGTTTCATTTGGCATATCTCTCATTTGTTTTTTTATGGGGTCATCTTTGTATATTTTGAGCTATTCCAGTCATTCGCCTTTTTCTGATATCTGGCTAGTGAATTATTTGTATTAAAACGGTCAAAGTTTTAGTAGACTGCTGATGACTGACGTTAGATTAGAGATGCAGTCATAAAACTATCATTAGGTTTAAATGTCATTGTCAGAAAATAACTCAATGATAAATGTTCATGCATAATAAATAATCCCTGTCTGCAACATCCTGGGGGGGCTGTATATGGCCCCTTCTTTTTAATTTGCACTGAGTCAGCTCACCAGCTCAGACTCACTCTGTGTCTGTAAGATCACAAGTGCGATGGTATGCTTCATTAATTTCACGCCACCACAGCGAACAACATTTCAGTAATACTAGAATTATTGTTACAGTTCACATCACCAAGAAAGGTGCAAAACAAGTTGTGAAATGTAATCAAGAAACGGCCGAAAACAAAACCAGACAAAGCACAAGGCGTGTGCAGAAAGCTCAGGTATTGTTTTTTTCTTTTTTTAAATCAACTGCAATCAACCGCACTGCACAAACTGATGAATGTTGACCTGTCAGCTCAGGTAATCCGTCATTATACTGAACTATTATGTACACACATTTGTAGTGCACATAATACTCCACTTGAATTTGAGTCTTGGCTCTGGAGCATGACAGTTCAGCTTCAAAATAGTGTCTCTCTGTGGAATAGCTCTTATTAATGACAGCGTGGTGAGGAAGGTTTCATGTAGTGCAACTGTTCTGTAACTACAGTTCAGGGAATCAAATGTATTCAGGCTGCCTTACCAGTAATTACCCCACTCGATCATGGTTCCTGGCTGCAAGAAAGAAAACACAATATTCTTTATTACAATAAAACAGCTTTTCAAACTGCAGATTGATATCACACCTCCTGCTTCTTTCCAGAACAAACACACTAACACAAATAAATTGGTGAAGACGTAACACAGGTATTCTGTCATCGTGAAGATAAGCTGCAATAACAACTACACCCAGAGGCTTCTTCAATCATTCTCTGGTTTTTAAGATAACAAACACCCTGCTGTTACTAAGATGTAATCCCAGTCAGTGATGAGGGATAATGGCGTGCATTCATCACATGTCACAGGCAATATTGATCTAGAGGCAGTTTTTCCTGTCTGATCAGAAAAAACGACTTAATCTGCAGGGCGTGATATGTAGAGAGCATTACGTAGGACTAAGACTGTTTATAATTTAACCATTGAGCTACTGCATTGCAAAAGATAGCACCAATAGTTATCATCTGAGAGTAACTCTCATCCTGAAGACACAGGGTCACTACATGTCTTCTAGCTGTTTAATGAGAGCGAAGGTCACAGACGCAAAGCATGTGACTTGGTGATCATGAGAAAATGTGAGTAACGTTAAGCTGTCCCTTTCAGGAACAACTGCTGTGGCAGTGACCTACAGCCCTGATGCACAGCGGCTGCAGAGGAGCTGCTCAGAACTTCACAAATGAAGACTTATTTGTACTGAAGGGGCTCCTGCTGGTGATGATGGAAAAAATTAAGAGATTAATCAACTTTCCCTGGACAAAAATGTATCAAACATGCTGGTTTTAATTTGCTTTATTTATCCCTTCTTATAGTTAATCGTTTGTTTTTTTCATTGATGTTATTTATTATTTTCTTGGTCCATGTCAAGTTGTTAAAATCATAATTTAAAAACCTGACTGACTTAATGGTTTTTAGTAATTTATATCATAATGAAAAAGTTGGCTCTGAGCTGGGGTTCTGTTATCCAGACTGCTATGTTTAAACTACGAGCAACTTCGCAACATTGTGACCAGCTGCATTATCGCTGAGTTACTCTTGAATTGTTCCTCAAGTGCTTGTTGAAGTAGGTGCGTCACCACAGGCTTGTGTGTGACCATAAAGCACCTCGACTGAGCGTCATGTCAAGTCTGTGCTTGCTCATAAACATATCTGTGCTTCATTTTAAAGTCACATTTCTCTGCCCCATTGCATAACCCTAAGTAATGTTACTAAGAAACACAGAACCACAGCTAGAAACAAGAACATATGAGCGGTTATTGCCTCAAAGCATTACTGGAGCGCCAAAAAAAATCAAAGCCAGCTCAACTTTGATTTATAGCGTGCCACGTCTGTCTAACAAGAGTGGGACAACTGTCCAGCATCGTTTTTTAGCTTCACGTCATCTTCTTCTCCTAAAAAGGCTGAGGGAGAGCTGCTTCAAAAGCTTTATCTGACAGCCTCAGAGGAAAGGAAGCTTCTGGTGCTGTGACTGCTGATGTGGCTGCGTCTTTGCGTGAGATTTTTATTGCCTTGTTTGCATGCTTGTGTTAAAAAAATCCTGTGAATCTGATTGTTTTAAATGTGTCTTTTGTGATTATTTTGGTCACGTCTGTCCCTGGAGGACGGCTCAAACCTCTGTTGATCCGCCTGAGGATTTTGTCTGCTGTATAGATTGTAAAGCCCTTTTGGGCGACATTTTTTGTGATTTGTTATTTTAGGCTATTTAAATAAGATGAACTTGACTTAACCTAGAAAGAGAAATTAACTGAATATATCCTGTTATAAGTTTAATAAATGTTTGGATTGTTTTATAAAAGTGCTGTTTCTGTTTATCAATGGGCCATCAGGTCTGGTCTCACACTTCAAACTTGCTCCATCATAAACATTTAAAGCACTGATGAGATAAACTGGTGTGTTACCCACCCTGAGCTGGTAGGACCTGAGCTCATAGATGTTGGGTCCCTCTCGGGGTACTGGTTCGTTCCAGAAACTGAACTCCAGCAGCAGCTGGTTTCTACGAGACATCAGCATCTTACCCCGCTCCTTCCTGTACGCCGTGAACTCCTGCCAATGGACGGACACCAATCAATAAGCTTTACAATGACTGATGCCCGTAATCTGTTATTAGCGCACTACTGAAAGCACAAAAAACATCTGAAGGACACTCTACCTTATTCTGCTTGAGCTTGTTCATCACCTCTGTTAGAGCTGGGTATCCTCCTCTGTAACGCCACAGATGAACTGGAAAAAGGGAAACAAATATATCATGGATGCAAAAATCACACAACTTACAAAAAGGTCAACCATCATTAGAAACATTCCTGCAACCCTAAGACTTAAAAACTTTGACAAAACTCTTCTCCCTTCGTCACAGGGATATTTGCATGCGAGTGGATTTGCAGTGTAACATGCCTGCTGATTTGCAAACTGTGCAGACCACAGACCTGTCACACTGCAGATGTCTGTGTGTTGATATTAGTAATCCTACCAGCCTGGTCCTGTTCTCCATACCAGGTATTCCAGGTGCCCACCAGCTCACAGGGGTAGTACTTATCAGCATGGATGGAGGGCAAAACATCCTCACTGTGATAAACGACAAAATGAAACAAATACTGAAATGCAATTTAAACACAGGTGCATTTGATTTAAGTCTGCAGTCAAGTCTCCTGAGGACAAAATCCACTTTAAACCACAAAATTCACAAATGACAATCACATGTTTTTCTGGTCATGTGCCTTCCGTGTCATGTTGCAAGTTCAAAAATAGTCCACAACTACAAGCAGACGGCCTCCAGTCATCTTAGGTATGAGCAAGGTTAGTCTGTGAAGGACTGAGGTCACGCCAGCTTTTCAATCTCCTCACAGGAATAGACCATACTATTGATAATTTATTCATCTTCATGAAGAAATTCTTATACTTGAGTAAGATCACATAACAACACAAAAAATATTTAGTGAGCTGACCTCTCTGATATTAATAGGTAATATGTTCCAAGTTGACAGCAATATTTAATAACACTCACCAGAGTTTGTTGTATGCATCCAGGCACTCTGGCTTGACGTTATGGACTGAAAAAGAAGGCCATACCTCAGCTCAGTCTCACCATTATTTCTGCATAAATAGTTAATTTTGAAGTAAAAAATATTGTGAAGTGAACTTACACTGAATTTTGTACAGGTTGCTTTCCTCATTTTTGGTTAGTAGGTTGGCATGTGTGTCTCTCCTGGGATCAACTTTCCTCACAAACAGCGACTTAAACCAGCTGTCCTGTCCGTTTCTGCACGATGCCGCAAATCCCCTGCAAACACAGATGAGTCACAATCAAGAAATGATTTTATGACCAGTGTGAATCTACGGCAAAAGGACTGACATCTGCTTAGATGTTAGATTTGCAATCACACAGGATTTTTTTTATTCATATCTTTAGTAACTAGTTACTTTACAGATTTAGATAAATCATTCAAAATGTAATCAACAAATATGTATTCTTAAGACACGATAAGATAAGATTTAGTTAATCCTACACTGCGGAAATTCACACGTTACAGCAACTCAAGAGTCAGTAGCAAAAGAAAAAGGAAACAAGTCACTTAGTGACTAATAAGGATAACAATATGACAAAAATATAAATGACATAAAATGAAAAAATAATATGATATGAAATCTATACACACACAATCCAAACATTCACTTCTGCTGCAGCTGGCTGCACAAGAGAATGCCACTGGGTTTTTTTAACTGAGAAAATGTATAAATCTTACTGGACAGTAACTGAAAAAATATTGCAAAGCAGGAAAATACACAGGAATGTTACACAGTACAAAAAAAAGGGATATGTACATGTATATGTATACGGGTAGATATAAGTATAAATCAATATGACATAGTATAATTTTAAAATGACATAGTATAACATATAAGTATGTGTAATGTGTATATAATTAGGTTAAAATATTATTGATCCCCAGCGGGAAATACACAAGGCACACAGCAGCCTAAAGTAATAAAAATTATCTCCAAATTAAAGTTATGCACACATTAATACATCAATAACTATAATCCAATTACATAATATGCATCATTCTGATTATAATTTTACTGTACATATCATCTGTCACAGCTATATAAACCCTGTATGCTGTATACAGTATATAAACATCTGCACACAATTATCAAGTCCATTTCCATTTACCTCTTTGCACTAATTGTACATTTTACCTGCAGGACACTTTTATAAAGACATACTTTGTTTCATTTGTATTGCTGTCCTTTGAGCTACTAATATATATTCATTTAATACTGATAATAGCCCTATCTATGTTTTACTTGTCCAGTTGTGTTTTTGTCCCATGAATGGCATGACTAAATAATTATCATTTTGTGGGTAATGTTAGTAAAATTCCTTGTATGTGTCCACATACTTGGCCAGTACGAGTGAGTAAAAGTCTGCAAAATAACTCCTTTGGCTTTTGGTACTTAAAGTATGTTTTGATGCTATTCAAATCTTAAATGCATGACTTTTACAGAGCATTTCTACGTTGTGGTACACCTACGTTTACTTAAGTAAGAAATATGAGTACTTCCTCCAACACGAAGTGCTTTCACTTTACTGCATCTATCAGAAATACTCACTTTTTAAGATATGAGCGTCACATTTTTACATTAAACTACCACATTGACCTTGAGCGTTAGAAATGCGTAATAACAAAAGATGACAGAAACTTGTACTCTTTCACCTTCACCAGCAGACTCGCACAGATTTAATGTTAAACATCCCAGAATAAAGTATTTTAAGGTGCAGCTCTGATGTGTGATGAGGCTGAAGGCCACTGAGGAGGGCTGGCTAACAGTTAACGGGCTAGCTTGCCCAACCTCATCATTGCCACAACAGAAACCGACTAAAATAAAAGACACTACAGCAGAATACAAACACCACAGAGACTAATACTGAATATATACACTGAAGACTGTCCCACCTGCTCCACACGACGAGCTGTCCGGCGGACTGGGCCCTGCTTTTAGCCCGACCCAGGCCACCGCTGACTCTGTGAAGGACTCCAGTCGCCATCTTCAACTGTCCTCCTGCACACGGAGCAGTGACACCGTCTGACCACCAGGGGCCGCTGCAGCACCGCGGCGCTCTCAGCTCATGACCCGGTGACAGTCACCTCCGCGGCGGCCAAACACAGGAGGTCTGAAGGCCAGAGCTGGAGGATCAGCTTTCACAGGCAAGCTCTTTTAGCCCGGCTATTAATATGTAAGCACAGGTTTAGTTCCCAGATATACCTTACCTGCAATTTTGAGGAAATTCTGTACCAAAACAAATCGCTGTTTTATCACTCATGGTTTGACAAGGGCATTTTATTAGTAAACAAAACTGGTTAACCCAAGCTATGTTACTGCTCTATTCAGAAATTCATCAGAAATTTAAGCTATCTATGGCACCAAATTCGATTTTTAAACAATTGCAAACTTGCAGAAATTATTATTAAAAATAATGTAATTGATCTGTTGTTACACTGTTGTTTTTTTAAACTCTGCCTGGTAAGGTGAATTCAAGGTAATTCAAGGTAACATGGCATGACTAAATAATAATCATTTTGTGGGTAAAGTATTCTTTTGTTTCCCAGACCCATGTTTTGCAAATGCAAAAATCTCTCCCTATGTGGACTCTTAATTAATACCTGTTCAATAGACATAGTTTCTATGTTACAGTTGTTACACTGTCTTCTGTTAAATGTCTGTTGACTTTTTCACGGCAGACGTTTTAACTTGTCACAGTAGGCAAAACACAGGTGTAAGTGATATAAATAATATTGGCTCTGTTTTATTAAAAAGGCCAAGTCAATGAGCCAAAACAATACTAGGGACCTGGAGCTACAACACATAACATAAGTGCATCCTTTATTAAGGTTATTAATAACACCTGTGCTGTTCCTGCTGTGACACGCCGAAATGTCTGTGGTGACAAAAGGCCTATTGTCTCTCATAGTAGATACCAGCCAAATAAGACGCTGGTCCAAAACCTTGTGTGCATCACATCCAACTGTAAAATCATCCTCAGCTGGCATACCTTTGGGAGAAAAAAAAATACCTGGCAGATATTGGGGCCCTGGATATGAAGCTGGGCAGTGTTGGAAAGGTTACTTTTGGATGTAGGTTACAGATGTCTAGTTACCATGTTAAAAAATATAAATGGTAGCTAATTTAATTGCTTCATCATAGTAATGTAACTTAGTACATTTCATTGCTTTTTGATTATTTTAGTCAGAAAAGTTTTAAACTTGGCAATAAAGCTATAAAAATATTGTGAAATGGCAAAAGCAGGTGCTCCTGCACAGCTAAAAGATGCAATGCAACAGAATGAATGTCATATTTTACATAATTTTCATTGGAAAGAATATATTTGGATGTAACCCTTTTGTAATCACCAACATTTTTATTAGCCTGTGATTTAAATAAACATTTTCTTCTGTAACTGTAACTGATTACATTTATTTTCTAATGTATTCATTAAAATGATTAATTTTTCCCCCAAAAATGACTGAAATTAGTCAAGCTGTGATGTGTGTGAGATTATTAGATATTGTCCAATAAAAAGGAAAAATAAAAGTCCAGAAAAATGAAAAAAAATGTATTTGTAATTATTATAATGATTAATTTCAAATTACATTACAGAAAAAAATGTTGCACTTTCTTAAGGTCATTTTCCTTTTTTTGTGCTTATTTCTTTTTAGGAAATTGCCTTGTAACTTTTGACTAATTTATTGCTAATTTTGGGGTAATGTTATACATTGCCTTCTTCCTGTGTTTTTGAAAGCAATCAAGCCAATTTGCTTTCAAATGGTTAAGGTACATACAAATTGGTGGTCATATATTCCTCAAACATACTACACTGGTTGAGCAGGTGGGGGTGCTACAACTCAACCCACTGCCCATCAAGAGCAATTTTAGTGCACTATCAGGACCGCTGTCAACATCAATGAACAATACGAACACAACATCAAAGTTGTACCTAGATTCATCTATCTTTACTTTTTAGGCTTTCTTCTTGAAACACAAAAGTCTACGACATTGGGTTTGGCAGGTGAACTGGGTGTGACCTTTGCAATCCTGGCAAGAACACAAAAACATGAAAAAAAGATAAGATGAGATGCTGATTATTGTGGTGAAATTGGTCATTTTGTTCTTTAAAACATGCATGCTGTAAGTGATTGATGAACTTCATTTTGTGTGCTGTGAGGCCTTCAGAAAGAAGGTCATCACGAGCAGTTGCTAGCGGATGATGGAGAGGTTAAAGAGGTTGCAGCCATGGAGGAATTCATCACAGTTGAGACTGATTAATTATTTGACAGAGTGACTATGAAGTTAACGGGGACCACATTGCAAAAGCCTACTTGGCTTTAGGAGAAAGACTACTTACCACCAGTGGAATTCAAAATCTATGGAGGGATTTGTTTTAAGTTCAGAGACATGAATCATAAGGGAGTGCTTTTTCCGTGAAGCATTTTTGAAAAACAAAAGGCAAAATGTGGATATGTCTGGGAATTCAAAGTATGATCGTATCCCTTGAAATTTGGCTCTTTTGGTTTAGAAATCTATCAAACTAGTTTGTTATGGGCTATATTGGACTTGTTTCCTATTTTATTTTGTTGTATTCAATTAAAATGACAGCTCACCAGGAACCATGAAAAACAATAGAAGAGTAATGTCCAGTAGTGTTTGCCCCCTTCGTAAAATCAGCACAATACCATTTCTGTAATGGCAGTGTTCGTCCGAATTCCCTGATCAGTATTTATAACGAATATAGTCGGATGTGGAATATTTACACAAAGGGCACATTTTATTAATGGAAGAAGTGGGATCAACTTTTGACAAAGAACTACAGTTTTCACTGCTCACGCTATACATATACATGCAACTCAATGCTATAGTGAAATGTATTTTGTGGGGTCTTATCACCCTGGTGAGTGAACTTTTAATACACTTTGTCCCTGTCTTTTATATATATATATATCAGATGCAGGGAATCCCAGTCTTCTAAACTTTGCAGAAATTAGTTGTGTTTGAAAGAGCAGACCCAATATTTTCAGGGAGTATTTTAATTAGTAAACTAATTCAGATTATTTTAGTCTAGTGTGTCATATGGGAACTTTTTCTCCTGTTGTATGTCCCATATGTTCTACAGCACAAGTTTTAGCCAGGTCTACCTAATAAACTGGCAGCTGGAGTGTATGTCATGTGCTGTTTTCATGACTCAATCCAGCTAAATGAGAAAAAATCTTAAATTACATCCCTACTCAAGGTCCACTTTCCAGATTTTTGCAAAGCTTTCAACAGTTTTCATCAGTGGATGGAGTTCATTTGTCACTGGGATGGATCTGTTGACATACAAACTAGCTGTTGTATTTCAGTAGAAACATTAATGTTCAAATGTACCATAAAAGTAGTCTATCTTGCCTTTTTTTGGGTCACATTGACCTTTGCACAAGAGTGAAGATAAATGATATTTTGCCATCAAGCCCTCAGAGTGTGGAACACCCTGCCTTGTAAGTAAGCAAAGCAGATAGGAGAGCAAATGTCTTTGTCTACATTTGAGGTTTCACAGACTTGAGTTTTTACCAGCTGCAATGTCTGGACAGCTGGTATTGTTTTCACCTTGTGATTCTCTGTGTGTGTGTGTGTGTGTGTGTGTGTGTGTGTGTGAGACAGAGAGAGAGAGGGAGATCATTAAACATGTGGTCCTTGAGACAACATTTGTAGTGGGAATTACCATTATCTGTCAGTGGACATATTTTGTCACATCCTCGCAAGGCGCAGTTACGAAACCTTACAGGTGTGTAGACAAAATTAAATCAAAGGCCGAGTTAGGAGATGGGTGTGGTCTGAGCAAGGGGCCTGAAAGTAGAGGGATAGGAAATGGGGAAGGCGCCATTGGCCCCACCACTTTACGCCCTGGCCCATATTTGTTTTAAGGGCAAAGAGACACCAAGCTGACATCAAAGAACTGGTGGCACCAAAAGGTTGCGCTTAAACACACCACAAAGACTGTAGCTAATAGCCAATTACCATTTACACACTCCAACTGCATGAGAGGAAATAATTCTCCACACCAGCAGATGGCAGTAGTCTGTAATCCTCATTAAAAAAGGGTGACAGACGTTCACCTACATCCTGACTGAGGGGAAACTGTTGGCCTGGTGTGTCAGTGCCCTTAGTTGCGGATCACATCTGGAGTGATCCAATCACAAGACGGTTGCTAGTTGCAATTAGTTTATGTCAATGCTATTTATTCAGCATGATTTCTTCTTTCTCTGCTGTAATTTTGTTTCTTTGCTGTGAGACTTCGGCCTTTTACACAGCACTTCTGCCATTAAGCACCTTTTATATGTATTGCTTTGATGCATGTTCTTCATTTCTATACAAAACCATGCTGGTGGGTGCAAAAGAACCAGTTCTTTGGAGCTCTAAAATCAATTACAATACACTCAGATTTCTCTTTTGGATACAACACTTTTCTCTAAACCACAGCTCCGAGAAGAACAGCTGTAAAAACAGCTGATATGAATCCTCCACTAATGCACCAGAAACCATGGATGCTATTTATCAAGGAGTTTAGAAATGTTAAAAAAATGTCTTTGCTTAACTCTCTTGAACCCACATGACTGAATTCCTTGCTGCAGCCTCTGGTACACACGGTGTCCTGGGTGGATCTTCAGCAAATTGAATATCTCCAAGCCAAATTATCTAACCGGCTGTCTTTGCAGTTCCCCTCTCCCTCCTCTTATTATCTTTGGCTTCATAACGAACATGCTTTCTGTGAAAAGCTTTCCAAGAAATGCTGTTAAAGTTGTGAGAAAATACTTTAGACATTTTGTTTATAGCCCTCACCCCTTATCTAGTCTGGGCACAGCAGTGAGTAAATGCACCACTGCGGCATACAGTGGCACTAAAACATTTATAATATCTGATGATAGCAGATTAATATCCTGGAATAAGTCTTAGTTTTCTATTTAAACAATGTAATATAGATAAGAAAATGACTGCTGCCAAGAATGACCAGACTGTGCCCAATTGAAAAGGCTCTGCAGTGATACATTGATTGTTGACAGACCACTGTGACAGGACAGACGACTCTGGACTCTTACAAAGTTGTATTTTTAAAGAATGCTGTACTCTGAGTCCAGATCAAACACTGACCACTGAAGCCCATGTGATTCTCTGAATTAGTCTCACCCTGGTTTTTCATAGACAGATTACTGAACAGGCAAACCAAGCACAGGCGGCACAAAGTGTCAGGAGTCACCTGACCTTCACCTGCAAAATGTTCCTTAAATTGATATGTACTGACAAAGACTTCAAAGGACACAAAAAGGCAACAAAGAGAAGCAAAGAAACGGGACAAAAAAACTACAAAACCATAACAACCACACAAACAAAACAACCAGAGAGCAACACAAAAAGAGACAAAATGACAAAAAAGTAACAAAATTATCATAACGACGCACAAAACAACCAAAAAACATAATTACTAACGTATGGTTGTATGCCTCTGTGAACTAATCCTGTTACAGTTACAATTTACAATTTCCCCACAGCAGAGAAGAAGATCTTTAAAATCTGTACAGTTTCAAGGTGAACACCCAAGATTACTTTCACCAATTTAGTATCCAGGTAACCAAATGTCTCCTCTTCTGTTCCTGAGAAATGACATTGAGTAATGGCCCGAAAAGGGTTTTTGCAGAACATTATGATGTTGCAGCGAAATTGACCTTTGACCTTTTGGTATAAAATGTCATCATTTTTTATTAGACATTTAAGTAAAATTATTTTTAGTTAGCCTATGAATTCTTGAGTTATGAGGCCCAAAAAACATGTTTCGTGAAGTCACAGTGACCTTTGATCTTCAACACCAAATTCAGTTCATTGTTGAGTCCCAGTGGAGGCTTGTCCCAAATTTGAGGAAATTCCCTCAAGGCGTTCCTGAGATATCTCTTTCACCAGACTGATATAGATACAAGGTGACAGTGAGCTTTATGTCTGACCACCGAAGTCTAATCAGTTCATTGTTGAGTCCAAGTGGATGTTTGTGCCAAATTATCTCAAAGAGTTCTTAAGATATGATGTTCAAAAGAATGGGAAAGATCAACAGACGGACAGACAGACGGCCCAACGAACAACCCAGAAACGTAATGGCTCCAGCCATGGCTTTCACCAGCTGGGAAGTACAAACACACAAAATGACCTCTAAGAGACACAAAATTACCTCAAACAGACACAAAAAACCCCAAAAAACACAAAATGAATGCAAAGGGACACAAATACACCTAAAACAGAGGCAAAACAAGCACAGTTATCTCAAAGAGGCATAAAATTACCTTAAAGATATGCAAAACAACCACAAAGAGACAAAAAATATCTCAAAAAGACAAAGAAACCCCACAGAGACACAAAACAACCAAAAAATATACAAAATCACCACCAAAAAGAAAAAAACAGACAAAATTCCCCTGAAAGAGGCACAAAATAATCACAAAGGGATGCAAAACAACCAGAGAAGAAGCAGCCAACCACCTCAAAGTATGTGTGTCCTGCTCTTATGATACAGATGTGGTGGGGCCTTCTGCACATGTGTACCCAGGGGCCCATTATCTCATCATTCACACCTGTTGTTTGTGTTTTAATTTGGGATTTAAGAAAAGTTCTTTACAAAGAGTCCCATCGGTTACAGCTGCTTTGCTACTGTCAGCCAGCTTCACATTTCCATACATGTTTTCACAGCATTGCAACTTTCTCATAGACTGATGATAATTGAGGAATAGAGCCTTTTTTTTAAGACGGCAGAGTCGGTGACAGAAATAAAATTTAGTTTAAGCTAAAAAGGGCAGGTCAAATGTAAATTATTATAACAGCAGAGCACAGGGTGTGAAATTATACAAAACTAAGTGCAAAACGAGATCAATTGCTTGTTGAAAGCTCCCATTCTGTGGCAAATTACCTTTTACCACGTGAAAAATGTTCTCTTTTATGTTCACAGTGCTGCTGTTTCATTTGTATAAGAAACAGAACAACCCTCCGTACTAATATCTTTAAAGATTTATTACCAGTATATTCATCATTGTAAAAGGGCACGTCTGAGGTTTAACCTTTATATTGGACAGTCAAGTCTCCTCTGTCTGGTCTGGTTGAGCTCTCTGGCGTGTTGATATATTTTATCTTAAATGATCACTCCATCAGCCTTTGAGAATGGACAGAATGGGGTCCTGGGAAATAAAGAAATCCTGTGTACTTACTGCGGTATTTCATGACGTTGGACTCTGTCTATCCTTTCTGTCTCAGCTGCTGTGGCGTTGCTCTCTTCTTGCTTCTCTATACAGTAACACTCAGACATAAGGTCAGAGGTGTGAATGAAAAATTAAGCGCTCAAGGCCAAAAATAAGGTTTTTGAAAGGGCGGGAACAGCCTTCATGAGCCAGGTCTTCTTTCACCTATGAGATGTTTGTCTGGAAGCAATTTAGACTTTACATCTTAAGCCATAAAAAGGTATCTGCAGATTACAGCAGTGCTTTTCTCATACATCACATGAAGCAAGGTCACTCCACTGATTTTATTTTTTATAAAATGGCAGAAAAGACTATGGACTGTCTTCCCACAGCTGAACATTGGGCATGTGCGAGAGAACGTGCTTTTGATGGATGAATTGTAGGCCCAAATATTTTCTCTCCTTTATCCTGATCAAACATTCACTGGTATTTCAGACCACATGTTTTCTCATCATTATATCTTCTCTGGCCCAATGCAACTGGAACAGCTAAAGCGGTATCAGTTCAGCCATATTTCAATGTTTCTGACGAAAGTAAAAGGCATGCAATGATTATAGTTGGATTATAAAGAAACAGAGTGAAAAGAAAAGACATTGAACAGTTTGCCGTGTTCACTTGAGTGGTACAAAAGAAAATGGCAATTGTTGTTAGTTGTTATGGTGACAACACACATTAGCAGGGCTGTATAGTGAGGTTCACTCACTAGTTTGAGAATGCTGTTTTGGCTTGTTCTACAAATTATTCGACAGCTAACTTCTAAGCAGCTCATTTTCAAGTCTCATTAAAGGTTAATGCTAAATTTGAGACAATTCCCTAAAGGTGTTCTTGAGATGTCATGTTCACGAGAATGATACAAATGCAAGTCACAGTAATCCCTGACCTTTGACTTTTGACCACCAACATCTAATCAGTTCATTGTTGAGTTCAAGTGGACATTTGTACCAGATTCCCTTAAGGTGTTTTTGAGATATTGTGTTCACAAGAATGGGACAGATGGAAGGGACGACCAAGCGAAAACACAGTGCCTCTGGCCACTGCAATCATTGGCACAGAGGCATAAATACACAAAATGACCTCAAAGAGATAAAAATTACACAAAACATCATCAAAAGGATGCAAAACAACCACTAAGGGACTCAAACTTACCCCAAAAGACACACAAAATTACCTCAACGTGACACAAAACAACCACAAAAGACACAAAACATCATCAAAGGGAAACAAAATTACCCCAGAGAGACACAAAACAGTCACAAAGAGACACAAAACAGTCACAAAGAGACACAAGTTTTCCAAAAATACACAAAACAGCCAAAAAAATATACATGTTTACCACAAAAAGACAGAAAACAACCTCAACTGCTGGGCTGACACTATAAGTGACACAGCAACAGGTTATATGTCATTTTTAATGGAAGTCGCTGACATGAAGTGACAAACTGACCCGACACTTGTCGCTGCTGATGGGCATAATATGCTGCAAATTAAAGTTTAACTAGCTTCAACTTTTTTTGCAATGAAGCGTCAATAAGAGACAATAATATGGCTATTTTCCTCATTAAACAGAAAAATACAGCTCTTCACCATTAAAAGTTTCTCTCTTTCACTAAACTAACACTATCATGAGTTTGATAGGAGTCTGTTAATGCAGTAGCTGACAGGAAGGATGAAACAGATGGAAGGAAGTTAGCCTGCTACAGCAATTATAATGGCAACTGTACACATAAAAACCGTCATCACTCTAACCATCCCACTAAATTCTATTCCTATTAGACTATTTCAAAATATAAAATACAGTGATATGTAAAACACTCCTCACAGTGTCCTGGATTTTTGTTCCTCACAGAAAAGTGTGCCATTGATCTGCAGCTTTATCTTCTCTCATATCTGTAAAATCATTCATTCATTTTCCATATTTTTTCCTCCTCAGGGTCACAGGGGCCTGAAGCCCGCTACTTTTATTACTGTGGTGATCTAATATCCTCATGTGGATTAGTACATATCTGAACAAGTGACCTATCTGGAAAAGGTTTGGTTATGCATGTGGGATGGCTGCTGTTTCAGTTATTTAATTTTACTTCTTGCTGCTTCAAAGATTTATATACAAAGTTATATGTTTTTATTTAGCTCTATACACAGGGATCAAACTCTCCAGATACCACCTCATAAACATTGATAAATAACATTTAACAGAGCTGTCATATTTCGTGCAGCTTCATATAAGGTCATCATTTACATATTTTTAACAGTTTTTTTTTCAAAGCTAAATACAAGCCAAATTTTTGAAAAACAAATATTTCTCCACAGTCTCTGCTGTTTTTTAAGACACAAGCCTACATGCCTGCTAGACAATAATAACTGTGCTTTTCTTAATCTTCCAGTTGAGACTGTTGTTAATTATAACAGAAATTGCATATCTTCTTGCTTTTGTACAAACAAGTAAAATATGACCTTGCATAACTTATGAAAATATAAATATATTTGTGTTTGCACACTACCAAAGCAGAAAAAAGTCATACCACTGTCTACTAACAAATGCCGGAAATCTATGCAGAATAAATCTGGCTCTTGGAAGAGTACTCCAAAGAGAAGAAAAAGGAACAAGGTAGGACTAAGCGTAATCCTTAAAGGCTTTTTTGAAAATATGACTGGTTGGATAGGGGGTAAACATGTTTTGCATAAAGCCCTCTTGTGTAATTTCTGATAAGGAGAGGTATGACCTTATAGTTTATCTGGAACTAATTGATTTTTGGCCGAAAAAAAAAGATCAGTATACTCTCTTATTATTGATGGAAAAGTAATGCACAAATTTATTTTATAATTATTCATGTAAAACTTAATTTGTGTTGTTCCTTTTAGACACAGCTTGTAGGAACGCTAGAATTTGAAATAAAACAATTCAGATAAAAATTGAATTAAAATGAATCTGGGAGAATGTTCATATTTGCAATAAAAAGCAGGTGCATGGTATTATGAATGTTGGAAGAAATGTGAGGGCAATCATGCTGTTGGTTATTAAATTGGCCTCATTTGTTTTTCCTTTGAAATGTGAACACCCTGATGCCAAAACAAGCACAGTGATGCGGAGAGGTAATGATCAGCTCGACACTGAAAATGGTATCAAATCAGCATAAGGGTCTAAATGAGGAACTGTAGAAAACAAGTGTCCTTATTCCTGTTGTACCATTATCAATTTATAATTCAAGTTTCATTTCTCACAGTCAGACAGACACACCTTTGTCCTGGAGGTACAGGTCTTCTTTTGCATCCTTTGAGCATCTTTCATCTTCGAGCTAATACATGTGAAAAGAAGAAAGCAGCCCTTGGTGTTGTGTACAGGATTGGTGGCATCAGAGGGGTGGAGTGGAAGGGAACTACTTTAATCAATCATGTCATTTCATTGTTTGGATGAGAGGCAGGGCACGCTAACATGGGGAGAACATATAAGTTCAGCAAGTTCAAACCTTCTTGCTGTGAGGTGACAGTGCTGCACCACGATGCCGTCCAACCTGTATTACAGTGATACTTTGATTTATCTAATGTGACACAGGTTTTTATTTAAGGAATATTTCAGCCCCCAAATAGTCATTTGAATGCCAAATACTAAACTTGTGATACACTGAATACAGGAAGAAAACTATTTTTCTTTCATACCTCGCAACTTTATAATCCCAACCCGTTCTCATTCCCAGGTCGTCAAATACCGACGCTTTGTAACAGCCCTCGCCATCTGGAACCGACACACATGGCCTTTTGCATATCTATGTGACACACATTTTAAACCTTTAACACCTGGATCAACATCACTTTTCTTACTAGCATTTAAATCTCTGAAAACCGGAGGAAATTGGTTTGATTTCTTCCAAAATCACTGGAAAAAAACCTGAGCAACTTGTCAAGAAATGTCCCACAAACTGCAAAAAATTTGTAAAACGTGGCAAGGAAATGATGAATGATTAGCTGGGAGGGATTACTAAATTTTATCATTAAGCAAGGGGAAATTTCCAGAAAACTACATTTATAGTTCTCTTAATTGTATATTTAAGATTATTTTACAGTAAAGCACCTTCTTGAGGTCATTTCCTTGGTTGTGTTTGTTTGTGTGTTTTAGGTATTTTTCTTCTTACTTTTTACTAACTTCTTGCAATTGTTGTTAAGGTGCTTATTGCTCTCCTCCCATGCTTTTGAAAGAAATTAAGTCAATTTGCTCAGGTTTTAAAAGATTAACACATGTTAAATGTTGTTGCAGTTAAGATTGGTAACAAAATTGCTGCCAATCTTTAAAATAAAATTCACTTTTTTTAGTTCTAAGTAAGTATTTGTTACTTAATATAATGTGGCTAAAATACGTCACATAAGTAATCAGTATTGTAAGTGCCATATCAATTGTATGTAAATTATCTAAGGTTGTATTAAAACAACCGTGACTTTTGGTTTCACAGGGGACAAAAACTGCAGCCCTCTGGATGAAAGTCAGGGTTGGAAATTAACACCAGCCACCGCTAAATGCTCATGCTCCTCACAGGCACACACACGACCAAATGTTTGATCCCTCTAGGCTTAGGTCTGGTGGAGAAAACTAGATTTATGTGGCAGAATATGCAGCTGTGCATTACTTTAATGTGTGAAAACGGCTTGAAAATATCAATCATTTCGTGCAGTGAGATTTACCACTTTATATTTGATACAGTTGAACTGGTGTTTAGTTACCAATAACATGAATGAATGTATTATAAGAGGCTTTGTTGAGATCTGATAAATAAACACCCGTTAAAGCTATAGCTGTAACAAACTGTGGACATCTGGTTTGTGTATGACAGTTAAACTGCACATTATTTAGGTCCTGTTGTTGTTTACAATCATATGTTTTGCATTTTTTAGATAGCTGACAGTAGATAAGATGCCTGGTACCTGGTTCTTATTCTTATTGTAAGTATCATTGAGATTTATCAACATTTTATGCGACACCATGTTACCTTCCACTCAGCCAAATGTTTGCAGCATTAGGTCACATGCAGTAGGCTGTTCAAAAGCATTGAGCCAGACTGCACATCTGAATATTATTATCATGAAACACTCTTTCCATGAATGAAATTGAGATGTATAGGCACAGAGTGGTAAGTTAAGTTGAATTTTTTAACAATAACAAGGTAGATCCTGAAGATTTGATTCAAATGACAGGGATATCATAAATATGACTTGTTATTTGAACTTCAGTTCATACTGATACCCGACACAATGCTGTTTTCAAAGGATGTCAAAGATCAGTCTTGATTTAAGCAAGTGTGTTTGGCAAAGATGCAAGGGTGCAAAACATGTCACTGATGCATTAGATTTAAGGATGTTGTCAGAGGGTCCATTCATTGTGGAGGATAACAACAGATGGTTTTACTTGAAGGGGAAATCCTGTAGGGTTTATTTTTCTGTGGCTTTTGCTTGTTCGATAATATTCTCATGGTGGTTGGTGTTTATTATGCAGATACACGCATCTCCGAACCGGCAGGGTGTTCCAGTAAGATTATGAGAAGTTCCTCCAAAAGAGATGATTCTGTCAATATCATGGAAAGATATTCTGACAGAACATGGCAAACATTGCCTCCATATGAGAGTGATTTCCTGCTTATGTTCAAAGTCAACAACGTCAGGAAGAAAAAATGCCCCAAAAAGTCAATGAAGCATGTTTTCGCTTTATTTTGGTGAAGTCTAGATTGACAGAAATATGTAAAATTATGTCCTCTGATTTTAAGCAGGTAAGACAAACCTTTTGACATAACGTTACTTTCTTCATGAAATACACTGATTTCGTTGGAATTGAGCTCGTGAGAAACAGAGAACAGTGTTGGATGACTGCATTGTTTGGAATCGCTCTAGTCTGTGCTTACATTTTACCTCATTGTTAGCACAGAATAATCGATAAAATATGATGTGTATGACACGTCCAACAGCCTATATCCTGAACACAAGTTTGTGTAACTGTAAATCTGGAGATCACAGTTTGCATGCATTAAAGGTTCCACGTGTAGGATTTAGAGGGGCATATTGGCAGAAATGGAATATAATGTAAAAAATATGCCTTCTTCAGCGTATAATTTCCTATAAAATAATATCGTTGTGCTTTTGTTACCTGAGAATAAGTCGTTCATATCTACATTAGGGAGATTAGATTATTTTTTTGGCTTTTCATGCCTTTATTATAGTGCAGACAGAGAGTGACAGGAAAGGGGGAGAGAGAACGGGGATGACAAACAGCAAAGGACCGCAAGCCGGAATCGAACCCGGGCCGCTGCTAAGGACTCAGCCTATATGGAGCGCACGCTCTACTCACTGAGGCCGCTCCTATTAGACACAGATTTTGAACATAAAACTGCTTTATTCAGTGTTTTTAATAGTTTAAATTCCCTGGTCTGTTTGTTTTTGAGAGAGGAGACCCTCTGAACATTTAAATCTTAAGTTATCAGAGAAACTAGACTTACCAGGAAATATTGAAGTTGTATGCCTCCACAACCACAAACCTCTCAAGTTGCTGTTTACATCCATGTCTGTTAAACTCTAATATAGTCGTCAGTGCTTCAAGTATGGATGTTGCTGCAAAGAAACATGGATGCTTCACACACATCTTCAACACAAAGGATCTATACAATCAGAAGAGTTTTGAGATGGACATCTAAGATTAGTGTCACCAGTTCAGTATCTGAACAAATGTCTGCCCTTCTGTTCCTGATGACGATGAATAATTGCCAGCAAAGTGTTTTTGCTGAACATTATGATGTCACAGTTAAGTTTACCCTTGACCTTTTGGATATAAAACATCATAACTTCATCATTATATGCTGTTAGACATTTGTGTTAAATGTTGTCATATTTAGCTTGTGAATTCTTGAATTGTGGCCAAAAATGGTTTTGGTGAGGTCACAGTGACCTTTGACCTTCAACCAACATAATCTTAATTTGTTCATCTTTGAGTTTGTACCGCCTTTTGAGGAAATTCCCTAAAGGCATTCTTGGGATATGTTTTTACGTGTATTATATTGAAGGATGGATGGACGGATAACCCAAAAACATAATGTCTCTGGCCACGGCGGTCACTGATGCAGAGGCATAAAGGTGAACACACATTAGCAGGTGCAGGGTTAGCACCTTGAAGGATCATTGATTTGTAAAGTGAGGAACAAACGTCTGCAGATAATTTGGCTCCCAATAAAAAACTCCTGAACAATGAACCCTGAAAGCATTCTAACAGGGAGTTCATGAGAGGCACAGCCAGTTTCAGCTGGTTGCAATCTGCAATTTTCACCACGAGATGCCACTAAACCCAACACTCCTTTAACAGTGCTACAACACCATATTTGTTCGTATCTCTGCTCCAGCTGTTAACCGCTTTTATTAATATTCTGTAATTTTTTATGTCCCAACAATTTTAAACAACAATTTCATGTTGGTGTATTATAGGAACTCTGATGATGATTTGCAGCGTGTGTGAAATTGTTCCACCATTTGGCCTGCACCATAAATCAACAAAGCTAAAACTTGGAAAAGGTCAGTGAAGTGGGATTTAAGCCCTTTACGGCTGAAGTTAGGGAAATGATCACTCCAGATCTTTGTCCTGGAAGGCTGCATTTCATTTGTAATATTTGTTTCCAAAATTTGAAATTTATTGGAAAAAAAAGTTATACCCAGAGGTTAGCAGAACTGTTTAGTCTCGGTGGTTTGTCAAAGTGCCCAAGGCGTAATGAGTTGTGGCACCCGCTAAGACATGTTTTCACTTACGATAATCTACTGAAGTCACTGACTGACGCCTTGACCTGTGGCTCCAAAAAGGCTTTCTTCTATTTGAGATAAAAAGTCATTTGATCCTTATTCTTCCCAAAACCAGATTAGATTGTAAATAATTGCCTAACCAGAGCGGTTATACAGAAAAACTCACACCAGCCAGGAAATGCAATTTATGTTGAACCATTCTGTTATCACTTTAGCCGTCATCTAAACAGCTCACAGGCTACGTGCAGTGTACTCATGTTAGGCTGTAATACTATCTTTCTGTAATCCAACCAAGTCTTTCCACAACTGCAATCACGAACACAATGTTGCAGTCCGGTTTGTCAACACATTACATTCTTTAGCAATACTGTTGCTGGATGTTATTTGACCGTATATTGGGCACTGGACTCTGCCAACCCGGCTTTGATGTCTCCAGTGCAATTACAACATCTGAAAGGCCAAACACACTCAAACAGATGTAATCATTCGGTGCACTTTGTGCCAACACGACCTTGAAATTAAGGAGGATTGATTCAGTCTTTTGAATTTTGATGCTACCCAGATGTGAATCATTTTTGTGTCAACAGCGCCTTAGTATTCACTAGAAAACACAATTTGACATGAGCGTGTTTGTCTGTTTGGTCATAAACATGATTAATGTTTTCTGTGTGTGAGGGGTGTCACACAAAAGGTTAGATTAGGTATTGTTTTTGTCATCGACATTTATCTTCATCACATCAAGTTTTGTCCAGCAGACACACTGATCTTTATTCAGATAATGAATTTATTGCAAACATTTTGCTCTTTTTGTGATATGTTTTATTAATGGTTTTACACGTGTATTTGCTCCTTTACATGGTTGAGATGTAGGAAGAGCATTGCCAAATTACAGTCAATGTATGGCATGTTGCACTGCAGATTGATTACAGTTTCATATTTTCTGGATTGCACGCACCAAGTTTTTTACTGCCAACAAAAAGCATAAAACTACAGGCAATTCACTTGACACTGTGGATACTTAAAGAGGAAATTTCCATCATCAGTAAGTAAACACAGTTTAGTTGCTTTTTTGTTTCCAAAAAGGTTAATTGTTTCCTCTTGAACTGATAATCTGAAGCACAAGAGTTCAAATATCTTTTGTCATACATTTGGGAGTTTTAAATTGATGGTAAGCTTCTGATGATCTGTGTAACTGAAGTGTACACTTGGCATTCACCACCGAGCAACATCTCCCTTAATTCCTCCCACAACACTCTCACAGCTGAACCAACAACCAGAGGCCTCCACAAACTGTTAGAAGGATAATCAATTAGTTTAACAGAAAAGCAGTTGCACCTCCTCAAAATGTATCAAAGGGGAGTAGTAGCTGATGGACTGTGTGAATCTTAATGTGGAATTATATTTTTCTCAGGTCAGTATTCAGAGAAACACTAAAAAACAATAATGAAATATCTAGCGTAACAAAAATGTGACACCACCAGTGATTTGTAGAAAAAGAGTGAAACAAGAACATATTCCGCACAGTCCCATTGTGCATTTGTGACAGTGACGTATAACATGGCAAGTTTATTTGAATGTGATCTCATGTTTCTGGCTCTAGTCTTCATCAGCTGTATTAATGTTATCCCTGGAAAAAACATTAGGTTGCCTGGTAGAGAAAAGGTAAAGGCCCAGTGTGTAGTTGCATCGAGCGGTGAAGTTGCAGAAATGAAACTTCTCCTGTGTGCCAAGCATGAAGGCAAGACTGGCAAAATAAATTCCAGATGGGCCAGCCCACCTAGTGAACCACAAGAACGCCACAGGCAATGATGGTACTACCCATCTGATTAGGTGTTACACGCAGTGTTGGGAAGATTACTTTTGAAATGTAATAGGTAACATTACTAGTTATCCTGTAAAAAAATCTAATAAATTACATAACTATTTTAATTATTCATCAAAGTAATGTAACTTGTTACATTTGAATACTTTTCAATTATTTTTCCAACTAATGTTTTTTAAAGGGCAATCAATCTGAAAAGATTTAAAAACTTAAGTGCATAAATGTTGCACTCAAATATGTCTCAGTGTCTTTGCTGTCCCACGTTGTCCAAAAATAAGCCAAAAGAAGTCTTTCCTGTATGGCAGAAAATGTAAAGTAACAGAGTGAATGTTTTATTCAACATATAAACTTTTTTTCATTAAAATGTAAAATGATTCTTTGTAGTGATCAACATTGTGATTAACTTTAATGTGATTACATTTTTTTTCTCACAAACTGTAACTGATTATAATAACATTTATTTTTCTGTTTAATTACTGTAACTAGTTAATCCCCAACACTGGTTACACATTTCAAAAGTTGTCAATATACTTAGACTGTAAGGCAGGTGCAGTTGTACTAGTCCTCATTACCTCCTCCCGCCCCCTCAGCTGCATCATATAATGTTAAAGTTCAAACAGGAGAGTTAAATTACATTTACAATGAATTTAGTGAAATCAGAGACATCCAGCTAACCACATCCAGCGCATTTTCACCACAGAAACAGCAGAAATTTAATTTACTGAGCTCTGAGAATTTAAGATTAAATTTGGGACTCTTTCTTTTCCTGCATTCTCAGGAAATTCTTATCATCCTTGGGAATATTCTCTTTTGGAAACTGTACTGTATCATTTTGCAGGCAGTTTTGTTTTCTGTAAAAGCCACAAAACAGTGGATTACCCTGAGTGTAAACGATAAATAGATTTAGTTATCAACATCCAATATCATCGATGCAAAGTATAAACATCGATCTATGTCATCATCTTTGTGACAGACTTTTATTTTGAAATTCTGTATCACGGCCAAACAGCGTCAGGCGCACAATGGCCAGCAGCCAAGAAAAACACTATGAGGATAAAGCATGGATGTATTTACGGAAGTGGGATAAAGTTATAACAGCCACGTGGAAATATTTTTGGAGCTGGGACAAAATACAGGTCGACAGACACAACACGTTTGTAAACAATGCCGTCATGAGATAAAATACGGAAGCACCTGCCTGCAAACTGTGCTAACTTCTTGCAGCAACTTTAGCTGCTCTGTTTCAACAACGTCACTGAAAAACACCCATACAGGCTGGCATTCAACCGTGCTGATTTGTCGGGAGACGCAGTGACTTTAACCAAAGGTGAGTAAGAAACCGTATGAATAATACATGTAAATATTTAAGCTGTAGAAGTAGTAAAAGTCTGCTAGCCGCTAGGCTAACGTAGTCAATGTAAAAGTGCCTAAGCTAATCATGAATGACAACAAAACAACTGTTTTGTTTGTGAGCATTGACAGTTATGTTTTAGCCATATTTTATGCATTTGATAAATTATGTTGTTGTTAATCCATGGGTGTAGTTTTCCTTCAAAGCTTTAAACTAGTTAGCCTTGAAATTTTAGGGAAAAAAAACCCAGTTTGGGGTAAAATGGAAAGATTTAAAGGGCTTTCTGTCAGAAGGGTTAATTTACCCCATGTGCTTTTTATGTGAGTCCATTGAAAGTATATTATACTGCACTTATGTGGTTAAAATGATTTACGCTTATTTATATCTTTTTTTTAATCATTTATTGTTAAAAGCAAAAATGAGAGGGGCTTTTTCTTGAAGTGATTGTGTGAAATGGGCAGATTTTATTATCTCATATTAAAAGCAGGGTCCTGAATTGATTGTGATATCAGCAAATACTGTATTCTTGAAGACTCAATATAATATCATGATGAAACTGCATCTCCAAAACCAGCTGTAAACTTTGTTAAAAGCTGCTCAGCTCTGAACTCATTGACCTTAAATCCTCTGCTATGGTCTTTATGACTTTATGCCTTTATTTGACAAGAATACACTTGTGGTGTGCTATCATGTAGCTTTGTAACGTGTGTCGTGTGTCTCATGCTTTTCATTGTTGTATGTTTTTACTTTGTATTGTTGTCCTGTCTCTTTGTCTTGACCTTCCAAGGACTACAAATGCAAGTTAGCCTCAAACTATAATCTGATATGGCGCATCAAATGGTGACATCTTTAACTGTATGTGGTCCCTTTTGAATATAAATAAGAATAACAAAATAAATCTAAGATGAGGGATGGCAAAAATAAAATACAATTTAATATTTGTTATGCCTGTTACATCTCTTACATGTAGAATTATCAAACTAAACTTAACATTGACTTGATGGTTCTCTTGAGATCAGATCATTATTGTAAATTCAGTTCGAGTTGCCTAACTTAGAAAGTTGGAAAAACTTACACACACTTATAAATGCCACAGAGTTTGCAGTTGTCTTGTCCGTATGATTACCATTAAGAGAAAATGTAACTGATGAGCTGTTTCTGCCTAAAAGCACATTTAATCCATAACCGAATTTGTTTTGAGTAATATTCCCTAACATCCTCTGAAATATTTTGTGACACAACAGCTATGTGGGTCTCCTGCCTTGCCAGTATGTGTCTGATGTTTAAACTTGAGCCGAGGCAGAACCTAAAAAGTTTCCATTGAATGATGTAAAGACAGAAAACAGGTGGCAAAAATTATACCGCAAGCTTTCCATGCGCTCTGTTGTTTCCCACTCTGTTGGTTTGTGTTGACAGAGCTTTGACAGATTTCAACCTCCAGCGTCAGACGTCAGGTTGATGAAAGTTAAAACAGCACCCACTTTCTCTCAAGTGTAATCAGGTAGAATGGTTTCAAAGATGTCAGAAATTTTACACTTCCACTGCAGTCAGAAAACATGAAGAAAGTTGCTGTTTTTTGTTGAAATGAATGTGACATTAGTTTGTTTACACCGGGTATTACAGAAAAGTAGAAGCTTTTGGGTTCACGAAATTCTTCAAAGATGACAGGAATTGAGACTGTCCAACACTCTATCATGAGTGCTGTTGTCTTTTGAAGCTAAGCTTTATTCATACTTTTGTATGAGTCAATATCAGTTTGCCGACATTCTGACGATCGTACAAGAGAGCATCAGTAAAGACAAAACCAACTTCAGAAACCCCATCAGTGCCAGAGACTGTTTCTAGTTAAAATTACTTTTTTGAGTAATCTGCAGACCAATAATAGGTAATATAGCCATTAATAACTGTGATTGAGTAATTATAACATATTAAAGGTTGTTCCTAAACCCTAAATGAAACAGACAATCCCTGAAATGTACTGATGACACCAAATTGAAAACTTTCAATTCAGAGGATTTTGATCTAAATTAAAAAATTGTTATGTATAATAAAAATCATCATATTAAGGTGATATTTTGAAATCAACACTAGGGACTTTTTTCTTTTCTCTTCTTCTCCTAATAGCAGTCAACACCACCATCTACTGGCCAGAATGTGGTACAGTCAGGGAGACTAATCAGTCATTGATGACCAAATAAAGACTTACATTTTGTGGTCCAAAATTAGATGTTAGGATCTACCTTGGATGTAACGTGTAATTAAGACAGATTCTGATATACATCATTCTTGAAAACGCTTTAGGTGTGATCCAAACAACATGATTCCCCTCTTTTGTTGTTGTTGTAGTTGTAGTGTGAACTCTGCCATCCAGTTGGAACAATTTTTAAAACTATCTTTTTATAGTTATAGATATCATTTTTGGTGTGGACACCCCTTAAATGGCGATGTGTTTTGGCTGTGTAATTTAGTTCTACTTTAGTTCAGATAACTGAAACGCCTCTTAATACCAGGTGTAAACAGCCTCTATGAAGTCTTAGCTTTAATTTGATTGTGAACATCCACATCAGATCATTTTTATAGAATCGAAAGCCTTTTTTAGAACAGAGACTGAGAGCCAGACAACTATGTCAACTTAAAGATATACTATGAAGGATTTTCCCTAAAAAACAATGTATAGATTCATACGTTCATAAGTAATCCCTCTCTGTCATCATTTAGAAGTGTGTGGCGGTGCATTTTTCTGCAGAGACTCTGCTCCCTGCCTTTATGTTGTTATTTTCCTCTTCATTTCTTATGTACAGGACATTTATGGGCACAGCACATATGTGAAGGCAGGACTTTATTAACAGGTAGTGACCAGCAGCTGTGCCTAGGTTCAAACGTAGCTTAAGTTATAATGTAGGCGATGATTTACGCTAGAACTTAATTTAGGCGGTTGCACCACACAACTTAGTTCTGACATAAAGCTAAGCTCTAACTTTACAACTAAATTTACACCTATACACCACCTGTAAAGCTGTTCTTAACTCAACTGATGCATAGGGAAATGACTAGGTTATTTGGAGAGAGGGTTTTTTGATGATGATGATAATGACCACTTTCTTCCTCATTTACCCTGGCCGCTCATTCTGCGTGAGACACATATTTATATATTCCTTTGATATTTATGATATGCATTTTTGATTTCAGTTTAGCTGAGCAGAGATGCAAAAAATAACTGATCTACTGACGTCGTTTTACAGCATGAAACAGATAGGGATGGAGCTTTGAGTTCATTTTCTTAGCTTTGATGATAAATGAAAGAAACCTGCTGACAGACTGGGACAATATTGTAACACCACAGCAAGAATAGTGTTTTTCACTGCCTGGACGCAGAAAGTGAAAACGTCATTTGCTGCTACATTATTTTGGTTAGTGTAGACTTTACAGCAGTGCAACTACCATAGTCTCCATGTTGCAACCACACATCCGCACAGCTCTAGTATCAAACTAACTGCTTTCAGCGTAGTGTTTAGTGTGGACTTTGCACCCTAACATAAGAGAGGACTTAAGCACAGCTGTTGCAACAGACTGTAGGCAGTATGCATCCAGCGCAGGAAACCTGCGAATGTAGTGTGGAAAAATGGAAGCTCATTACAAAATGAGCGTAAATCTGAGGTTAGCTTTTACTTTGGCTCGCAATACTGTCATTCCTGCATGGTATACCTTTTATTTTGACTCTGACTCATAGATACAGTATCAGTGGACACTTGGTATCTACTCTAGAAATTATTTTCCAAAACTGTAGAGCAACCACATTCCCTTCTTACTTGTTTTGTCCGTCTGGTCTTCATCAAGTTAGATTCCAACTGGATTGTTTGTCCACTCAGTGGTGGTGAAGGAAGTGAAGTCCATGAAGAAGCTGATACCAATGCATACCCAAAGTATGCATGGTAAAGCACATGACAAAGAAATCCCCCTACTCTCCCATGCTATTCTTCGAAATAATCCTCTCAATATATTTTCCAAATAGTAAAAGTTCCCACCTCTTTTTTGAATGTCATTTCAGATGTTTTGCAATTTATGCTTTTATACTGAAGACATCTTTTTTTTTTGCGTACAGTATCAATGCATCTGCAGTAGTGCGACTTTACAAATTCCTACCTCCTCTGCCAGCGTGGTGACAGACAGGATACACTGCAGCCAGCTTATCACTTTATTGTTTTTATTGTGTTTAGCTTTCCCAGGATTGCTTAATTCTAATGAGAGTGATTAATTAACCTCTGAACCAGAGGTCATGTGAAATTACTTGCAGCCTGCCATCTTGCACTTCTTTACTCATTTATCTGTAGTGAAGCAAAACGGTTTTATATGATTTTTTTTTGTGTTTACACTGATATATACATATATACAATGAATAAACATAGAATGATGTAGAACTTGGACTCAGCAATTACCGTATGTGCATAAACCTTCTCAACTTGACTCTTCGTGGGAATATCACTCGATATTAAACATATCAGGAATCTCTTTAAACAGACTGAGCTGTGGTCTTTAAGTGCCAAAACTTTGGACGTTCCAGGAATTAAAGTGGATCATCTTGTGGTAGCTTTTTTTTAAACAAAAAAATCAGACATACATTTGTTATGTAAGACAGATTCACTGATAATGATAACTTGCTATAATACAAAAAACATTCACATTAGAAAATGCTGGATAAAACTAGTGGCTGTATTAAAATAGCAAATCTTGGGCCAATTTTGTGTTTTGAGACTAATGGCCCTTTTCAGACCAGGACCTTTAGGACTCGGGTGACTAATACGTGTCAGTTTGACAGTGAATCACTTTTACACAAGTGAATCGCATTAAATTGAGCTTCATGCCCTTATTGTGTATTTTGAGTGAACACAAGATTTAGTTTAGATCTTTAAGTTTGGTTCAAAAACAGTACTTACAGAAAGGATGGCAAGTTTATCCTCCTTTCTTGCCTGTCTGAAAATATGATGCAAGATGTAATCTGACATTTTGATGCATGAAAACAAGTTTATGACCATAGGTGAGGGTAGAGACATAGATGGACGGGTAAATCGACAGCAACAACATCGACATCATCAGCTCAATCTTCACGTTGACAGTCGGACACTGTGCAAACCCCCGTCAATCTTTCGCTTTATTTCTGCAGGTCATAAAAAAGCCTTAAATTCATTTCACAAATATTAGGCTTTTTATTTCATTAAATAGTCTCATATTTGATTTTCTGAGGTCTTAATTGTCACTGACATTTTGTCTAATTTAATTTAACTGTACAATAGCAGTTAAATGAAAGTAGTAGTAAGTACGAAACTGAAATTTAGGTTCAGGTACAGAGGAACACAACAATGACATTTTGGGCAATACTTCATTATATTGCAGTCTATTACAACAATGCATTGTACATGATTAAGAAAGTCCACATCCCTGATGTCACAAATCATTTAACCTACCACTGAACCTTATACTGCCTGTTGGCAAAATGTTGATTAGCCCAAATGACTTTAATAACCTTACATAAAACCCACCTCTGCACTCCACTGTATGTATTTGCAGTGATTAAATAAGAGAAAGATGATTTGTCAAAAAATCATTTTTAAGTTTAGTTAAACATCATGAAAACACTTAAAAAGGATAACATTTAGGTGTGTGATACCAGTAGACACCCTGTAATATTTCTTTTATTTCTCTTGTGTTCCTCACAACTGAATAAATACTTGCTCTGTGATATTTGATTAGTTATGGTTTGAATCAATATAATGAGTTAAATTGCTTCCTTGATTTGTTTTGTTTAAGTTGCCTTGGCTGCTGGAGGTTCATCTGGGAACACAGTTTAAAAAAAAAACCTCAAGTACCGTACCACATCAACCTCTTACAGTTTAGCTGTAAACACACAGAGACGTGCATGCAGATCTACTAATCTCAATTTTTAAAAAAACATGTTGCAGTCCAAATTATATGATTCCCCACGACTAGGATCCCTTTGAAATCAAAAGTCTAGTCGTTGCTAAGGAAGCGTGACAATGAAAACAAAATACATCACCTCTGTGGTTGTCTCATGCTCCAAGTTAGCAGTATGACAGCACTGGCTGACATTCTTGGTCTGCTTGTTTTTGTTCCTGACAAAAAACATCCACTGTTACTGGTCTCCATGACTCCTGGCTATGTCCCATGTTGATTTATTTTATGACATTTATCTGGTTTGTTATTTATATATTTATTTTTTACATTCTATTTATTACCACTCAGTAGTTAATATGATAAGTTGGAAATGGTCACACAAGTCATCACATTTATTACTCTAGTTACAGATTGGCCCTGTTCATGTGTAACTGCTATTGTCTCAATGTGATATTAAAATGTAAAAAAATATATACCGTAATACAAAATTAGGTTTTCTGGGGCCAAAGAACTCTGTGTTAGAGCCTTATAACCCACATACAGTTAAACATGGCCAACCACGTAACATTTGCAGATTGGAAAGTCATCTTATTATTTGAATAAAATAAGCTGTTTCACATGTTTTCTCTTGAGCTCTGGACTCCTATTAAATATTTAGATTAAATGTATGAAAGAGCCAATATTTGACTATTGATACTAAGTGGGCAGTCCAAACCAGAAATGACTTTTTGCTGTGTTCAGTACAGTAATTCAGCTTGATGTGTCAGCGCTCTCAGTGGTTAGAAAGCCCCCCCCCCATTACAGAAGAGACATGATGATCACTAAAATTAGATGGGAAAAAAAAGAATATATCGATTATTGGCAAAAATCCATAATCGTTCATCATATTCATAGTGCCTGTAAGGAGAGTGAGACATTGGGGGACAGTAGCTGTGTCTCAGTTTGGGGGTTGCAGCCTTTGAAGGATGGTCCTCATCGACTGTGTCCTCTGATGATTACATTTAAAAGAGTCATCGTCTGTTAATGCCGTTTGTTTTTCTACGGGCACGCAATGAATCTTGGGATAGGTTAGGCCACAAGGGATCCATCAGTTGTGTGTGTAGAATTTATTTAAAGGAAGGACACATTTCTTGGTCTCATTTTAAGGAGGGTTCAACATGGGAAAGCCTCGTCACACCATGTATGACAATCTTCACATGAAGAGCCTTCGAGGTGATAAGAAAGAGTGTTGTCTATTCATGATACACTTCTCTTAGACAGTTTGGTTTAAAGGTACATTGTGTTATGCTTAGGATGCATATTTGTGCTTTTAATATATAAATAGTGGTACACAAATTTACCTGCAAGAAAGGAAAGCTATAGTGACTCTATGTCAGTGCCCCTCCAACAAGCTTTAGGGCTCCAAAACATACAATTCTGTCCTAGTTTTCACTTTTATTTAAATAAAAAAAGGTAGAGTATTTTATGTCCAGTCTAGTTCTTTCACTGAATTACCCATGTCATAAATTATGATTGAATAACCCATGGTGTTTACACCCTCTCTTGCAATTTCATCACTCCTACTATTTTCTCTTTTAAACTGAACCAAATGTTGGGACGTTAGCTTTGTGACAGTCATCCAAAGGACATGCATAAAGTTATTTTTCTGTGACTACGCCAGCCCAGTCACCACAAGAAAATGTTGGCATCATACGCCTCTGCAAACCACATATGTTACATTTGTACATGTCATACGAATGTTTCTAAAGTGATGTAGTTCTGATTACATTTATATGAGCATATTTTCTCATCAAAAGGTGGAGGGGATGGTGGATGTTGTGATACCTGGGCGAGACAGCTGTCAAGCTGCAGACAGCAGCAAAACTGGATGTTTTTTGATGCAACACTGGCAGCATTAAAAGGCAGATTGTGCCACCAAAATCTTCTCGTCTTTTAAGCCAGAACATGATTTTTTCCCAACCATGACTAAGTGGTTTTTGAGACAAAACCAAACCAAAATGTTAACCACAGCACTGTTGAATCATAAAAATAAAGTTCTAGCATCTGCTACGTCTGTGGTTTGCAGAAACATACATTGGCAACATTTATTCTGGCAATTAGGCTGACTACACAAGTGGCAAAAGTCCATTATTTGTGTTATATGTTAAAAACTGATGCATCGGCCCTCAAAAATGCCACACAAACAAGAAATAAAGTAGCATTTTTTACACTCGACTGTCGATCAGGAGGTCTTCCATCTGTCAAGGTCCATCCAGCCTTTCACCTACATGCCAGCAGTTTGATCTAATGAAGGGTCCAATACGTGTGCATCATGCCGTAGTTACACCAAAAGCATTTTTGCATTTAGCATTATTTTCTTGGCAAGCTCTGTGGAAAATGTCGGTTCTGGGCTTTTACTGCTTTCTTTCAGTAACGCAGTTCGTCGCGCCTGTCAAAACTCCTGACAAGAGTCATCCTACTCTAATGATTTATGAAACAATGACACATAATCTTGATAAATTAGTTCTCAGCTTATTTTGTCTCCATTTTGACAGAAGGTGTTATTGTGCTCTGATTCGATATCACACTGAAATTTGATATCACATCTCTGAGGTTATAACGGCTGGCTGCAGTGCGCTTGACTTTATGATTAATGAGAGTCACCCTGTGGCAGACATGATGTAGACTGACTGGGAATTTATGTTTTATATTTTCAGGCTAGCTCAGTATCCTACTGCATGAGTAATTAGCAGTTATTATTTTTTTACAACATCTGCACACAGTATATCATGAAACTGTGGCATGTTAACATGTATGGCATTTTAATTGAGTTCTTATGATATTAGCAAAAAATAAAAAAAAGTGGTTTATGGTGGACAGCTTGTATTTTTACTTTGCTATAAATACTGGCAGGTGAGCCAACATGCTGTAATAGGGGCTTGCAGTGATCATGCACCATGTGCAGTCGTCTGTCAGCCAACAATCCTTCACTCTGTCTCAAGCCTTCGCTGCCTCTCAGAGCTGAGCAGTCTTGACAGATCGAGCCTCAGAGGCTGAGGGCACTGATTAGTAGAGACGAAAAGCAGCCGAACTGCACCAGTGATAACATCATGAGTATGGGAAAAAGCACGGCAGGAGCAGCCGAGCAAGCCAAAAAAATTAATTCAATGAGCCTGACAATGTAGACAATAACTGTAGACAAAAACCCATGTTTAGAGTCCTTTGTGAACCTGTTCGCTGAAAGCATTGAGTTACTGTTGAACTACTTCCTCTTGCCTCATAGAGGTAGGTCTTTGGAGAATCTTTTGTGTACTGCATTGCATTAAAAAATAATCCCAATATACAGTATACTGTGATTAGATATAGTCATGAATCACAAAGGCCTGTGAAAGTTAGTGGGGATATTCATGAGGGTGATGTTTGCTTTAATCATTAACCTTTATGGGTGTCATGTGTTTGATTGTGTGTGTGCATGTATAGGAGTATATATCCCACTGTCTGCAGCTAATCACACAAACTACTGGACCAAACAGCCTCATATTTTGTGTGCATATTTATGACTGGATGCTCAGGGACTTCTCTTGGTCGTGGGCATTTATAGTTGTTGACTACTCATTCCTCTTAACTGGCAGGCAGGGGCAGCTAATTTTCCAGAAACTGGCTTGGCTAAAGCTAACGACAATAATCCTTACCTTGTCTGTTGCAGGCCACGTCCATACAGACATTCATAGAAAAGTTTGTCCTCATTTCAAACTGGAGCATCTGCAGTTTAATTTCAGACTTGCAATGTTATGATCCACTTACGTTAGGCACAGTATGAGGTGAATCGGTGCCTGTTTTTGCTATCCTCACTGCAATCTATGCCACGATCACAAAAAATCTGTGTCCATTGATTAGATATGAAATATAATTTTTGAGGACAGTGTGTGTCATCTGTACTAGGCTTTACATTGCGGATGGGATCCATAATATGCCTGTCAGACAGTATTTGTTGAGGGATGCATTGCCAGGAAATGAGTCAGTTGTGTTCCTGCAGTGACTCTGAGACAAGCTATTAAATGATTTACTGACCCTCTGGTAGATATTAAGTTGACATAAAATCCCCTGGTCCTTATTTCAAAACATGAAACATGAAAACATGAATATCATGGATGGTTCCCAGGGAATTGTCACCCTAAAATCTTATTAATTAAGGTTTTAATATCATCAGAGTCGATATGCAGAGGCAGTGAAAGGCAGCACCTCTTAGTTTAACTGCGTGTTCATCAACATATATGTTTCTAATCGATCAACAAACATTGTTATATCTTCAAAGAGGAAAAGATTATACAGGAAGAAAATATATTCACATGGCCCCGAAAGTGATGTGAAACAGATTCTACATTATGAGTATGGGTGGAAATCATTATCATGGATGTCGCCTGGCTTACAGATGTGCGTTAATGTCAAAAATACAGGTTAGGAAGATCATCGTTTTATCTTTAACATGGTCTCATCTCATTTGTCATATTTTGATGCAAAAAACCCTAGTTGGTTAGGGTTAAGTAAAGATCGTGGGTGAAATTAGTTAAGTCAGTTTACCAATATGACTAATGAACAACTAACAACTGACTAAAGACGGACAAGTGACTAATGACTGAGTTGACTGACTGACTGACTAATGACTCACTTAAACGAATGACTACCAGAGACACAAACCCAGATATCCTGGGTCAAAGTCCTGCAATTGACCAATCTGTCTCTCCTGCCCTTAGAGAACTTTAGAACTCTTTATACTACGTCCCTTGATTTGACCGTCTAACAATGGCCTTGATGGGTTTTCAATGGAGTTGATTGAAAGCCCAGTGTGTCTCATACAGACCCTAAAGGGTGTATTTTGGGTATGTATCGGGTCAGAGGGCCATTGCCAGTAAGCAGCGTTTTTTTGACACACTGGGAGTGAGACCAGGCTTTTGTAATAAATTATTAAGTGCACCAACTGAATCTTTGCACCATCATACAGACAGTGGTGAAAAAGTGGCAACTGGGTGATAAACTATTCAACAAATAAATATTTCAGTGAGGTTACACAATCTGAGATTATTGCTGGACCTGCTGCATCTGTCAGTTATTTAATCACAGTGGTCCATTAGCACATGAAGGTTCCCTCCCATGTTTACTTCACAAACATCTATAAATTTTGATTATTAGACAGGACCTTATGCAGTCTCTCATGCTCATCGTGGTCAAATAGTCTTTTTACTTATGACGCTGGTGAACTCTTCCTGTCCTGCATGTTTGGTTTTTGCTCGGGCACATTTATGACTATGCTCAAGGATTTCTCATGGTTGTGGTGATTTACAGTTTTGAAGAAATATGTAATTTATTGGCTCTGCTGTTTTATACTGTAATTGACTGACTCCTCACATCAAATGTTCAACAAATTCACACTGGAAAAGGCATTTCCCTTTATTGTCTAGGCTAAAAAGATCCCTTACCTAACCTCCTGCAGGCCACTTTGTGGCTCAAAAATTGTATCCATAATAGAAGTTTGCTCTTATTTAAACCTTAGCATCTGCAGAATATTTCTGCACCCAATATGTTATGATCCACTAAAGTAAGCCATGATTCAAGATGAATAAATCTCTGTTTTGTTAGCTTAGGAAGGACAGTTGAGTGAGATTCAACTCTTCTTTGTTTGGGAGGGGAGACAGAGGTAGGGCAGGTTGTAAGTGTACATTGTGTCCAAGGTTTGTCTCCAGAAAACTGTCCCAATCTGCTTACACCTTGTTAATGAAACCTGCATGTTGTCATCGCCTCTTTTCACTACTGTCATGCATACACTGGATATGCAGCCTGCCTTGTCCATTTTTTAGCCACGCTTGTTGTTGCCGTGCATAGCGACATGACTCTCAACAAGTGGAAATATTATCATGATATTAATTTTTTCCTGTCATATGAGAAATTATACCGGTATTGTCAGATGATATGGTATGGCACACCCCTACCCCAGACATACGTGAGTGGATTTTCTTTTTAATTTATGGTAATTCTGTATTTTAGTGGGTGCTAATACTTTCCAAACACTGACCTTTTGCATGCTCACAATGTATGAGAATAGCCAGACACGCTCGGGCCCAGCAGTGCTCCAGGCCACCCAGCACTCAGATAAGATGAAAAGAGCAGCAGCAGCAACCACTGCAGAGGTGCTGTGCTGGCTGAGGCTTTACAAGAACAGATAATTGTGTTCAAGCTGTGTACCTACTGATGATGGATGATTCAAAAGCTGGTGTCCATTAATATTGCATTCTTGCTGCCTTCTTAGCTTCCTCGTGATTGGCTGAGGGTGATGTCAAACAGGACCGCTGCCAGTTGTCAAAAATCACAGACAGGAATAGCATCCAGCTGGAAAGAGACAGTGATGACAAGAATAATCACATCTTCACCAAAAACCCTCCATCTGCATATCTGGATATGATTGTGGAAATGACTTAAGTTAGCGTGATGCTACCACAGCATATCTAGCAGTGGTCCTGTTTGATGACACATCTTGTGTCTCTTCTGCCTCACTGCCACAGACGGAGAGCGCTTTGTTGTCGGAGTCATTGTCTTTTGTGCTTCTTGACAGTGATATGCTTTCAGATAAGTTATCTGTCAGCATTCGTTTTGATTTAAGTTGGTCAGGGATTGTGAAGCAAGAGAATATCCAAATGTGTTTTTACTTTTTGAAATAAGACAGTTTTTCTCAACTGATGTTGAAATCTGGATCTATTGAGCCTTTCACATTTTGAATCACAACCGTCACGGGCAGCATATAGTTTTTATCTGTTGAAAACAAAACCAAGAAATGAGTTCCTGACGCAGCCTCAGCCAAAAAATGTTGTGCATTTGCTCAGATTTTCTAACTATAAACTCCCTTTGAGTGCTATGAAGTTGTAGGCTGTTTTCTAAAACATGACTTGCGGTAAACGCGAACACATTCTCAATAAAATATCTGTAAGAGGTCACAAAATACAAGCCTCTGTGATGCTTTTGCTGACATTCCTGTATTGACTGAGACTCCTGAGAGGATCTGACCTCGATTTAGTGAATTACAATTTGATGAAATGTGAAAGCAAGTTTTACTGTCTCTTTTGGCAGAATGTACAGAGTTGGAAAAAACTCTTAAAACAGAAGGGGAAAATATCTCTGATTCAAGTCAACCGCCTCAAGAATTTTTTGCAAAACATCTAGACGTCTTTCTTCCTTTTAGTCCTGTGGAGTCCTGTTTTGTATTTCTAAAACGAAAACCTGTATAGAATCCTGCAGCCCGTTGCACCAGCTATATGTATGTTCTCTCTTAAATTAAGATGCAAAGGTACGTACGTTGAATCTTGTTAGTTTTCCCTGTTTGGCTGTGTTGATGTCTGGTTGCACAATGAAGATGTAATTCCGGCGTATTTACATTGATGCTTACTGCTGATATGTCGATTAATGTGCACTGTCCTCACTGAATAAACTGAATAAATTAATTAATTAAGGTACATCTTAGCTTCTCTGGTGTAAAGTTTATACTTGCTAAAATATTGTTGCAAAAAATGTTTTCAGTAAAAAGCACTATTCTAATGGCTAAAAATAGCTAATGTTAATTACCAAGCACCAATAGAGTTACGTTAATTAGGACTAAGCATTCTGAATAGGTGGCATCAAGTGGCAAAACCATCGACTAGAAAATAGGAATAATATCAGTATTACAGTAAACACATGATAGCCTACACTGGCAAATTGTTATACATTAGTTGTTAAAGGGATATTTGCTGATTATTTTAAACAATTTTAATCATAACATTGAGGGTACTGTTTAAAAGAACTATGGTAAACTTCCCTCCATCTTACCAGCGCCCGTATCTCCCTGTTCATCTCTCAGCTCAAATCTGGCAGATTTTCACTTAGTTTAGAGCTGCTGCTTCAACTACAGGTTACACCTCCACATTTTCACAAACCTGCCACAACTGACACAAACAATATAAAAAGTGGATAGAGAGAGAGAGACCTGCCCTTCTCTCTATCTCAAACTCAGATCAAAGAATAAAACCAAGTTTTGCTGATCAAATACAAACCAAGATTCTGTTACTAAATCTAAATATTTTTAACCATTTATCTGTAATTCAAGATTGGCACAGAGGATATTTATACGTTATTATCTACTGACTTATGTGTTGTCATATATATATATGTGTATGTGTGTGTGTGCAGTTTATTTTGCATTTTTACAGACACCCCCACTCAATTTCAGGCATTCCTATTTTGAGTATAAAAGGCACAAGACCACCTGTGGGTGTAATGTATCCCACCTTACAAAACAATGCACCAAGACAACTGCTATTTTAAGGAGGACTTTACACCTTACTAAGGGCTAGGCATAACATTTTTGTTGTAACTTATTTCTACCTGGGAACTATTTCAGCTACTGCAACTCGTAAAATGTCAGTAACACATTAAGTCTGACCTAAGTTAGAATTTACATTCAAACTTGAACACATAGCTGGTGCAACCCGTAACTGAGATTGAATGCACATTTAATTCTGAATTTCTGTAAGCTGTATAGCGCTGGCTTCTCTTGTCAGTCAGTTGCTCCTTATTGTAATGTCTGTGACTGTGACATTTTACTAGAGCCAACTACAAAAAACTTTTGTGTGTAATATTGCGTTGATTTATTTCAAATCATAAACAGATTGTTTGTCGGTAACTGAAGTTGGTTACAGCAGTTTTTTAATCACTTGGCCACACTGCCACTCAAATGCACCTATAAAACAGTTCATGTAATTTGTGACACCTGTTACATCAGTCTATGGTTGTGCTCACCAAACATGACATGGCAATTAACTTTTTAGAATATAGAGAAGATTGCAACAACAGACAGAAGTTACATCAAAAAACAAAAAGAAAAAAAAAAACTGGCACATCCTGGGCACATCTTAGTTCACATTTTCCCCTCGTCATTCCCTCCCAGGCGAGCGCAGCTGCTGGAAAACAAGAGAACAAGAGGCACTTGAGGAGAGCTGGAGTAACAGAGAATGGGGGTGTTTTTGTTTCCCCAGTGTCTACATTCTGACCAAGCTGGCAGCGCTTACTTAATTAGCTTGCATACAGAACAATAATGCCAAACCCTTCCTGAGCATGTTCAGTGGACATATCACAGACATTACGCAGTGGTTTTGCCCCATTAAGCATTCATATTTTCATGCCAAGAACCACATCCAGAAATTAACAGGCCAGCTTATAGCTATATGAATGTGAGACAACTGCAACAATGTGCCAAAGGGATTGTCAGGAAAAGGCCTCTACTGTTGAATAGTGCATCTGTTTCATGAGGAAATGTTCACTCTTAAGCCTTTTCTTTCACTGCCGCCTCGAGTGAACACAACTAATGTCTGTCGACGCAGCAGTGCCAGTAAGCATTGGCTGAACTATGTGCCTGGAAACGAAATTCATTAGAAAAATGTGCAAACTTGGCCTCACAGTGTTGTGCCGCAGTTGTGCGACCATTTTGATTATGAGGTACCATTCATTGGTCAGTTTTCATAGAAGCAGCTTGCTTCTGTGTTAAAACATAAAATAAAAAATAGAATTCGGTCTCTTTAAGTTTGTGAAATCAGTGGAAAATGTGAGTGAAGTAAAAAAGGTGAGAAAAACAGTGCTTGCAACAATAAAAAAGAAGCAGTAAATCATAAAAGTGGCAATGTGAAAAGTGATTGATTGGTGCGACAATGGCTTTCATGTCTCATAACCACGGCTCAGTTCCCACATGTCAATAAGATTTAAACTGTGAAACTACTATTAAACTTTTCCATTGCTAATGCTTTCTAATGTAATCAAGCATTAACTACATGAAGCACAGACTAACAGAGGCCCCAGAGCAGCCCCATGGTTTTGGATGGCCCCATAGAGAGGAGAAGTTGATGTGCTCGGGTCCTCTCTGCAAATTCAGTTGGGTTGTTAGCCTGCCTTGTCTTCATGCCAGGCTAGCAGTTTGCATCATTTCACTGGGTTCCTACAGTCATGAACTTCCTTGAAATGTTATGAAATTAGAAAAACTGTTTTCCAGGCCTGGAAATGATTTGGAGTGTTTTGAAAAAGTTTTGAATATACATTGTTATGGCTATTGTATTAAATATGTTTCTAAAGATTATTTTTTTTTGGCTTTTATTGCCTTTAATCGATAGGACAGTGTGAGGACACAGCCTCAGCACATGGAGGGCCGCTCTAGCCACTGAGCCACCAGGCGCCCCTTGTTTTAAATATGAATAATAAAAATACTAAAGCATGTCTAACATGACCACCAAAATGTTACTAGTACCACGTGGAATACATAGACCAGAACCGGGATAGCTTTATCACCATATTTGACTCAATTGAATAATAATTTTTAATTGAATCACCAGGTATTAGGAGCTTGACATTTATACATGTAAAGATGTCTGGGTAAGCAATATCTGGCCAGTGTGTTCGGCCAGTTTATTGTCCTCTTGGATAAGTTGAGAATGAAGGGACATGGTGGCAATCAACATAAATTTATTAAGATATCACAAATACTCAGGTTCAGGCAAGCTAGCAAAACAATTACTAGACATGTCCATAAAACAAACATTTGTTTAACAAGAAATAAATGCATATAAACTTGTTACAATAATGATCCAAAACACACCCCTTATTGCATTTCCATCTGTAGGATCTTTGGCTTTCTATCCCCCAAAAAAGAGGCGTGACCTTGACATTTTGCAAAGTGTCGTTAAGGTTTCCCACACATTCATTTACTTGTGACGCCCTGCCATGATTAAAACATCAGCCGACATATATTAATTTTATATTTTTGGAGATAATCGATTCATTAGGATCACTTTTCAAAAATATATATGCAGTTCAGTTATTCATTTCTCCACACTCCACACAGACAGAGCAACAGAACACCAGGCGCAGTGAAAGTGAAACTTAAATGTTGATTATGCCGGGTCTAAAAGTTTGCTTTGGCTCATTGCATCCATTGTGTGATCTGATCATCTTCGACTGGACCGACAGTTGAATTATTCACTCCATGACTCAAACTCCTCATCAGCTGCTCAGGAAAAAAAGGAACTGACGAGTTACACCTGTGCTGCGTTTGCAGACCTGCAAAAACGACACAGAATGATGTAAAAGGGACATAAACATACCTTTGTATGTGTTTTCATCCTGTTGACAGCTAGTAAATAGAAATAAGTATTGCACATTTTTTTGTGTTTAAAGTTATTAAACAAAATTTTTTTTAATTTAATGAGTGATATAATATTAGTGTCTGAGCTACGCATTACTAGAAAAAAATAATTTCAATAGCTCTGTCTTTAATGACAGAAACAGGGTCACTGATGCTTACAGAACAGAGTTCATGAATGGTATTTGCAGGGTACATTTACACCGACAGCACCTACTCTAATTATTTAGCTCATTCTATGAAAAGAGACTGCAAGGAAAGCAAAATTAAAACTTTATGAATAACTCGATATGCCATGGCTCGCTAGAAAAAAAGCCTCGGTGTTTTTTTTAATAAGTGGAAAGCGCTGGATAATCTGTCTAATAAATGTTCTATCTGAGACTTAACTGTCCGGACTAATCCAGACACTCAGCACGCTAGATGATGCAGAGCACGCTCTTCATCTTGAACATGGTGTAAATTATGCACTGCATCTCCTGGGGAAATTTGAGAACAGGGGTCATAATTAATAACAGGGCTGCAGAATGAGTTTTAGGTCGCATATTTCGCAATGTGAAGCTGAACGAATTGGACTTATTTCAAGACTGGAAGGCTGGAATGAAATTTGTGGCGCCTTTGTGGATTACGGCAGATGATCAAACATAAACTGTTTCCTGACTTGACCATTCTCCATGAGTGACCAACATTAATTTAGACAAAATTACCATTTGCTTTTGCTTTGTTGGCGGTATTAATCAACAGATATAAGATTGTTAAAGCAGTGGCATCCTTAAATATTAAACTGGTTTGGGCGTGTAATCAGAATTTTAGATTGGATAAAAGGCTTGATTTCCACTGTTGCACTGTGTTTAAGGATCTTAATATGTTACTTGCATGAAATCCAGCAAAAATGAAATGAAGCTTCACTGGCCTGAGTTCACCACATTGAGAGGTTATCTTCCAAAGTTTTGGCCTTTTTACTACAAAATTTCCTGTATGTGATACCCTGGGTAGTAATCCCTTGCTTAACTACTATTCCTGCAAGTTGCATTGTCAGGCAAAAAAGAAAAACAGTCAGTTATCCCAAAAACAAGTATTATGTAAATTAAATAAATCTTCATATCTTCATATTGGCTAAAATTAGGAATGCATGTTTCCAAAGAACACGTTGACACCTTGGCTAGACACCTGACAAGCTGCTGTTTTTTATTGAGGCATTGCTGTATGACCAGTAACTCTTTAGTCATAAAATGTGGGTGTTGCCTGAAACATTGCTGTTTTTCCACAGAGGAAAATACCACAAAAATTGGTAATTATTTCACTGAGACATCAACGGCTTTGCTAGCCATGATTGTGATTCCAAAACCAAGTTGTTAAAATACAAACATGTGGTTTCCTAATCGCAAACAAGTATTCTTTGTGCCTAAACATAACCACACATTAATCACAGCATTGTTGAAATGTATTGCTTCATAATAATGTACAAATGTAATGCATTTGTGGTTTGCAGAAATGTACAATGCCAACATTGTATCTATTGATTGGGTTGCACAGGGCCTGTAGTGTAATGTACCTGTAATGTAATGTGCCTGTAGTGTAATGTACCTGTAATGTAATGTGCCTGTAGTGTAATGTACCTGTAATGTAATGTGCCTGTAGGGTAATACTTCTAGATTTTGTTTGTTTTCTGGCAGCTGTTTGGATCATTACATTGGGAAGTGCCCTGCAGACAGCAATGATGTGATCTGGAAGAGTCATCAGTTGAGTGATAGCATCAAAGAAACTATAAAGTGTATGGCTGTTTATGTTCAGGTTGGTGAAATACATAAGAAGAGGTCAGATTTTTAGTTGGTTTTTAGTGTCGTTTTAGTCACTGCATCTGTGTTTTGGTAAGCAGTACCTCATACAAACTCAATCATGTAATAGGCCTAGTTCTTATAAAGTTCAGTCTTTATTTAAAAATTTAAAATACAATTTATAAGCCTACTATGCAATTTAATAGGATAGGATGTACTACCAATAAATGCTTATTGTAGTTTTAGAGGATTTTAACTTTAAAAAAGTACTTCATTTTTCCGTAATTGAGGATTTTCTGTGTAATTGCTTTGATCAATAAGTCACACATTTTTAGTTTTCATTAATAAGTGTACTCTCTCTCTCGCTCAATCTATATACATGAGAAAGTATTACTGACAGATTTGCTAACACTTGTTGACCATGATGTGTTTATCAAACATTTATGCTCCCAGTCGGGGTTCAGACACGCAGGAACTTTTTCAGAAACAGTTTTTAAAGCAGTGTGTGTTCCATGTGCTTAACCTAGCTATTGTACACGGCCTTCTCCCCCATCTTATTACTGTTATGTTGTCCAGCTTTTGGAGGACTCTTGAGTAAATCTGTAACTTTAGAAAACAGCAACACACTGTGCCAAGAGCTTGGGGCGTGATCAGTTTGGGGCTCAATTTTTGAATTGTCATCGAAGCTTGATGTGTGTCAAAATCTGAATTTAGATATATTTGTGCATTATTGTGCTATTGTAATGATAATCTGCTCTGTGACATTGGGAGTGCTGGGGATTTATCTGATGTTATCCCACTCTAGGTAAACATCCGACCTGGCATGCAGTTTTTAGCAGCTGCAGAGGGAATGTAATGACTTTTCAACAGAACTTACGTACAATGCTTACAGAGCGGGCCCATGTGCTTTTATAACCTATTTTTTTTGGAAGGGGACAATTTGTTGACTGTACAAACAATAATCCACTTTGCACTCCAACAACTCTACTGGGTATCAGTGGTAATGTATTAGTATATTATCAGGACATAATTTTGGCGAGCAATGCAGTGAGGTAAGAAAAGAAAAACTGCATATAGTCCAATGTACATAAAAGCTTCAGTATACATTTTCTCTTTGCTCTACCTCAGAGCTCCCAAAAAACGTGTTTTGTCTATGACCAACACAGCACAATGTGTCTACCTGTGTGGTCAGAATATGCTAAGCAGAACAGCTGCTCCTGTTACTCATTTCACTCTGCTGTCTTCATTTTAAACAGTCTGCCCCAAACCTCTTGTGTGCTCTTCCTTATGGCTCCATCGTCTGTTTTTTTTTACTCTTTTTATGTATAATTGGGTTTTATCTCATAAGTGAATAACAGCTGACCCACTATGTATTGCACAAACAGACAGGGGCTTTTTGTTCAACCCAAAGCATCCTGGTTTGTACCCATCGTATAACAGTACATCAAGTGGCAACCTCTGAGACTGAAAAATTGAGCCGATGCGGAAGTGCCAAAAACTGTAGTTCCTCTAATGGCCAATCCCATAGATCCCCATGTTTAAATGCCAGACTTTACCGCAGAAATAAACATGTTTACGGCATGGTATAAAATACAATTTTGGTCTGTATAGCTTAGTTTAACATTCACAACAGCTGTACAAGGACTGAATCCATTTTTATATATCACACCCGTTTGTATTTTATTAAGGCCCCAATTCACACAAATTCAACAAGTGGGGCGCTCTAGTGAAAGGCTGTCTGCAAGGCATCGCTACAGTCTTTAAATCAAATCCACCCCTTGCTCCTCCACAGCTCCAACCTTTTGTCCAAATATGGTCACTTCTGACTCCAAAAAAACATATGCACAGCAGTGCTTCAAGCTAAATGCTAACACCAAAGTGGCAATGTAAGTACAGGTTCACAAAGTCACTACTCTGACTGTAAAATCTTGACTTTGAATGTGTAAGGTTGATGTACAGCAGCTTACTGCAGTGCTGCATCTCTATTCAGATACTTCCATGAGTACACTTTCATGTACTACTCTCTGTACACTACTTACTTGCATAGTGCATGAATTTTGACAAGGTTGTGTTGTCTGTTGGCTGTTGTGCAGAAATGAGGACTCCAACATTTGACTTCATCTTCTTCTTTTTAATGGTAAATTGCAACAGCAGAGAGCCTTACCACCAGCATTTGACCATGATTATGGCTTGCCAAAATATCTGCCGGCTTGTTTGCTTGTTCACTGGGGCAACGGCTGCAGCTTCCTCAAGGTTCAAGGTTTCCTTTTTAGTACCCAAGGGTAAATTTTTTGTGCCAATGAAAGATTCGGCAATCCAAAACAAGGTTTTACAGTGGTGCAAAAACATATTTATGTGCATGGGCTGTAGATGTAGTCAGTCACACCAGAGAAGTCTTCATGTTTTTAAGGGACTGACTCCCTCCCCTACTCAAAAAGGTAGAATTCAATTGCTGGCACAAAACATTTCAGACAGAAAAGTATCAGTTACATAATTATTTAATAACACTAGTTATTGCCGCAGTTATTTTAGGTCTCATGGGGCTTTCTGACAGTTTAAAGAACCCTAATCAAGTGAGGGTGATATTTATGTTGCTCTGTGGGATGGATGTTTTGAGCCAAGACTAAATCCAGAGTCATACTCCCCTTCCATCGCCTTTCGGTGTTGGCCATTTTTCCAGAGGCACAGGCGCCTATATCCATGTCACCAATATGTGATTCTATCTTTTCTTAATGTTTACCAGGCAGCACCTTTAAATGCTTATAGAGTATATACCTGACATTGTTGTAGCCTGATTGTCATACATTTTTTCAGGACAAGTAACCTTCTACCTTTTTTGGCCATTTTATTATATTTGACAAATGGTATTTTGCTTTATTCAATGTAAATAAAGGGCACAAACGCACAGTTAAATTAACTGATTCTAATGGTTGGCATACCGTGTTTATGGAATTTTTTTTTAACTTTGTAGGCTTGTAGGGCCCTTGATTGTTTCCATTTTCAAATCAATCAATTAAGTCAATTATGCAAAATGAATAGATAAATTCGGAAAGTAGTGAATTTTTATTCATTACTGATGAGTCTTTTAATACCTGCCTATTGCCAATTGTGTTTTGTCTATACGTCCCATTCTAGTGAACACGATATCTCAAGAACACCTTGAGAGAATTTCTTCAAATTTGGCGCAAACATCAAGGATGAACTGAGAAGATTTTGGTGGTCAGTCAAAGGTTGCCATGACCTCACAAAACATGTTTGTGTTTATAACTCAGGAGTTCATGTAATAATTCTGATGAAATGTAACACAAATGGGTCATAAAAATTTTATATTCAAAAGGTCAAAGATCAGTTTCATTGTGACATCATAATGTTGCGCAAAATCACAATTTTGGCAATTATTCAACATCTTAAGTCATGAACAGAAGAAGAGACATTTGGTCAGGTAGTGCACTGATGACTAGTGATGGAAGTCATATTACAATTACAGTGACAAGTCTAATGTCTAATGATATTTCTGTCAGGAATTGCAACCAAACCAAGGACAGAATAAAAGTTGGCTGCGATAAATACTGAATTTATGTTGGACAGAAAGGGAAAAATTGGTCTGTAGGAGTTTCTGCAGGATGTGTAAGTAGTATGGTGTTTGCTAACACAGTACCTTATTTTGGGTGCCATCCTTGAAACTGTGCTGATTATGTAGATCTCCTGTGCTGCTGGGTTGAAGATGTTTGTGAAGCATCCATGTTTTTGAATATGTAGCTTTTTTGGAGCTACATCCACATTTGAAGCATGTCTACTGTCATGGCTCCATATAAGTCTGGACAGACAAGGATTTAAACTGTAATTGTAACTTGATTGGTTAAGGGAGATATACAATCGTGAGGCGCTAATTCTAGTTATTCATTTCATATACCATAGAAGGAGGCAGTATTTTAGTTTATTTTACCTTTTCAAAACATTATTTTTATATTCTCTATGACTAATTAAAGGTTGATGGCTGTAATTTGCTATGTTGATACTGGACACTATCTGCAGTGATTCAGTATGCTGTTATCTCATTAAGGGCCATTAAGTCTGAGCTATTTGTGCTTGAATTGAAGTATTGTTTGCTATGATCATTTGTGGACAAAACATTACAGTGCAGAACACTACCTTTAATGTTCACTAACAAGGCATTGTGAGTTTAGTTCAAAATATTTTCTTATAATTACAATGCCATGAATTTGTCCACGTCACAGAACTTTTTAAACTCATTTTTAAATATTACCATTAAATCAAATGATTTGCGGCAGTTGGAAAAAAATTTAGGATTCCACTGAGCTCACATGACACACAAGCGGGTTGTACCTTACCTGTCCACAATTAAATGGCCATGAGCTGACCTTAAAGGAGTTAGTAGTTAAGAAAGTCATATTGCATTTATATTGTCAAGCCTAACGTACTTAGATTTTTTTTTTAGGAATTGCGACTGGACCAGGGGCAGAATAAAAGTTGATTGTGATAAATATTTCTGTTGGACAGAATGTGAAAAATTGGACTTGTGGAGTTTCTGCAGGATGTGTAAGGAGTCTGGTGTTTACTAACACATTGCGTTCACCACAGTACCTTTTTTTTTTATCTATGTTGCCACACGTGCATCTTTTCTTTGCAGTGAGACGGCTGAGGCTGAGAGGTAGAGCAGTGTCAGTGTGTGAGCGCATGTGAAATGTTAAAAACTGAGTAGCAGGTGGCATTTTGTACAGTAGCCTCGGCCACCAGTGTGTGAATGTGACTGGTAGTATAAAAGCATGTTGAGTGGTAAAAAATAACTAGAAAAGTGCTGTACAAGTGCAGGTACCTGTACCATTTGGAGAAACGAGGGAATGTCTCTTCAGAGAAATGAGACTTCCTCTAAAGAAATACATGAAGTACCCTCAGTTTCTGATGATTTTGGCAGCTGATATCAGTCGACTTAAACAGTCGTAGATTTAATAGAGATTGTAACTGCATGCGCATAGTTAGCGTTACCAGAACACTTGCACATGAATGACAACCTGTGTTTTTAATTTATGCTACATCCTTTTCAAAGACATTAACCATCTCTAATGGCAGAATGTGTTATTGGTATATTTTATATTATCTCTATATATTAAACACTGAAAATTATTTATTAGGCCAAATTTTTCTGGAAAAATTTAAATTCCTTAACTCATATCAAACTGCACACTCAGCTGCACATGTGACTAAATGAAAATGATGATAAATGCTGTGAAAATATTTCTCACTGACAAACAGACTTTCTTTGACTTTAATTGTCTTGATGATAAAAGTTAATGCGGAAAATAACAGATCGTGAAAAGAAAAATCTTTTTTAGAAATTACAGAAGTTGTTTTATTTTTTGTTGTTCAGATTTTTTACTACATTGTGAATCAGAAAACAAATAAAATATAAAACTTAGGAGTGAAACACTTGAGTTTAATCAGTTGCAGCACCAGATTAATTACTGATATCTAAGAGGCATGTGGGTCGGTAAAAGACTTCTGAGGGGGCTGTTATTGTGTATCCTAACCCTCAAAATCCTGTTGCGACAGATTTCTGGCTCAAGTGATTGAGGGAAGAGGAGTCGAGGGGGGACATTGAACCCATTTTCCACATGATGCTGTGTCAGAGTTGCTCTGTTTTGGATTATTTTTTTTGTGGATTCTTTTGGATTATTCCTAGTGGTCGAATAGTTTGTTGTAATTGCTGTTGCTTAGGGAATTTGTCACATCTGTCCTCAGAACATACCAGAATTTTACTGCTTTTGTCACACCTGTAGCTGAAACTACTTGGCATGTAGATTTAAGTAACACAGCTATTTTAACAATTCTCTTTTGTTGTGTCCATGCAGACATGCACGCAAGCACACATGCACGCAAGCACGCACTCACTCACACACACACAGGCATATGCAAGGCACACATGCATGTTATATTCTTGTAAAACCTGAAGACCTCTTTCTGTAAGCACCCATAGTGCCAGATGAAAAAAGTGCAGAGGATCAGAGACAGAAACAGAGAGAGAACTACATTTTGTTTCAAAAGTACATTTCTGAAATGATTATAGCCTTAGTAAGTCCCCCAAAAGGGTGTCCTGGTTCCTTTTGATTGTTTTGAACAAGAACTTTATTGGAAAGCGTCCTTTGAGGGTGTGACCCACTTTGACTTGGTGTGAGAACTTGCCGGCTTATCTTTGTAATTGGGTCATTTTGTCTCAGGCTTTCTGCAGTCTGCCGTTGATTCATGTTCACCCACTAAGAACACACACTAAGAAAACTGAGGTGCTTATCACACGAAGTGAACTCCCTTCTGTTGGCCGCAGAGCTGGCCCTAAGAGTTCCGTTATGGGGGACATAAGGAAGCTATAACAATGTCAAGGAAGTGTGTTAGTGTGCCTGTCGGAAATGAGTGTTGATGCACTTAACTGAGCCCTGAGAAATGGGGTTAAACTAACCGCAACCGAGTTTCACTAAGCGGTATTTTTTCATATGTAACTTTATCTGTAGGAGCAGGAAATTCCCATTTTGTTGTCCCTTCATGATCTTTTTACGTTAGTAGTATTTTAAGGAAACGCTGCTGAAATGCATGGGAATGCCCTTAATTTTGGCCTTACTTAATCAGTTTTCCCATGTCTTAGATACAACTTCAACAGCATGCTGTTCACATCTCTCTTAATGGTTGCGGTACCCTGAGCATGTCTTTTGCTGGATGTCGTCTGACATGATGAAAAGTCGTTTCATCAGTATTTTATATTGCCTGTGAATCCTGCTGCCTACACGCTCTCTCACTCTTTAGTGGCACATTGCCCGACTTTCCTGCCCCTGAGTCCTAAAGAAAGCCTGAGAAACACTCTGATAAGCTGAAAATCAAACATTCTACAAATATTTAAGCATCACTTTTCACTGCGAATTATGTCATTGCTTCACCCTGCCAGCACTGCTTTTTTATAGATAGAACTGAGGCAAAAGTGAGACCTTTTGGGTGGTGCATGCGTCACTAATTTTGTAATTGACTGATGTGATGGAAACCGTTGCGCAGATTCAGAAATTGCTCTCGATACAATAATTATAATGGTTTAGTTATTTTTTCCAAATACATTCTGTAATCCTTTTTTCTTCTTCACAGAAACCTGTAAATCACTTGCTTTTAGCAAGGACAGAGTTTTCCAAACATCTCTTGTTGGAGTATTATTCATTCACTGTTATAAGTACTTTTTTTATATCAATCAATTGATCAGTCAATCATTTACTTGTCACATGGAATCATAAAAACTCCAGTGAAAAACCTTGTGCATTGTAATTTAGGTCTTTTTTTTTCTTACCTTGTTCGCTGCTGCTTTATAATTGTTTTCGGATGGTTCTGGTAATCCATGGTTTCTGGTTGTGGGATTATGTCATTTTGGGGACAGTTGATTCTGCTGTTTTACAAATTAAATCCACCACGGACTCAGTGAATTTCATTGATGTCATCCATGACGTTGAAGGTGGTGTCCTTGAACATGCTCCAGACTCTGATTGGCTCCATCTCTCACATCACTGGTTTGTGTGTTGTAGTCATTCCACACATCCTGACCCCAACATGAAGACTGCATGGTCGCTTCTGCCAGATATGGGCAGTGCCGCTGTGCAGCCGCCTTTGCACAGCGTATCGCAGTGATCCTATGCATGAATGGGACAGCACCTCACGCCTCATCTCTGTGGGATGACCCCTCCGCTCCACTAGATGTGCCTGTTTTCCTGGCTGCATTTTGTCTTGCAGGATTCGGGTTATGGCAGAGAGGGTTGTCATTAAGCTCATGAGCTGTACCTGGGCCCAGTGTGGCTCATGACACAAAAGCGCATCAACTTCCAACATAGTCTCTCTACACTCGCTGGCACAGCTTCTGTATTTTTTGGTTTACTACAGACATTTCCACACACCTATACATGTATACAGGACTGATTAGTGACTAAACGTTTATTCTGTTCTTTATGCTTCTTTTTATAAATAAATATGCTTTTTAACTTTTGGAAGATTGTAACATCTGTCAGATCGGAAAAGAGTTACCTGGTTGAATGGCACTGTCCAGGATCAGGCCATGTTTCAGTGAAATAAAGGATATTATTGTTTCTGATGGAAACAGATGTGGGCTTGTAGACCTAAAATTATCACTTGTCAATACTGTCAAGTCCTGTAATTGCATCAGAGTGCTTTAAAGTTACTTTTTGTGTTAATGGAAGTATTGACCGGATATTTCACATTGACCTTTCCACTACAGAGAGAATTGACTAAGCGTCCTCGTGTTGTGTGGATTCACCACCTCATTAATTGACCCAAGCTCTAAAGCCTCATTGCAGTCGAAACTGAGCGTGACACCCCTGAGCGCGGTGCATAGCCAAAAGCTAAAGCTAAAACAAAGAACACATAAACACATTTCACAGTGCTTGTCTTGCTCAAATGTTGGTGTGATGAAGTATTGTTTGTTTTCAGTCCTAATATTTTTGTTAAACTAAAGACCCCATTTATCTTGTAAGACCTACCATGAAACCGAGAAGCTACACACAGATAAACTCAGTCATAATGGTCATCATAACAAAGTAATCTGTGCTTTATTTTAAACCTTATGTAATCAAACTCCTAGCCTGGCTTTACAGTGGATGCATTTTAACCCATGTTGTGAATTTCAAAGTACTACGCAGAATGTACAGTTACTGTTTCTAAACACACTCGCCAGGGAAAGAGAAAGTAAAATCTCAGATCAACTCTTGTTTGGTATTTCACTTCACTGTATTGACTTTTTTTCCTGTGCTTTGTCTCTCGGATGCCTGCTGCTTACGGTTTGCACCTTGTTGATATACTTCACCTGAGCACTGGGGGGTACGTGCTCATAAATGTCCCTAACACAGAAAATAAGAAGACAATAAGAAAAACCAGGCAGAGGACAGAGTCTCTGCAGAAAATACACCACCACACTTCTCATGAGTCATAAGTGAAGATTGAGGGGATTAATTCTGTTTGAGTCTATACATTGCTTGTTTTTGTTTTTTTAGGAAAACCTTGCATAGTATACCTTTAACGCTCACTGCGAAAGTTTGAGGGAGAACAGATAGAGACTTGGATGTCCTACTTCTGTGCATGCAAAGCTCTCTTGAAGTCTTAAGACTTCAAGAAGACATTTTAATGCCAAATGTGAGTCACTATGCTGGCTGGTCTGGCTCTTACCAGAACTCATCAGTTTTCCCTGGGTGCCTGGGCTCGGGTCTGATGTTCACTGGAACCTGCTTTGTATACGGAGCAATGTTAACTGCAGAGAAACCACATCTGGCGTGTGGTCTGGATGTGTGTATCGCACTTTGGAAGCAGGCCAGGGTACTTGTCTGTGTGTGTTGGTGACACCACAGGCCATTAAAAGTATGACGTTTGTGCTGCACCAGGGCCGCAATGGTTTTCACTCTGCAGTGTCCCACTCCGCAAAGATGAAGACTGTAGGCTGACAGAGTGCCTTCATTTGTGGTTTGACCATTGTGGTTGACTTTTCGCATGTTCTTTGGTAGCCTAAAACAAATACAGCATAGATGGACCTCAGACCAATCTGTTTAGTGTCAGTTTCACATCAAAAGATGATCTAAAACTCTTTTGCATGCCACGATACATACTAGAACTACCCAACACAGCTGGCCAACTTCACTCTGTGATTATTGCATGATAACGATCTCAGAACTGATCCAGTACAGCACCCCACAGCAAGATGTGAACACTTACCCAATGAACAAAGCTTCATTGTACCAATGGTAGTCCATGTGTGGAGTGTTAAACAGTAATTTCCCCTGCTGCTACAAGAAATACACAAGACAATAACCCCATCTGTATCAGCACACTAGTTGTTTGAGCCTGAGACGATCACGGGCAGCAAAATCACTTCACCGTGGATGCCACCAATAAAGGTAATATGTTTCTGCTCAAGGAACACATGTTGAATTTATCACATGTGACATCATGTCCATACGGTATGAGTGGCTTGGAAGGGAAGCCTGGGAGCTTTGGTCTATACAGTTTACATGTAATTGAATGAAGTTGCGTGGTATAAACATGTTTGAAATTGAAATCACCCTTTCCGTGCAAAAGTGCCAGCAACTCAAAGTAATAATTTGCCCATTATTTCAGCATCTGAACAATGTAAATACATGCCTTTTCTTTTTTGAATTTCTTTACTCTTTTTATTGGTACTTAAAGTCATATGAAAAGCAATAAATCACACACAATAAATAAAATATAACCCCACCCCATGTTTCTGTTCCAACAGAGCAGGCTGTTCTCATGCATTGTTTAAGGTATACCTACGAAAAGTAATGCACTAGAATTCGTGTATGATGTAATTGGGAAGCCTGCGACCGCGTGAGCATTGTGCTGACAGGGGTAAAGAAGGCAGTATGAAAGCAGAGATCCCTATCAGGAGACAGGTGGGGGTGGAGGATGGGTCAAACAGCACAGGACTGTCCCTCAGGAGACCAGTTTTCATCTGCAAAAGACTAGTGTTGTTACAATACCAAAATTAGGATTTCGATACAATACCTGCCCCAAATATCTTGATACCGATACTGAAACGACACCTCTTAAAAAAACCTAAAACACCAGGAAAATCCTGACATGACAGAAATGAAGGGCTTTAAAAAGGGACAGGATAATATGGGGTCAGTAAAAAACTGAACTATCAGAGGTGTCCTTTTTTTATTTAATATATAGGTTCAAAATAGTTGCCATGTAGCATAAAATTTCTGCACCCTCTTACAGAATAGCTAAATTGCTCCAAAGTCAAGTGATTCATAAGGTTTTTGTTTAATCCATAGCCTGAAGGTTAAAGGGAATTTCTCCTTTCATAAAAAAATACACATTTGTTTTTCTTTTCTGTTAATAGTTGGTAAAATTACCACACCACTTCTGTAACTTAATTAAGCATTGCAGCTAAATTCTGTACTATTGGTTGTGGCAACTGGGTATTTTTATATCTCTCACTAAAAATCAGTCCAAGCTCTCTGTCTGGTTTACTTAATCTGTTTCACATGTAATTGTGCACGACATTTAATACTGACAGGAAGTGCCTCCTCCTGTGCTCGATATTGAAACACATGCTGCTGTACTTTCTGGTGTCACCATGGCTGATGTTTGATGTGAGAACCCACAGGTACGGAGAGCACGTCCTCTTCAATCATTACTTTGTTTCAGTAAACTAAAAAGTTTTGCTATAACTGCATTGACAACTTTCCTGGACTCTTATCTCATTTCAGCACCTAAAACTGTCTTTTGTCTCAAGCTCATTTTAGAGCAAGCTTAATTGCAACTGACCTGAGTTGCTCTGCTGGTCTTAAATTGGTTGCTAAACAGGGAAGATTGTGTATTTTTAGAGGAGAACAGAAATCAGTTTGTTGGTAAATAAAGCCTCCAGTGCACTGGATTTTTAATATACTTCTACCTCAGTGAGTTGACATGCTTTCTGGCGGTGACCTCAAAAGTTGTCTTTACAGACTTAATTTCCCTTCCACCAAAGCCAAAAGTACTTGGAAGGTTGACGTGGATTATTATGTGATGCTCTGCCAACTGTGCCTGCAGATGCAGAGTCATTAAAGCAGAGATCTTTTGTAATCCTTCGTTGTCTCCAACAGAGAACTGAGGACGCCTGCATGTTGCGGCATGTTAGGCAATGTAATATGACAAAGACACATGGTCCAAAGTCATAAAGATTTAGGTGCATGAATCAAATGCTCTTGATTTCAGTGTTATCAGGCTCATTATCAGTGGCTATGATTTTCCATTGTACTGTGACCAGTGACAGAAAAAAACTTGATTTTATTAGCACTTGTCTATTAGCTTCTAACCTCACATTAGCACACATACTTATTAATGTGAAAAGCTGAACAAACAGAAACACAGCTACTGTCATAAAATAACACTAACCTTAACTTAAAAACAAAAGGTACAGCTGGATAAATTATGTTGCTGTACACAGTAAAGTTGTTATACCAAATTTAGGTGAAACAAATGACTTACCACATTTTTCAGTGGTAAAAAGTTAAACACACTCTAACTAACTCTAAGTCCCAACTCATCATGTACCAGATCTTGGTCACATCAAAAAATTGTCAACCCCTCTGCGTCAGTGTTGGATGCTCAGGTTGTGTCAGTTTACACTTGTACATGCATTGTGACTTTCCAAAATAAACTTCTGTATTTACAATGTACAGTTTCCACTCAGTCCCTGCCATCTCTTTTCAAAATAAACCTAGAACATAGGTAAAAAAAACATCTTTGTTTCTAGGTTGGCTTCCTTTGGTTTAAGCAATAAAAGCATGTGGATAGGTTTAGAAAAAACATGATTTTGCTTAAAAATAAAAAGTATGTTTGTTACTAATGTAACGTCACATTATGTGACATATGTCACATAACTCACTTGTGTTGTATAAACACATACTTACAAATTAAATTGTTATTAAAATAACCTGACTGACTTTTGGTTACACACTGGAAATAAATGGCGGTCTCACAGGGTGAAAGTCCCGAGTATATTTGACCGGCCTACATTGAATCCCCTATGTGGACTTTCTCCCTTGTTATACTACTGCAGTGTCAAAATGACTCCGCCCAGTTTACGTCATCCTGCCGCTAAAGGGGGCTTTGTGCATCAGTACTGGGTGCCAAGAGACACTGACCGACTGTCGATATTTGATGAGTTGGAAGAGAGACCGGGTTCACAATGGTTAACTGGTAATATGCCACTTTTGACTATGCCACAAACTATCTATAACTATCATTTTTTTTGTTTTGAAAAAGTAAAAACAGCCACAGTTTTTGGCGTAATTACAACAAAAATCAGCATAATAAATGGTATTGTATGTTTCTGTACGTTATTATGTAGTGGTTATGTTAAAACTACATATTTCAACAATGTTGTGGTAAACATGTCATGTCTAGACAGAAAAAACACTTGGTTATGATAAGGTAAAAATGTCTTGCTGAAAAAACACCTGGTTTTGGTGGCACAATTACAGCTGGAAATGCTGCAACGTGTTGCTAAAAAACAACTGATTTTGTTGTTTGTGTGTCTTCAACAGTGGTTTGTAGCTTGGCAGTCTCACCGACATGTCATGCCATCCACCATCTCTTCCAACGCCTGACGACCAAGTCAGATCATAAACATGTAATCAGAACTTTGTCACTTGATATGAAATATCAAGTGACAAAGCGGTGAAAGGCGGTGAAATACGCAACGTTGATATGAAATATATAAAACATACAAATGTAAGCTATCAGCGAGTTCGACGTACAACGCCAACATTTTCTTCTGGTGACTATGCGGTAATTATTAACAGGACGTTCAGTGTGACCCCTCATCGTACCTCACCAAAGTCTATGTTCAGTCTAAGCCTTTTTGGCAAAAACACCACTCAACTAAGCCCAAAGGAAGAGTACTAGACATGAGCTAAAATAGACGTTCAGACTCGCAAATAAATGGAGAAAAACACCGCTCTCATCCAGAATACACTTTTGCTTCCCAAACAGAGGAGTCAGCTGGGGCTCTTGGTCCTAAATCAAACGTGGAAAGAATAGTACCATGCAGGATACAACATTAGGTCAGTGTCCTGCTGATGTTTGGATTGTAACTAATGATTTACTGTAATCATAAGAGCTGTGAGCAGTTCAAATGTTTCGCTGTTATTGACTCTAATAGATTTTTTGGACTTATTCAGTGTGTTTTTTGTCATGTATCTGATGAGTTCACAGAGAGAAACAGATGTTTCGCTCATTGAAATCATTATTTCAGTTTGTGTGATTTATAGGAATACTGTAAACACTTAGAAGTTGCCATTGGCTATGAATGAAGTGGTGGGGCACACGTGTGCAACAGGATCTCAGGTGTGCCCTGAGAAAAGCAATGCAAAATTCAATTGTTTAATCAAACCTAAACAATTCAATGAGCTTATACAAACCTTTTGTGCTAAGACAACCAAGCCTGTCAGCTCATTATAGTCACGTCATTTGTTTGAATACCTGTCACCTGTGTGTACCTGACTACAAGACCTTTTTGAGAGGAATAAGAATAATTAATTAAGCTGGCGTCTGACATATACTGTACTGTTAATATAATGTCTCTGTTGTTTGTCTTTATGAATTGCTTTGGTGGCAAATTGTTTTAATTTGTCACTTTTTTCTTCATTATTTAGGTTCAAGCCAATAAGTATGTGATAGAGGCAAAGAGATTTCCTATCATCACTTATTTTTGCATAAAGGTTTAGTGTGTAGGATTTAGCAGCTTCTAGTGGTGAGACTGATGAAAGAACTGAAACTTATGTGCTAAGTGCTTACAAAATTGTATCTAGAGCTCGTATTTGATATAGCAACTGATGAACAACATGGCTAGCTCAGTGCTGAGACAGGCAAGACAGGCCCCCAGGAAGTGTGCCTGGCATTGAAGCCAGTATTTGTCATTGCCAAATAATGAAATTAAAGTCACGTGATACCCTGTGGCCTGAAAAGACTTTTTCACATTAGCTTACATGGCAAAAGAGACATCTGTATACAGTGGGTACATTTTTTTTTATCATACCCAGGCCCCCAGGAAAGCAACTCAGCCCGACTTCCAAATTTTTCCCAGTGGTCACTCACACTATTGCAGGGAAGAAAATCCCCTGCAGCCCAAAAAGCATTTACCCCATCACTGTAAAAGTGCTGACAGGACACCTCAAACTACAAACAGGGTCAATTTGCGACTTGTCATGAATTTTTGATCCATGTCTTTATATTTTTAAAAATGTTCTCAAGCTGGGAAAAGTGACTTTAAAATCTGTGACATCATCACAGTATAAAGTCTGTGGGCCAAGCGGGAACTTGCAGGCAGAGTTTACAGGAAGAGCATTACTGTGCATATTCAGAAGGCCACACGCCAGTAAAACAGGAGGCTAGGAGCTTTGGTGGAATATGTGCCAGTCGAGTAATTCCATAGGACTGAATAGGTCTCATCTTGACATCCGCTATCTCATTATTATTATACATCTATTCTCACAACAGTCTGAAAACACTTGGAAAGCCTAGAAGGACTGATTGAATCATTTTATTCAAGCTGGCAAAGCGATAAAGTGGAAGTAGTGGCTCGGCGGGGGTCTCTAATGCACCTGCTCTACAAGCCACCATGCAGAAGCAGTATCGATCATCCGGGTAATTTTACATGCAACAGTTGAACTTTTTTGGCTTCATGCTCCACTGATCAACTTTCATAAAAATGAACAGGGTCTCGCCTCCAAGGCTATATCTAGGTTTTTTTTTTATAAATCCATGATGTAAGAGGACCCACTCCGTGTATTCATATAAATGGCTCATTTTAAGGAAATGAAACACAACATTATTTTTTTCAGATAATTATTCACTAATTAAAATGCATTTATTAATATTATATACAATTTCTTCAAATATATGCCACTAAATTCTAAATACTGGACCTTTATATAATTTGGAACATAATGGCTGAATGATGTAAATAGGTCTCAAAAGGTGTACTCACACTGAAAGTAAAGAGAAACAAAGATGCGTCATCTTTAAAAGAATTTCTTTCTATTGTGAGTGACAGATGCTAATTTACAACCAGTTGTATGACTGTACTTCATAATTCAAGAGAAAATATGCTTTGCATGCAGTCTGAACAAACTTTTAACAGCTGATGTTGTAAGAACGCCGGACCTAAGTTTAAGGAAATCAGCATGAGGGAATATGAACATTAATGGTGGACGTCACTACTATGAAGGATACTGTGTGTCTTGGAAAGCAGAATCCATTAGCATGCGTGCAACAGCCCGGTCTGTCAGGTTTGTGTCTGAGAGAATAATGACTTTGGCTGCAGCTCTTGCCAATAAAAAGTACCTCTGCTTAAACTCTTCTACTTGAAATCCCAAAAATGTGTCCCTGTGCAGAACAAAAAGATGGACAATGGCAGCCTTGTCTCCACTGAGGTGTTTCCTAAGTAATTGCTGGACACATAAAGCCAAGATGAATCTGCACACAGGTGTCTGAAGCGGAAGTGTCCTGTTAGTGATTTAACTCTGCTGCAAATCTGCTTTCAACACCCGATCTGTGAAACAGTTAATCAGTTCGGAGTTTACAGGGTTGTTTTAAGGTGATTTGTTGGTATAATCTTTGGTAAATATAGAGGAGCTGTAAAACAGACTCTAGAAAATGCATTGAGGCCTTTTGTTGCTATTGTTTTTTCTGTCCAGTCTTTTTATCTCACCAGTGCGTGAAAAGGCATTTGCCAAAATGGGATTATGCGCTGCGATTGTGCAGCGCTGTTGCTATAGCAATTATGCTTGAATAAATTAATCTGAAACAGCAAATGCGTTTTGAGGGCATTGGAATGCCGATGAAATATGTTGCTATTAACGTAATGTGTCTTCATGCAATGCTTCATATGATATCTTGAAAGATTTGTGCCCCACGAATTACATTACTTACTTAACGTTAAGTGTTATACTCAATGTAAAGTTTCGTGGGTTAGTTTTAGGCAGGTAAAGCTACGTTGCTTAGGCTGAGGAAAAGTAGCATGGTTGGGTGTTGTTTGGTTTAGGCAAGTTAAGCTAGGTTTAGGAAAACAAACACAATGAGAACGAACCTTTAAAGTTCACACAATAACGGACACCAGCCTCTTGGAAGAACCTCCTGTGCACATAAACACAGCCTATGAAATTACATGCGTTATACACAAATTACTGTCTCATGATTATATAGGATATGAAGAAATTCTGGTGCATTACCTTTCGTATTAAAATGTATCAACAATGCATGAGAACAGCCTGAACATTATAAAAATGTTGCTGATCAATGAATCTGTATTCTGAGTGTATCAGCAAAATAGTTACTGACAATGTATTTCAATTTTTTTGTCAAAATAAACAGTCTTGCAAAACAGTGTTCAGTCATAGTGATAACCTTTTTTAAACTTTGGTGAGGGTTTGTTCTATTGTTGCCTTAACCTAAATGAAGAGTCTTTATCCAATTTTCAATGTTTCCCACAGAATTATAGTGTATGTGTGGCGGTAACCATCAGTCTTTGTCCCCTCTCAAAATGTGGAAGTTTTGGGGCAGCTGGTGGCTCAGTGGATAGAGCAGGTGCCCCATGTATGGAAGCTAAGTCCTCACCGCAGCGGCCACGGGTTCAATTCCAGCCTCAGCCCTTTGCTGCAAGTCATCCCCTCTTTTCCCCCTTTCACTCTTCACCCGTGCAAAAAGGGCATTAAAAGCCCAAAAAATAAAAAACGTTTTTGCAGGTCCATAAATGTAGTGCAGACAGAGCTCTCCATGAGTTATTTTTTTCCTCTGCAGCAGTTGGAGGATTTGCAGGGTGGATAATTGAGCTCTTGATCCAGTCTGAACTGATCAGATCAGATCGACGAATGAGAGGAGCAGCTGCTACAGAAGGAGTATATGCAAACTTTTTGGAATAGTGCAATAAATGGTTAAGTTTTCCTTCTGCTGTGCCTGATGTTCTGCTGGTCCATCTGTGTCTACAGTACACTCTGCACTCTGAGACGGTGGTGAAATAAATAACTGAATGTGTATGTGTGTATATATATATATATATATATATATATATATATCCTATATATATCCTAAGAATATATATCCTAAAGAATGTTTCACCTCCAAAATATATAATCAATACGTGGCGGCAGATGTTTGTATTGTGGTGGGCTGCGAATGTGTGTGAAACCTGTTTTTTATGAAAATGAAACCAAAACCATGGTATTTCCCTAACATTAATGAAAGTGATTTTGTTGCTAAAACCTAAGACAAGAGTTTGGATCAGGACCCAAAGTTCTGGTGTAAAGTTCCTGCACTTTGTATGTGTGCCATCATTTCCAACTATGTCTTTACATAATTTAGGCAGCGATTATGTTGCAACAACAACATAATTAAAAAAGCAGTTTAGTAACACAAATGTATTTTCCAAAAGACAGGGTTGGGCTGTGGTGGTGTGACAATACTGGTAAACAAGTATGTACAGGTACTATCAGAAAAAAGGAGAATCCTGCCAAGATTAATTTCGGTGCAACATGTTGAGCTTCGACTTTGGAATCCCATAAAAGAAATATGTACAAGCCATATGTGATGGTCCAAGGGTCAAGTCTTCTGCACTTTTGTGCACAGTTCTTGCAGTTATAAAGCACTTTAAAGTTGAGAGTGAACTGAAGTTGGTCCTCGTACCGACTCTGATCTCTGTTACAGGACTGACAGTGACAATTATTCTGATGAATCCACTGAGAGACTGCACAGACCAGCAGGCTGATGTTTCTTTGCTCTCTTGTCATCTACGTGTGATGCCGAAAGTTTTCTCATTTCGTTACTAGAACCACTGTGTCTGGCTTCCACACATGGACCGCCAGACACAGTGTGCTGCTATTCCCAGTTTATTCCTGCAGCCAGTGACTTTGTAATGTCTTGGTCCAATACTTTGTAGACACATGCTGATAGTTGCTGTGTTTTTTTCCCCCTCAGCATCAAAGTTTTCTGGATCACTTGCCTGAGAAACAACAAAAACTGATGTTTCTGCTGGTGTTGAAAACCAAACAGCTGAAAATAAGAGCCATAGAGAACAGGTAATTATCTGGGTATGTGGTTTGCTCTTCTTCAGCTTCTCTCTTGACTCTTATAGATAAGTACGCTCAGTATCCATGCAAATGCTTGGCAGACAGTTCGATTCCTTCTGGATGGGGGGGGTGGGGGGGGGTGTCTCTCTCTCTCTCTGTCTGTGTGTGTGTCTCTTTCCCTCTCTCACTCTCTTTCCTTGCTGGCAGCAGCGTCTGTACTGTTGGCAGGAGTGACCAGAATAAAAACAGCAACACCAGACATAGGGGAGGAAAAAAAGCAAAGTGATCCATTGAAACAGAGTCTTGCCCTCTCTTAATTACGTCGAGTCTCATATCTTTTCCCTTTTTTTCACCTTTTTTCCTCACTCTCGAGGACGTTGGGCTTGTGGTAATTAGTGAGAAGAGAATAAAACCAGCTGATCGGGAGAGGGGTGGTGCATTTTGGAGCGAGATGGCTAACAGAAACATTCTGTTGCTCTTCTGTGGACTCTTCCTCTTAGCACTGATTCAGCCCTCTCTGCAAGGAGGTAAGTGTGTGCTACAGGTGAACTGACACATTATCTTTGCTGAATCAATCACAGACATAGGGCAGGTGCAAGTTTTGTAATCTGTGCATCATAAAACTGAAAATCTTAAGTGATCAACAGTTTTTCTGATGCTTATCAACTACAAGGTATACATGAGTACTTTTTTACTTATTTTAACTGAAGCATTTTACATAATATTTAAATCATATACATTATCTGCTGCAGTGTAAATGTATTTGAAATACGAGTATTATGTTTTATGCTAAATTTGGATTGGTTTATTGTTTGGCTTCACCCCAGATATAACTTACTATATAACTTAATATACTGTTGCATTGCTATGCATTTTTTATTTTGTTTTTTTAAATACATTAATAATGTAAAAAGCCCCACGCTTTAGTCATAAACACTGAGGGTTGTTTAGTCTGGCTGATCCTCTGCACACTATGCTCTTCCATTACACTACTGCTGAAGAAGACACTAAAATAAATAGAAAGGAATTTGTTATTTACATTTCTGCAAAGAGAGGTTTAACCACATGTTTGTGTCACATCATGGCTTTAAATTGTTATCAGTTTTATCAGTAAGCCATACCCCTACATTATAACTTTCATTTGTGTGATTCTTAATACTTGTTAATGTATATGACTTTTTAATGTGTTTTAAACAGTTACATCACATCCTACACTCACACACCTAGTGTATGTATACATGGATGCAGACTCTCTCCTTTAACATGTCAGGGAGAGAAGGCTCTCCAGCTGGTCCCTCTTTCCTCTTATCAAGCCCACTTGGTTTAAATTCACCCATGATGAACTCCCAGGTGGACAGACAGCATATGTGAGTGTCACCTTTACAGCTCTGACCGGGTTTTCTTTCTCTTGAAGTTCTGCCCAGAATCCGTGAGGCAGAAACATGCAGATCTGAGGGGGTTAGCATCAAGTGAGGTTTAACCCTTTGAAATCTGAGCAAAGTGACTCTATTTCATTCAAAAACAGGTGAAGAGCAACTCCGCTGGCATAATAAATGTTGGCAATTAACTTTTATGCAAACCACAGATACTTAACATTTGTAGCCTACATTATTATGGAGTGGATACATACAAAATTCATGTTTTGACAGCGCTGTGGTTAACGTGGCACAGAAATCACTTATGGTTATGACAAGATTTTAAAATACCATGGTTTAAAATACCTGATTTTGGTGACACAATTATGGCTGCAAATGCGGCAATGACTTGCTAAAAAACAACTACTTCTATTGTTTGTTGGTCTTCAACAGTCCTCTGCAGCTTGGCACGTGTCTCACCAAAGTGACACACCATCCACTATCCCCTTTAGATGATAAAGTCAGCTCACACTATGTCACTTTAGAAGTTTTGATATGATACATATGGAGCGTACAAATGCAAAGTATCAGTGGTTTGCAGAAACTTACAGTGCTAACATTTCTTTCTGGTGACTGAGCTGAGGTAAGAAGGCAATAAGCACCTTAACAAGAAATTACCAAAAAATTACCAAGAAATGAATAAAACATTACAAGGAAATAACCTTAAAAACCAACAAAAACTAGGCAATGACCTCACAAGGTGCTAAAAATCTATATTTTTTCTGACATAATTTAAAATATAATATTTTAAAAGTTGTAAATATAGTTTTGTTGACATTTTTTCCCCTTTTTAAACAATATTTTCAGATAATTTCCTCCTTTTCTCCATTGCTTTTGTTTGTTGTCAGGAAATTTTCTTTTAATTTCTTGCCATGTTGCCCTTTTTCACAAAGGTTTTAGTGCTTGTGAAAGGTGTCTGAATGCAGCACAAAAAAACTTATGTTAATCCAGGGTTTCAAAGGGTTAAAGTTATAATTTATTGGTTTCAGACAGATAGAGAGAGAGGTTGTGAGCATGCCTTTCCTCCCACTCTCATTCAACCTGTGAGCTTGCTACCCTTCTTGCATTGCTTTGATTTGGTTCTCAGTCTGCGTTTTGGCTGAGATTCTCTCTGTTATTCAGCCCCCAACTGGAAAACATGTTTAGCATCTGGGGCTGGGTATGCCAGAGTCGAGTCCATTTTTTGTTGTATTTATTTGCTTAAAAGTCACAGTTGTTTATGCTCCTTATCTTCCAGTGTCCTTTCAGATGCATTATGTTTAGGTTATTAAATTCCTGAAAGAAACATTTGTCCTTATATAGTCTCATTCTTTTCATAGCTATTTTGTCTGCCCTCTCTAATTTGATCACGTTGTCTGTTTTTGTCAAGTCACAAATTGTATCTTCAAAAAATGTATTTGCCCTTGTTCTCTCTGCCTCAGGGCACATTCATCCTTTTTTCTTGGTGCCAGCCACATTTCAGTTGAGATTTTGAGGTGCATTCGGTCAAATTATGGCGCAGGTAAAGAAGCCAACAAATATCAATACTGGCTTTGCAGCACAACTTTGATCTCAAGTGTGTTGAATCCATCCATATCAAACATTTCTGTGGTGTTCAAACCAATTCCATCTGTCTCTGTGCAGTCTAACTTGAAAAGAAAAAAAAAACACCCTCGGCATGGTCCAAGGGTCAATTATCTGTGAGTAACATGAACCTCATTAACACCAAATTCACCCCTTTAATGCCTCTGCACAGAAAACACTTGTGAAATTCACCCCTTAAATTATGACGTAGAATGAGGCTAGTCTGACTGTTTTCCCTCAACACATGTAAATGAGTTATGGTCCTACAGGAAACATCTGGGAAGGAGTACTGTGTATCAATAAATATGCCCCCTGTCACGTAAAGCAGTGTCCAGGTACTGTAGTGTGTTTGTTGGTTCTCCCTCGTACAATGAAGGAGGCAGACTTGCTTTACGTTCAACAAACAAACAACATCTGCCACATGGATATAGAGAGTTGGATGTTATTCTTATCAAAATAAATTTGTGTTGACACAGCTTGGGCTCAGTGGCCTTTACTTTTTATTGCTACATTTGATAACTGAATCAGACCCAGACGGTTGATAACATTCTTTTGAGTAGATTCCTCCATTTAGGAATTTAATCAAGCTCATTTTTCACCACCACAATATGAGGAAGAGTTCCTGCTGTCTGACCAATCACTAGCAGCAAAATTAAATGCAAGCACATTGATTTGCACACACAGCTGTCAATCATGTCATCAAATCCCCTTTTTGTAGTATCAAATGACTAATAAAAACCAAACTTGTTAGAAAAACAAACCCTTGAACAAATAGCAACATAAGAACAACTACCTTAAATGACCAAAACTATCTTTGGGAAATATTTATTTAATTTGTGCTTTGAGTTTTTCAGTTTGGCCCATGACCTGTTCGCTAACATAAATGGGGCGAGTTTCATGACCAGTACTGCAGTCAGCCACCAGAGGGCATTGAGATGTTTTGGCTTATTTTGGGGGAGATATTATGTTGTCCGTCTTTATGTACAGGCTATAGGTGGACATTGGAGTGAGTGAAATTGAAAAGGCAAAAGCAATCCAGGCCACAGTACAAAAAGAGAAGACAAAATTTGCACATGCCGTATTCTCTTATGGTTGTTGTGATTTTTTGATAACTCTTGTTTTTGTTACAAATATATACCTTAAATATAAAAGATAATAATAATAGTAATAATAATATATTTTTGATGCAGTAGCGGCAGGGGAATCTTATGGCTTAACCCTATGGTGCCAGATGAGCTAGGTCCGACACTGGTGAAATAATACCAACGTTGCTCAAATTATTTTGTAAATAATACTAATAATACCGACGTTGCACTAATTATTTACATTTTAAATGCCCAGAGTGTATCAAGTATCCTGTCTCTCTGTTTCTTACCTTGACATGGTATGCTATATTCCTCCAGAAGATCTCAACAACCAACTGGTGGACCTGTGCCAAAGTCATTAGTGTGGTTTTTATGACGGACACAGTTAATAACAAAAATCTGACGGGCCATTGGGAGATGAAAAGGGAAAAAATAGCTGCTCTGTTACTTTATAGTCTCCCAAGAATTAAAGAAGTTGTGGGATGTTTTCTTAAGTGCTGCTGGAAGCCAGTTTGCCTCATTTGGCATTAGGTAAATTCAGCCCTGAGACTTCAGAGGAATTTAATACATTAATCAGGGACACTCGTCTCGTTAAACCAAAGCAGTGCAGACTGGATGCCGTGCCTTAGTTGTCACAAAACACTAGTGATGAATTGCAGCATTACCCCAACATTGCTGGTAGATACCCAAACTGATTGTCTTGATCCCCAAAGCAAGTGGTGCTTCAGGCTTTATTGGTAGTGTGTGTTGTGGACACCTCTCTGGCTCTAATCCCTCTGCTGGCAAGGTTGGGTGCCAACCACAGCATACTGGATTAATGTGACACATACAGTAGGCATCCCAGTGCTCAACAACTCTACCCTGTAATTAAAGAAATAGAATATCTGAAGTAGTGTCTGAGTAAGACACAGAGGGTTTTCTTCAGTGAAGTTTTCAGTTTTTACAACTTGTTTAAAGGGTAACTGGTATTTTTCAAACTGGACCTGTTTTCTTTGTGTCTATGTGACAAACTGGAACACATTTATTTTTAAATTGGTCCAGTATTGAACAAGGGAACTATAACATAACATAACATAACATAACATAACATAACATAACATAACATAACATAACATAACATAACATAACATAACATAACATAACATAACATAACATAACATAACATAACATAACATAACATAACATAACATAACATAACATAACATAACATAACATAACATAAAAAGTGATTGTCTTTGCCACTTAAAGGCTCACATTGTTACTCTAAGGGTCTGCCAACATTACAAATTAGAAATGATTCCTACAGAGACAGATCATTTGTTTGTACGATTCTTTTTGGTCAACCAAAAACAGCATCAACAGCATCTTTGCCAAGCCCACAGGATTCCATTAAAATAAACAGTAACTTTATCGTCCTAAAATGCACTTCAGTCAAGGTGGACAGAAACAAAATAAGACTTGCAAAAACGTTATTTCTACCAAATCAAACTTGGTGATTGTTGGAACAAGGGGACTTTGGTTGAAATAAACTTAGTGAAGTTTTTTGTTTTCTTTTTGTCAACTTTGACTGAAGTTAGTTTTAGGATTAAAATGGAACCTGGTGGGTCTAGCAATAGCAATTTCAGGGCTGTTTCTGGTTAAACAGAAAGAATCATACATGATAACAAATTGGTCTCTTTCTTTAGGGATCCTCTCCATAATGTTGTCAGACACTTACAATAACATCTGAGCCTACCAGAGGCAAAAACAAGCACTTTTTAATGCACAACGTTAATATATAATGCACAAATGCCCTGAGTGGTTGCAGCCTGTTTCGTTGCTGCAGGCTCCAGCGGTCACCTCAGTAGGGGACCAGTTTTAAAAATTGTTGGTGTCATTAGTCAATTAGACACAAAAACAATGGAAAATAGGGCCCAGATTGAAAAATACTGAAGTTACCCTATAATGGCGGTCCCACAAAGGCATTTTAATTTGTTGACATTGAGTGGTTTGCTGTAATTTGTAGTGAGGTGACCTCATTGAGTGCTCATTTGGGAGAGAGCCCTCCGGTTACAAGCACTGACTGACCAAGATTTGCTATTGTGAAAGAACTTTTATTCCATGCATTCATGTCCTACTCTGGCACGCGTCCTGGGAAAGTGTTAGGAGATTGGATGATTTCCGTCCACGGCTTGCAGTTTTACAACAAAGCATTATGGCTGGCTGGGCAGTTGCTTTTTGCATCAAAGCCCCTAGCCAGAGGCGATTACTAACATTTTTCCTATCACCATTTTTACTGTAACTACTGTTAAGAGTATTGCAGGGATCAGACTAGAGGTTCGGGATGGATGAGTTGTTTTAATAGACATGTAATTCAAACGGAGTGTACTGTAAATGTCCAGGGTGCAGTTCCCTCGCACATCTTTTTTTCTGTCCGTAGTCTTACCTTTATAAACGGACTGGTTAATGCAATCCAATTCCTTCGCACATGGACGGCTACATTTTAACTCCTTGAAACTTGGATTGACATCAGTTTTCTTTTGCTGCATTGAGATGCCTTTCACAAGCATTCATACCCTTGAAATGTGAGCGAATGGGTTCATTTCTTTCAAAAATGCAATCGGCAACCTACCAAAAGATGTCCCACCAACTGCAAAAAAAATAGTTACCATAAAAAAAATCAACTGATTATTAGCTTAAAAAAAGAGAAAAAAGAGAGAGAGAAAAAAAGAGAGAAAAGGAGAAATCATTATAGATATCAAGAAATCTATATTGATAATTATATATTTAAAAATTAATTAAAATAAAATAAATTCTAATAAATATTTATGAGATTTTTTTTTTTATAGATTTTTTATTTTAGCACATTTAATGATGTAATTAAGTGTTTTGGTCTTTTCCTTTTCTCCCCTTTTTGTCAATTTCAGGTAGTTTTCCTGTAATTTTTCATTGATTTCTTGCTCATTTTTGGGCCCTTTCTCGTTAAGTTGCTTATTGCCTTCTTTCCATGTTTTTGGAAGAAATCAAGCCACTTAGCTCAGGTTTCAGAGTCAAGAATGTTGGATCACAAATCCGCAAGTAAAACGCCTGCCGGTTTCTCACTAAGGCATCACTTTTACACATGTAGATACACAGCATGTTACTGTGAGTCCTCATTATTGCCATAAACCACGTATCAGTTTGTAATTTGTTTAGCTCCCACTCTTTGGTTGTGGCTGAATGTCAGTCCCAGCATCTCCCAGTCAGATGTTTGGTCTGCAATCAGCCACTGCCAAGTGTTCAACAAAGAAGCACATTAACTCAGATGATTCATTCCAGCCACTCTGCGAGCAGCCCTCACCAGGCTGCGAGCTGCTGCGCAGTCTCACTGGGCCAGCAATCTGCAATGGCTCCTGTCAGGAATGTTTTCATCTCGACCTGCCACTGCCTACTGATTTCCAAGTTCGCACAAACAACATGACAACACGAGCACAACATGAGTTTAAAAATATTTTTTTAATAAAAAGCAACAACTGATGATGAATTGTTGAGAAAAGATGGTAATAAAAGGAAATTGTGATTAAACACATTACGTCAATATAATCAAAATCCTCTGGCATGAAAACATTGCATGCTTTGTTGTATTAATGTCGGCGCACTTTTGTTGGTGTGTGGGAGAGGGTGGGGTAAACATGGCACCTTGAGGCGTTTGGCATCAATAAGTTGGTCTAAATCAAACAAAACTGCATTTCTGTCAGTGTTTTTTTGGGATTTTAGCAATACAACATGTCCATTTTCCACATACTTTTATAGAACGTCTGTGGACTGGACTGGAAGATCAGGAATTCTGTTCTCCTCCACATTAATCATAGACTTTATGCGTTCTCTGTTCAACTATGCAAACTGCTTTTGTCCTTGCCAGGATAGAAGTAGAACTTTCAGTATCTTGTTCATAAATTTGATTGATATGTCCTTAGTCAGTTGTGCAGTTCCAGTTTTGAAAAAAAACAACAACAATGCTTTATTTTCTTTATTTTCAAAAAAACATTAGGGTGATGAGAACTACCTTAAAGGACTGAAAACATCTTTGGGAAAAATTTGTTTGGCTTGTACAATGAGTTTTTAGGATGGCCCATGTCCCATTTACTAACATTGAGGGGGCGGGCTTTATGGCCTGTACTGCAGCCAGCCACCAGGGGGTGAGAGCTGTCGAGTCATCCACCTTTATATACAGTCTACGGATTATTACTGCTGCAAAGTTGGGCATTTTTAACATGGGGGTCTATTGGGACTGACTGGTCTATGGCCTGCTGACTCATTTTTCAGCTTTGGAGGTTGTTGCTTTATTCTGCTGTATGATATAGTCACATAAATCACTTTCTGGAATGCAGTCATATTGTGAATTGTTTGTTCCACTAGATTTTTGTGATTTCGCATAGCTGATGGTTATCTTCAGCCATGGCTTAATCTTTAGTCGTGTAAATCTGAAATATTCATACAGGAGAATTCACAGCTGCTACAAAACCCTGTTTTTAGTTTCAATGGCACGTTTTTCATGATTCTTTAACGATTTCCTGTCAGCTTCCAGTGGGATGACTTCACCCAAGACTTCCCGAGGCCAGCAATTCAGCAATGACAAGATTGGTCATTGTTCTTGTCATCTTCTTAGTCGTTAAAATATTGCCGTCTGAGGGCTGTGAATTTGTTTGCCAAACTGATGTTCTACCTCAGAGAAGTATCACTTAGACGAGGTTGGGCAAGTGTAGAAAGTGAAGGTGGCAGCAGGTGGATGTGGGTGCAAGAAAAAGATTTCCCATTTTATTTTTTTTACAGTATTTGATGCTCCTCACACTCTCCACCATGCTATGGAAAATACACAGTGCAAAGGGTGAGTGGGCCAGCTGTCACATGACTGATAACGGCAGATGTAAGGGTGCCAGCAACCACAGTGTTTGCTTCACTGCACTGTTGCTCTGGGCTGCAGTATGAGAGCTTTCCATGAATCAAACCTCCTCTTCTGGGACAGTGGTTTTTGGATACGTCTGAACACAGCAAACAGTTGCTAGTTTGCCAAAGCATTTTTTTGTTTTATCGAAAGTGATGGAAATAGTGGTGCAGATTTGTGTAAATGTCAGGTGGGCGAAGTGGCGTAAACACATGACAGAATAGTTTTCCTCAAGACTTCCCAAACTATGTGGAGTGCAGCCGTGCGACCATGACTGGTAATGGACCTATACGTTTTTTTTTGTAAAGGACATAAAGGGAGTGTCATAATTAACTTTTGCGAGGTTGCATGTGTGAGTGTTGTATACTCATATGAGTTTGTTTTTCATGCCTAATACAAATTGTTTCATCAGTTCATTGGCATTTAATTATTTAGTAAAAGACCAATTATTTAAAAAACACAACGCAGGGTCATGGAAATGTCACATTACTCTGCAGTTTGGTGTAAATTAAGTAAAACTAAACTCAGCAATTTGAAAAACTATCATTAACATGGGAGGTACTTTGGAAAAACATGTCATTGGCATTGGTTTAATTCAATAATAAAACAAGTTACAGTTACGTAACTTCTCCTCTATTCTGTCATTATATGTGGGCGCAACAACCAATATCCCCTCCATAAAATGAAGTGTTTTCAGGCAGTATAAAGTTTTTACACAGACTTAAATTTATAGTTGTTTGTTTGAATTACACAGATTTTCTTCTGTAGCTGTGTTGATACTCGAGGCAAATATCTTTCCAGCGAAATAAGTTGATAAACATGTCATTTCCTACTTTCTAGGCCAACATTCAGAACATGAAATGATGCAAGGCTACACATAAAAGGCGCTGGATACGGTCTTTTCCACCTGTTAGCTCGTGTGTGGTGGACTGCGTCATTTTATCAAAATTCAAAACAAGGGATTTAGACGGACCATAATGCTCACATACACATATGTTGTGTGTGAAAATGATTTCTGTCTAAGCCTTTGGGCTTTTCACACATTGTCCTTTTTGTTCTGTATAAATACAATTTTGAATCCTCTGGAAACTGAATTCTGATTATGAAATTTCTCAGCAATTGTGTTGCTTTGTTAGATCTGGGATTTAATAATCATGTGAAAATGTGAAGTGGTGACAGGATTTCCCTCCTAAAGGAAAAAAAGTTCACCCAGAAACACTCCTTCGTTATTAAAAAAATACTACTGGGGTTTGCTAAGAGATTTTAGGAAATGTTAGAAATCACTATGACATCACAACCATTTTTCTCAGCCAAGACAGGCTGAGAAAATGGTTATTTCTTGAAGTAAATTAGACAAATTCTCACAAAAAAACAACACACAGTTCATGATGTGGCACGCTATTAAAAATAGGAGAAGTTTTCGGTATGCCGGTAATGCTGGAACCAATGAGGAATAATAACAACAATGACAAGGGCCATAGAGAAGATAGATTTACTTTGCTCCCCTATTAAACCCTGACAAAACCAATATGTCCTGGCTGTTTGTACGTACAACTACAAAAAGTATAACATCACAATTTGTATATAACACAGGTAATCATGAACCAATAAATTGTGGACATGCAAGCTGTTTGGGAAAGCTGCAGTCACATGACCAGTGCACGGACAGGAGTAAAGAAGAACATAGAATAAAGAGCAAAAGTCTGTAAAAGGAGAGAGGATGGGGTGATGGGTGGGTCAAACAAACACAGAACTTTCCCCCAGGAGACTGATGTTAATGTCTGGTGTGAAACCAAGTGAGCTTTGAGTGATTCTTTTCTGAAACGTAACCCATGTAACTTTTCGCTAAGCAAGTCGATTTAATAAACTTAGTAATACGTAATGTCAGTGCCATTCATGGGGCACTCTTTACTTAGATATCATACTAAGTATTGTATAAGGATGCGTTAGGCATGGGAGGAGGTATGTTGGTCTCAAATGATTGGTAAGGTAAAATCGAATCCCCCACCCTCCAAAAAAAATGAGAGTGTAATGACTTAACAAATCTGATATTATACAACTGGCCTATTGTAACCCATGTTGATCCCACATGGTAACAGATATTGTACTTTATAGACCACATGACATGTTTGTGTTGCCAAAAAAGAGACACAAATTCCAGCCCATCACTAATCCATGTGAGACCCATATGGACACTTTTACAGAGAAATAATTCAGAAATAGTCCAAGACTTGTTCTAGATACACACTTTGATTGACACAGACACATTGCAGGAAGTGTCAGTATCTCACTCCTGGACCATGTTACCTTTCACATCCGACATATTTTTCCTGTTGCTGATGATTGGCTGCTTACTGACACCCTGTCCGCTGGGAGTCTTACAGTTGGACCACATTCAAGTCCAAAGTGAAGTCATGATAACGTAAAATACTGTCAGGAGTCCTGTGAGTGCATGTACATCATCACGTTCTTAATGTGCTCTGGGCTCAAACTGCAATAGTAGGAAATGCCTTTTCAGTTCACAACAGTCATAGTATGTGACTGATAGCAAGAAGGCAAATGCTGTAATTTACTGATGTTTCTCCGCCTTTCCTTTTTGATGTTGTCTGTCTTATAAAATTCTCTTAAATTTCCTGCCGTGTTCCACTGTAATGAATCTGCTATAAGCTTAACAATATAGTTTTAAGAAAGGGCTTTCAACTTGTCATCCTCTAATTTGCTTGGCTTATATTTTAGTAGATCAGCTATTATTTCGGGCAGGATCAAATCACTAATAAAAGTCAGGCTTTAACATTTGCAAATCTTCTTTCCCAAGGTATTTTTATCCAGCCACATTAATCATATCATGAACACTCAGGGCAAACTCTCACTGGAGCCGATGGTGAAATAAATGATGCCTCGTCTAATCCCTTGTGCTCTACAAGTCAATCTTGTCCTTCACACACATTCCAGCACATTCCCATGACCTGGCTGAGTTCATGATGAACATAAGCCCATGATGATGATGATGGTGATGATAATTAAGACAATAATGAAGAAATCTTCACAATTTGTTGAGGTAGGTCAGGTCATTTGGTAGAGGTCAGTGTCCACCTTATTTGGATGCAAGGTCTCGGTGAACCTATTGCACTCTGTGAAAGTGGCACAGTAGCAAGTAAAAGGAAAACTGGAGTAGATAGATACTCCCTCTCGCCTCGCTTGCAGCGCCGAGACAGGAAATCCTCCCTTTGATTGTGAAATGAAGGAGCAGAATTGAGAACAATCATTCTGCCTCCGTCGTGTGGGGCCTGCACCTGAGATCCCTGCCACGGAGCCAATTGCCAATGAGACGCACATAAACACAAACGCATGCACATATAGGCGAAGATTTTTTTGGGGGGGGCAGGGGACATGTCCCACATAATATTTAGCCCTGTCTACTTGAAATAATGTTTATACGCAACTATTTTGTAACTGCAATGATTTGACGAATGTAATTTATGTTTTCTATTACATAGAGAGAAACGTATTTGGCAAGGTCTAAAAAGGTTAATATTGAACGTTTTAGCAAAATGTTTATGGACAATGTATTTCAGTTTTCTTCCGCCAAAATCTTGCAATAAAGTATCCACGCTTAATTACTACAGCATTACTTTTTTATTACCTTTTTTTTAATTAAAAGGCCCTGTTGTGCTTTTTGGGTTTTTCCCTTTTCTTTATTGTCTTCTATAGTATTTTTGTGCTTGTAAAAGGTCTCCAAGTACAGCCCAAAGTCCAAGCCAAAGGAAGCTCTCTCTCCCTCAAAAGAGACTCCTGAAACAGCATGTTTGAGTTTCAGTGTTGACTTCCGTAACAATGTCATATCACAATGTAACAAATCAGGGTAGACTGGGCTTCTCGGCAGGTGGGACATAAGCTCAGACAGACTGTTTCAGACAGAGGTGCTGCAGCAAAGGGCAGTCTGAGACACATGATTTTTTTTTTGAAGATTGAAGCATGTAAACCTATACTAGTGGACCCCCAAAATACAAATATGAACCCGAAAATGAGCATAGTAGGGCCCCTTTAACAGCTAACCAAAATCACGATCCTTTTCTAAACTTTACCAAAGTGCTTTTGTCACCTAAAACTAAAACAGGTGTTTGGAAACATTGTGATTGGACGCATTATGATGTTCAGCAGGCTTTACTTTTGGTTTTCCATACTTGATGACTAAATGTTGTTATTCTGCCTCAAGATAATGTTGGCATTATCTGTTTGGAAGACGCTGGTTTCTGGTTTCTTAACAACACTCAAAACTGAAAACCAACAATGTATCAACGTCATCTGTCGTTAGTATTCTGCATCATATTAACATTGGTATTAGACGTTGACCTGACGTTCTCACCTGACATCACAATCTAGATTAAACCAAAATATCAATGTCTGATGACATTGGTGAAAACTTGGAAAGGCTCTGGTGTTAAGGTCCCACACTTTTTACACTCACCATCCTTACCAAACACATCCTTGCGAAGCCTATGCAGTACATGACCGTAGTGTTTTGGTACGTGAGAGAATCGTTGTGTCTGAACATAATAAAGGCGGTAATTTCGTTGCCAAAATAAAAAGAAAGTAAGTGTAGTGTCAGTAACCTCAAAAAATATAATCGCAATCTGCCATAAAACTTAAAGAAGAAAAGGCACCTATCCACAGTTAATTAGGAAGGACAGACATTTCCACCATAAACTGATGCAGAAAAGGCATCAATTGTTGCATAAAATTGACCAATATGCATGATATAAAGTGTCTGATACTCAAAATGTCTTCAGGGATGACCCTTGGACCCCTCACTTAATATGCATCTCCCCACATATTGAAAAATAAATAAATAAATACACCCCTACACACACATTACTTGCATTGACTTAGCCGTTTGATAATCAAAAGCAGAACCCTGGACAATGTTATTTATTCCTCATTTTTATTTGAGCCAGGAGGATTTTGAGTTCTCTTCACTCAGTCCTCTATTACAAGGCCAAGCCCCAAGAAAATGGATTAGTTCTGCCATCGTCCAGCTCCCAGATCTGGATGAGTCAGGATGATTTAAGTCAACCTCCCGCTTATCTGTCCTATTGTTCATTCATAGATTAATTTTTTTGTTTTTTTTGTTCGGCAGCTGTTCAAAGCCACAGCTACTGCCATAACTGTTCCCATTTAAAACTGCTGCTGAAAAAAGGCATATTCACCTACACTCTGTAAACCCTGCACAGCAAAATTTTTTGCTCTGGACATTTTTCTCTTAAAAAACAGACAAATCTTTTACCCTTGTCTAATCAGATTTTAAGTGCAGTTTTGGAGTATCCAATGCTGTCCTTGCTCACTTCATCATTAATAACTTGCAGTTATATCAACACTTTCAGAAGTGTTTCACTGCTGGAAATATGTTCTGTTCATTAAACTGTCATTGTTCATTGCTGTCTATGCAATACTGCAAATGCTTTTGGAATTGTCGGTATATGACCAGAGAAAACAGAGAAAAAGGGCTTTTGTTAAAAAACCTACAGTCACCAGATTGCATTAATAATGATGTACCAGACCAGGAAACACTCCTGCTGATGGGTGACGTAATGCAGCTTGGTTGTTTACACCGGAAACAATATGACACCTGACTGCTAACAAACAATCTCAAATTTCAGTTTAATGGTAAGTTAAAATATTTGTAAAAGTAATATTTTTGTTTCTGAGAACAATTTGGGCATGAAATAAGCCATGCAGGTACAAAATCTTGTTTTATATTTTATCAGCACAGCTTATATCTACTGTTTGAGCTCAGTATTTTGAGCCTCCGTTTTCACAGAAATATCAGAGGAAACAGTATGGCACTGTCTTCTTGCTCATAAATTCTTGTGTTACAGTTAAACAGTGCACTAAAATATATTTCTTGATACATTTTAGGCAAGAAATAGGTAATACAGTAACATGATCCTGGTTTATATTTGATCAGCACAACCTAGTTTTACAGTTTACGATCTAAATAGATACATACTCCCTTGCTCATTTTCTTGTTTGGTATCCTGTATGATCGTCAATATGTTTACAATCCATCCAAAAGTTGATTGCATCTCAGAGTATGTGTCTGAATTATGCACGTCACTGGTTTCTTCCATTAACTGGCTCTGACTGCAGTACAATAGAAAGAATGCTAGTGTTATTATGGCACAAATCCATTAAATATGTCACATCTTGTTAGTGAGAAGGTCAAAGCCTTCTTCAGTGCAATATGTACACATTAAACTGTGCTTTTTGGCATTTTTCTGTGGCATATGTCATGAATTTTCATTCAACTAAATCGGACAGTAATACCTTGTAATCTTCTTCCCCTAATGGCTGCACTCAGTGGACAGAGCTCAAAGCACAGTGTTCACACAGTATTCGCTAATAAACACATGAACGCCTTTGACATGTGGTTTAAATTAATTGGACTCCCAACACATGTAAGAGCCATTAAACATAATCATTGTGGTCCTGCAGCTCCATTCTCTCCATTGCGTTTTGCTTTTAGTGATATGAACCAGGTTTTTCCCTCAAAAATATAACTTTTTTGCCTTAGCTCACTGGCTGTTAGTTGTCCCAAGACAACTGGAGGCATTTTTTCATCCTCCCCTCCTTTTATTTCTGGTGCTGTTCCTTGCACACATTAGGCCGCCATGTCTGGGATCCAGAACGACCATCTGAGGAGTTGCTGTGGGCTGCAGCCAAAAATCAGTCGGGAAATGAGACTAGGGGATGTAGGTGGGGGCTTAGGGTGTCCACAGTGCTGCAGCAACTCTGAGAGAAGGTCTCCAACTGCAATACCTCATCAGAATGAAGACAATTGAAATTTACTCCTAATCAAGCCTAGGAAGTTTTTTTTGCTTTCACTTTGGCTCTGGCTGGAGCTGCTGTGTTCACGTTTCATTGTGCACCCTATCACTGCTAAGACCTGCCAGCGACAGATTTCAGTTTTGACGTCTGTGTCACAGATGATGAAAGTGTTTGAGAATGTCTGTCTATTAGATGGCGTCATTGTTTAGAAATGCTGTTTCTAGCTGTGCAATAAAAACATAATAAAAAAAAAACATTGATGGCTTAGATCTGTTTGGCCACACTGTTCCCTGTTGTCATGCTCGTTGTTAATAGAGGGTGACCTTTTCTTTCTCTGTTGTGTGTTACAGGTGTGTATGTACCACCTGGTGCTGGGATTGGACCAGGAGGCACGGGACCAGGAGCTGGATTTTTTCCAGGTAAAAGAGCCTCCAATGACTGTCTGGACAGTTTAAGCAGAAATAATCCAGAACACAGCTACAACAAAAAAAGTCTGTTTGTCTTTAGCTGAGGTATAACAGTAATGTATACTACTGTAGACCAGAGGTTTCACTAAAAAGAAACACAAGTGCAAAAAATATCTAAATGAGAACCCGAACTTTAACTAAAATTGAAAATACTTACAATGTCTGCATTTATAAAAAATTGTAGTCAGTGTCTCTAAATAAAAAACTAAATAAATGCAAAAAAAATATTGCCGTAACTGACAAACTTTTGCCATCTAATGATCTAATTGATTAATAATCTAATTGATTCTTCTGCAAAATCCTCAGTCCATAAGTGTGCTTTGACTTATGGGGAACTTTTCAGGAGGTGGAGAGGATGGTGCATGGCATAAAACCTAGGCTGATTAGCTGCAGACCACTTCTCAAGACCAACAGCAAAATTGGGCAGTTTTTAGTGAGAGATCAGCTTCACTTGAAGTGGTGATGTCCACCAAAAGCAAATGTTTTTAAGCAAGAAATCAGTGGCATTTCCACCAGCAATTGTGCCACCAAAACTGGGTGTTTTTGAGGAAGAAATCATTGGCATTCAAGCAGACCACTTTTCGGAACCAACCACAGAAATAGGTGTTTTTTCGCAAGAAATTCATGGCTTTTCCGGGGGCGATTGTGCTACCAAAGCAAGTGTTTTTAAGTGAGAAATTACAGCATCACAGTGCTGCAGACGACAGACCAACAAACAATGAAACTGTGTGTTTTTAGAAAGAAATCTGTGATATTTACAGCTGTGATTGTGCCAACATAAGTAAGTATTTTTTAGTGAGAAATGGTTTTCATTTTCAGCATTGGCACACTGTTTGAGACCAACAACAAAACCAAGATTTTTATTTATTTATTTGCAAGAAATTGGTAGCATTTCCAGCGGCGACCGTGCCAACAAAACTGTGTACTTTAAACCAGAACTAACAATTACCAGGTGTTTTTTGTACCTACCCATAACTATACAATAACCAAAGGTTATTCTGTGAAACCAGGTCTGTGGTTTCCAGAAATTGGAAATTAAATTGCAGCCAAATGTATACTAAAGGGTATAGACTTAATTATTGTTACATTTTGTATGTATTGACTTAATAAATGTCTCTTCCTATACCCACATGAAAAACATAGTTGTGAAGCTGTATTTTTTATTTCCTGGTAATTATAATTATATTGATATATAACAAATTTCTTAAAAACTGTTTAATACTGTAGGGCTTAACGTTTCGCATATTGTTTGCACAAATGTCTGTATAAATCTCTGCCCTGTCATTATATTACAACTTGTATGCATACATGTATGCCACATTACACTCTCTTGGTGTCCCGAGAGAAAGTCAGAGAAAAGTCAGCTGGTGTAATGATAAATCACTGGGCCAAGAAACTGTCCATTACATCACTACATGTAGGCATACCGTAACTTTGTACTCTGTATGACTGTTGTTTTACAAGGGTCTGTCGGAGGAGTCCCTACGGGCTATAAACCAGCTAAAGCAGCAGGTGAGTAGAAGAGACATTAGATTTATGATTTTTTCCTCCGTCTACTTTATAAAATGAGTTTATATGGATTGCATCTGGTTTATCATAAACTGATGCACTACTGTTTCAGTGATTTGTATATGACAAACTTTAAGTATTTGTATTTTGGAAATTATATTACAGAATATTTAGAAATGTGTATTTTCTTTGGAAAAAAATGTATTTAGCTTTATGATCACATAATACCTGGTGGATTATATGATGAATGAACTGTTTAACTAATTGCTTTATAGCTATTCAATTGTTCTTTCAGATTATTGTTTAACTTTCAAACATGTATTAAGCTTTATTCCATGTTGATCAAAAATGACCTGCAGAATTTCATTTGTCAATTGTTTGCTATTTGCTGACGCTACAACTATTTTATGACATGGTAATCTCTGGGTCATGAAAGCAGTGATGCTTTCCCAGAGTCCAGATTGTCGTGTCCAAAAGGCTGTTCCCTTCTTTGAGCTTAATGCACAGTCAAAGATATTCTATCTAGTGTTTGTCACTTCACACATTCACAGCAGACACTTATTTCTGCATGCACAGTCCACTTTAGTAACAGTTTACCAAACGTAGGCAGTGTTCTGGCATGGCTTCAGCTCCCATTTGCTTGACCCTGCTCACCTTTTTAGAGCAAAGAGAATTGAAGCCATGACTGCAGAGAGAACGGATATGATGAAACATTTTAATTGTGATTCTTATCATTTAAGTTGTCATTTGGATGTTTGGTGAATGGTGTTACATTTACCGCATTTTAAGAAACAGACAAAAACAAAATGTTGGCTGTCAACACTCAGCTTTGGGTCAGTCAGATCTGGAGGAAACATGTGGTGAGACTTCCTAATAACACCACCACTAAGAATAATTACATTCAAGGGATTTTGCTCTGGCAATGAACAGTGTGTGAGGGGCCAACTGCTGTTGTTTAGTCAGTTTATTGGAATACATTATGAGGTTTAAGGTTTGCAAATTTTAAGGCCTGTTACACATTCTTTTGTAGACGCTCAGGGGTCAGTTATCAATTTTGGGATCTTAGCAATGGCAAACCTAAGTCATGATAATAGTGTTACTATGTCATGACATGAACATCGTTTGCAGGTGATAATGGTAAAAGTTTACAAAAATCAGCAGGTTTCCATTGATCTCTAAATTGCGCAAATTGAAATTGTGAATATAGAGTACGCCGAAAATAAACAATTTTGAAAAAACTCCTATTTATCGCAAAAAAGTTTTTATGCTCGCATGAGGTGGTATTTTTTTTGGCAATTCGAAAAAAGCCGCATTTCACAAAACTGCAATAGAAACTATTTTTTCGCTTTTATAAGTCACATGATGCTATGGCTATGTCCTTGTCGATAGGAACTGGCTCCCTCGGGCATGATGCAGCAGTTGCTACAAGAGGTGTTAGTGCATCATGTAACTCTTTAAAAGTTGAGCGGAACATCCGGAAGTTTTGAATCCAAAATTCTTCTGTGAAATTGTGGACTGTCACCTCCCAGAAATCCCTCATACGTGGCCACTGCTACGTAAAAGGGGCTTCAATTTGAAATAACTGGAAATACTGCAGGCTAGTGCAGAGGCTGCTAATGTTTTGAACATTCATCACCATGCTTCTTGGAATGTTATCGTGAGAGAAGAAGTCGCAGATCACTCAATGAAAACAGTCATTTCGCAAATGCGTTTTATCAACATTGAAAATATCGATTAAGTTTTGCACAAATCTGTAAAGGAAACCTGCCTAATAATAACAATTGTGTTTGACCCTGACAGTAGGAGGTTATGGAGGTGGAGGCCGTGGTGTAGGACCAGGTGGTCTGGTGCCAGGAGGTGTTGGGAATGGTGGCCTGGGCATTGGAGGACTGGGAGGAGGTAGGAAAATTAAAAAAAACCTTCCTGAAACTTTATAGTTTTAGCAGAGTCAGTCAGCATACAGCTGCTTTGAAGGCTGCAGCCAATACCCATATTAAGGCCTTTTTTTCCAACATCCTAATATGATTAATCGAAAACAGACATGAGTGCATGTTGAAGAGAGAGACAAAAAAAATGTGTTGCTCTTGTTTCGCAATGTTTGAAAAGTTGAAAACTGTGTAAACACTGTAACAAATGCGTATGTCTTTTGAACTGACATGATATTAGACTCTATAAATTAATATTAACAGAAAATGGAAATTGTTGTACAGTAAATCATATATACAGTGTAGGGAGGGTTACTTTTAATTACTTTTAACCATGTATTCCACTATAAGTTATTGGATACATGCCCTAATGTAATTTGTAATGTATTCCATCAGATTACTCAAACCAAGTAATATTCTAAATACTTTGGACAGGATAAGATAAGATAATCCTTTATTAGTCCCACAATGGGGAAATTTGGGTTGTCACAGCAGCAAGGTGTGTACAAGATAAGCAAGCAAAAGAACAATTTAAATATTTAAAAAAAAAAAACAACAACCAAAAAAACAAAGCGCAATAGTAAAAACAAGGTGCAAACTCAACATTTAAAATATATTTACATCATTTTAACATTTTGAAGTACTTCAAAATCATCTTGCTAATTTAATTTGTCTGGGTTTGTCCTGGCTGTGCATCTCCTCCTCATGTGGCAAGTGCCCTACAGACATAACCCTTTTAAAGTACTTGCTATCTTTTTGTACTTTTTAAACAGAAAACACACATTTTATTATGTGATATTTATTGAAAAAGAGTAGCAAGTACATTTTTTTGGGATGGGGATGGGATTTTCTTCAGCAATCAGCAATTCCCTGGCGATCTCCCTCCAGCCAGCTGCAACCTTATCTTGGTTTCTGTAGTAAAATGCAGACATGTTGTATAGATAACTCCTCATTTCAACTAAATGTATCAGCCATTCCTTGTCCATTGTAGAGCTTTCAAAGCAAGCGAAGAATACCACCCACTCAAACAGTAACTGTAAGGGAATACAGCTACTCTATGTAACATTGTTAATTGTATTCAGTTACTTTTCAACCCTCTATATACTGTATGTCTGATAACATGGAAGATGTTTTGATATTACAGGGCAGAAACATAACCTCACCGATGTTTTTACTTTACTTGTTACCCAACAGGACAAGGTGGAAAGCCCCCTAAACCAGGTAAGTTGGAATATTTATTTCCCTTGTCATTGTCTTCTGTGGAAAGTCGTGTAAAATAATTGAAAGTGCAGGTTTTTTGTTGTATGTGCATATATTAAAATAGTATTTCAAGGGATATTTTGCCAATTTTCAACCAATTTTCTGTGGCTAGTATGTTAAGATGAACTGTGGTAAACATTTTCTGTCACCTGTGCTGCCAAAAGCGCAGACAAAGAGTATACAGCTGATCAAGAGAGTCTCCCCTCTTCCTTTCTCTCAAACTCAGACCAAAATCTTAACTGATCAAATATATATCAAGACTATGTCACTTCCTATTTCTGTCCAAAGATGTTTCCAGAGACATTTTTAAATGCTGTGTTTAGCTGTAACAGTGAAAGTTTGTGAACAGTAAATGGGCATCATACTGCTTCCTGCACAGTGAATACGGAGGCCAAATAAACGGAGATCAAACAGTAAAACTAAGCAGCTCTGATCCAATATGAAACAAGATACTGTTACTTGAGTTGTACATTTTTTGCCTCAAATGTTTTTAGGAACATGTTTTAGCTTACTGTTTACCTGTAATACAAGATTGGCAGCTGCAGTTGTTTCACTTGAACCAGTCCACATAACATCACCCACCATCAGGAACGTGTGGTAAGGCTTGATGCATTCTGGTAGTTGAAGGGTTTCTACCTCTTGAGCAAAACTGTCTTTTTGTCTGTTTTCTCTGGTTATGTAACACCAATTTAAAAAGAATTTTCATCTTTATACTGAGGAAACAACCTCGTTTTATGTGAGGACTCGCTTCATATGGGTGATATACTTATTATTTAAAATAAATAAATATTGTGAAAAATTGTACAATGAAAATTTTAATGAAATATTTGAGGATGTAGTAACACTCCTGTGTTCTTACAGTAGTGTACAGTAATAGCCATAAAGAAACACATGGAAACTTCCGCTGCATTACGTAAGCTTATACTATTGAAGTGCTTTTAAAGGAAGGAAACAGAATGAATTGGTGTGGGGTGGATAAAGTAGGTTAATGTATACACTACATTATGTTCACACACCAACAGAATAGACCTGCACAGACACAAAGCTCAGGCTTAAGAGGAATAGTATTTTGATTGGTTGTCACCAAGTTTTTCTTATCACCCCTGTTTTCGTCGGGGTCGGTTTACACTGGCTTGGCAGCTGTTTGGGGCGTCCTGACTGGGTGGGACCATTCAGAGATTCCACAACTCCTACACCTCTGCTGTATTAGTGAGTGATGATTGGCAGAGTGAGAGCGGCCATCAACGGCTGCCAAACAATGGTGCCAGAGCACTGATTAGTGTTATTGTAATGTTAGACCCTCACAATTTCTGGAAACCTCCGTGTTGAAATTTACCATGGCCCCTGTCTCCGATACCACACAGTAAATATTTTCCTTTGCTGTATCACAGTCTGCGCTGCATTGGGGCTTTAGCAATGTTTAGCCATCGTTTAATTTCCGTAAGCATTGCTGATACAATCTCAGCCTACCTCTATGTGTTCAGAAAGATAAGGAACCAAGCAATCGTCTTATAGTTCTGATAACACATGGAGCGGGTTACAGAAGGGTCCCTCCGGACTGCCACACCCCCGCCCTCCAACAAGATTCGCAGGAGAGCCATTTTGTGAGAATGACCTAATATCCAGTTTTCAGTGGTTTATTTTGGCTGGGATTAGCAGAGCCTTACTTGCCCTGGCTTTTGTTTGCTTTTGAGTTCCCTGTCAAGTGCATGGCATATTAAAAGGAGCTCCCTGTGAAATTAGTGCAATTTGGGGTCTGGGTGCTCCCTCCCATACTGTAGCTCCCAAACTAATGCTGTCAGAGCCCTGATTTACTGCCTGAAGTCAATTGGGCCCGACTCAACCTGCCGAGCTGTAATTCCTCAATATTCTCACAGGCTTGAATCGGTTGGGTTCACTCAAATTCTCCTGTTCTTTTTTTTTTCTTTTTTTAATGCAACTTTGTGGTCTGTGTAATGTCATGAATAATGTATGGACTGTGTTGCCATCAAGCCATCCTGAACCTCAGCCCTCATAAATGAGAAAAAATGTTCCGTATTTAATATAATGTGAGGCATATGACAGTTTTTAGGTTGTGCTGAACATTTGGTAGAAGACATATGTCATACTTGGATCACAATTGTTTGTAAACAAAAAACTTTAGTTGACTAAAGTTTGTAATAAATCTTGTAATATGAACACATATATATTTACAGTGAACACGGTCACACGGTCACCCGGGTGAAAGTCTTACCCTGCTCTCCCCTCTGCCCTATGCGGCTGTTCTAGCTCTTTGTATTACAAGCATCAAAATAATGACTGCCAGGTGTGTTTCATACCACTGCTAAAACTGCCTCTGTGCATAGGTATCTGGCGCTGAGGGACACTGACCAAGCACCTGTATTTGACAAGTTGGGAGTGAGACCAGGTTGAAAATTCAGGATTTTAGTCAGCTTTGGGCCCAAAACTGTTGCCACGGCTCAGGCTCAGATTAGGCTGGGACAGACACTGTGCGGGTTCATGTAGGATTGGGCCTGATTTTTTTGGGTCTATCTCTGTTGTATGGGAAAAAAGAAAAAAAAACTCTGACACAGAGCTAGGGATCACATAGAGTTTAACACATTTTTACATGGAAGACACTTAGGTGTTGTCATATGTTCCACTTCATGGTAATTGTTATTGTAATTGTTGCTCAGTTATCTCTAATTGTTAGTTTCCATCAGTAGTGACTTTCAATATTTGCAATTTCCATTCCATCAGCTACGAAACTATCCAAATGTGTTTTTTTTACATAAGGAATAAAGTTTCCATTGCAATACAAATATGGATCTGCAGTTCACCAGCAGGTAAGCCTTTCACAATGGCATGTTGAATCCATCTGCATCAGTTAGTCAGTGTTTGGCTTGTGCTGCAGAAAACATGCCAGAGGAAATTTTTTGCTACTAGCACATGAAAAATCGTTGACCCATTTTTATTAACCTTTTATACATAAAGCAGGATTCTGTTACTAAAGAGGCACAAATGCAAACACTGGTAAACTACTCTTAGATGAACACTCGCACATCAAGAGAGCTGCCATTCATTCTTGTGAGGACGCCAAGCAGCGACATTACATTCCACAGATACGCACCTTGCCTGGCCAGTAATAGGGAACAGCAGCTGGCTATGTGAGTAGCGTGACTGCAATGAATTGCAGCGTAGCTCATGCAAGACCTTGTAAATGTTACACTAATTGTGAAACCTGTCAGCATCCAGCTTTGACAATACACTGAAAGCTGGACAGAGAGAAACTTTCTCTTCATGAACAGCTGTTGGACACAGTCTCCTTTCCTGCGTTCCCTCAAGCAAAGGTGGATTCAATCCTCACGTTGTGATTGCCAAAACTTTGTTTTTCACGGGCTAGCCTTTTGTCACTTTCAGACAGTGTTAAGTCAGTTAAAAATAAACATAGATGTTACTGTTTTTGCTTTTGGTGTAGTTTCATTACAACTGTTTGTTTTTTTTAGAGAAGATGTGTCTCTGTGTGATATCTACTGCATCTCTTTGCTTGCTGATTGACTCCCTGAGAGCAGATCAAATTATCAGTGATAGAAAGACAACAAGCTGTCTGTCCCAGCTTTCCTTTGTTTGGAAACTAATGTCACACAACACTGCATTAACCCTAGAGCAATGCAAATTGTTATCTTGTTAAAAAAATTATCTGAACAGTCAATCTGTAAGCATTTTCGTGTAGCATTTCTCTGCATAGATCATAGATAACACATAGAAGAAGGATGAAATAGTTACCGTTGTAATCAAATCCTTTGTCCTTCACTGTTATCAATGAAGGTCTACAAAACTACAAATAAGAAATATCTCTCATGACTGTGATGAGAATGACTGGCAGACAGCTATCTATTCAACATATCTTCACACAACAGTTCAGATGATATAAGAGGAATAAGTGCCCCACAAAAGGCGTCGTAATGTTATGTACTTAACCTAAAGTTACATAAGTTTGGGTTAGGAAAAGAAACATGCTAACAATGTAACTTAATATGACCCAAAATTCACTAAGGGGAGACTTTACTCTCATCAGCTCTTTGGTCACATGATGACAGCCTTCCCAAGTTTGTGGGTTATACAGAAATTGCTGGCTCAAGATTATGTACATGTACATCCAAACTGTGGTGCGTTACTTTTCACATTAATTAGTGACCAGGCCATAGACTGTATATATGAATATATGTAATAGACATAGCCACTGTGACATCACCCATTAACTTGTGGACTCCTGTTTAGAAGCCTTGAGTTCAGCCTTTTGGACATTGCTTGAAATGGCCATGACCTTAATGATGCGTTACTTTAAGCCTTATTAAAATGTAAATGTTTTATTAATGAAAAAAAAAAAAGAATCCCGTACAGTTGTCATGGATGTTAAAATTAGCTATAGAGACCCAAAACATTATTTGTACCAGGCTGTAAAGATGTTTATTTCTACTGTGAAGTTGGGCATTTTTACTTGGGGGTCAATGTGTATTGATTTGCTTCTGGAGCCAGCCTGAAGTGGCCATTGAAGGAACTGCAGTCTTTGGTACTTCTGTTGGCTTTGTTTTTTCATCTTTGAAGGTTTATACTTGGTCAAGGCACATAAAGTGTGTGGGAGGTGTGCGTGAAAGAAAATAATAATGACTAAAGGAAAGAAATTGAAGGTTGGCAGGCAGGGGGTTGTTGGGTGCGTCCCTCAAGTTGGCATCAGCAGCGAGTTCGAGGAGCGCCCCCATGACGAGTCTGCCATAATTGTGTTCAACATAGACGTTCTTGTACTAGTTTTGCTGTTTTTGCGGTTGGTCTGAGAGGGAAATTGCCTGTTACTAGCGCATGGTGATGCAATACAACTGAGCAGCAAACCACAACCCCCCTCATAAACGTATGATTTACTGCAGGGTTATTACACCAGACTGTAGATAAGTACACCAAATAAACCAGAGGCTGGGTGTATATACTGTAGTCCTTACTTCTTATCTCACCTTTTCTTTGGCGCTTCACTGCCACTGAATAAACATAATAATGTGAAGTAATGGAAAAGTGGTCCCAACAATTAGGTGCAAGATAAAATCACTCTTAGAAAAATGGCAGTACGCTTATAATTTAGGATGATTGATGACACTGGACAATGCTGCAACATCTCTCTGAGTTCTGAAATCTTGGATCCTTTGACTCTTGTGATGGCAGATCGACCTGCAGTAGAGCAGAGTTGTAGCCTCTGACTACAGAAAATAAGCAGATGTTTTTGAGTTTTCACAGCCTGTGGCGAACACTTGACTTAATTTTGAAGCTGGCACTCACTTTAAAGGGACAGTTCACCCCCAGATAAAATATATTTGATAAACTTGCCAAAGTATCACCTCGCCAAGGGCGTAGGTTTAGCTTCAATATTGTTAGGGAATCATGAAACAGGGTTTGTGGGCCCTTAGCCAAAAAAAATTTGACTGACCATCTCTGTGGCCGGTGTCATGACAGCTCTCACCAAAACAATATTGATTGATAAATAACACTACAGGTAAGAGGAAAATATGCATTTTTGATTTGGGATAAGTGTCCTTTAAGGCTGTTGCTCTAAATATTGATCATATGCAGTTAACATGAAATTGTTTTTTTCTCCTCCCCATTTTAAATTACCAACTTTAAATCATTTTCAGTATATGTTCATCTACAATTAAAAATGCACAACCCATCAATACACCTGATTCCTTTTTATTCAAACCCCTTGGTTACTATCAGGGTCTTTTTTTGAAGAAGTACAGATACACCTTTTCCACCAACATGGAACAGATTCTGTTTAATAGTTTAATAAATTGTTGGTCTGTGCTTGGTTTTTGGGTAAATAAAAATATTTGTAATAACAGAGCAAAAGCTAGATGGTAATCAATGCAATCTGCCATCTTGCTCCTACTGTTTACGCCCAGCGTGCATTGTGCAAAACTCTCTGTTTTTGAAGGTTGTGCTCAAAACAGCTGGAAACGCAGGCTGGTTCGCACAAGAACGGGAGCTGATTTGGTGGAAAAGGGGAATGAGTGGACTTGTCTGCTTCACAAAAGGAAGAATGAGAAAAGAGAAATGAGAAGATAGATTGGATATAGGGAGGACAAAGAAGAGACAGGGTGAAGCAAGGAAGATGGAAAGGATTAATAACTCTTGCAAACATACCGTATAGTGTGTGTTTCATACGCGTACAACCACACATGCTTGGAGAGTTTGCTGAAATAGAGGAGACTGATAGATTGAGGTGAGGATAAAAGTGTTTGGCCAAAAGAAGATGTACTTGGAGGAGTTTTAGTCTCCAGGAGCACAGATGCTTTTCATTACTGGAGCTCAGACCTGTCAGATATTGGAAGCATCTGCATGTGAATGGGTATGACTGTGAGTGTATGTAAATATGTTTACGATCTTCATATGTGTTTTAGTCACATGCACACGCACAGTATCTTAGCTAAGACACACCATAAGTTAATGAAACATACTCAGACACAAGAACTATGTGTTTCTATTCTTACACACTCATCTTTCCTCCCTGTCTCTGCAATCTGCTCTCAGTGTCGGTCTTTCAATACCTTGGAACCTGAGCCGTCTAGAGTGGAGACTTTTTTAATATCCCAGCCACACCGCCTCCACACTAGACTCAGCCCACCCAATATACACATATCCATCACAGCTTGTTTGTTCATACTAGAAATGCCTGTTGTTTCCTTAACAATTTTTCTTGGCTGATGTCACCAGATGTTGCTTCTAGCATTTTCAAGAATCACACTAATTCATCCCAAGAATTAAAATGTTATTGTGGTAATGCAATATAAGGATAAGGGCTTTATTAGTTTTTATTGGTGTCTCATCGGTCACGCAAGCCACACATTACTGTTTCTAACTGCAACATTTTTCCCCTGCACTTCCACGATAACTCATTTATATCTCCCCAGTCTTTCACCAACCTGCTCTGCGTCATGTTTGTGTGGTTGTCCTCTGGTAAACATGTTACAACCAATGTAATTTCTTTCCATATTCTCTGTGATAGTCGATGAGCCATCCCTTGGCATATTCTCACAGCCTCTCCCCTGCTCTGTTTGCCAGCAGGTCTGGAGCATGGACCACTATCATTGTCCATCTGGCAGCACAGACTAACTGTTGTTTATGTAGTGATGGAGAGAAAGTCCATGAGCACAGATTGGCGGTTGAATGACCTTGTTTTAGTTACTGGTAGAACTGGGCTGAAGTTTCGGAGATGCAAGGGCCTGTTTTGAGGATCTGTGGCTGAGTGAGTAATAACAGTGATGTTTTGCGAGTTAATAGAGGAGATGAGAGTGTAATTTACAGTATGTTTTGATATGAAAGTCGATTTAATGTGTTTCACACTGGGTGAGTGTAGATGTGGCTGATCAAACTGGGTTGGCCTTTGCATGCATGGCCCGGCAATGTTAGAAACTGGTTTATGCTGATCTGTTAACACTGAGCCTGTGTCTGAGCTGAACTGTAATTGCACAAGTTTGTAGGGACAATTAACCCCAAAATCAAAAATACGTATTTCTCCTCTGCATTGCTATGAATCAGTCTAAACTGTTTTGGTATAAGTGGTCTAGTTTTGGAGATATCGGCCATAGAGATGTCTGCCTTCTCTTCAATGTAATGCAACTTGATGGTTCTCAGCTTGTGGTGCTCTAAGCGCCAAAAATTATATTTGCACAACTCAACTGAAATGTCTCCTTCCATAAATCATGAGTCACATACTAAAGATAATCCAAAGACCTTGTTGTGAGCAGCTTAATGTAGGAACTATTTTTTTTCTTCTGTACCACACCTTTGGACCGTACCACTACTCAGAGGGAAATGTGTATCTACTGCAAGTTCACCTAGCACACTGAGCTAGTCAAAGTTACAGCTCAGCCGAGGAGGACACCATTAACGTTTACACCTCACACTGTCACGAGCTCGAGCTCCATGTGTAGATGTTCGCCTCCTTCCTTAAAGAGATGTTATTGTTGAGTTTTCAATTTATTATTTAGTTATTTATTCATTTGCTGCTTTAAACACCACGAGAGACAGCTAGTTCCATCACACTGGAGAGAAGGCAGACATCTCAATGGCAGATACACTCAGCAGCTCACATTAAAACAATCTAGACTGATAAATGGCACTACAGATAAGAGGTATGTATGTACTTTTGTTTCTGGGGTGAACTGTCCCTTTAAGATGGGATGGAACTGAAAGCAGTGTTGTGGAAGCGCGGAGTTTAAAAGGTCACTGTGAAAGACTTTCTTAGTAAGTCATTTATTCTTGAATTACATTTTATGTAGTAAATCTTGTGTTCCCAGTTCCCAATTTGAATCATTTTTAAAAATTTGTGTATTTTGAAATGATATGAGTCACTGACATTATCTCACCTCAGTGAAATGCTTTGGACGTCTGGATTTCTCAGTACTTATCTTGACCCAGAGCTGGACTAAATGACTTGTGAAGATGAATGGTTTTTGAATGACTTAAGATTTGGCCTTGTAATCCTAAATTGTTAGGCCATGTTGCAATAACCCGACATACATGTAATGTACAATATGGTAAACAGCTTTACCACTGTCAGTGAAACAATTTATCTCTCACTTGTTTTTCTTTGTAGAGCATCCCATATGTCTGTCATAGTAGAATGCCTCAGATAGCTGCACATGGACAATGAGTGTCCTCTATAATGACAGAGGAATTTGGTAAATGCGTTAGAGGCTGACTCAATGAATCTAATGTCAGTATTTCAACTTGAATGTTTTGAGTTGAGCCGACCTGTCGAACACTTCTCTCTTTTCTCAACCCTGAGTTGTCAGAAAAGTATTCAGTGGAATAGCACTTAGATGCATATGTCGACCATCTGGAAGAGGAAACACACTTGGCCAACTTTACATACCACAGCCACGGCTGTTTGTTGACTGATTTTCTCTCACTATGCATTATTTGCACAATTGATCATCTCTAGACAGAGAACATAGCCTATTTATGAGAGAGAAAACAAGCAGTTTTGCAAAATTGGATTTTCTAAGTTCCCATTTACTAAATGTACTACTGTGTACTCTAATGCTTGCAGTGTGTTTCTGCATTGTCTGCATGGCTTTACAGTACATGCTGTGAGTGTGTGTGCCAAGCTGAAACAGACGGTGGTATGAGCACTGGGTTAGGGATACTCTTCAGACTTAATACTCTGGGGCTCAGTGTTGGCAGACCAACTGTGACATTCCTGTAGAAGTGGGTAAAAAGTAGAACCGCAGAGGGTCTTAACTCTCACAGTAAGTGGGAACAGGGACAAGTGTTTGGTTGACTTGAAAGCTTATAGCATAGCTTGCTCTGCTCTGTATGACATGTAGCATAAACAATGACATCACAAACTCAGTGGATATAACACGTGGTGTACAAATTAAAGTCTGGTTAAAGCAAAATCTGTGATTTATTTCTAAAACCATAATAAATGTTAGACAATACTTGTTGAAAACATGTAAAAAGGAATGGAAGCTGTGTTTGAGTGTTAAACTGTTTTCTCACCATTTCTGGGTCCATGATTTTTTGGGCCGGCCAAAGGTTCTGCCCGATGACACACTGAAGCCATCTGTAACATGATCCCTTCCCCACTCTAAAACAACAAAGTCGGTGCGAAGCAACAGACTCTAGTCAGCAGTTGACTTCTGTAACACAAAGCACACATGTCCCGAGCTGCAAAGTAAAACAGTCCCCTGAGCTGAAGAGCAAACCAATACACAGCTACAGACTCTCATTAGCAGCTCAGCTGGTAGCACAGTAAAGTACACACCCCGAGTCAAAGAATGAGAGCGCAACTCAACAGCGACAGACTCTTGTTTGGCTGCTTATAGCAGTCAATGTTAGCACAAAGCACACACACACAAAAAGTGAGCAGCAACTGCAGGTAGGCCGAATAGTCGATTCAGGTAAAAGCGACTGAACGGTATGTAAGTGATAGATATTGTGATTGTGTTTATATGATTGTGGTATTTTAAAGACAAATTCACGTATTTGTTAGACTGAAAGAGCTAAGAAGGCTTGTAGAACGTTAACTCACCGCTAATGACCGAAATGACTCTAATATTATGCTACAAGCTCTAATGTGAGTCGTAACCACATCCAGCTCCTTCAGTGGACACGTCCTTAGCGCCTCAGAGCAGAGAACACTCCTCATTTCTCAATGATTTTTGAAACTTAATTTAATATGTTTCCGATTCTTTTAATCATTTAAATTTGGTTCTGTGGTTAATAAAACCCTTTTCTGTGGTGTGACACACTCATTACACATATTTATTTTGAATTAAGTCACAGCAGTAATGGTCGTTGCACAGATGTGTTTGAAATAATGTGTGTTGTGGAGGTGAGAGCCTCACAAAGACTCTGGGTGGTGAGGTCAGACAGTCTCAGAAGTCAAAGCAGCCTTGTTTGGCATGGCGGCGGTGCTTGTAATCCACAGAATGTGTAATGGTGACTTTTACAGTTAACATTAATTTGGAGCCATTTGTTAGACGCCTCAGAGATGATGTGTGTGTTCTAGTGCCAAAGTGTGTGGGTGGATGTGACCCTCCAAAGTTGCCTCATCATTGCTTACAACATAATAAACAGAGCACATTCTCTTCTTTAGTATGATGCAATTGTCCCTCAATAAAAATGTGAAAATGACCACCCGACAATGGCTACACTGATTCTGATCTGGATGCTGCCCCAAAAGCAAATAAAATTAGGCAACCATAGACTCTCAACTGTTTGTCTGTAGGAACTCTGACAGTCGTGCACTCGGGGTCATCTGGCAACAAGGGAGGCTGAGGCTTTGGGACCTCTCATTGATCGTGTCAATGACTCCATGGAAAAGGAAAGCGAAAACAATAAAAGGCTCGCCGCCAAAGTCGACTGGCTCACACCAGCCAGGGAGGGAGAGAGTTTGTGTGAAGCGGAGTGACTGTGTGAATACTTAATTAGTCCAACATGCGACCGGTCCAGCTTCTCATAGCTCAGTGCCCGTAACTGACAGCACGGAGAACCTGTAAGTGACAAGGAGCAGGGGAGGTCACAGGAGAGGGGAGGGGGAGAGGAAGCGAGGGGAGCGTCAGTGTGTTCGCTTGTCTCACGCGATCTGGAATCACCACTCACATCATTCTGCTTTCATCCAGCTCGTCCTGCATCACCACATAAGAATGCAATCTATCCACCATCTTGGAAGGGGAGCTGTGTGATAATTTGATACTGATAAAAATCTGGTGTCATGACAGTGAAGGACTTAATGATGGGCTTCGCTTTCAAAATGAAAATATATATGGGACCACAGCCGACGAGCAGAATCTTCCTGTCAGTCAGAGTAAAATGCTGATTCTCTGGGGAACTTTGGAGAGCCTTTGAGGATGAAGTTATCATGAACATCACATTTCAGAAAATTGCATTTGTGCCATCACAGCAGGCCCCTGTGCTTCTTGCAATTACCCTTTGCACTTTGTGAGTTTTGTGGCTTGTACAGCAAATCCAGTGTTTCAGTGTAGCTGAAGACTCACAATTTAATGGTTCTCTCTAACCCTTGTATGTAAAACATTTTTTTTTAAGATCATTTTTTTGGCTTTTGCCTTTATTCAGACAGGACAGTTCAAGTATGAAAGGGGGAGAGAGAAAGGCGACGACATGCAGAAAAAAGGACCAAGGCTGGAATTGAGCCTGCAGCTGCTGCAGCGAGGACTTTGTTCCCGCTCTACCAACTTATCTACTGAGCGCCCCAAAATTTAAAAAAAATTAAAAACAAACAAAAAAATTTAAAAAGGAAATTGCATGCTATAAGTGCTTAAAAAATATAATAATTCAGTGGTTTCCCCTAACTTTTTAAAAATGAATTACCTAAATGTACTAATTTCTTGCAATTTGTGGAACGTTTCTTACCAAGTTTGCCTTTTTCCCATGTTTTTGACAGACATAGCACTAATTTGTTTACAGTTCAAAGCAGCACAAGGAAAGTGATGTCGCTTCAGGTTTCAAAGTATTAAAGAGACATATGAATTGTAATCGTGCCCACTGGCTTTTCAGTAAACATTTGCTCTCAGACGGTCCGCCTGATAAAATAGGAGCTAAAACAAAGAATACAGTGAGAAACGAGACCCAAAAAATTTCCTGGACATTCCAGAGCTCGAAGTCTGCCGTCAGTTACAGTGGATCTCTGCCATGGAATTCTCTGCTCTCTTAAATTAAACCCTTCACCAGGCCCAGCTGGTTCACAAAGTTGAGAGAAGGGGAGAAGGGGGAGGAAAGGGGAGGAGATGGAAAGTAGCGAGCTCTCACATCTCACGTTTGACTTCCTCCGATTGTCGCTACCACCTCACGTCTGGTCAGCGCAACCTCTTAGACGCTATTTGGAGAGGAAAGATGGAGAGAAAAGGATAGAGAAACAGGGAGAGTAAGAGCCGGAAAGTTTAATACAATGTTTTGATTAATGTGTCTTGTATTCCTCTGGTTCTGAAACAGAGGATTACCTTACTTAACCCCAATGGAGCTTGAGCGAGACGTTTCAGTTTTTGAGATTGAAACCAGATATTTCTGTTCACTCTGGCTCACATCCATCACTTGTGCTGGACCCAAGTTTGAGAACATGACTGGTGACTGAGGGAACCAGCCACGCTGTCTGGCCAGTTTTACTCCAGTCAGTCTCCAGTTTAAACTCCAATGCACATGACATGTTACAGGAGGAGGCAATGAATGTGGCAGCCTGTCCTTCGTCACATTTTCATTCCTCTGAAAACCTTCTTTGTCACAGAAGGTCTAGACATGCATTTACTTGTGCGCTCTCACTGAGATCATTCCTCAACGAGCCGCCACACATGAATCACCACTGTTGGGCGATGCTCAATTATTCACTGCCACACTATCCCAAATTTCTCCTCAACAACCTGCAGGTGCACTTGTCACTGCACAGCTGTGAACGCCAGTGCTCTTTTCTGAATGGAAACTGGCTAGTAAACCTTGTTTCTGTCACACTTTTTTCTTTTAATTCTAAATGGAGGAAACTATGATGCATTGCCATACTGCATCACTTACCTTCCAATTTCCTTGGCCCCCAGTTCTCCCTCCTGTGTAGTATTGGGTTTCTGTCCCCTCCATCTTGTGTTCAGAGCATTGACCTTTTGTAGGGTTCCTTTCTCCAAGGTTCGAAAGCACTTGGGGTTTCAAGTGGTCTCTCTGGCTCCCTATTATGCCTTGAGGGTCACAGAGAAAATAAGCCACTGCATTAGTGTACAGAAATTCTTCAGCTTGTCAGCAATCAACCGAACACTGGGAGCAGCACCAAAGCAAAGTGATGATTTGATATTGGGGTCATGGTGCAGACTTTCCATGTGTGTGGTTCAAGACAACAAACAACATTGGTGTAGACTTCCAATAATGTGTGAGCTAAGACAGGTCTATTTGTGTGAGCTGACGTGCTGTAACAATAGTAGTCCAACAAAAGCATGCTTGTTTGAGCTGACAGGATGGCGTAAATATGGCTAAACAGAGAGCCTTTGTACAACCCCCCCCCCCTCCCAAATATACAGTCAGTGGACAGATGCCAAACTGACAATAGTCCAGATTTTGTTAGCGTGTCCTCTCACTTTGACCCTGAAAAATACACGACCTCCAGGGTAGTATTTGTTACTTGAGAGCGTTTTATTTTCCTCAGTGTCTAGTGATGTCAGAACTACATACTATAAAGTTCCTTTTCCTTTCTTTCTTGTCTAAACCGTGCGTCTGCCCAAGGCCTGCTCTTGTGGTTACACATACGCACGCGCGCGCACACACACACACACACACACACACACACACACACACACACACACACAGAAACAAACCCTCTCTCAGGCTGACTTCTGCGTGTCTGCATCTTGTCTCCTTGATCTTCAAATCAGCTCAACGTGGCAGGTGCTGTTCGACCCTGAGCACGACTGCCAGAGCCAGGTTGGGTCATGCACATGTGAGCACAGGTGGGCCAGATGATGGATGAATAAGCTAAAAGTCTCCACCGTCCTGCCTGTTCGCACTCTCACCATGTTTCTCCTCCACTGACATGCATAATCTTGGTTGTGCAGACTGTGCTGTATATTTCCAACACTCACAATGACAAACACATACACCTCAGACCGGTTGATGAGACATTCTGTAATCTGGTGGCAGAAACATTTCAACCCACACATAGTTGTTTTAAAGGTCCAGTGTTTAGGTTTTAGGGGGACTTATTAATATAATATAATAACACATTTTCATTACTGTATAATCACCTGAAAATAAGAATCCTTGTGTTTTTGTTACCTTAGAATAAGCTGTTTATATCTACATAAGGCACAGATCCTTATTCATAGAGTCCATCACTTTGCACCACAATGTTTCTACGGTAGACCAGAATGGACAAACCAAACACCGGCTCTAGGCCAGTAGCATTTTTGCATCAGCTATTGCAGTTAGCAGCCCCTCTACAGCAATAAGCGTCACAAAAAATATTTATTCAGTGTTTTTAGGGGTTTCAATTCCCTGATGCATTTGTTTTGGCAACACATTCTTATCCCAACTCGTCAAATTTTGCCGCTCTGTCAATGGACTTTCACTATGTATGATAGCTATCATCCTTCATCTGTTTTTGATATTCAAGGACAGAGTTTATACCTGTTAGATGCATTGTGTCTTTTCAAAATACAAGGTAATGTACAGTTTGTACTCGTGAAATGCATAAAGCATTTTGCTGAATGGACGGTAAAACACATTGTTTTAACGTTGGCATGTGGTTAGGCTTAGAAAAAAACATTATTGTTTGCCTCAGCATTCAGATGGGATGCGAACAGCGGGCTCCTGGATGAATGTCTGAGGTTTGTTGGAATCATCCACCTCTTGTCTTGCATGGCCTAGGGACTTTCCAGCTCCTTTTATTACATTGTCACCAGCAAAGTTTCCAACTGACGCTGTCTGGCGGCGTTATAACCTGATGCTGTCCAGTTGCGTATCATGCAAAAGGTGCTTTTATTGCCCATGTCTGATGCCAAAATCACTGACCAAGCAGCGGTATTTGACAAATTGGAAATGACAGCAGGCTGGTTTTGGAGGGGAAGAAGCCTCTGTTGACAATTCAGCTCTGGGTGAAAACCTCCTGATCAATGAATACTGAAGGAATCTGAAGCGGGAGTTCACGTTTGGCACACAGGAGAAGTTTCAGCTGGTTTCAGCTCACTGCTAGATGCCACTTAATCCTTCACATTGCTCCTTTAAAGGGTTTAAGGCATAAGAAGTGTTCCATATATCTTTTAATGCTCTCATTTTTTGTCCTGTCAATTCTTAAAATTTTTTATTGTTAAGTGGAGCTCAGTGATAAAAATGAGACAAATGAGACAGATTCTTTGTATCAACGCAAGAGACACTGGAAAGGGGAAAGCCCTAGATCTGTCTGATTTATATAAGAATTGATTACTGTTGTTATTACTTCGAGGTGTGTCTGGGGATGGTTGAGCAATCGAGGAGAATCGAGCTGAAAGATTTGAAGGAGATGGATTATTGCAAGGACGCTTAGCTTAGCGTCTGGGCTCGCAATGCATGCTTAGTCTGTTTGCCAAGCACTTGGCGAGGCCAGTGCCCACATTTGTTTTGACTAGGTCATGAAACTCCACACTTCCAGCTCTCTCTCTCCCAGCACATTCCTCCTCCTCGTCAGTATCATTACCTGCACCCTGCAGATTGCTGGACTCCGAGCTCTCACCCACCACTCTGACCCCCCCCCCCTTGTCCTCTTGTTCAGCTTGTTTCCCATGCTTAGTCGATCTCACCACAGATTTTTGGCTTACAAGTATTGATGAAAACAAGTTCCTTGGTGGACGTAGCTTGCTGGCAGCATTCAAATTTCTTATTGTTTAAAAAACAGTTATTACGCCAACATGTTTATCTCTGATTGGGGATCTTGTTCAGCTCACAATTTCTTTTAATACATCTCTGAGAAATACAGTTCTGAGAATCATATTGTGCCCGACGCTCTCTAAAACATGGAGTCCCACATGTTAGCCCTAGAAAATAGGAATTTATCACTTTGACAGTTATTTGGAAATACTTAAGTTCAACTAATTGAATCTTTGGATGATATTCCACTTTCACTCACTTTTTCCATATGCATTTACATTTTACACTTGATTTATTTGTTTTTCTTTTAAATGAATAGCACAGGCAAACAATGTGAGCATTCGTGATGTTTCTAGGAATTGGGAAATTACAGAGATCCTCCCCAGCCACTTTTTTATGTTAAGCTCTATTTTCGTGCTTTTTATGCACTCTGGTATCTTTTTTACATTCAGAGTACAAAAGAACATTCCCTCTGTGAATCAATTTATTTTCAATTAGAAAATATTTGGCGAACAGCCTGACACCCTCGGGCCGTAAGTTAAGTATCACAGCACTAGACCCAAGAATTGCAAGGTTTCAATTCAAAGTTATAATGGTTCATGTAAATAGGCTTGTTTCAAGTTTTATGGCAAAGATAAATTATAATGTAGTTTAATATTCTTTAAATGTTACTGGCTGCACAGTGGGTTTCACTTTTCAATTTGGGCTAAAAAGGGACGGTTCACCCCATAATCCAAAATACATATTTTTCCTCTTACCTGTAGTACTATTTATCAATTGATTGTTTTGGTATGATAGCTGTGTGTTGGAGATATCGGTCATAGAGACATCTGCCTTCTTTCTAATATAATGGAACTTGATGGGTCTAGTTTAATTTGCCAAAAAATACACTTGAAAAACTCAGCAACAATGTCTCTCTGTAAATCATGACCCAGCTACTCAAGATAATCCACAGTTATTGTTGTTTTGAGGCAGTTTCATGCAGGAACTATTTTCTTTCTACCAAACTGCACCTGCCAGCTGCATCACTGTGCAGAAGCAAGCGTTCATCCACTGCTTGCTCGCATAGCACCACTGAAATAGCTAACGTTTCAGCTCAGCCAAAGAGAACTCCATGAATATTTACATCTCATGCTACCACAAGCTTCTTGTCCAAAAGTAGTGAAGATGTAGTTCTGTAGAAAAAAACATTTCTTACATGAAACTGCTGACAACAAGGTCTGCGGATTATCTTGAGTAACGGGGTCATGATTTCTGGAAAATTATACTGCTGGTGAGTTTTTCAAATGTTTTTTTTTTGGTGCTTTGAATGAGTTGAGTGCCATCTAGTTCTATAATATTCAAGAGAGGGCCGACATCTCTACGGCCAATATCTCCAACACTCAGCAACTAACACCCAAAACAATCTAGACTGATTAACGGCGCCAAGAAGAAAAATATGTATATTTGACTTTGGAGTTAACTTTCCCTTTCAATCCATGAGCAGGTGTTGATTATTTTATTTCATGTTCTTTCTCTCTTTCAACACTTTTCTTGTTTCTATATCTTCCTCTCACATGTTTTGTTCTTGTCAGCAAGCAGAACCCCCAAGCTGGGATATGACTTTATTCATGCATCAAGTCAGGCCAAAAGCTTTTGCCACCCATAGATTAGTTTGGTCTTGGAAAGAACAGACTGCTCCCTCCAGTGTTTAGAGTACAGTATAACCAGATGGTCAACCATCTTTGATGTTTGGCCCATCATGTTTCTTAGTCAGTGGGGGTCAACTCTTTCCCCGGTGCCCAAGGTGCAGTCCTTCTAGAAACAAATGTTTTGAATCAAATTTAAGTAAGCACACATGATATTCTGTCATATTTCATGTGGTTTATTTTTTAAAAGTATGTAGTACTCGCAGTTCCTAGAAAATGTTTTGATGTAAGATTGAGTGATGGGATATTTTTATTGAAGAGTAATTACTGCTGAATAAATCACCAGTAACTCGCCAAGGTTAAGAAACTGTGCATTTTTTCTTTGACTCCCCTTGCCCTCATCGTCAGTTGGTAGTACAGTAATTCTCACTTTATCTCTTTCTCTCTGCTGTTCTGCCTGTCTATCTTTTTCTTTTCCTTCCAGGATATGGCAGTCTAGGAGCTGGTGGTCTTGGAGGAGGTGGCCTGGGAGGCTACGGAGGAGGTGAGTAGCGTGGAACTAAAACTGGAACTGATGATGTGTGCGAACATAAGAGCACAAGTGTAACATTTGGTTGACAGGAGGTCTGAATATTATATCCTGTCTATAACGACATACATTTTAAACCTCATTCACCTTTGCCCCTTTGTTTCATTTAGGTGCTTATGGTGGATACGGTGGAGGCGCCGGGGGTTTCTTTCCTGGAGCTGGACAGAAAGCTGCTAAAAGAGGTACAGCAGATGGCTGAAAATGTCTGGTTAGGATTGTGAGTTTCCTGTGAAGGGCAACGTTTGTGCAAAACTGCTTCCGTAATTAAGTTGTTATTGCTGCCGAGATTATGTTAAGAGTTAACTTTTCTTTCAGGTAATGAAACACTGCATTAATGTACCTTGCAGGCTTACCAATGAAGTGGTTTTGGTGCATGGCCGGCAAATAAGTGCAGATTCTTGACACCAGAACTTTTGGTTGTATCCCGATGCTTGTCTTTGTTTAGGCAATAATGCACTTTGATTAAAGTTAGGGAAGGGTCATGATCCTTAAATTCAAATGTTATTATTTTTGGACCCTCCATAATAGCTTTCTCATGTATTGGCCTCTGCTGGTCTACCATGTCCTTGTGGGCTGCCAGGTTTTTGTGCATTGCACTAGAAATCATTTAATCAGATTTGAAAAACAAAATGTTTCTCATCAATACCTCAAAAAAAAAGCACATTTTACTAAAAAACAACAAGTAATGTATTTGCTAGTTATCTATCTCCAGTCTTAGTCAAGTGTCAAGTGATAAATACTAAGTTAAAGTCAAATCAAGTCTTTTATCAGTGTTTGTCAAGCATGTCTCAAGTTCTCATAGTTGCACCTCATGGCAAAGGCAAAGATGTTGCATCAGCTGAGACATGTCATTTCTATATGTCATGATTCTGAATATCAAATTTGTAAGGCTGAAGTGTGCAATTAATATGTGTTTGAATTTCTTGATATAGTTAATCTTTTATTGGACAGAATAACAAGTGTGTCGAATGAGACACTGATCCTGTTGCTTGTTTTTGGTTGTTTGTTCTGATGGCTGCAGTGATATCATGTGGTTCTCCACTCCGTTTTAACCTTTCAGTAAAAATACCTCAAATTGCAGGTATCCATGTTTGGTTCTAATATTTCACTTCCCATTTTTTGGCTTGTGGTGAAAGGTCCCTGTAGAGATAGAATGGGCGTTGTGTGCTAGTTAGAATTTATTTTTATAACCAGAGAGATTATCTCAACCTTTTTTTGTGAAACTCCAGTGCTTTATATATATCAGTATAGGTATTATCCACATTAACTGCATTACTACTGCTTTCACTATTGCTCCTCCAGGCTATGATATAGGCTGTAGTACTCCAGTCCAGCCTGAAGACCACGTTTTTGAAGTCTTGCACTTGCCTTGGTCTTGTGGGTTGTTGGACTCAGATTTTTCTTGGTTTCGGGCTCTGTTATTGAGAACTGGCCAGGTTGTTCCTGGCTGCTGATTCTGGATCAGTTGCAGTCTGCAGAATGTGGCTTTAGTCTACCAACACCATGAGTTTTTTTTTTTTTTTTTTGGACTGACATGAACATAGCATTGCCCTGGTTCTCTCTTCAAAAAAGTAAGATAATCTTCACAAATGAACACCACTTTTATGAATTTTGACGCCCAAATGCAATCGCCAGAGGTAAAAAGCAAATGTTATAAGGCTATAAATGAACTACACTGCGGCTGTATGACTAAACATCTCCACCAAAACGAAATTGTAAAGCTGTGTTTGACACAGTTAAGCGTGTTGAGGCTATATAGTCTCATTTACCTGCTTGTTAGCAAATGATTCACCAGTGGGGTATTTGCGGACATATTTTACACCATAGAACAAAACGTGAACATCTTTTAATCTTGTCTTAACCACGCACCTTATTTCAAGCATCTTACCAAAAACATCTTCAAAAACCCTATTAGATTTGAGATAAGGGAATCGGAACTGCTGAAATGCTAATTTTAAGACTCATTCCACTGTTGCGCCAATTTTGCAGTCTAGACAGGCTTTGAGCTCCTCACTTGCTACCAGAGTTTTTGAACATTAACATCACTTACAGACAATCACAAGCTTGCTACCTAAGCTAGCGAGACAAAATATCCGCCGACTCCACCGTAATGAAATCGACCACAAAATGGTTGTGAACATGGTTTGCTCTGGCCTTGCCTTTGATTTGGTCTCTACTGCGTTTGGACTTGCTCTTGACTCAGACTGGACTGGGCCTGGTCCTGGACCTGACTTGGACTCAGTTAAGTTGGTTTTGACTCCTGCCCTGCTATGGTGGTCATCTGCACCCTTGCCTGGTTAAGGAAGTGACCATGAGTATCAACTGGACACATATTCAGCTTGATTTAAGTATTGTCTAAATTTGGTCACTGTTGCTGAGACAACAACATGAAAAACACAATTTCCCGAATCTTTCATAATGACAAATACTGCTGTGGTTGTCCTCATCACAGGTGCAGGAGGTCCTCTGCTTCCACATGGAGGTAAGCTGATTGTTGGCCTGATGACAAACTACTGTACGAACTTGAACTGAACTTTGATAGATCCGCATGCTTGCATATTATGAGGAAGCCAAACTGAATGTTTCACATTAATGGTAACTCAGCAAGAAAAACACTGTTTGGCAAACACGTGTACATTTTTAAGGTGTACCTGCAAACCTTGGACTGTTTGAACTTTAGCGGAGCCCAGCGTGACCTCAAAGTCTGTGCCGTGTATGTGCACATGATTTCCTTGAAATTAGGCAGGCTGATGAAGCATGGACTCTGGAGGGCCCAATCATGACTAGGACTGTACTATGGCAAAGAGCCTACTGTTAAGTATTGGTTGGCAATGATAAAACTGCAGTCCCTCGAATCAGTCTGTCTGTGCTGTTTTCATGACACTCGAAATAACATTGAATTCCCCTGAAAGAGCACATAAAACAAAACATTCTGGGGCCAAACTTTTACTCACCAAATCTCCCAGGCCACATACTTACAGGCAGTGCGCAATGTCTGTGCGGCAAAATATGGGGAGTTTAAGATTGTAAATGTTGAAAAAGTTTAAGCAAACAAACCAATGTGTTTTATTGTGCTGCCAGCTCCCTTACAAGTGAAGCTGACAGCTCATTTCCTGCACGAGGGGATAGCCAAATAAATGAAGCATTTGATGAGGCAAGGCAAATGCCACGCATGCTGGCCGCCTCTCCTGATTAGATTAAAATGCAGCCATGTTGCTTTTGATCACGGAGTGATGACAGACTTGTAGGGGCAGATTAGCAGCTCTCAATACCAACGGTGGGTCTGTGGATCTGGCTCCCTGCTGAAGAGGTCAAGTTTGGCACAAGCCACACACCTGCTTATAACTCCAGTTCAGTATCACAGGGCCCTCCAGCGGCCACGGGAGGTGCAACTATAGAGTACTTGTGTTGAAAGGTTTTCATCACCCCTTAGGTAAAAGTGAGAGATGGAGCAGGGACCCCGTACTACATATATTTTATAAAACTGAGTTGCATATTAAACTGGACCTACAATAATGTGTAATGTGGTCTTAAATCCCATGTGTAAATATACCATTTTATGGTACATTGCAAACAATGCTAAGATATTAAGATAATAAATATTGGTAGATTAATAAATTTATACATCATGTTTGTGTCTGAGGTAGGAATTGTTGCACCTAGTAATTTTTTTCTCGATCAATCTAATGATATTTTTTTTCAATTAGTTGATTAATCTAACAACATATTTATTGACTATTCCAAAGATTATTTTTTTATAAGTTGATTAATATAAAAATTAAGTTTACAAAGAATAAAAACTTGCCTCATTAATTTCTTAACAATTTTTTTCAATAATTTTCTCCTAAAAACAATGATAATACCAGCATATTTTAAAATTAGCCATATTTTCATGCCACTGCTGTATTAGTGATTAATGTTAGCTAACTAACATCATTCATGGATAGCAGTTAGCCTATCATTAATGTTGTGTACCGTCAATTTTTTTTTTCCTTTTTTTTTAACAGATAAGCCATTTTATCGTGCTAATAATGTGGTAGATTCGTGTTACAGTGTAACATACTTAAATTTCCAAACACTAATTTGGCCGCTCCAGTGCAGTAACTCTGAGGTGCCTGTAAGGTTTGCAGACCCCCTTTTGAAGATACAGGGACTAAAACCTCAAACCTGAAATTCCATATTTACATGTGTCTGGGCACTTTGTACTTAAACAGGGACAGGAGGAACTGCGCTTGGGACAGGAGGAGTTCCTGGAGGTACGGGAACTGGAGCTGCAGTGCCTGCTGGAGGCAAGACACACACAACACATCATTTTTACCTGCTCGCTCATTTTTTATTTCAGTGTGCACTGTTTATGTTTGTCAAACTGTGATTTCTGCCTCCCAATGACTTGCAATACTGTTCCCACTGACGTTTCAATTTTTACTTCAATGCTTTAGGAACAGTACAGCATTTCATACCCCAAAGTGGCTCTTTGTCTGGTACAGTGGAATTGATTTTTCTAACTAAGAAAACCTTACTGTGTGCTTCAAACAGTTCTTTTTCTGGTATAATAAAGTAAAAACTTTAACAGTGTATAGAGTCTTTGGGAGGTGGGAATTCTACTTATGGTTGTTTGGTCTCAGCACTTAACAAGAAAGATGTTTGTATGCTTTCACACTTGTTTGATGATCTAAGTACTATTTAATCTCTTTTTCAGTACCTGTTATTCCTCAGACAGGCCTTCCAGGAGGTGGCGGTGGTGCTGGTGGTGCTGGAGGAAAGAAAGCTGCCAAAGTCCCAGGTTTTGTAGACTCAACAATATGCTCACATGGCTGAGGGCAGACAGGATGCAGTTCACTAGGAAGCAGATCAATTTCATTTTTCCATTGCATGTGGCAGATGTTTGGTGTGCTTGGAATTGTTTTTAAATATGTTAATTATTGGCAAAATACAGTTGTTTATATTGGCTGTCTTCATGTGAGATTATAAACCAGCTTCCTCTACATCTGTATACTTTCAAACAAAACTTTCATACAAAACAGAAACTGAAATAAAAGCTATTCACACTGCACTTTAAAGGAATACCTCACCCACAAATGATGGCTTGTATATCAGTTAGTCATGCTATGTTACCTTGAGCTTGTGAAGAAAACTTACTTATTGTCTACTGATTGGCTGTGGCAGGTGTAGGTGTGCCTGGACTTTACCAAGGTGGACTGGTGCCAGGACAAGGTTTGACTCTTTCATCGATCAATCTTAAGCATTATTTGTAATTATTTGTCAAGTGTTTCACCATGTGAGTGATCAGTGCACTTGCAAACAAACACTGGGATTTAATGATGCTCATTTTCAAAGAGAAATTGCTTATGACTCCTTCAGGATTTGGTGGACGTGGTGTTCTGCCTGGAGTGGCCACTGGAACTGACCTTAATCCTAAATCAAGTAAGGTTTAGTGTTGGCTGATTTTGGATTTCATTAGACACCATTGAATGGCACTTGTATTCTTTTTAATTTTTTAGCACTGTTTTATTGCACTTTAAAAAAATGAAAACACAGGGAACAGAGCAGTTCTACATAAGTAAAACTATTGAAAAATATAAATACATTAATACAGTAATACAAAGATATCTTCAATGGAACACATACAAAACCAAAGACTGAATGAATTAATTCATAAAATAAAATAAATAAAAAATATCAGTAGTTGTCAAGGAACATTATACACCAACAACTTTATAGTCTGTATGCAGCTTATCCAAAGTGTCATGCTGCAGGAACAAAACGGCACAGTGTTTACTTAGTTAAAAGGCCAGGGTTTAGTTTACTGTGTTTGTTGTATTGCTGAAACTCTGTCTAGTATTTACATTTTCAAACAATGATCTTTCACCTGCATCCCTGACTGGATTATGCGATTTTCTAATGCAGTTGGAGGAGGAGGACAAGGGGGTCAAGGACCAGGTAACTTTATGATTGTTGCTGTATTACAAACAAATTTATCTGTATCATTGTTACTGACTGATCAAGATTTGCATTTATTTCCTTCATTACAGGAGGCCGTGGGTATGGGGGGCCGATGCAGCCAGGAGTGTTTCATGGATACCCCCTTAAATCACCCAAATTGCAAGGTGTGATCTGAATCTTTAGTCTTATTCAGAAATGGTATTATTCTAATCATATGATGTTATATGTTCACAGAGAATTTTTGAACTTTGGTGATGTTACAGTTCTTTTTTCTCCAGCACACAGACATACTTATTTGCATTATGGCCTGATAACCAACGGGCACTTCTATGGGTATCACCCTAAAGTTTTCTATGGTGGGTTTACGACTGGTAGATTTTAAAGACAGAAGTCTGTCTTTGGGGATTTCTGATGGTCCCAAAAGCAGAACATTTTCGCCATTGCCTGCTTGCAGAGAGCCCAACAGCTACGCTGCTGTGCTCCTGCAGGGGATGAGACAATCCCAAACGCTGCTGCTAAACTTTGCTGCAATAGAGTAAGCTTGCCAACTCACCCATGTTCATCAGGGTGCTACAAAATCTCTTAAATGTAAGGATGACAGGTTTATAAAACTAAATTTATGCAAAATAATTTATTAAAGGGCTCTTGATAATGATAGTAAAAACGTAAAGAGAGAGTGTCCAGACGATTGCCCATAGTCTTGAGCCAAACTCCATCCAGAGGTTTTCATATTATAGTATATTTAGACATCTGATGAGTCTGGTATACTGTACATTTGTTCATGAGGATTACTAAGTAAAATGGCTTGCCAATCAAAATAAAGACATTTATGTTATGTGATGGCAGGTAAAGCTGCATAAGTTTAGCATCACTGCAGACAATAGACAAATGAATGATGCAACATAACTAAGTGCTTTGTAAGAGACTTTCTGGATTTACCAAAAAAGTATAAAACAAAAAAAATCTGAATATTTAGCTGAAAAGCATAATTCTGCCGAAGCAATGAACTACATGGCTAACTCTTACTGGGACTCACAAATCTCTGCAATGACTAAATGAAGTCATTTCCGCTGTATTTTAAAGGTCCAGTGTGTAGGATCTAGTGGCATCCAGTGGTGAGACTGCAGAACTAAATCTTTTGCCATGTGCAGGCATATAGGATAACTAAGGTGGCTGATGTGAAAATAAATGCAAATAGCCCTATTTAGAGCCAGTGGTTAATATGTCTGTGCTGGGCCACTGTAGAAAATGATGGGCATTGTGGGAGAGGAGCTGCTTCCCATGTAGATATAAGTGGTTCATTCTCAGGTAAAGAAAACCTAACATTTCTTATTTTCAGGTGATTATCAACTAATGAAATCATAGTTTTCGTAGTGAATATTAGATTTCATTTCTGCCAATAGATGCCCCTAAATCCTACACACTAGACCTTTAAAGGATTATGGACTGTCTTTGAGCAATTAAGTCAAATTAATTACATTTAAGGTATGAGCAATATCCCAGAGGATTTTTATTTTAGACACAGTAGTTATTTACTTTGTTGCTTATTATTATGTGTGTATGCGCAGAATCTTTCTGGCTCTTCTTCTCTCAAATGTTGTATGTCTTTTCAGGAGCCTATGGAGCAAAAGCTGGAGGTGGCAAACTACCTTTAGGTAAAGATTTTTTCTAAAACATTAAATAATTATTTGGTATTTTGGTGTTTGGTATAACTGTGGCATCAGTTCACTGATTAATGATGTGTCACATTACAATGTTTCAGGTTATGGCTATGGTAATGGTGGCACTGGGTCACAGCCTGGATATCCTGTTGGAACTGGTGAGTGTTTTTACAAATATACAGTTAACTGATATGGAGTAGAAAGGTAGTGAAGACTGAAGAATGCTCAATGGGGTTTTTCTTGTGTTATGTTTTTTTTTCCATTACGCAGGAGTGGGGCCCGGGGGCATCTCACCTGCTCAGGCTAAAGCTGCCAAATATGGTAATCTAATACATTTGTTACCCAGACAATGCTTTTTTTCAAGAAAAATGATACATGTTATGTAGCTTAAATACAGAACATATTTGTATTTTACTAAAGTCAGTGCTCCCTGCTCCAGGTGTAGGTGGCACAGGTGGTATTGGTGGCATTGGTGGCGTTGGTGGTGTTGGGGGTGTTGGAGGTCTTGGTGGAACCGGTGGACTGTATCCAGGGCAAGTGCCAGGAGGTAAGATATCTAGCAAACATCATGAACAAAATAAAAGAGCAAAAGAGTATAGCCATGTTTGCACCCTCATAACCCTCTTAACTTTTATTGTCAGTGAATAACCTCTTCAATAGTTAAATGTCTTTTTGTTCTGCAGGAGTTGGGGCTGGGGGCCTCTCACTTGCTCAAGCTAAAGCTGCTAAATATGGTAGTTTACCACATTCATTACCAGTACAATGCTTTCAATGCTATGAAGAAAAAGCAGTACGGAAAATATTTGATTCTTACATAAATCTGTGCTTTTTACTTCAGGTGTTGGTGGCGTTGGTGGTGTTGGTGGTGTTGGTGGTGTTGGCGGTGTTGGTGGTGTTGGTGGTGTTGGCGGCACTGGTGGACTGTTTCCAGGGCAGGTGCCAGGAGGTACGATATCTAGAAAATTACATAAAAATCTAAACTAAAACTTTATTGCCAAGTTAGTGGCCTCATTACTGAGAAGTTCATTACATTCTGTTTTTCTCTGTACTGTAGTTTTAAAAATGTTATAAAATGCATACCTATGTTTGAATATTTTACAGCGGGATATGGAGCTGGGTCGAAGGCTGCTAAATATGGTAAGAACATTAATGATTTTGTATCATGGAAGCATGTTTAAGATGAAATTGTTGCACAAGATTTTTCATCATTTATTCACTCATCCTTTAGGTACCTAAAAAGCATAACAAGTTAGAAATTTTACCTCAAGTTTTATAAGAACTTCTCCTTTCATATTGGTCTGGAGGCATACCAGGTGGTGTACCGGGAGGAGTACCAGGAGGAGTACCAGGAGGAGTACCAGGTGGTGTACCAGGTGGTGTACCAGGAGGAGTACCAGGTGGTGTACCAGGAGGAGTACCAGGTGGTGTGCCAGGAGGGCTACCAGGAGGTGCACCAGTGGTTGGTGGATATTCACCAGCAGCCAAAGCCGCTAAATATGGTATAGTATATAATTGACATTATCATATTTAGCTTAACATTGTATCAGCTCTTTAACTTGTACTTCTTCAAAAGTACAAAATACTTTCTCTATGTGTATTAAGTATTACTTTTAATGATGTGGAGGCGCAGGAGGCCAATTAGGAACTGGAGGACTAGGAGGCACCGGAGGACATTTAGGGACAGGAGGACTTGGAGGACTGGGAGGAGGACTTGGAGGAGGTGGAGGATATTCTGCTGCTGCCAAAGCTGCTAAATACGGTATGGGGATTTCGTTTGTGAAATAAAGATAAAATCCAAAAGGGGTCAAAAAGTCTGCCTTCCCATGTGGTCAGTTGATGAACAAAAGAACAAAAAAACCCTGTGAAGTGGTAACTCTTGAGTTCCTTCTTTAAGTGTGTTTGTGTTTGAGTGTTTTTCTATGTTGTGTAAAGGTGCCGGTTAGTTAAAAAGAATGTTAATTTGCAGGCACTAACATCAGCTTAGTTTTGGCAAAGCCAACTACCCAATAACCTTTCCGCAAAGAGAGTACAACAATCACCTCATTGAATAAAGACAAATCAATACATATATTGACGGAAGTGAAACAGTCTTGTTTAGTCTGTACAGTTGTACTAATGCTTTTCCCAGTTGTTACGTTAGCTGTACATGAATGCAGGGAGGTTTCGGTATGGTGCCTTGTTAGCCGGCAGTTATCCGTCGTGGATGAGCCTGGTTTAGAAGAGTCGTTCCGATGCAGTTCAGTTAATGAGGTTTTTTTTTTTTTACTAATGTTGTTACTTCTTTGCTTGTGAAGTGTAACTCGTCTAATCTTCTCTACTGCTAAAAAGAGGTCTTTGTCTGCTTGAAGCAGGCCACATGTGGTGAACAGAGCTAGGCTCTAGAGGTGCAGCAGTGACCCAACTTGCTGGGGGTCTCAGGAGAAAATTGAGAACAGAAAGCAGAGACTTTTTTTGTTGGCCTGATGATGTTGTAGGTCACATTGCCACAGTGATCAATTTTGTTTGATCAACGACTCAATGTGCAGGTTTTTGCACAAAGGTTTCAAAAATATATGATTGTTGGAAACTGAGTTGATTTGTCTGTCCTTTGTCTGAAAAACAAAAGGGCTTCAGTTGCCATTTTGAGATAACTAAACTCACAGTACACAATCTTTTTTTTTTTTTTTTTTTTTTTTTTTTTTATTAATGTATGTACCAACATACAATGATTACAAAGATAATATTACTTATAAATTTCCATATATACCAACACCTACACCATACACTGTGCGCACTCTTGGTACACTAGAGCCACCCAAAAAAAAACAAACATTCAAACACTTTATATTCATACCTACATATATACCAAAGATTTGACATAATCTCTTCTCATCATGCAAGTTCCTTATACATATCTAAATTCGTATATTTCATTTTTATACATACACAGCTTTAATTTATTTAAGTTTTTTTTTTTTCTTCCTTTCTTCTTTCTTCTTCCTTTCTAACCCAAAATTAATCATACACAGTAATGCTTTTATAATAAATTTGTACCCAGCAAATGAAAAGAAATGGTTGTTTTAGTCTCTTATTTGAATCCAAAAATTATTCAGAGTATGTCCCAGAATATTTTTTCCCATTTTTTTGTGAGTGCATAATTTGCCTAGATTTGCCGCTATGACTTTTTCAAGTGTGAATTTTGGTGTAATTTATTTTAAATCTAGTTATACATAGATCTTCCTTTGATTTCCCTTTAAAATTAAGATTTTTCCCCACAAAATATATTGTATTCACTACATTGATTTGAAAGTTCTCAAACTCTCCAAACATCAATGCTAATGGGACAAATGTCTATTTTAATTTTGAATTCAAACAACCATTTCTGAACAGCCATCCAAAATTGGGCCACATATGCAAAAGTAAAACAGATGCATTAAATCTTCCTCTTCAACCCCACAGAATCTGCACCACGAGCTTCCTGTGATGTTACATAATTTAAGATGCTTATTAGTTGCTATAATCTATAAAATATCTTTAGTTGAAACATCCTTGAGTAAGTGTCTATAGCACTAACATATATATTCCTAAAATAGTGTTTCCAAAGAATAGGAGGTTGAATTCATCTTCCCATTTCCTGCAGATTCTATGGGGGAAAAGGTTGTCCCAGATGTATGTAAATAAAACATGTATATCTTTTTGTTTATGTTCCTCGTTTTGCCATGCATTGCACCTACTCTGTGGTTTATATACTAATAACTTAATTTTTCCTTTTATCGCTTGTTTCCATTTAATTGGTATTGCAGATAATAATTGATTATACTGGAATTGTTTGACACAAACTCCAAATCTACTACAAAACTCTGAATATGAGAACATTTCACCAGAAGTATTAATAAGATCATTGATAAACATAACTGCTTGTAAACATGTATTCCACAGGAAAGGTTGACCATTTATTAATATATTAGAATTCATCCATAATAATTGATTTTGAAACTCATAAACGCCATCTGAGGATAGTATTGGAAATTTAGCCATGATTTCAATGCATCTTTGAAGAATGTGGATATGCCATCAAGGTTGTTTTGTAATATATAATCAATATGGGTATTTTTAACTGAAAATAGATAAATAGTTTACTTTTTGAAAAATTCATATTTATTTGTTAATCCAAGGCTAGATATCCAGTTTGATTAAGATAGATTTTTTTATCCATGAGGCTTTCAGAGATTCATTCATCATCTCTAGATTTTTTAAATTGAGTCCCCATTTTCTAGTGAATTGTACATTTATTGTCGCTTAATCTTATCTGGTTTATTGTTCCAGATAAATTTAAACATTTTTTGTTCAAAAGTTTTAGAAATGATTTCTCTGGGGAAGGGATTGTAATCATTAAATGCACAAATTGTGGAATGACTAAAGAGTTTATTAATGTAACTTTACTCATTAAGGATAAAGGAATTCCTCTCCATGGAAGTAATAGTTTCTCCACTTTCTTCATTCTATTTTCATAATTGAATTTTACTGTCTTTTAAATTATTAAATATATGTATACCCAGAATTTTAACATCATTGTTCTGTCCATTTCACTGGTGCTGCAGATTTTAACTGATAGTCTGTTCCAAGAATATTTCCTAGTCTCATAATTGCACATTTCTCGTAGTTTGCTTTAGCCCTGAATGAATTGAGAAATATATTCAATTCTTTAATTAGCTCATTGAGAGATTCTTCTTCTGGTTGTAAAAAGAAAGTTACATCATCGGCATACATTGTGAGTTTACATTCTCTATTGTGCAATTGCAGACCTTTTATTGCTACATTATTTCTGATTCTGATGGCCAATATTTCCATACATAAAATAAATAAATAAGGTGATAGAGCACAATTTCGCCGGACTCCTCTAGATAGTGCAATACTGTCCGATAAATATCCATAATTTAGTATTTTACTGGTTGGTTGATTATAAAAAGTCTGTACCCATCTTATAATATTTTTCCCAAAAATTAAAAAAACTTAAGTGTATTGTAAATAAAATTCCAGTTTACTTTGTCAAAAGCCTTTTCCAAATCTGAGATAAACAGAATACCAGGTTTATTATATGTTTGACAATCTTCTATTAAATCGATGATGTGTCTAATATTTTCACCAATGAATCTACCTTTTGCTAAATCCTACCTGCTCATGATTTATGATATTGCCTATAACCTTTTTTTATACGTGAAGCTATACATTTAGCAAGTATGCGTTATCACAGCAAAGTAATGTTAAGGGCCCCAATTTTCCATTTTTGTTGGGTCTTTATATTGGCCATCAGAATTTTGTTTCAACAGCAGCTTAAATGACACCTTGTTTTTGTGTTTCTGACAGAAACCATTGACATAAGAGTAATTAAATGAAGCTAAAAGATAAGTTTTGAGTTCATTGAAGAAGGTGGAATATACCTCATCGGAATACCATCCAAACCACTAGCTTTACCCGAGAGAAAGATCTAACAGCCTCGAGGATTTCATCTTCCGTTAAATCTCCCCTCACAAGATTGCTGTAGTTCTGTTGTAAGTTCGCACTCTATTGACTCCGGGAGGAAAATATTGTAGTTGCAGGATTCTGTGTTTTCCTGCTAAAATAGTTTTGAAAATATTCCACTTCCATATTTAAAATCTCTTGAGGGTTTATAATAGTACTGTTTGGTGTAGTTAAGCTGGTTATATTTTTTTAGCTATATTTCTTTGCTGTAGTCTTAAAAACTGTAAAGTACATTTTTCCCCCTGCTCCATCCATACAGCCTTAGATTGGGTTATTTGGCCTCATGGCACGTTCATAGTATATGTTCTCTAGCTCATCTTGTTTTTGTTCTAATATTTCAGAGAGCTCCTGTGAATAAGCTTTGTCTATTTCCTCATTTAGTTCTTTTAATTTCTTTAATTAGACCATTTTCTTTTTGTGTAGTTTTTTTTTTTTAATTGATGATTTTTTATACAGTGTCCTCTAAAGGCAATTTAAATGCGCCCCAAACGATATGAGGTGATTGGCTGTTTTTTCATTTATCTGAAGAATTCATTTATGAACTGTTTTGTATTATCAATAAATTCTGGGTTATTCAGAGAGATTTATTAATTTCCAGTATCCTTTTCCCTCGCGGGTATTCTGATGTTATTATTTTGAGGCATACTATAGAGTGATCCGATCTCAGTTTTTCACCAATATAAGATTTTGTTATTTTTGAAACCAAAGAAAAGGATATAAGGAAATAATCAAGTCAAGCTAGCCTGCTTCCTCTCACGCCAGGAATATCTTATGGACCCTGGGTTCAAACCTCCATATATCCACTAAATCTAATGATGCTTTTCACTTCTATTTCAATTAAAGCTTGTGGGTGGTTATTAATAGTAGTTGTACCGGCTCTGTCCATTTTTATGTTCAGAACAGTATTAAAATCTCCTGTTATGATTACCTGTGATTTCACAGTATTAACTTGCTTGAATATATTTTCAAAAAAAACTGCATTATCATCATTAGGGCCATATAAGTTGATTAACTGTATGTTCAAATTATCAATAGTTAGGTCCATGATTATCCATCTGCCTTCTGAATCTGATAGTAAATTATGAATAGTGTAAGGCAGATCTTTTTTAAGCATAATCATAACTCCTCTGCTGTTACTTGACTGTACAAAAGTAAATTTCACCATCCCATTCCGACCTCCAGAGTGCTTCTTTTTCAGGTGTTGAATGGGTTTCTTGCAGACAAAAAATTTTTATATCAGATTTATCTTTAAGCCACGTAAATACTTCTTGTCTTTTGGTACAGCTTGCCAACAGTACACAATCTTACAAGTCCAGATTAAAGTCGCAAGAATAAAGAAATAATTGGTGGAGTCTGGTGGTCCCAACACATCTTTTGTATTTCTTTACTCAAGTCCCTCTTGCAAAGGAGATCCTGATCTAAATGATGTTACTTAATTAGTTAAATGTAATGCACGTGCTATGTATAGTTTGTATGTTTCCATGTAGCTGATCAGATGGCTTCCTTTTTAGACAATTTTCATATGCATGAGTTTTGACTGCAAAAACAGGATGCCAAAATGTGATTTTAGTTGAACTTAAAGTCTTTCACTGTGAAAACAGTAAGATTTCAGGTTTTACAGATGTACAATCAAATGTTTATTTTGTTCATGCTGCCTATATGAAATTTAAATATGTGTGGTGGTAAATCGTTCTAGACTATACAGTAAACTCATTACTTAAGGTAACAAAACCAAACTGGATTATTTCACTGTGCTCATAAATGCATCTTGCTCCGATTTGTTCTTTAATTGCCAGCACACTCAATTAAATTGACTGTGTTTAAACATGGAGCTAGCTTTACATAAATAGACTAATGAGATGAACCTGTTTTGCACAGGGGTGGGAGGATTAGGCACAGGAGGACTGGGAGGAACAGGAGGACTTGGAGGCACAGGAGGATTTGGGGGAACTGGAGGTCTGGGCGGCACAGGAGGAGCAGGAGGAGGATACTCTGCTGCTGCCAAAGCTGCTAAATATGGTAATATAGATTGCTATTATTAATATCAAATATCATAACTTGTTATGTCTCCCTATGGATGAATATGATTTCTAGCAGTAGTACCCAGCTATGTGTGAGCCAAAGGCCATGACAGAAACCCCAGAGGTGCTTAGATTGATATAAAGGGTTTAAGATCACAAGCAATAGTCCTGCTGTCGTACGGTATTTTTTTACAGCTTTGATACTGATACCTTTGAAACACCCAGCAACTCTACAGTTTTGATGATGCTCAACGCTGGCCCCGTAGCTCCTACTATTACAACTGAAATACAGCCAGCATGATAACATTTTAAGATGCAAAGCCCATGAGATTGGGGTGATATTAAATACACCTATTTATATAGTTCGAAGAAATGACCCAAAAAACAGAAAGAAATTAGTAAAAAGTTACAAGAAATATACCTATAAATATTATTACATTATAAAAAAATTATTAGGAAAAAAGTAATAAACAAACAAGGAAATGGCCTGGGAAAATAGTGCTAAAACCTGAAATGAAATAATCAGTATAACACAGTATATATTCCCACTGTGATATAACTTTACATATAAAATTTTAATAATTTTAAATCTATATTTTTTTAAATATGATTTTAAGCTAATTTTCTTGTCACCTTTTACTAATTTCTTTCAATTTGTGGGACATTCTTGGCAAGTTGTTGTTTGTCTTTTTTATACCATGTTTTTGACAGATATCAAACCAATTTGTTTCAGATTCACGTTTGTAATAGCTTGTGAAAGCTGTTTGAATGCAACACAAGAGAACTGATGTTGATCCAGCTTCTAAAGGGTTAAACGATACCACTAGATTAACATGGAAATATTTGTCCTCCATAGGAGTAGGAGGACTAGGAGGAGTGGGTGGACTAGGAGGAACAGGAGCACTGGGAGGTGGAGGACTTGGAGGTGGAGGACTGGGATACTCTGCTGCTGCTAAAGCTGCTAAATATGGTAACTGGAATTCATTCTTTGGAATATTACAGATCAAAACCATCACATTTTCAGTAGTATTATACGTGAGTGTGCATGATTATGTGATTTTTTAATTTTACTTATTTATTGTTTTGTATTTAAGGTCCAGGTGGGGCAGGGGGAGTTCCTGGTGGTGGTGCAGGTGCAGGAGTTATTCCCGGAGGAGTACCATTTTTACCAGGATATGGATGTAAGAATGGTCCACATAGATAGATCGATAGATAGATAATTGCTTTAGCTTAAGTTTTACGATCACGTTTTAATCCAACCTCTGTTTGGCATGTTGTGTTACAGCTTTGGCTGCTGGTGCTAAACCTCCTAAATATGGTGAGTCTTTGCCATTTGACAGAGTTTATTGTTTACCATGTCTTGTCTCGTGTATTTCTCAGTCCTTATCTACTCATTGATTTTCATGTAGAACACTATAATATGCAGCTGATGTTTCAGTCATGAGTTTTGAAAGATTGCACCTCAGATGTATTAATGAAATTAATTTGGTTTGTAAGAATGATAATGACAGTAGATGGAGAAAAAAAACTCCAGCTGTAATCTTTCATTCATAGAGGTGCAGGAGATTAGATCTTTATTCACTCCCCAACAGGAGTCCCAGGAGCAGGCCTAGGAGGGGGCGGAGTTCCAGGTGGAGCAGGACAGGTTCTTCCTGGGTTTGGCGGCTATGGTGGTAAGTTGTAAAATTGCTGTTTTTTTATGATAATTTAATATGATGTAATGGATTCTCTGTCGCAGACATTATGTTGCCTCCTGTCAGGTTATGGAGCTGGTGCTGGAGTCAAACCCCCAAAGTATGGTAAGATGTTTTCTTTAAGTTATTGCAAGCCTCTGGGCCAGCAATAGCTTTGGCTGGAGCTGTTTTTCGGGCTGCTCATAAGCGTGATAGCTCAAGAATTTCTTCAAATTCAAATCAAAATGTGTACTCAAGAAGAGTACAGTGAGTGGTCACTGTGACTTCACAAAACATGTTTATAGCCATAACTCAAGAATTCATATGTAATTATGACAAGACTTCACACAATTATCTAATAGCAAATAATGATGACCTGATGACATAATATTCAAAAGGTCAAAGGACAGGGGCGCCCAGCAGCTCAGCTGGTAGCATGGGTGTCCCATGTGCAGAGGCTACGTCCTTACTGCAGCGACCATGGGTTTCATTCAGGCCTTGGCCCTTTGTTGCATGTCATTCCCTCTCTTTCCTCCTTTCACGCTTAAGTTGTACTATCAAATAAAAGTTCCAAAAATAATTTTTTAAAAAAATCAGTCAAAGGTCTACTTCAGTGCAACATCAGAATTTTCTGCATTAACACTTTCCTAGCTATTACTTGAAGTCATATCTCAGGAACCAAGGGGGAGATATTTGGTGAGATACTGAATAATCATCTGAATCACCTTTACACTTTCTCGACCTTAGACTGTATGTTAATGAGATGACGATAATTTTGTGCAAGAGACAAATATGTAAATGTTTAGCAGCATTAATTAGAGTGCATGAGTAAATATAGTATTTCATCAAAATATTTCAGTAAGACAAGGGCCCAGTGTAGGATTTAGACTGTTAGAGGAGTACCTGGTGTGGTACGAGGAGTTGAGGGAAACCACAGTAGAAATAAGCATAAAATTACATTAATACAACTCAGTCAAGACATTTTCTTATGCAAATGTTTAATTTTACAATGATAACTGCAACATATCCTACTAATTACGAGACTTTATTGACTGTTAACTAATGATGCAGCCTGCTTGAATTCCCTTCAATAGGAGTTGCAGGAGGTGCTGGACAGGGGTTAGGAACAGGAGGAGCAGGAGGAGTTGCAGGACTTGCTGCTGCAAAAGCTGCTAAATACGGTAGGTAAAGTAAGCGCTGCACATTCAGAGACATTTTCTTGTGAATAAACTAATGCTGATAGGAAGGGTACAATTTTTAAATTGAATTGCAGGAGGAGCTGGAGCAGGGTTTGGACCAGGACAACTGGGAGGAGCAGGAGGAGGTTTTGTACCAGGGGTAGGAGGTGGACAATACTCTGCTGCAGCAAAAGCAGCTAAATATGGTATAATACATAAGCACACAATTATAATACATTAAGAGACATTCAGTAGTGTTTAAGCACATTTTTATTATTATAACATTTTTAATAATAAGAAATATATTTTCTCATTTATCTTATCCAATGTTTAATTTGATTTTACAAACAAAACTAATCATGCAACCTTATCTATTTCTCTGAATTAGGAGTTGCAGGAGGAGCAGGAGGAGCTGGAGCAGGGTTAGGAACAGGAGGACTGGGAGGGACAGGAGGAGCAGGAGTTTTTCCTGGTGCAGGACTAGGAGGTGGACAGTACTCTGCTGCTGCAAAAGCTGCAAAATACGGTATAATACATAGCTCACAAACACAAATTACACATTCAGTGATGTACATCTTTATTCTGTGTTGCTTTATGTTATCCAAATTTATATTTAATTTTATTCTTTGGTGCATGAACTACACGTTCATACACATGTATACTAATTTTTCCATTTCCACCATGCTGTGGCATGACTTTTTCGAGTTATTCGTACATACGTCCCATTCGTGTGAAGGCATTATCTCAAGAGCACCTTAAGGGAATTTCTTCAAATTTGGCAGAAATGTCCACTTGAATTCTATGATGAACTGATTAGATTTTGGTGGTAAAAAGGTTAAAGTCAGTATGACCCTGTCTGTCTCATTCTTGTGAACATGATATCTCAAAAAATCTTGAGGGACTTTCTTTAAATTTGGCACTAACATCCATTCTGAGTCTATAAATCCAGTCTTGTCTTGTGCTGATTTTAATAGGGAGGGCAAAATTATAGGGCACTGTACAATTGATCAAACTTGCTCTATTTCTGTTAATTAGGTGTTGCAGGAGGAGCTGGAACAGGGTTAGGAGCAGGGCTGGAAGGGACAGCAGGGACTGGAGGAGGTGTACCCACAGGGGTTGGGGCTGAAGGTACTGCATGTGTATGAGGAAACAGCAGAAGTACTGTTCTTTATCCATAGTTATCACACAAAATGATTGTGTTCAGTGTTGATACTGATAAGGGTATGTTTTTTGCAGGATATCCGGGAGGTGTGAAACCACCAAAACTTGGTAAGGAGAACCTGGAAACTCTGGCAATCATTTAGTCACATTAAACTAATAAAAATGTCCATCATCTGCTTACAATTTCCATCCAGCTTAAGGAAGGTAGCTGATACGTCAGGTGTACTCAACTTGCTCTTCCTGGGGGCTAATATTGTGAAATGACAGGAGGACGCAAACATTAATAATAATTATATAATAACTAAACTTTTGTCATTTGCTGTCCCCATCTTTGCCAAGAGTCAAATTTATTTGCAGCAGCCCTGCGCAGGTCAGGTGTAGGCAGTGGCATGCTTAGGATTTTTGAGGACATTCAGGGCTTTGCTCAGAGCTCTGTTGCACACAGATACATAAGATCCATTATTGATAGGATTTTAGTTTAATTTGATCCGAAATTTAATCCGAAATTTGTCTTGCATCCCGGGACGTATAAAAAGTGGAGGCAGTATAACATATTACTCATTCCCTATTTCATTCAGTGTTCGACCCAGGTACACTGAGGCTACCATAAGAAACCATAATTTGATTTAATATGTCGACAGACTGAAGAACAAATGAGTTGTGAGAGGTTGGATATACAGAACTGTTCAAAAGTCTCTGGCTTTGACTTGTTGTTTGAGTATGGTTATAATGATCATACATACTAATTTCCCTGTAGTCTCTTCACTAAAATACAACCAGAACATGCAGGAAATATGCATACAGTATTAAAAATACAAATATTTCAGAATAAAACAACTACAACAGGCTAAAGTTGCAAGTATTTAGTGTGACCTCTCTTTCCACTAGCATGTACTAAACTGTCTTGGGCAGACAATATAAGATTTATGATACTAGTTTTCTGGTGTTTTTTTATACCAGGTCACATTCAAGACATGTTGTATGAGTCTGAAGAAACCATTTTTTGGTGTTTTAATACATTGTACACGTCCTTTGTATTTGTTGTTTTTATATATATATATATATATATATATATATTTTTTTTTTTTTTTTCATAACAATTTTGCTAGAGCTACAAATCTATGGTGGCCTAAGACTTTTGCACAGTACTGTAGTTGAAGACTTCCACGCAGGCTGGTGGTATTGTTATGTAGCAGAAATTGGTGGCATTAGTTTGCTGACCTCATGTATCTCTCTTGCAGGAGGAGTCACTGGAGTAGGACTTGATGTGCCAGGAGCTACTCCAGGTACTGCTGTCAGTGGTGGCCCACATGGTTCTGCGGTGCCGGGTAAAGCTCAGAATGCATTTTTTCTTCTTTCTTTTGCATTGTCAGTGATCTTTTTAATGTTTTGAAAACTTTTACAGCAAAGGATGTAGGACCAGCAGGAACTCCCAAACCAGGTACAGTGAAATGCCCGTGCCTTGTATTTCCTAGGATTTTACTGTCCACACATTAAAACGTATGTTTTTGCAGTAGCTATCGATATACATCATATGGATGGAAAAGAAAGAAGCGCCATATCAATGTATATGTAGCAACCCTGGGGTGACGGCGTCAGTACTGTACCATCATTTATCCAAGCTTTATGTTTTTCACCAATTTTCTGCCAACAAAACTCATGTTGTGTGTACTGCTAGTGCTACTGGCTATTGACCACCTCTAGCTTACAGCAGCTGTGGCAGTATCACAGACTACCGCACAGCTTTTGCCATGTCTAGTGTCTCTCACTCTGCGGCTGTTTGACGTGACAATGTTGAAACTGTTGTCTTTTGGCAGAGCCCACGCCTATTGCCGCAACTGGCAATACCACAGAGGTCCCACGGCCCAGTAAGACTCGCTGTTTGCATGAAACCTTTAACCATGAAGTAAAATCTGTGGAATTAGTATATATATATATCAAATAGAGTGCCCCAGGGATGATGTTTATCTGTAGGCCAACCCGGAAGCGTTGTCCTGGTTCCCTCATCAAAAAGCCTATGGGATTTTTCTGTTGGATTTTGGATTTGGAAAATAAACTCTGCGCTAAACAAACATTTATGATACTTACATGTTTAGTAAAATAATCTTCACAGATGACCACTCTCAGGATTTTTGAAGCCTAAATGCAATCGCCAGAAGTAAAAAGCTTTTGCTGGGCTAAAGCAATCTACACTCAAGTTGCACCGTCACTGTTACGAGGCTGTAAAGCCGTGTTCGGCGCACTTCAGCGTGATGACATTCTGTAGTCTTATTAAGCCACTTGTAAGCAACTGTCTTTTTTAGGACATATAAAAGCTTCAGAGTTCACAGTGGGGTATTGACTGATGTATATTATGAAAGTCTCTTAAGCTTCTGCTTACCACAGACCTTATTTAACCCATTCAAAAATCCCACTGACTTTAAGACGAGGGAACTGGGGGTGCTGAAATGCTAACATACTTCCGGGTTTTAGGACTCATTACTGGGGTTCTCTATTGTAGTTCAGTTATAATGTATTTGCCACTCTGATGTAGTGTGAGACAGTCCACTCAGTATTTGTTAATGCACTTGTTTCTCCCAAAAGATGCACTAAAAGGGAGAGTTCACCTCATGTCAAAAATACATATTTTTTCTCTTACTGGTACTCTAGATTGCTATTTATCAATCTAGATCATTTTTGTGTGAGTTGATGAGTGTTTGGGATATCGACCGTAGAGATTTCTGCTATCTCCAATACAATCAAACTACAGGATATGGTACTCGGCTTGTGGTGCTTAAAGTACTTTGAGCACCACAAGCTGAGTGCCATCTAGTTTCATTATATTGGAGTGAAGGCAGACATCTCTATATCCAATATCTCCAATACTCTGCAACTCACACAAAAAAAAAATATATAGATAGATTGATAAGTAGTACTACAGGTAAGAGTAAAAAATGTGCATTTTTGAGCAGGGGTGAACTGTTCCTTTAAGACTCTTTTGTTTATTGAAACAAGTGTTTTGTAGTTCAATGCTTTAAGAAGCATCCAAATTTAACAAAATATTTTTTTCTTACTATTGATAGCTGTTTATCCTCTCAAATACTATTTGGACAGACTGTAGAGAACTGCACTTAGCAGAAATTAGTTGATAGATTCAGTACCATTCTGTTTCATTTCCGCACTTTAAAGAAAGGCACTATTAAATCACTTCTGTCAGCATTACAACAACATTAACTCTGCCACTCCCACATTATTATGACAGGTGTGGCCTCTTTTTCTCCGTTTCTTTTCACTAACACTAATGCTGTGCTTGGTAGATAACTTCCATTGCCATAACAGCTGTATTTTCTGGATAATGGCAAATCTAATTAGTAGATATTAAGAAAGAAGTGCTCGATTAATGCGGGAATGTCATTTGCCACACTTCATCGCTCTTAAATGTGTAAAGTTTGTTTTGACTGTTCGAATGTTTACATTTTTCTCCTGAATAGTATTACAGTTTACATTCTACAGCGGGGGATTTTCATGATGTTTCCAGGATTTTCATTTCATTTACATATTTCCAGGATAAAAATGTGACATTTGATTTACAGTGAATATAGATATGTATGTATATGAGCCTTGAATCCCCGGCTGTGGAACACTACCTGTCAGTAGATTGTTGTTTTGTACAGCTTGACATCTTCTTGACATCTTGACATGATTTTCTTGTCACGTTAAATGTTGGTTTTGTATTATTTCAAGTGGAGTATGTTCTTTTGTTCCTGATTGTTTTTTTCCCATACTTTCCCTTTCCAGTTTTGTCAAATTTGTTTCGATTTTATAGTTTCATCATTAAGAGCAACTGTATATTTCTTTATTTTTAGTGTAACCAAACAAATCAGACAACATTATAGAAATGTAACATTTTAAGAGACAATTTGACTGATTTTGTCTTTTCATTCTTTTCTTGCATTTCGTACTCCTGTGGTGGATGCCTGGCGGCAGGTGGTAGGTTCAAAATTAGTACACATTGTATTTCATTTATTTCTGTTGTGTGTCTTAACCTGTTTTAATGTAACTTATTTCTGTCTGTTTTGACAGTTGCTGGTGGCATTATTCAGCCCAGTGGTAAGTTGTACAAATGAAATTGTTTTTAATTAATTGTCCTACTGAATATATACTTTTTATACAGTACTTAATTTGTTTTTGTTTTATTTTACAGCTGGCACAAGTGTTGGTAAATATGCCTTTCCCTCACATCTACCAAAAAATACTTAACAGTCTATCATTTTGCATAGCTTGTATTCAGACATTAGATATAATTAAATATGTTACAGGTGGAGCAGGTGTTCCAGCACCATCTGGTGGTAAGAGCATTTTTTTTTAATTTTTTTTTTAGTTTTTTTTACATGTGCATTGATTATGAGCCATTATTTTACAACAATCTGTTGGATTTATCCCACATGTAGTGTTTTGCTCTGTCTGAGTTTAAATTATTGCCCAGTGAGATTGCACTCTCTTTTGTGAGAGTTTATATTTGATATAGGACGTTAACTGATGTAACCTCTGCCTGTGTTTTAGTTGGTCCAACAGGGCAGGGTCAGCCTGGTAAGTGTAAACAATCTCAATTTGTATCTGAGCTTTACTAAAATGTAAGAAATATAAGAGTAATGTCAGGCAGTGATATCACATGAACCTTATTGTTTACCTAGTCATGCGACTTTTATAGTTCAAGCCTAAATTAAAAAAAACAAAAAACTCTCAACTCGTTATTACAACTTAATTATTTTTTGTTAAGAATTGTAAAAAAAATCTGTTTCATAAAAGTAATCAAAGTCATTTAGTCGTAGTTAAGTCTTGGAAATATAATTAAGTTTGTAAGTAGTTAATGTTTTTGCCTTTTATTTGGCTGTATTTTGTTGTTGTTTTCTTTTGGGAGATTTACATCATACAGCTCTGCTTTTTTTCCACCAGTTTAGAGTTCCTTCTTTCTGTGTTGTGTGTTTTTATCAAAACACACTCAATTGCATTATTACTTGAAAGATTTTGTAATGTGAAATGTTTGATAGTTCATGTAGTAGTCTCTTCTCTCCTTTAGTTGCAACAGGAGTCCAACAACCTGGAGGTATGCCAATATTTATGCTTTTAATTAAATTAACAACTCCATGTTGCTTTTAGGCCTCAAGCAGTGTTTTGTTGTTGAAACTTAATAGGATAGTAAAATAAATCTATGTGGCCACATGATGGAGACAAAGGCAGACACATCAGCTATGGTTGTTTGTCAGTCTAGTCGGTAACTGTAATAACACTTAACACTGCTGTTTACAGGTTTTGGTGTTGGCACAGGTGGCAAACCACCTAAACCATTCCTACCAGGTAAGGAGGCAAATATTTCATTAACTGTAATGGATTTTTACACTAATGTGATAACTAAAAAGAGAGAGAAAACAACCAAAAAAGACACAAAATTACTTAAAAAAAAGACATACAACCACCACAAATACATGAAAAATATAAAGAAAAAAAAGAAGCAAAACAACCTCAAAGTCTGTGTGTCTTGCTCATATGTAGGAGAGGCGATGGGTCTTTTGCATATCTGTGCACGGGGGCCCATTATCTCATAATCCGCTCATGCCTGCAATGTATTAAATTGATCTGAGAAAAAGTTAAAATCAACTTTCAACTTTTTCAAATCAGAAAAAGTTGAAATCAGAAAAAAGTTTATTGACAAGTATGTTTTCAATTACAATTTATTTGCCTCAATATTTGGTGCATGTAAAAAGCATATTTAGAGGAAATAATATCAAAATAATATTAAAAAAGTATAAAGGCAAAATACTGTAAAGAGAGCATGAATATAGAATAGGAAAATGCTATGACAAATATGCAAAACTGTTTAAGGGAGCTGAATAGTTTTGTGCAGCATGTGGAAAAATATTGATCAGAGAATGTGCAAAAGTGTAGAGACTTGACATTAAATCAGTCATCCTGTATGCGAAGCAAGAAAACACCAGGTGTGTGACTGAAGACTATCATGTATGTAATGCATAATGTCATATTTATCCTGAAGGTCATGAACTTGACAGAAGTACAACTTCTAAGTTCATAGATTTAAACTATAGACTGCACAAAAAATGGATGTAGCCGCCATGACATTGCGCGTTTATATACAATTATATTCACCTCGTCATTCTAGAATAAAAACATCCTAATGATGTTCTAATACACTTTTTATGATCCTGTTCAATGTTATTGACAAAGCTTCACACACGGGGCTGTATTCATCTTACCGTGCACATTCTGTCTGGACAGTTAATGGCTCAACTTGAATCAATAAAAGCAGCAGTTAATATATAAGGAAATGCTGCATCAGGCTCTTCTTTTACCCAGTTATACCTCCAGCAGACTGAACAGTCATCAGTTTATTACATCTGCAAGTCTGCAGTATTTTATCCCTAATCTGCATTGTTTTACCTGTGATGGACATAAGACCAAATCCAAGGTGTTTTTCATGCATTTAATTTAGTCTAACTCGGTCAAATCATATTGTCGCTAAGAGGAAAACGTGGTTGGCTGCAGGAGCATGTACATAAGACAACAAAACAAACAAAGAAACTCTGAATACTAGTATTTAACACTTACAGCATGGAGTAAAAGAAAATTAAAAGAAAATACTGAAACTTAACTTTCCATATGCTGTGGGAACCCTGTAATTATGTTCTGAAAAAACAAACTAATAAATTAGTTTCTAAAATTGACATTTAATCCTCCTTTTAAACTGAATCTGAAGATACATACATAGATACATTTGTGTTTTGTGTCTGCACCTTTTTCCTGAGAATGTATTTTTTCAAATTTAATTCAGTTTTCCAAGTGATAAATAAGATGTTGAATGACTTAAGATATTATTAACAGGACCATTTTTTAAAATCAATAACTAGCGCAGTGTTGTTGTTTTTTAAGAAGTCAGTGAAGCTAATGTGATGATAACAAGATGTAGCAGGAGAGGAAGAAACCAGGATTGATGATTTTAAATCTCTTGTCTTCGCACCAATGATCTCCTAACACTTTTACTCCATAGGTGCAGGCCTAGGTGTTGGTCAAACTGGAGTTGGATATCCGTATGGTGGAACCTATGGAGGCAAGTTTCCGAAATCTGTCTATAAACATTTATCGACTTGGTTTAAACACCGGTGACTTAAACTTCTGTTGTTTCTGTGCTTTAGTTCCATATGGAGTTGGAGCCGGCACTCTGCCTGTGTCGAAACCTTTGAAACCTCCAGGTGTGTTTGTGGAAACATATTTCTGCTTTAAACAAGCCACTCCATCCAAAGTTTATCCAAAGTGTGATTTCTTGTTGCATATTTTTTTGGAGATGTTTTACTTGTGAAGGCTCATGCATTGTTGCTTTGTTGTAGCTGTAGGTGGAGCAGGAGGAGGAGCAGGAATCCCACTGTCGGCCGGAGGTTATCAAGGTCAGAACGCAGTAACATTTCATTTAACATGCATTCATCATCATACCTTAATTTAATTTTTTTTGTGAACCATAGAGCACTAAGCAACTGTGTCTGTTAATACAGAAGAAATACTGGTTATTCCCCCCATTCAAAGTAAAATATGTTCTTTTCTTTTTTTTAAAGATGTATTTTTTATAAGATATTTTAAAATTATTGCCATTTTTTGGATGCGTCAGCCCCAGATAAACTGTAGAACATGAGCTGAACGACCAGTCAATAATACTACTTTTCTCTGTCATCATGATTCAGGGGGATACAGGCCATATCACCATGGTTATGGCCATGGTATGTATAAGAGGAGAGGAGGCTGACAGCACTATTACACAATGTTGCCCCAACTCCTTAAATAAACTCAAATGTTCTGCCCAGTGCTCAAAGTGACAGTTGCTCGGGAGATGCCATCGCACTGCACTTCCTGTGCAGGAAACTGACCAACATAACTGATAAGTTTCTGTGTGGGGTGTAGTGTCAGGAAGGAGAAGCCAGCTGGATGGTCTGATGAAGGAAATCAACTGTTGTTTCAGAGGCAGTAATTACAGCCCTCGTAGACTACTCTGGAGCTTACAATCCTGTGCAGGCCAGCAATGGGTTAAACACAAGAGTCAGATCAAACATGTAAGGCAGTCTTTTGTCCCTTGTGACAGGTGGGTTGCTGTATCCTTCTGGAGTTGGACTGGGAGGTGCTGGTATTGGTGTTGGTGCCGGTGTTGGTGCTGGAGCTAAACCCCCCAAACCAGGTAGTGTAACAGGCCTGTGACACTGTTACAGATCATGCATATCACACATCTTGTGTTGTGAACGTCAGTCTTCAGTGGATTGAAACACAGTTATCTGCCACTCTAGCTCTACAGGATCCAGCTCCACCATTCCTGTAGTGTTACAGCACCGTTAGGTGTTTGTAAATGGAGCAAGTCAACAACACAACATGTCCTGATGGAGACTGATTACTGTTAATAATACTGTGTGCAACATCAAAGTGTGACGGTTTGAAGATAACACAAACCCGTGGAGAGTCCTGCCCTGAAACAGCAGAACTCTGCCGGCAGATGTTTGAATGAGGTCGTTACTGTGACCTCAGCTGCCCCGCAGGCTATATGTCACTACAGGGGCAGACATCACCACAACTATAAAAACCAAAAAAAAAAAAAAATAATAAGTCATACTCACTGCATATGCATTCATAAGAGCAGACACATTGTCATGATTTGTTATATTCTTTTTGTTTGAACAGGATATGGCAATCTTGGAGGCGGTGGTGTTTATCAGCCAGGTGAGGAGCAGCGTGTTTCTTTAATGTTTTCTTTGAATTCCTCCTGCGTTTAACAGTGGATGTTTTGTTTTTGTTGTTTTGTGTCTCTATAAGGTACTTTTGTGTGTCTATTATATGTTTTCTGTTTCTTTGAGGTATTTTTGTGAATTTTGGAGTCATTTTGTGTCCTCTTGTGGTTGTTTTGTGGTCTTTGGAGTTGCTATAAGTCTATTTAAGATCATTTTGTGCCATTTTTTAGTCATTGTGTGCCTTCTTATGGTTGTTGTGTTCTTTCGAGTTATGCGTCCCTTTAAGGTCATTTATTGTCTCTTTGAGGTATTTTTTTTTTTGTCTTTTCTAGTCATTTTGTGATGTTTTGTAGTTGTTTTGTGTCCTCTGGAATTGTTTTATTTGTCTTTAAGGTCACTTTGTGCCAAGTTTTGGTCACTTTGTATCTTATTATGGTTGTCTTGTGTTCTTTTGAGTCATGAGTCCTTATGGGGTTTTTTTTTTTTTTTCGGTCTCAGAGATAATTTTGTTTCTTTGGCTGTTTTGTGTCTTTTTATGGTTGTTTTGTGTTACTTGAAGTTGTTGTGTGCCTCTTTAAGGACTTTTTTTCCTTTTGATTGTTTAATGTCTGTAGCTGTTTTGCTCCTTCCTGTAATTATTCTGTGTCTCTTTGCAGTTCATTTATATGTTTTTGTGCATCTTTTTTGTGTTATTACGAGTCTTGCTGGTTGGTACTTTTTATCTGAGTGACATTTTGCACGTTGGGCGTGGGGGGTGTGCCCTTGCTTCACACTTTGTGCAGTGTAGCTTCTGCTCCTCTTCCTGTTCTTCCTCTGCCCACCACTGAAAGATGAGTGTAATCACAGAACAGCAGCTGACAGCCTCCTCTCACTGCCCCACAAATACTGTACAGGCTCGTCGTTAAAACTCATGGCCCTAATCCTTCTCCCAGTGCCCAGATGAGATATTTGTCTGTGTGAAATGCTTACACAGATGGTTTAATAACTTTCCTCATTTACCAAATGGTGAATAATTATAGGCTTCTTGGAAAATAGGTCAAGTTGTCATATGCACTGTACGCACTTTATGAATCACTCTAAGTTGTTATTATGTTGTTTACTCACAATTCAGCATACCTGATTATGCGTAATGCTGCCAGACTTCCTGACAACACTTAATATATTATTTAATGATCCACCTCACATTGTCAGTGTACACACTGATGACATTTTTCGGTCACCATGGTAACTGTTTTTTAATTTCACAGGTGCAGGTGCTGTGGCTCCTGGTTATGTAGGAGGATACCCCCAACAGTATTACCCAGGTACTAAAGCTGCTTCCTGTGCATATCTGTGCACAAAGTCAATGTTAAATCTTTCACTTGCCGATGCAGATTTTGTCATATTATTTCTGCTGATCAGTTTGTGATGAATAGATGCACGATACAACAAACACACTTGTGGTAAACAGCGTTTTGTGTAGTGACCTTTGAGGACCAGAGGTCGTGTCATAAATCAGTGGAAAGGACCCAACAGTAAACAGAATAGGGACGTTTGTCTTAACCTACAGATATCATCTTGAAACTTCTCCAGTTGATGGTTTACATTGATGCAATTATTTAAGCTGATTAATTTTTGTATCACAGGTTTTCTGAAATGTAATGTTTAAATATGCAAACTGAGCATTATGTAAGTAAATATGCACTGATTTGCATTTATTTCCTGATCCATGAATCAGGATACTTCCAACAGCCAAAAACTGAAATTTTTTTCCATGTTTATGGAAACAAAATGTTATATAAATCAGGTTATGAATGACATATTAACAAACAAACCCTCCTGAAAAACCTTCATAACATAGATAGGAGTAAGACTGTGAAGTTTGGTGTATGTGAGTGCTACTGAAGTTGAGATTTCTGGCTCACAGTACGAAACTCATCTTGAGAAAATGGCCTCTAAAAATGTGTAGTTTAAAATTCCATGCATTGTTAGTGGTTCGCCTTAAACCTTTTCTATTTGTAGTTTGTCATCATTGTTTTTGCTGCTTCTGGAAGCCAAACAAACCAAAGAAGCGTCAGGCCAAACAGCCTCCACATAGACAAGGATTTAAAGCACAGACAATTCTTTAACTTTCCATCCTTGTTTCTGGATCAGGAGGCGGATTAATACCCAACTGCCAACAGCAAGGTAACACAGCTGGACTGCTGAAAGGGCAGAAAAACTGACTCATCACTTTCTCCTCTGGAGCTGAGAGCATAAAGAAAGGGAGAGGAGAACTGCTGCACAATTACAGGAAATTTCACCCTCCACAGTTTATTAAGAGTCTTCTCATGGTGCATGTTGAAAAAATTAGCTGATGGCGCATTAGTCTCCCTCTCGTTCCCTTTATGCTGGACACTTTCACCAAAAAACAATTCAATTCTAGCTTCTTCCAACTTCCGCAGTATAGGTTTCATGAAATCTGCCATATAATTATTAGAGATTGCAACCTCAATTAACCTCTGATTAAATTTGAAAAGCCCTTAATTATTTTGATTAAATGATTAAATTGCATCATCAAAACAGAATTAGGATTACATGTAATTATTATGGAGATTATTTATATTTACTTAATTCCTTAAACTCATGCAAACAAAAAGGGCTTTTCACTTTTAACATAACTTTATTTCTAATATCTTACATACAACTTGTTGACACACATGGGAGGCTGATTTTGCACCAGGGAATTCATTTGTGTTTGAATAATGACGACTTGTGTCTTCTAATATGAGCACCTAATTACAGAGAAATGAATTACTATAGACAGTGGAGTAAATTCAAATTACATTGATATTAAATGTACTCTCACTCTCGTTTGCAAAATACATGAGAAGGAAATGAGTCTGTGTCAGAGCTCACTTTATTCAAATTTTAATGTGCAAAACCACACACTGCTCTCCTCTGCCGAGCTTTAACCAGGATAATTTTACTGTGTCTTACGGTGCAAAACAGACAGGAAACATCGCTGTATGTGTGCTGATCTGAACACTTGAATACGTTGAGAGCATCTCTCGATCAGACAGCTCAGCAGATCCAAGGCTAGTTCAGACTGCAGGCAAATCTGTTTCTCAAATCAGCTCTTAAATACAGACTTTCGGCACTGTTATTTGCATGTTGATCAGATCGGATTTGTGTCCAGACATCACCAAACTGTCTGCATGGTTGTTGTGGTAACAATGTAGATATCAGTAACTATGTAGCAACATTGATGGTGAGGCTTTCCAACACGTATGCATGGAAAATGGACCATTTTCTTACTCCATACAATCGCACTGCCAAGTTGCCGTCTTGTCCTCATTAATCTATAAAGAGACCGAGACACAGCATTGAATGAGACCCCGTTCATTCCTATGAAAGTTACACATGAAGCCAAAATGGTTCAAGTGCTGTGTATAAAATTACCTGCAGTATCAGCACTGCTTCTGTACTGCCCATAGAGCAGGCGCACACAAAACTTCTGCCGGCTGAAGCTGCTTCTTCTGGTTTAGCGCTCAATGTACGTGAATGGGAATAAAATGGTTCAATGTTTACGACTTCCAAATATTATGAGAACAAATGGATCAAATCCTGATGGTGAAACATATAATTTTGGTTGTGAAGCTCAAAGAAACCCATCCACTGATTACCAGATGTCTCCTTCGATATGTAAGTCAATAGGGAAAAAAGTCTTTTTTGGCACCATGGCATCACATAACAGACCCGGACGGTGTATTTCCATTGTTTGGCCACTACATTAATTGCCGCTGTGTGCAGAGTTTGCATTTTGTCTTTGTGCCTGCGTGGGTTTTCTCCGGCTTCTCCAGCTTCCTCCCACAGTCCAAAGACATGCAAGGTAATCGGTGACTCTAAATAGGCTGTAGGTGTAAATGTTAGCATGAATGATTGTCTGTCTCTATGTGTCAGCCCTGCAATAGTCTGGCAACCTGTTCAGGATGAACCTTGCCTCTTGCTTGTTGTCAGCTGGGATGGGCTCCAGCCCCCCGCAAACATTAGTACGGCTAATGAATGTCCATGTGTGTCATGTTGCAAGTAACACAAAAGATACTTTGATATCTGATTACAGTGGACAGAGTGTCCAGACTGAGGCTTTGAAGCCAATTTTACATTGTGGTCAAGCATGGAATTACAACTTCTGGGTCTGTCACATGATACCATGGGGTCCAAAAAAACTTTCCCCATAGACTTATATTGTGAAAGACATCTGTAAATCAGTGGATTAAAATCCTCACAAAATGACTGGTATTACAACCAGAACTTGATCCATTCTGTCTGATAACATTTGGAAAGTCTAAACGAACCACGAGGTTAAAACATTTTTATCTCCATTCAGGTTAGCCGTGAGCTGATTCTAGCCGCTCGGCCATAGGTCTCTAGTGTGCTTGCTCTCTGGGACCCCATAATGCGGAAGATCTGGAAATTATCATACAATGGAAATCAAGTTTTGGGCTTCATGAGCTACTGAGCAATTTTCATTGGAACACCTCCAACACTGTATCAAGTTCTCTTCACACATCCAGGCTAGAAATCTGATTGGAATTGCATTTCAAACCCTCGCCAAATGTGGTTTAAATCTGATTTGTAAAAATCACTTTTCATGTGATTTCTTTCTTTCTAAAATCAATATGAATATGCCAAAGACAGGATTTGGGCTGGCAGTCTGAACAAGGCCTAAGTGCCTCCCATGTGATCTGCTACTAATGCCGACAGTTGTTACTCTCCACATCCTCGCCAGAACGAATATATCAACCACTGTGACAGATCCAAAGTGGTTTCATGTTAGCGTTAGTCTAATGGCACCATCTCCTCTCTTCATTTGTCCAGGTGGATATGTACCAGCTCCACTGACTCCTCAACAAGGTACCGAACTCTCTCCTCCGCACATCTTTCCATGCACATGAATAACACTGCATGGGGAAGGAAAATAGGATCATAAGTAGTTTCAGACATACAGATGTCCCCTTGCACCTCAACACAGTTTCCAATTTCTCTCTCTGCTTGTTGGCAGATTATTTAGATGAGATTGGAAGAGAGCAGGTTAGTACTGTGTTTGTGGTGCAGATGGTACGGCACAACCAGTACGCTGAACTCGTGATAATCTGCATTTTCCTGAACATCTGAGATTACGGCTGGTGGGATTATTTCAAGGAAAGCATGTCTGGATTCTTAGATAACTACAGTTTGATCTCTCACAGTATTTAAGGTATCTGAGGTAGTTGTTTCTTTTGTTTATACACCACTGACCTTATAAACGGTATTGAACATCCAGTCCTATTGTGTGAGTTGCTCTCTACCTGCCACCCTCATCAATATGTAATTTGATTCATATGTCTTTTGTGTATAGCACCTTCTGTGGGAAGCTGGTGGTACAGTATAATTGCTGGATGGATGCCACATGTCCACTCAACATAAACCTAACTCAGCTGTACCAGTAAAGCAAGGAGATCTCTTAAACACCAATCATTAAATATTTGTAGAGCAGAAGATCATTTTTATGCCTCCTCACTGGCTATAGCCACGGTTTGAGCATTATTATGTTTTCAGGTTGTCCGTCCATTCTTGTGAACACAATATTTCAAGAACAAATTTCAAGGACAAATTTCTTCAAATTTGGAGCAAATATCTGCTTGGGCTCAACAATGAACTGATGAGATTTAGGTGGTTAAAGGTCAAGATCAATGTAACCTTGCATCTGTAGCATTCTCCTTAATGCGAAATCTCAAGAAGGCCTTCAGGGAATTTCTTCAAATTTGGCACAAATGTCCACTTGGACTCACCAACGATCTGATCAGAAATTTGCGTTCAAAGGTCAAGGTCCAAAGTCACTGTGACCTCAGCTGTCTCATTTTTGTGAACGCAATATCGCAAGAACACCACAATTTTATTTATTTTTTTTTGGCACAACGATGAACTGATTAGATTTTGGTGCTCAAAGGTCAAGGTCACTGTGACCTTGCATCTGTCTTATTTTTTTGAACTCAATATCTCAAGAAGGCCTTCAGGGAATTTCTTCAAATTTGGCACAAATGTCCACTTTAACTTAATGACTGATTAGATTAGAATTTATTGGTTGAAGTTCAGTTCCCTGTGACCTTGTGTCTGTCTCATGAATGCAATATCTCAAGGAGGACTTCAAATATGGCACAACGTCCACTTGGACTTAAGAATAGACTCATTAGAATTTGGTGTTCAGAAGTCAGTTCTAGTTACTGAAATAACTCATGTTTTTATTGAATTTTTATTTTGTTTTTGTGCAGCCAAAGCAGCCAAGTACGGTCCATTGCAGGGCTTCTTTGGTGGTGCTGGAGGAGGAGGAGTCTCTAGAGGTAAAAGACTTTTAGTAACTCCAGCTAACACATGCGGAAGCCTGCCATAGATACTGTATGAACTCTCATTATCTCCAGTGTATTCTCCGAGGGGACTAAACTGTAATCTGATGGTGTTTGCTGCAGGTGGAGTTGCAGGATGCCAGGGCAAGTTCTGTGGGAGGAGGAAGTAGAGGATCTCTTGAGACCCATTGTGACCTCAAGAAACCATGGTGCTACTGCATGATCTAGAATGTACATTTTATATGCAAACAAACCCCATTAGAAAACGTGTAAAGATGTTTTTTTTTTAAACTTGACTTCAACGTCTTTTTTGATACAAACCCACCGACCCAGAATTTTGTACACGCTCTGATGTGACGTATGTTATTGATAGTGCCTTTAATCATTAACATGGTCAAGTTAATCAGCATCCCCGTACTGCACCAGCCTGCTTATAATACAAAGAGTGTGTTTGTGTCACTGTGTGTTGTTCTTGTGCATGAATGTGTGTTTTGTGCGAAAGACTGACTGAACCAGGGCTGGCAATGTGACCTATGAATGATTTCCCTAACGTTTTTTTAATCCTAAAGCAAGGTGAACTGTCCTCAGTGTCACAGCCCACACTGCCTCACCTAGCTGTGCAGAGCTTGTCATCTCTCTGACACGGGTTGGTCGAGGCTCATCCAAAAACTGATGAAATCTGGCCAATGTCAGCGTCGTCCCTGGCTCCCCGTCTTCTCTGCTGCTATTTTTAGGCCTGCTGGGTATAAAGCAGCGGGAATTGGGGCTCCGGCCAACCCATCTGCTCTCAACTTTGCTGATTCTAGTTGCTATGCAGTTCAGTTTTCTCAGCATTTTTAATGTTGCCAAACTTGTGATGTATGAAGAGCAGCTTCTGCTCTGAGGAACAGTGTGCTGAAGACAATCGAGAAGTATTTGAATCATTACAGGGTGTTTAAAAACCACGGGGGAAAAGCAGTGTTGCCTTTTACTTCAAAGTAGATTACAATGTTACTTGGATTGTACTCTGGCATGTACGTTATGTATGTGCGAATTATTTGTCTTAGAGTGATTAAGTCCGTTTCAAATGTTTAGTCTTACTGCAGCAGTTATATACATTTATGTAACTTGTCATTACATGATTATTCAAGATTTTTAGCATCATGCTTTGACTCATAGCTTTATTGTTATCAGGAACATGTGAGCATAAAACAAGAACTTTGCTTTTGCATTTTATTTACTGTTTGTAATACAGAATAATTTGTTTCATGGTAGAGACAAAGCGTTTATGATGCATAAGCTCCCGTTGTTCTTCATTTACTTGAGCTGCTTTTTTAAAAAAAAAAAGAAAAGGCTTACTGACCAAAGGTTCATGAGCGCTGTTGCCAAGTGACTCCATCTCTTTCTGTATTTGTGTACTGTATTTTGTACTAATATGATGTTTGCTGGCTGCAGTTCCTTCACTTGATGCTGTGTAAGAACTGACTTTGAGCCTCGCTGGGTCAGACCTTGTCTTTTGTGCCGTGGGATACTCTTCATCTTTATTTAAAACTGTTTTTATAAGGAGGAACAGTGTGGTTTTGCACTTTTTATATTTCCACGACACACTTGTGACTTGTTCCCGGAATCCAGCAATTATTTGCTTCATTCAATAACAAAATAAAATGTGTTAAAAGATCCTATGTCTGTTTATCTTTCCTTTATGAGTGCATTCCTCAGCAGCAGTTTGTCCTGTGAGCTGATGGAAAACACCTGGCTCAGAATGTCCTGGTAGATCAGTTTTCTGTGAGTCACATACCAAAATCTCAGGTTCACCTCTTGAGAACCATCACATTTAGTGCATTTAAATTCTGATATGTGAGGGAGTTGCAGAGCTGCTCACTGTAGTGACAACAAACAGATTAAGAGCAGGCATTTTGCCTCAGCAGTGACTGTAAACTCTGTTCTTGTTGTGCCAGCTGGAAATAATGAACTCTGTTGCTGTTCCCTGAAGTTCTCCTGGGAGAACCACTGACCCATGATCTGCATACTGTAAAAGTAGCTTATACTGTTGTTACATAAGCGGCGATATAATAAAGTGCCACTTCAGAAATTCTACAGTGTCACTCTGGAACTGCAGTATAATGCTATGAGTTTCATACTCAGTTTAAGACCAAGTAAATATTTATCCATTACTTTTATTTTTTCTCCCTTTTTGTATAACTGTGTGTTTGTCTGAAGAAAATTTCACAATTTTACATGTTCAGCTCACCTGCTTGCACCTAATGTTTTGTGAGAGAACCTAGTGTGAGGGAACGCAAAAATATTTATCATTTTCCCCATTTTTTTATTTTACACATTTATTTTTCTCCCCATCTTTTATTTTTTATTTTACCCATTTAATTTTTCTCCCCTATCTTTTTACTGTTATTTCACCCATCTATTTTTCCTTCTCTCCCATTTAATTTTTTTTTAACCCATTTACATTTTCCCCAACCTCTGTTTTATTTTACCCATTTATTTTTTTCTCCCACCTCTTTTTTTATTTTACCCATTTTTACTCCTCCCTCTTTTTTTCATTTTACCATTTATTTTTTCTCCTTCCTCCTCTTATTTACTCATCACTTTTTTTAAATTTTATTTAACCATCTTAGGGGCTCTGCTTCATTAAATAATATACACATCAACCAACAGTTTTCAGCACCTGCTCTTTAACTGATACTGCCAACTCTTTTAGTGAATCAGAATTTAATTCTTATAGATTTCACAAGAAAATGAAAAAAACATTTTTACATTGTTTCAGAAGCTTCGATGGCAGGACATGTTTGTAATTTGTGGTTTCTTATTTGAATTGTAAAATATCTGTAAGATAAATGGGGGATTAAGTATCATATGGTTATTTAGTAACGAGTGAACCTTGAGTGGTGTTTACTGCACTGCACTGTGCTCTTCCTCCCCGCCCCCAAAGAAACGCATTCATTAAGCAGCTGCTGTCGCTGGTTGGCCGGGCAGAGTGTGCCTCTCCCCGGCTCCGCGCTTTCATTGGTCGGCAGCTCTCTTGAATGAAGCGCCGCAGAAACGTGCAGGCAGGCAGGAGGAAGCTGTGTGGGCCGCCGCAGGGAGGGACCGAAGCACAGAGACACGACCGCCGGGCGGGCTGCGGTGGTGGTCAGACACCGGTTATCTGTCGACCAGAGGCGGCTGGCTCTCTCCCGGAGCTCGGTGTCGGAGAGTGAATGAGGTTGATGCTGCTCTGCTGCACCTGGAAGGACGAACGCATGGGAGAGGAGGAAGGTGAGGAGGTGCTGGGTGTGAGGAGCCGCGGGCTGCATGCGGCGGCGGCGGCGGCGGCGGGGCGGGAGGTGCAGGGACAGGGTGAAACAAGGATGCTGCACCGAAACTGGCACTACACATTAAGCTGTGCACTGTTTTTCTTACTTTGGGTGGCGTTTGTTGTCAGTCACACAGACGACAGAGCAGCACTGGTGTTTCTGCAGGGAGCGTCAGGCTGAATGTCCATATTGTGCTGCAACTGAAGCCATGTTTTCTCCCCGAGTTGATGCACCCGTCATGTTTGGATGTGTTCACCATGCTCAGTGGTCATTTCATCTGCTGTAGCCAAATATATTATAATTATGAATTGGTAGTTAATGTAATTAACATAATAAAATGAGGAATCTATGTGGTGATTTCCAATTTGTATAGTTTTATAAGGAAATTGTGGTCTTTACCAACATCATGTAAAGGTCCTGCACTGTAAAATCTGACAAGTTGATCTTACTTAAAATAATATTGGAATATTTCCCTGTAAAAGGAATGAAAATATAATTCTTAATCTTAATTTCTATTAACTTCATATCAAAGTGTTGAGTTTACTCAAAAGTGGCTGTATTTACTTAATTTTGTGAACTTAGGTTGATCATGACAAAGTGGATTTTACTAATTGTATGTGAGATATGAGTGTTTTGTTTTGTTAACATGTTTAAGAAAATACTAATATTGACTTATTTGTAACTAGCAAAATACATATATATTGCACGGCAAACTTGGTTTACTGAAGTTGCAAACACTGAGAAATACTTTTTTTTTTAACAGTTCTCATTAAGTTGCAACAACCTCACAAAATTAAGCACATACAACTACATTTTAAGTAAACTTAACAATTAGTTATAAAGCAAAGAAATTTGTGGACTCATATTGACTTACATTTTCAAGGCAAAATCAACTTTTGAGATTTTACAGTGCACAAAGTTGACTTTAAATGAGAAACATATTGGGGGACATGGAGCTGCTCAGCTTTACTCATCTATCCCCTGTGTGACTGATTTAATAATGATTATTAGTAGATCAGAACATCACTTTATCTTATTCCAATTTATTAAAAGGATGAGACAACTTTCCTGCTGGAGAGGGAGGGAAACAAAAAACATTTATGGTGCAGTAGGAAATGCTTTTTTTTCTGTATCTGTCTCTAAGCTTTGCTTTTATTTTCTTGTTAATATTTCTGTTTCACATCTTTAAAACAGGGAAAAACATTTTGGGTTGAACTGATCAGAAATAACGAAAATCGACATTGTTTTTGTGTTGATAAATTTTGGGAACAGTTTCTGTAGATCGAGCTGTGGCATCATCATTTGTGTATCTCTGTAAATATTTTGGTAAATACCTATATAAGATGTGATGTTTTTGTGCATTTGTTGTCCACTGTCAGTTTCACCGATCTAAGCAGTAGGCCTTTTATATGATGACTTGGTTTGCTCGAAGAGCTGCTGCAAGAGTTTCTGTGAGTAATGAGTTAGCAGGGATGGGGACACGCAGTCCTAAACCTGCACAGGATAATACAGTACAGAGTGTGTGTGTGTCTGTGTGTGGTCTGTGTGCCTTTACTGAGGCATTTGTGTCCTCTCTGAGACCTTTGCAGACAGCAGAGGCCATGAGGACACAATTATCAGGGAGGAAAATGCTCCATAATAAAGAGATGAGGTGAAAAATATTCATTAATAAAGAGGTGAGGTGAAGGGAGAGGAGAGAGGAGGCATTAGCACAAACCAGACCTGCTTATATGAGCCAGTACAATTAATAAAACTACTACAGCAGGAGGGCTCTCGCAGGCATTACAGTAACAAACCGACCGCACGAAACCTCTGCCAATGGACAAATAATGACGCTGCAATCATCCCGTCTTTCATGATTCAACACTGATAGTCTGAGAACAATGCACACATGTTAGCTTCCACAAGGCAGATTGAACTCTGAGCTGATCTGTTACTAATCTTGCCTATTTATATCCAACCCAATCGCCAGAAAACAATGTTGGCATTGTATGTTTCTGCAAAAAACATACAGAAACATTTGCATGTTATTATGTAGCAAATATGTTGAAACTAGGGCTGTCAGCCTTAATGCATTTATAGTAATGTGATTAAAGTCCGTAATTAACGCGTTTATTTTTTTAAATCGCTTTAATTACCTGTGACATTCTCGTCTTTAAGAGTCTACTAGAGTCTACTGCTATCATATGAAAGTAAGGAATCCTTACTTTCAACCATGTCATGTTAGCTTTTCAGTCAGGGAGGGAATAACATGCTCAAGACCACCTCAAGATATCTGAATGAAGATGGGTTCTGTGGGTACCCATGAGTCCCCCCTTTACAGACAAGCCCACTTTCTGTTCGTCCCATGCAGGTTTTTGCTGTCATTTGATTCCTAATTGAGACAATCTGGTAAGAATTGCTTTACCTTGTGAATATGGACTTAAACAGTTTTGTATCATAAAATTATGTAATTGAAAATATGTGATAAAAAATGTCATCAACCACGATTCACTACAGAAATTCTACGATAAATCGTGATTTAAAAAATGTAGAGTTTGATAACCCAAGTTGAAACCTTATGTTTCAACAATGCTGTAGTTAATGAGTGTTCTAGGCACAAAAAACAGTTGGTTATGTTCAGGAAAAGATCATGTTACTACATGGTTTTGGGGACACAATCCTGGCAGGAAAAGCAGCTATGTCTTGGCAAATATAACTATGTTTTGTGCCATTATCCCATCAGGTAAACAGTGGTGTCGTGGCAAAAAACAACTGCTTTTCGTGCCAAAAAAGCAGCTCAAAACACAGCAACAGGTCCCCCCCCAAAAAAAAAAAAACCAAAAATTGCAGGAGACAGCAGTGACTCAAACAGTGATCTCCAGCTTGGCAGGTCTCTTGCTTTGCCACTCTGACTTCCATCCAGCTGTTTTGCATTTTAGAGATGTCATGCTTCTGATGTGACAAAGTGGCCTCTAAGTGACATTGTTTTTGAGTTCACTGCAGGTTTACGCTCACAGGCAGCATGTGAACTTACAGACATTTGAAGATTTAAAGAGAGAAAGCACAATAGCTCAGTGTGGATGCTCACAAAGAATAGTGCAGGAGTCACTCGAGGAAATTCAAGCATTCATCTTTAGCTTCTTCTTCTTCTGCCGGATTACAGAAAGCGTCACCACGGATGAACTGCATTCACCACACAGCTGCCATGTTTATAGTTGTTGTTACTTTGCATCTCAGTCTATTAACGCCTCTTCACCTTCTGCTCAGGATGTGAAGGGCGTGTGATGTGTTCTCAGGCAAATGAACTGCAGCAGCAATAATATCTGCTGTATGAAGCTCTAACGTCTGCTATCTGCTGCTGCTGTCACCTCATCCAGAACAGATTTACATCTGCAGGAAACACACACACACACACACACACACACACACAGCTGCTCTCTCCCTTTGATGAACTAAAGAATTAATTGTTCCAACTCTTCAAAGAAGCTTTTTCTCCTGAAACTTTTAATCATAATTAACATTCTCCTCATTAGACAGTTGGAAGAGGGATCAAACTGTGATGAAGTCACGTGTTTTTTTTTTTTCACGAGAAGTAAAAATCTTTGTTTTTTATGTCAGTTATTCTAATATTTCTGTTGTTTTTGAGAATAATTTGTATGTTCAATTTACAGTTGTTGGACTTACATTTTCTGACACCGCTGACACAGAAGTCCCTTTAAATGATGTGGATCACTCATGATGTATATTTGCAAGTTTTACATCTTACCTTGACGAGAATTTTCTAGAACTTGAATCGCTGGTATAAAGGAATATTACAACCCCCAAATAATAATCTGTATTTAGAGTGGCAGTGGTTCAGGTGGTAGAGCGGATTGTCCTGTAATTGGCAGGTTGGTGGTTCGATCCCCGGCTCTTTCATTCAACATGTTGATGTATCCTTGGGCAAAATACTGAACCCCAAATTGCTCCTGATGGCTGTTCCATCGCTGTGTGAATGTGTATGAATGGTTGAAAACTGAACAGCCGGTGGCACCACATATGGTAGCCTCGGCCACCAGTGTGTGTGAATGACTGGGTGAATGTGACTCATCGTGTGAAAGCGCTTTGAGTCGTCGAACAAATAAAAAAGTGCTACACAACTGCAGGTTCATTTACCAGTTACTTGCCTTGTGTTATGTTGAATTTGTGAAGAAAACTGTCTTTTTCTTACGCTTCAGAAATGAACATAGAATTTAAAAACTGAGACATTTCTTGATGAATTGAACTAATTTACAAATCGTCATAAAAAAATGATTTTTCTCATATATCCATATATGTTTTTGTGTGACTTTTGGTGAATCCAAACTCACCCATTAGAAAATGAAGGTCACACAATAACACACACACACACACTTCTATTTAGGCAGTGGCAGAGGGGCTCCTGTGTTCAGCGAGGTAAAATAACCTTTTTTGTCAGTGGAGTCTGACTTTGGAGCTTATATTATTTTTACTTTTAGTTCAGCTCCCTGCTGGAAAGGGCTGTCTTTTTAGGAAGTACTGAGCACACAGCTGGATATATGAGACTTGGATTGTACTGCATCAGTTGTGTGACAATTTATAAAAAGATATTTTGATAGTTTTAACCCATGTGAGTTTAATTCATCAAAAATTTCCATAGTTTTTGGATTCTTTGTTCACCATGTGAAAAAAACAGTTCTCTTCACAAGTCAGCCCAATTGCTGCTAAGTAATTGATATCCACACATCAATTTAGTGTGTGAAGTATTCTTTTAAATCGCACCTATTGGACCTAAATAATAATGATTTAACTGTATTTTCTTTTAGACAGAAATCAATTCTGTTGTAAAAAGTCGAACTTCATTAAATTCATTAAATATGGTGCAATAATAGTCTGAAACTCTTTAAATATGATACAGTGACCTAAAAGGGTCTTAAGAGGACAAATGTGATTTTTTTTAAAGGTGGACCTGAGGGTTAAACTAAAATCGGTGGCAAAAAGTTTCTATTATTTCACTAAATGTTATAACTCAAAATGAAATGGTACATGCCTGCTGAGTGATACTCTCATTAAATGTGTCCATCTGTGAACACCAACAAACTGCTGCTGATATTCATGCTGCATGCTGTCTGTCAGTAAAGATGGAGCGTGTTAGATGTCTGGAGTCTCAGTGGTGGTGATTTGCATTGGAGGCGAGATAAGAATGGAGACAACAGTCTCATGCAAAAACACATCACCAATATTGCATCCCATCAAATAACTTTTATTGATTTTGTGAATAATGAACCATAAAATGTCAGATATCAGAACATCCTGTGACCTCTTTCTCATGTGTTACAGCAGGAGGAAGTTTGCCCGTCTGTGCGGGATGCAAACAGAGGATCTACGATGAGCAGTACCTGCAGGCCCTCAACGCTGACTGGCACACCGTCTGCTTCAGGTACGTTCAACTCAAACTCAGCCCGCCAGCCTCAACATGATAACACAAACGTCATGAGTTCTCATGTCTCGAAAGAGCAGCAGTAGAGTGTTTTCTTGTCAGAGTGAATGAATACATGAGTGTTAATCTGAAACAATTTGGCGATGAATGGTTTTGTCCTTGGAAAGAAGCTTAATCAGCCTTTTGTTGTATTTCATCCCATCTTTCTCCCCTTTTTCTCGTGTCGACTTTATACTGCCAGCTGTCCAATAAAGACAGAAAATGACCACAATAATAATAAAAAATAAAAAGCATTATAAATAATCACAAGTAGGAGATTTGGTAAACAAACAAAACTTAAGGTGACCTCTGGTTCAGTGGTTCCCAACTAGTGGGTCCAGGTCCAAAAGTGGGTTGCTGGTGACTTGTGAATGTATATTTTAAAGTACAGTGAATTTGTGGCACAGAGCTTTTATTTTGAAGTGCCATTTCTGTATATTTTTGCAATATGGTTTTGTGTGTGTGTGTGTGTGTGTGTGTGTGTGTGTGTGTGTGTGTGTTCTAAGCCCATGCATTGTTTATAGTTTGTGAAAAAAAATTTAAATATGTGGTTATTTACAATATGTGGACCTTGAACTCACGACTAAGGAGAAATCTGGGCCCCGTGACCTGGTAGCCCCACGCAGGCTGAATCCTCTGCAGCAGCCCGGGTTCGATTCCAACCTTTGCCCCCTTTTGTCACCACCTTCAGTAGTTTAAGTTGGGGCTGCTGCAATAACTGCCATATTAAAATACTGCGCTGTTGACAGGCAAACCGCAGGGGATGGCAAGCAACTGCAACATCTGCCAGCAGTGAGTGCTGAGCGCTGAGCGCTGCATGTTTACTGTTTTTTTTCTGGTCGCCAAGAGTTGAGAAATATTCAACTTTGGGAAAAATTCTGCAGCTGCTCATCACTGTCACATTTTTATACCACAAAGACCAAATATCACAACACTATACAATAATAACCTACACAGACCAGAGGGTGCGTCCTCGCTCCCTGCATGCTTCAGCCTACCAACCAGAGCAAGTACTCTACTTCATGCCAACATCTTTCCTTTGGCAGATATTCTGTATCATAGCAACCAGAAGCAACCAAAGCATCTCAGCTGAAAAAATGCAAGGCCCCTTATTGTGCCCCTTATTGTGCCCCTTATTGCCCTTCTGTGTTTTGCATTTAACAATGAACAAGTATTTAATTTGTTTAAAAACTGCATAATCTTTGTCATAAATAAGCTTCAGGATAGTTTGCACAACAGCAAAAACTGTCGGTAATATCATATACCATGCTGTTTAGCCACCCTTTATCACCACAGGGGATACCTTTACTGCAACAGCTCGATTTTAAGTGATGTTTATCTACAACAATTTGATTATTTGATTTTTAGACAATAATCAACTATTTTGATACTTTTTCCAAGTGTTAATGGCAAACATTCGCTGGTTTCTTCTGCTCAAATGTCAGGAATTGATGCTTTTGTTCATCATAAATCATAACGAATTTAAAAAAAAAAAGCCATTTGAAGATTTTGTCCTCATATCTGGGTTTCTTTTAACATTTTTTATACAATTTGCTCATTAATAATCAGCAAATTAACAGGTACAGAAATAAGTTGCGTTTTCTTAATCGACCTTGAATTTTTTCCGCTTTCGTATCCAGCCAGCCTTATTTTCCTTCTGCTTGACATCAGCACATTTGAAGTGTGCTGTTGGCGAAGTTTCAATAGTTAGTCAACCTTTTATTGTACCGTTGACATGAATATATGCTCTGCCACCTTTTTGTCTTTTTTTGTGAGAAAATCTCCTTTATTTGGTCCATTTCATCTTCCCTCTGAGTCTTTTAGTGGTCAGGGATTTGGGGTTTTGGGTGGATTTTGTGATCTCTTGTGGGTTTTCTTGTCAGGTCTGAGTCCAGAAAAGCTTTTATATCTTGGATTCAGTTCAAATGTGGACCGATGACTTTCGGCAGATGTGACACCTGAACATTATCAGGTCACATGAGTAAAATCACTCATCTTTGTGTCCTGTACACATGTAAGAACAGAAGCATTACAGGGGAGATGATCAGATTGTGACTTTTTTGTCATTTTTGTGGCCGTGACATCCTCCGCAGAAACAGAAGCTCATTAACCGACGTCTCTCCGACCTGAGCAGCATGAAAATGATCTGCGAACTGCAGCTCCTGTTGTGTCATGTGTTGTCAACATTTCCGCTGCAGTCGGTGTGTTTGGTTTTACTTTCCAAAGGTTTTGTTTGGGGGAGAAGAATAGGCTGGTTTGTGTTTCAGTCTCAGGCAGGTTTCTCTCTACATGAGGTGCTGCATTTGGAAATAACTTCAGACTGAAGACTGAAAAGCTTGTTAGCAGTGTGACTGTGTACAAAATGTGTCTGTTTTATCTCAGTGGGATTTTTGATGAATTGTTCTGTAGCATGTTGTGTGTGTGCGCCTGTGTGTGTGTGTGTGGGGGCAGTGAGACTTTACCAAGAATCATGATTGTTGAGATTTAGCATGAATATTTCTGTTAAACTGATTTGATCTTAAAAGATAAAAACACAAAAAAATATGCATTTGTAGGATCCTCAAAACCATAAGTTATATTTGTCGTAGGTGAATTATTGTACTTTGCTAAATATCAAACAACCCCTGCCCTTTAGGAATGATTTTTTTGTTGCCGAAATAATGTCAAAACAGATTACATTGTATGCCAAAATTAAGTGGACCTTGACAAGGTGGAGTACATGTTCTGTGAAGCAAAGCCAAACCTCACGATTCACATGCTCACACTGTACAGATCATCAAGCCTCGACCTGAGTGCTCACAATGTACGTGTTAAACAGACAAGAAAAAGATCCGTCAGTCCCTGTGGACTGTCATAGCTGTTGACAAGTGTCAATAAAAATTTGTTTGAAGGCTGCAGTGCTGTGGACAGATGAAAGTTTGTGTCCTAGCTGAGGTACAGTTCACAATAATGTTGAGACAGAGGTCCCAAAAATAGCCATTTTTCCAAAAACGGGGTCAGTCCAAGTTTTTATTTCCTCTTTCTGTATCTCATACACACACACACACACACACACACACACACACACACACACACACACAAGTAAGCAGCACCAACAAACTAACGGGGTATCGGCTACACTGTTTGAAAGTCTGACAACGGCCGACCAAAATTTCAGATGTCAGAAATGTCAGAAATTCATCCCAGTGTTCGGTGACCATTCGGGAGCAGTTGATCTGGCCATAATGGGCCCTTGCTTCTCCCGGTACACTACATGGCAACAAAGCCTGATGAAGCCAAAATTCAGTCTGACCCTAAAATTAGTTCTGAGGTGCAAAAATTGGTTCAGGAAAAGGCTCCGATCGTACAGCGTAAGCTATTCTGGAGCTTTCGATCGTGTCACAGAACTTTGCCCAGTGGTCGCAAAATTGTAGACAGTTACATTTCCATTTTTTAAAAGACTCTTCAAGCACTTCTCATGTTTGGATTCATACATTTTCCCACAGATTTAGTGACACAGATTCAAATCCAGTTTCTCCATTTGCCTCACACTCTCTCATCTTTCATGATGAGAAATGATCCAAAAAAGTGATTGCAGCTCCTATCTTGTCACTAAAAGGCTTTTTTGGCCTCAAAATGATTTCATGCATAGTGAAATATTTGACAGATAAAAGCTCACTCGGTCCTTTTTTACCTGTGTATATACCTTTAACCTCAGCTTTTTGTCCAAAATGTCGTTTTTTTTTTAATGAAAATGCACAAATTTCGATGTTGATAAGAAAGGAACAGAAGAAACTAGAAAATGTTTTTTGTATATGAAAGCTGAAGAATATTTTCAAACCGGCAGCATTAACGAATTATATATATCGTGATAAATATCGATATCGATCAATATGGGGAAGAAGTATCGTGAGAATATTTTTTGCCGTATCGCCCAGCCCTAATGAGCACTCACCTTATTTGTCTCTGATTGTTTCCTGCTTGGACTTTAAAAGAGTGTTGAAGTTCAGGCGCCATTAAATCTTCAGATCAGTTCATCAGGTCATGTAACATGACACATTTGAGCACATGAATAAAGAGATTCACAGATGGTGGAGACTCACTAATGGCCATCGATTCTTTCAATACACTGAACTGCAATTTGAGATTTCCACTTCTAGTGAGATTTTAGAGTATACGGTGGAATTTCCCTTTATTAAATAAAAAAACATTTATTATTACGTGTGTGTAGCTTTTCGTACAACAGAAATTACATTTAATAACCAGAAACTGATACCATGTTTTGGTTTTTTGATGCATTTCCTCTCACACAGTGACTGCCTCTGTTTTACTATTACACTGCTTTCTTTAACTCCAATCAGCGCTGATCAGCCTCATCAAGCTGAGTCAGGAGGACTTATTTACTGTGAAAGTAGGACAGTTTTTACCAGGCTGTTGTATTTATTATTAATAGGTCGCAGTTGTTGATGTTGCTGCAGCTTTTGTTACTGAGGATGTTACGTAATTTCTCTCTCCCCGCTTTCTCTCTCTTTTCTCTCACATCATCATCATGTCATCGAGCTAACTTTGTCTCTGACGAGCAGGAGGTTCAGAAATCAACCTGCTTTCTGGTCTGTGTCTTTGCTTCTTGAAAATAGAAGGCTGAAGATAATTAAAAGGTGCAATTTGTGACGATATATTGCACAAATAGTTTTTAGACTGCAGATCCACACGCGTAATTGTTTTTTTCCCACAAATTCTTCTTCCTCATTAAAACCTGCCCCCGACATTACTTTCATAACTCATGGGTTTTGGGATTTACCCTAAAAAAATAAGAACAGATTGCAGGGTATTGTCTGTACAAGGTTAGGACATAAAAGAAGGCCGAGTCAGTCCCTGATGACCTCAGCCCCCCTCTGTCTGAAGAGGTCAAGTTGCTTTTACCCGGCTGCAGATACAATCTGCCAGAACGCAGCACCAATAGACTGAATTTTTTTTTCTCCCTGCTGCCAATGGCCTTTTAAATAGCTGAATTTGATTTTTAAATTGTATTGTATTTTTATTCATTGTTTATTGTTTGTCTGTTGGTTAGACTTTACAACAAATGACCTCTTAGGGATAATAATGATATTATGATCCTTGACAATGCAAAGATTGCCAACAGTGCATTCTGAGTTTTGTGTGTGTTACAATATTAGCAGCTAATGAACCCTCGAGACTCGAGCAGAGATGAAGAGCGAGCCATAGAGGTTACTGCTTTCTGACTCCTCACCATTTTTTTTTTCATTTTCAAACTTTTATTCTTTCGAGCCAGCCAACAAAAGTGACATACTTGAAGCAAAAGTACTCTTATCGTTAAGATAACAGGTATTAAGCTTTACATTTGCTGTTGTTGTCAGCTGCCACTAGATGTTACAAAAGAGCCAAATTTCACTGAAAGTACATTTAGCTTTCTTATGTGACTCTTAAATCTTTGTGAAATGCTGCAGTTAAAATGTTTTATTGTATTTGGACGAGGTGGCATTTTGTTTCTTCTGGCTTCACTTCTTTGAGGTGATTAATGTTCTGCTGCATCGTCGATGTCGCTCCTCCACTTTGTTAATCTGAGCTGGTCGGCAGATCCCCATAGCTGTGTGGAAAACTCACCGCTCAGTGTGTCATTAATGATTTCTCCCTGCTGGATGACTGAATGGGAAATCTGAGGAGGATCTGAGCACAGGACAGAGCCCACAATGGATTTGTTCAGTGTGTGTGTGTGTGTGTGTGTGTGTGTGTGTGTGTGTGTGTGCGCGTGCGCGCGTGTGCGCGCGCGTCTGTGTGTGTGTGCGTGTGTTACATCTGGCTGCCTCAGTATAGATGACGGATTGCAGTTCATCTCAGCGGGGTGTCTTTTTGAGGTGTTTGCATTTTTCCATTTCTTTCTTTTTTTTACTGTGTTTATGTGCGTGAATTCATTTCACACCTTTCTGTTTGTTTGCATATTCATACATTTTGTACTTTGACTGCAAATGACAGCACCACTTTGCATTTCTCTGTAACCGTACCATCAGCTGGTGCAAACCTGAGCACTGTGCCAGCTCCCTGACATTCTTTTTGAGGTGTCAGATATCAGCCTGCAGCTTTAAGCCCTTCAGCCCACCGTGTGGTGACACAACACACACCAGAACTGTTTAATTAATGTGAGTGAAGCCATTTGAGCAACTAAATCTGTAAAAAAAATAAATAAAAAAAATTGTGGTCTCTTATAAAGAGTTGCATGCTCCTAGAAATCATGCTAAGTTTTTCATGCATACCACACTGTGTCTATAAATTAGAGGGGATCTTTTTCTGACCCAGATCCAAATCCTGAGGGAGGAGCAGGATTGTCATGGAAAAGGAGGATTTAAGACAGCTTCGCTAGTAAGCCAAGACTTCCATGGAAAATTGCGTAGTGGGACTTGTGGGGAACGGAGCTTAAAATCCAAACAAAAAATGCCCAAGTGCCTGGCCTGGTGCTGCCATGGAGCGTTACTCCAGTGGAAAGGAAGTGGAGATGATAATAGCAGAGGGGAATGCAAAATTGAAGTGCCCAGAGTGTTGTTGGAGGACTGAAGGGAGTCCCATGGGTGGAGAAAAAAAAACCACTTCTACTCAGAAAATAGCAGCAGCCTTCTGTACATACAGTAGCCTTCATGGGAAAATGCAGCTGTGTTCCCACTGAGATCCACTTTCACATTTGCTGTTTTCCTCCTGACTTCTGGTTGTCTAAGAGCCTAACTGTACGCTCTCAGTATGTTTACATGCACAGTTTAGTGGAGCTACGGTTATAGCTCGATTAGGCCATTTATTCAGACTACTGTCTTTGTCCCAGTTTACATGCACCTGTGGAGAATCCATTCGTTGATGTACTTCAGACTCTGCCACAGCAGGGAGAGATATGCCCTCTTTCAGGTAGTTGCATGTCACATATATGTAATCAAACAGCTCTGAGCAAACTCAGACTGGAGTGTGACTTTTGTATTTAAAACAAATATAAAATGTCACTCTTTCACGTTTTATGTTCCTTACCTTGGCCAAAATTTAAAACACAAGTCCTTCTTCAATACTTTTTTTTTTTAACTTCCTGACCCATTTAGTAGCACCCCTTCCCCCCTCAAAAGTAACTAACAGTCTTCATCCATAACACCGAGGGAGGCTGGAAATGAAAATTCCAATATAATACTCTTAACACGAAGCCATACACACTCTGATTAATGTGCCCCTAACCTTCGTTTATCATGTCAAAATATAGAAAAGAAGAACTGGGGCCGACTTTTCAAAGTTTTCTATCAGCGTCTGACACGTTCGACCGTGCAAACTTAGCCTCCCTCGTTCATTCTTTCAACCACTTTGAGATATTTGTGAATATCCAAAAACCTGTTAATATCAATCTCTTTTTTAATGTTTTTAAGTAGGTGTGTTTCTCCTTTCAACCAGTCACAAACTTTGGTAAAAACCCCAATCTGGGTAGGTCTCCAAAAAAAAAGTGCTCCAAAAACCCAAATTATGCTGTCAAATCCCATGTCTTATTGAAAAATGCATCACTCAGAAAAAGGCCTAATTTGGAATATATCTAAATGTAATATACTGTTTCCATGACCTGTTTGAATTTTATTATATTGTTACATTTGGAATAATAGTGGAGTGTTAGTGCATTAAATGAAGTCAGTATTACAGATGAGATAGCATAAAGAGATCACAGTTTCCATTTTACATTTATTGATGCACACACTGGTGAGATGCAGGGGTGACTGTCTTGGTTAAAAAAAAACAACCTCTGTGGTACATTTAAACTGACTGTGAAACTGCATCAGTAGTTTGTTTATGATAAACAGAAGAAGAACAGAGCAGTAAACATGACCAGCAAATATTCCTCAGTGTTTTTGAACTACTTTCTGTGAAGTGTGGTGAAAAAACATTGCACAGATTGGAGCAACACCACAGATGGTGGCAAAAAAGTGTAAATATCAACAAGACAAAGCCCTCGACTCTTTGCTCAAAAGAAAATGATATTTTATCGCAGAAAAGAAGACGAGACACAGATGGGACAAGAAACAGGAACAGTCAGACAATCAGAAAACAAACCCAAAAGGTTAGTGAACGGTAAAATATTACCTAAACATCCATCCCAGTTTAGAGACCGACTTCACCACCCTCACAGAGGTATTTTACATTTTAGGTGCACTCAGTTTTGGTTAAATTTTCCCAAAACTGTGGTTTAGATTAGACTTATAGTACTAAAGAGTGGTCTCCATCTCAAGACTTCTTTTAAGCTCTCGGCCTCGTCTCAAACTAAACCGCATTTTTACTCAGTCTTGTCTTTGTCTCAGACAAAGAAGACTGCAGGGATATCACCAAATTGCCTCTGCAATAAAACATGCTTTCTGTTAAAGTCCACAGTATTTCGTCTTCATCTTTCATATTTAATTTATTCACTCATTGTTTCTGAAAAGGCTGTGAGGCCTCAGACTAAAGACTCTCTAGATGCTTCTCAGTAAGAGCGCTCAACAAGGAGCTCCTGGGTGAGCTTTATTGCCTTCACTGGATTTGAGGGGATTCAGTTAAAGTAGCTCTTGACATTTGAGAAAAGACACCAGATGGAGGGAGAAGGTGTGTAACATCATTATGAAAGGACTCTGGAGGCCATCCCAACCTCCAGCTGCCTCAGGGGAATGAGTAATTAGAGGAATCCCGGTCTGACGTTTGTTCGCACCATGATTCTCTTGGTTTCATGTTTTTATTAACTTTTTATATTCTTCCTATTATCTTTAGTTGTTATTTAAATTATACAATTAAGATTCACTGGATTATTGCAAATTGATTTCTTGATGGTTATTTCCACTTTTCTGTAGCTGCATTAAAGGAACAGTGTGAAAGATTTAGGGGGAATTAGCGGTGAGGATTGCAGATTACAACATCCAAAACTTAACTGATAACTTCATCTGTGCTCACCATATTTCATGGAGACATTCATGGAGTTTTTACCGTGAGAAGAATTATCCCCAGAGGTCCAAAAAATGAGCCAGGTGATTAAAACTGGTTAAAACACTAAAAAAAAAAACAGTGTCATGTAATAAATCAGCATTTCACTGATGCTGTTTGGCATATTTGAAATTTACTGTTACCTATTTTTTGTTATATTTTCCACCTTTTTGTTATGTAGTTTAATATTTAGGTGTTTTTTTTGCTGTAAGTCCTTGTATATTGCACACATCTAAATTTGTATTGCAACTGCTGCACTGCAATTTCCCTTGCGATAGATAAAGTTCTGTCTTGTGTCCTTAAAAAAATGTTGGTGTTGTTCCAACGCTGTCATCTTGGCGGGGCTGCTATCTTTGGTGTCTGACTCTAAAATGTGAATACCCCTGCCTAGAGCCAGTGTTTGGTTTGTCTGCTCTGGGCTTCTGTAGAAACATGGCGGTGCAACATGGCGTACTCTGTGGATGAGGACCTGCTCTCTATGTAGATATAACCTGCTCATTTTAAGTAAACGAAAACCCGACAATTCTTATCTTCAGGTGATTATACACTAATGAAAACATACTTATTTTATTATATTCGTTTTAGAAATGAACAGCTTTAGAAATGTGTATTTAACAAGTTAAAGCAATATTGAGAATCCTCATCTCATCAGTATGATTTTTTTTTGTACTCCAGCTCTGAAAACTCGACCTGTGCTGCTGCAGTCTCTCTGCAGTACAGTGCAGCAGCATCCTGCTCCCAATAAAACTTTCTCTGCCTGACAGTCGCTGCCCCAACAGTCTTCCCAAAGGACTACAAATGCATTTGCTTCGTTAGCACTTTAAATAACAACCTATTTTTTTTTACATCCAGTGTGCATCTAATGTGCTTTCTGAGCATACGCTGTGTTTTCTGATATTGGTGATGGATTCACACTCATATTTTCTGTAGTCACATCCGGTATGAAGAAACTGAGTTTAAACTGTTCATTGAAAGCTGCCCTCTCTTAAGGGTGAGCTGTCACGAATTCTGCAGCTCCTCCGCTGCCTCCATCTATCCCTCTACACCCTGACTCATGTCTGCAGGAGCAACATTACTGCCGCTGTCCTTAGAAAAATTGCTTTTGATAATGCGTCATCTGAAGAGTTAAAAGACTGAAGAAAACAAGATAATTACGTCCAGAATCAGTGGTGGATGTAACAAAGTCTCATCTGCACCGTGTCTTTCCTCGCAGCTCTGTGATACAGTGAAGTACAGTGAACATAAAATGCTGCAGTGACTCAGCTGTTTCTACCCGCAGATGAACTCTGCCTGGTGACAGCAGCTGCAGGACGTGACGGATGATTCACGGCTCCTGTGTCGGATTGTTTACTGAGCTGAGTTAATGCAAAACAAATCCTAAAGCAGAGCCTTGACACTGAACTCTGACAGTGTCGAGGTTCAGTGACGTTAATGACATGAGACAGACGACAGTGAAGCTATTAGAAGGTTGTCGTGGATGCTAATTTGCACAGAAATATTATTGATAATCTCACTAAGGAGCTTTGATCAACAAACAAAACTGGGTAGTTTGAGTGATGTTTATCTGCAAGGATTAGTCATTAATCAATTAGTTGGTTGGCAGAAAAATATTCTATTTATAATAAGCTATTTTGTTAATAGATCAAAACATTTTAGTCATTTTTGAGGCCTCTTAGATGTGAAGATTTAAAGGTTTTTGTAATATGTGATATTAAATCGAAATATCTTCAGGGTTTGGACTGTTGTTTTAATAAAACAGAATCTGAGAACATCAGTTGGGTGTTTGGAAATTATAACATTAATTTTGTTGCTATTTTTGTGACATTTTACAGACAAAGATATCAAATTAAATTAAAAAATGGATTTGCAGAGTAACTAATAATTTATTATAGTCAAAGTGAACATGTGGTAATTAAGGGAACTTTGTGTTATAATCTGACTGATACAAAAAAAATTAAAGTTAGATACTGATAATGATAGTTGCGATAAAAAACACCCTAATATAGGGAAATAAAATAAAATAAGTGATGATGACACTTCAAACACAAATATGACATTGCCGCTCTGTAATTTCTTTTTTTATTTATTTGCCAATATAATACCGCTGGGCACTGTTCACATTTGAACCGATAACAGTGGCAGTACTGGTACCTGGAATTTGATACTGGCACCCAACAGTACTTTTTTTATGGTACTTCAAGCAGAAATGTAATTTCAGTTGTCACAAATAAGTCCAGACTTCCAGCCGCTGGACAAAAGTGAAGAGTCTGTATTCTTAGGTAGCAAAATTTAGATAAATCTATTTATTTAGTGCCTGTTATTGGCCATCAACCGAAGCACGAAGAAATGCATCAGGTCCGACAGCTGACAGATTGAAGGCAGATCCGTTGCGTTAGACGTGGAAGTGAACATCTGTGATACACTTGTGGTCCTGACACAAGGAAGGTTTTCAGAACGCGGCGCTTTCTCACAGGCAGATGTGCTCTCAGTTATTGAAATCTGGTACCAATTGATTTAACATGAATTGGTACTCGGTAGTACCAACATAATTCAGTCGGTACCCTTAAAAGTTCTGAGTTCGATACCCAACCCTACAAGATACAGTATACTCTTGTACTGACATTTGCTGTATTTTATAGTGATAAGCTAATATTGGTCAATTTATCATCCAGGCCCTACTGTGTGTATGAGATAAGATGTCTGAGGATCTTTGGACCAATCTGAGTCGTTGGTCGATGGAGCTGAAGGAAGTGTGGACGATATTTGATTCTGCTGGTTTGTCTGAGCATAAACAGCAGTCTTCGTCTGTACGTATGTGTGAGTTAAGTAGCAGTTATGTTACTAAGATGTGTTGTCACAGCTCTCACCTTACGTGGTAACTGTCATTGAGAGTGAGACGTTCGGCCTCCTTTCACCCTCAGAAAACAAAACTCCTCGGCGCTCCTGTGAGGAGGTTGGTTAATGAAATGAGCTGAGAGGAGGTGGAAGGGTTTAATAGATGATGGATAATGGGACAATTTGATTTTTTGCCATTTGAATCTTAGTGCAGGAAATGGGGAGTTCACGTTACAGGGGCGGCTGTAACAAAGTTAAACGAAGAAATGAGCAGCCGGGAGAGGGGCGGAGGACAGGAAGAAGTGGATGGAGAAGCCTGACCTCTCTGTGCGGCTGCACCGAGAGAGGAAGTAGAGGAAGGGAGAGAGAGAGAGAGAGAGTCAGTGATGGTTGTGACAGCGAGGCTGTGCGAGTTAAACATCAGAGCTGCTGACATGAGTCTGTCTTTTCACTGTCAAAACAAGAGCGGCGCTCCCACGGGTGACATGTCAGCAAAGAACCAACGCAGCAAGACACTCAGAAAGTAAGTGGACCAGTGAAAGTACGCGGCTGAATGTTTATAGAGTTTTTGAGGATGACGTTGCTCAGGCCTCACAGAGTGAAACTTTTAACAAAACAATCTTAACTTCAAGTCAACTCACCCTCTGCCGCTGGGGCTTTTTACCAAATCACATGGTCTTCCTCAGTAGATTGAGTTTGTCCAAAGTTTCCATTATTGGGAGAACTTTGTCTCTTTCTGGCTCTTCATCAGTTTTGCAGTCTGTTGAATCGTTCTGCAACAATTATATTTCATTACTGATTATTCTGATGACTTTTCTTGATAATTGTTTCTATAAATTGAGTTGACCTCATCAAATGTCTTATTTGTCTGACTAGCAGTTCAAATACAAATAATTTTACATTTTCTTTACAGTACATGACCTTCTCTTGACCCTAACTGTAATTTGTATGATCAAGAAAAAAGTAAAGAAAAGTAACAAATTGTCACATTTCAGAATCAATAGATTTTCTGCATTTTTGCTTAAAAAATTATAATTCAATTGAAATTGTTGCTGATTATTTATTCTTTTAATTGATTAATCAATGAATCAACTAAAGAAGCTAGAAGCTACTGCTGTTAAATTTCACAGAGATTACTAATGACATTGGGATTATGGCAAATTATCACTTTTTGATCGCTTCTTGATCTTTTCAGCCATGGTCATGAAAGTCTGCTTTACGTTGGTGGCATTTCTGGCGTTTGTCTGCAGGAAGGGATCATTTTTAAGTTCACCTTTTTTTTAAAAAATAATGTAGAGCAAGTTAACGAAATCCTTTTATACACATTTTAAAGTTTTAGGGACTTTTTATATCTTAATTTACATGTAAGTTGTACATTTTAAACATATTGATAATCATCATTTGATTTTCTTAATTGAAGGATATATTGTTTTGTCTATAAAGTTTGCAAAAAAATACAAAAATATTAAATATAGTTTCACAGAGAACAGTAAATCTCAAATAGGGGAATGAGTACCTCTAGGGGTACTTTGGTGTACTGCAGTAGTTAAGTGAGATTTTGTTTTGAATGTTAATTTAAAAAATATCAATCAAAGATAATTCCTAAGAAAATATACTATCATAAGTGCAATGAAAAGTGTAAATTTGTTCGATAAACCTCATTTTATATTCAGTATCCTTTACTGATCAACTGCTGCAACAAATGCAATCATGTTAATGTTTGTTCACTTTGGATTTCTACCAAAAATGTTGTGTGCTGGTCAGGGAGTACTCAGCTGTAAAAAGGGGGCACATTACTGAAAAAATTACGTAAACCACTGTCATAAGACAGTAAATAAACATCAGATCCTAACGGCTGAGAAACTAGAACGAGGTCATGTGAAAAATGATTTCTATTGTTTCACATGTTCACGCTGATGATGTGCTGTGTGTTTGTGTGATCAGTCAGGTGGATCAGCTGTTTGACTTCCCCTCATGGGTTCACACAGAACCTCTTCATAAACTGACATACATATAAAACACAAAAACTCCATCATTGGGTTTAAAACTTTCTTCATTCTAATGCACAGTATCTCGTAAAGTAACGAGTCTGTCAGAGGGCTGTAGGTACTGAAATGCGTCACTCTGTGGGTTTTACGTGATTTACTGATTCCTCTTTAAATTGTCTTTCACTTCTCTAATGATGCAGTGCACTTCTGTCCCTCTGGTTTCAAAAACTCATAATTTTTAGTGACTTCCCTCTTTTGTCAACAAAAGACAATGAATCAAACCCTGCTGTCCCACATGTGACTGACACTGTGTGTGTGGACTCTATTATTATCACTGGATATCCCCATACTTCATCAGCCTAAACCTGACGCATGTGTGTGTATCTGTCAAAGGGGAGAACTTTTTTGTTGATCATGGGGAGTGTAGTTTTTATTTTACACCAAAGAAGCCAGAAGTAACATTGTGCTAAATTTTATTTCCACATGTACATTTGTACATTTGAAGGAAGTGGGCCATATATATTTCTATTTATTCATAGTTATGGAGAATGCACCATGCATGTCTTGCAAAGTTGCATAATATTTGTAAAATGGCCCTACAACGCTACAATGTGACTGTTTATGTTCACATGTGATGTATGTGGAACATGTGCTTTTCATTTATAAAACATGTATGTTGCATTTGGGAAAATCCTAATTTTTGAGCACTTTTTTCGTGTAATGTCAATGTGTGAAGCCCGTGTAAATTCCCATGTAAAGCCTGTGGTGACATTTTTCCACATGTTGCTCCATGTGGCCACATGTTTTTATTACATAAAATCACATTTATCACACTGCATCCACATGTGATTAGATTCTTCCACATGTTGATAGTTGAAAACATCAGCAAATCATAAAGTGTTTCTATATTTTTATAGATTTTTGTGAAAATAAAATGCAAAATTTTTCATTCTTGATAGAATCCCCGCTCATATCGCAATATCAGTCAAAAGAATAGCAGTATGATTTTTTTCCACATTGCGCATATCTGAACTGAAATATACACACCTACTTTGTTTCCTTTGAACAGGTGTAAATATGATATTCAGCATTTTACAGCTATATAAATATGTTATTGTGAAAGGATTTTCAATATGATAATTTATTGAGTAAAGAGTCCATCATATACACTTTGAAATCCATTATTTAATCTAATGTTGTCAGTCATTGTTGCACTAAAGCTGTTCGATTTTTGATTGACATTTTTATGAGCGTTCCTACATCGTCACTTTGTTCTGAGTCTTATTCACCTAGAGCTCCTCGTCCTCCTTGCCGTAACGTCACATGGTTCATACTTGCTGATAACACTTGCAGAAAGGAAAAAGGAGTCGTCCTGTGTGTTGGCGCTTTTTGATTAATCACCTGCTCCTGAGCTCTAACCTTTGGCTCCTGCGACATTACTTTAATCACACTTTGAAAATTCATTTTTGTCACGTTCGATAAACTCCAGACTTAAACCCTGAATGTAATTAAAGTGAGGAAGATTAATGCCAGCATTTTTTATCGAGTCCTGTCAGTGTTGTATTTGACCTTAAGCGCTTCGTGAAAAGTTTGCCATCTTCGTCAGCATTCAGACATTTTAAGATACTTCATCATACAAAAAACAACCTGCATTCTGATTTTAAAGAATTATTGAATAACTAAAGCATGGATGCCAAGACAGTTTGATACTTAATGCATAGATTTGTGATTATTATTTTTATTTGATTATGTCAGCCCTGCGTGAAAATGTGTCACCTGAAGTGACTCGTGGGCTGATTTCACCCCCCACTGGGTTCACTTGGAGGTTCAGTTTCCTTTGTTTGTGATTAAGCTGTTGGAGAAACCGACGGCACTCTGAACTGTTTTGTGAAAGAGACCTGATAAAGAACAGGAGCTCTGCTGTCTCTACTGAATCCTGCTGAACAACACTCATCATGGTTCCCAGAGCTCGCTGAAGCCTTTTATCATTTCCTCGCAGTGGAACAAGTGAGGCGGTCCTGGACCGACCGTGCTGACAGTCAGTCAGTCAGGGAGGCTTAACAGTCACAAAGGAAACTGCTGCCGTGCACATCACTTACTCACAGTCTGCCAGGGCTCCTGTTTACCAGCTGAATGGACCCACCGGGCCACAAATAAAGAGATTGTCTCCCACAGTCCGTGCAGAGCCAAAGATACACAGGACGCAATTATAGCTACTGTTTAAAATGCACGGCCTGCTCTGCTCCACTGTGTTTCAGGTCTTTAAATGTTGCAAAAAACCAAACTCACCAGGGGTTAATGCTGGGGTAAATGCTGCTGAGCTTATGTTCACCAAGGTCAAGGGAATAGTCTGAGAGGTGATTGGCTGAGGGACTGGGTGAGTCTGAAACCACCCAACACAGAGAGATATGAAGGGGTGAGTGTGAGGTGATGAGGTAATGCCTCTGTTTCTATGTGAGGGGGTGACATCATCGCAATGGCATTCTGTGTTGCCATGGAGAAGAAGGGGGAAGGGGGGAGATAAAATAAGGGGAACAGAAAAGGGGGCGCGTGGGAATGGGATGAATGCGTGTTTATCTGAATGTGTCAAACCAAAAAAATTAATCCAAATAGATTGATTTGGTAGTTTTGTGTGATAGTGTGCACACGCACACAGAAAGCGCACAAACACACAGAGGTACGTTCATCCTCATCTCCAGGTGGGAATCCTTTAGTTTTCTGGGAAATATGAGCAGTAGAAATCCTGGCACTGGACCAGAAATTTCCGTCTATTTATGTCTCCTCTGAGGAGGAAGAGAGGGGTCTCCCCCAGACAGTCTGCCATTTCCTCAGCTTGACTTTCACCTCGTGTGTGTGTGTGTGTGTGTGTGTGTGTGTGTGTGTGTGTGTGTGTGTGTGTGTGTGTGTGTGTGTGTGTGTGTGTGTGTGTGTGTGTGTGTGTGTGTGTGTGTGTGTGTGTGTGTGTGTGTGTGTGTGTGTGTGTGTGTCCTTGCCTCTTTCCCAGAGGTTGTATTTTCTCTTTGTCTTTGAGGATTTCAGCTTAGCCTGCAAGTACAGAAACAGCAGCTGAGCACTTTTTATACCGTATACACACAAAAAAAGGTTTTCTTCCTGAAAGGCTGACGTTCTACCCAGAATAATGTAACCTGACAAACCCTTCTTTACTGAAGAAAATGTTCTTTGTGAAACTAAACTTGTCTTTCTTTCAAAGACCTGTTTTTTTAAGGGTTCTTCAAGGGTTTTCTGTAAAGCTTACTAAAACCCACTAACATTTGACAAATGTCTCTGCAATAGTCAGGGTTTTTTGATGTCTCCAGCTCTGATCCACGTGGGCAATGATGAAAACAAAACACAGAAGTGGACGTGTTCATTTTAGCCCCTTTGGTGGCCCGATGCAATGACAGGCTATCAGAAAATACCATCTCTCTATGCCCAAGCAGCATTCGAACATTTATTCCGTACCGAGTTTAAAAAAGAAGTAACCACTGTCACATTTTCCTTGGCCTCCATGCTGCTACTAACCTGTTTCTCATCTTCGGCTAGCAATCTGAAAAACCTGCATACACATGCAAATTCTGGTGCGGAAAAAGTATAACACTAAGACTTTTAATTCAGTAAACCTGTTTTAGGAAGAAATAGTTCTTCAGGGATCATTACAAGCATAGCTGTTAAAGATACTGATTCTCAAATATTCAATTCTTTACCCATGTTTCTATTCGGATGTCTTTACCATCATTTCATGACACACAATAGTTAATTAAAAAATGATGAAACCTTGAAAAATAAAAGGGTTCTTGGTAGAAACTCCTCGGTGGATTCTTGTTTGCACCATTATAGTTTTTAGGTAGGACCCTCTGAAAGGATCAGACTGATTTTGAATGGCCTGCAGCTAGTTATTCAAAATATGCCATGTGTGGTTTGCCACACAATGTTGTTTAATAAAGAAAGTTCACTTTGCAAGGCTGAGCAGATCTGTATATTGGCTTATTGATTACAAGTACTCAAAAGCATTTGTGCCGTCTTTGCAGAAAGAGGGGAGATGTCCTTCTGAGCTCAGCACAGATGATGGAAGAATTAATAATTAATAAGGACAAAGACATGTGTGTCTGTGTGTGTCTGTGTGTTGAGGGGTGTGGGGGGTATTAGAGGTGTGGCTCCTCGTAAATTTTTCAGCTTTGCATCTGTCAGTTGATAACAAATCTGCTCACACCTCGACCAGAATATAACACACTGTTTCCTCTTGCTTCCTGTAGCTGTGTCAGCCCACACGTCATTTAATGACCTGTGGCTACATGTACTCCCACACGCACACAAACACACACACACACACACACACACACACACACACACACACACACACACACACACACACACTGCATAAAATGCTGACAGAGCTGAATGATCAGCAGGGTTTTTGTGGGAGTCAGATTAAACTGGTTTGGTTTTATTATTTCACTGCGAGTCATTCAAGGGCTCATCCTGTTTTTGCTGAATGGCGACGTACAGTAATGCAGATGAGAAATTTGTAAGTCATCATTTCTCTTTCAGTGTATTGGCATTTTCATCCTGTTCAGCAGTGCAGTCCCTCAGGGACTTTAATGTCATTCAGACCTTATGTTGTTTTCATTCAACTTCAACGCATTCATATCAACTGGGACAAATGAATCATGTCACGTATCGACCTGGGTCAGGCTGCCAGCATCATAAATATGATGCGCAGGCATTTAAAAACATATTACATCATGAAAATGTCCAATGAGATCATCTCATTGGGGATAATCAAAATAAATAATAGCAGAATAATAACAGCAATATGTAAATAATTCATCTGCTATAACATAATTTTAAAAGATGATTTCAGTTCTACTGAAACTCACACACGTCCACATATTTGTTTGTTCATAGTAAACATAGTAAAAGTTTTTTTTAAACTCAGGTAGGATTATCCTCCATCTATTGACATTTACAACAAACTTTTCAGTCTTATTATGACCCCTTAAAAAGTAAAGAATACACTTACTTTTCAGAGTGATTCTCCCCTCTCTGACTTTCTTCCATGGATATTTTTTGGAAAGGTAAAGCTACTTAATAATTTACAAGTTAAAAAAAACATGAGATAACATTATAATGTCTTAAGCCGCTCCAGTGGCACGAGTGTTGGGGCTGCAACTTTGTTCAGTTCAGTTTGGTCCAGTCCAGTGGAGGATGTCCAAATAACGTAGATTTTAACAGGGTCAGAGTTGAAGATGGCGGTAGTCTGTGAGGCCATTAAATTAGGGCTGTCAAATGATCAATTTTTTAAAATCACAAATGATTGCAGAACTTCAATAGTTAATCACATTTTTTTAACCGCATGTTTTCAGCTCCATTATTTTGCATTACAAAACAGTTATGAAGTCCATATTAACAAGGTAAAGTTATTCTTATCAGATTGTCTCCGGTAGGAGGGCTCTGTCCATGTCTGTATACATTTCTAACATTGAGCATAAATGGTACTTCAGTTTTGTTAGGTATCTCAAAATCCTTCAGATTTACAGTATCTTGTGAATTTATTTGGGTATTATTGAGTAGTATTTATTTGATTTATTTATTTGAGTGGCCTGCCCTGAGACAAAAACAACCAGGATGACTGTATAAACGGTCATAACATCCGGTTTCAAAAATCCAAAAAAGAAAACATATTAAAACAAAACTTCAGACCTCAGGGTGATAAAAGGGTGGCAACGGGAGGCTTGGTTAGTGACTAAAACATGCACGATGGCAACCCATCAGCTAATAGCAAATTCAATTGCAATAGCCAGGTCTCAACCTTAAGAGGGCAGTCTCTATGTACAGTATTAATTTTAATACTTTGCGCTCCAATGTCAAGATTAGGACCTGAATTACTCAACAAGACTACTAAAAACCCATATATATTGATTTATAACCTAAAAAAGTTGTCTGGGGGTGTAGTTTCTCTTTAATGACTCATGTGTATCAGAGCTATGAGTATTAAAACTCACCTTTGCAGATTACAGACACTGAGTCAGTAATTGTGACAGGGTTCAGCAGGAGTCCACTGTTGGCAAACACAGACAGAGGAAGGGGAGAGGTCGGGGAAAAGCTTCCTCCTTTTGACCTGGAAAAAGGAATTTACTACTGTAGCAGGCACTTTTAGCTAATTCCATCAGGGATTTGAGCAGGACGGGGGGACGGTTGCAGATTTACTAACTCCACTCCCTCATTTTCGTCTCCTCTGTGATTGGTTGTTTGCTGACCCTCGGGGATCCAGCTGGGTTACATAGTGTCTGAAATCTGCTCTGGTGCCTTTCACTTGTTCATGGCAGTTTTTTATGTCTGAGCATCCTGCCTTTTGGATGTCTTTGACTTTTTTTTTATACCATTGTGTCTTAAATCAACCAAACACCAGTGTAATTTAGTTTTTATTGTCAATTACAGATTTTCTCAAACTCATTTCTTGCTCTGTCCTTGAGCATCATTGGTTGCTCTACTAAAGGGCGTGTAATATTAAGTTTGGTTTTTATTTTTGCACTGTAAGCTGTCAGTGCGTGAGAGCCAGAGAAAGCTGCTAAGCTTTGTATTGAGCTAGATTTTCGGAGCATCATAGCAGAGCAAGCAAAGACTCTCTCTGAGTCTTTCACACTGATAATCCTCTTACATGTCCGTGCAGACACACAAACACTGTCACACAAAAACGCACAAATGTGAGCAAAAACCCACATTAACACACTAACTGGGAAAAGCATTTGATTTTTTATCATTGCGGTAGGTTTTCTTTATATTCATGGAAGTCCTGGGTTTAACTGTGCATTGCTGTCTGTCTCCTCCACCTCTGAGATAAGATTCTTGTCCTGAAGGCAGAAATTTGGCATCTGGGAGTCACTAATGTATTCACTCATATCTTTAATTCTCTGGTGCCACTCCCAGCTCTGCTCTGAGAGGTTTTACTGTGAAGGAATTGAACATAAGAGCATTAAGATCACTCCTGCTTCTGTCTGTGTGTGTGTGCGCGCGCGCGTGCATGCACGTGCACCTGTTTGTATCATCCCAAGGTATGACTTTGCCCCAGCAGGGGTTTGCAGGATGCGTGTGTGCATTGAAAGGCATTTATTGAGTGGTGGAGAGCCAAGACAGCTGAGTTGCTCCTGGCTCGCTGCTGCGGACGTCTACTGAAAGCCTTGACCCACTTCCAAGTCCCCCACCCTCCCCCACCCCACCGCTCACCCAGACATGCTGCATACTGAAGCAGCTCTGCCACAATCTGCTGAGCTGCAGAGAAGCTCTGCATGCATATGCTGGGAAGAGTGGGTGTGTCGGTCTGTCTGACAAATAAATTGTATATGCGTGTGTGTCTGCATGTGCTGCAAGGAAGGTTATGTGTGTGAACTGACAGTAGGTGCAACACCTTGGGCAAAGTCATAGTGAGCTGCTGCGTCTGCTGAATGTATTAATGAGTCCTTCACTAGCTGTTACTTTACCAACCTGTCACAAACGTGTTCAACAGCAACTCATCTCTGTGTGGTGAAGAGGAAAGGAAGAAGAGACACGCATCGATTTGGGTCAGATTTAAGCCCTTGCAGAACAATTCTTCGACAGATTGGTGTGTGTAGGGCTCCCACTAAAGATTTTTTTATTACTAATACATCAGCATTTTTTTCTCTATTAATGGATCAATTATTTGATCCCTTACTTTAATAAAATGAATGGTCAAATTTGCTGTAAAGTTGCATTGATTGCACCAAACTGCAAGTTGACTGAGATTGTACACACATCTATTGCATGTCTGTTTGTTCTGGGAGGGAGATTTTCCTAAGGCACTCTTTTTGAGTTTTATGCCATTTTTCTTTCATTAAAGTTTTTCTTGCAGGACTTTTTCTGTATCCGTTTTGAGGGTCCAGAGAGAGGAATGTCATAATTATGATACTGTCATTTGCGATACTGGGCTTTATAAATAAAATATAATTCAAAATTGAATTAAATAGAATGTGTGGAAATTGGCTAAATTCGTGTTAATTGTTGTAATCGCAACATCCTGAAGGGCTGGGTCAGACGTCAGACAGTAGTGAAAAATGACCATTTCTTTTTTCCAAAAGTTAGGTGACATCTTTAAATGTCTTGTTTTGTCCAACCAACAGTCCCAAAAGAGATAGTCAATTCAGTGTCAAACATACTAGGGGACATGTCTCCCCTTAAAATTTAGAACTTATTTGTCTAGTATTTGTCACCACCCAATAAAAACAAAAGTAGCAGACTTTTATTTTGACTAAAATGAAGATATTTCCTCCATAAAATGGTGTAAATATTGCTGCATAAACACATCAGTGTTTGATGTTCAAAACTTTCTTTGGACCACAAACACCATGTCTCATACAGTATGTGTCCCTGCAATGTTGAAAGAAAACCTACACCCCGGTGTCAAATAAGACATAGAAAAGCAGTGAAATAGAAAAATACAAACAAATGACAAACTCGAACCAGGAAATGTTTGTTATTTTTGCTTTATCAATTTACTTTAAAATATTATTCATTGTCAAAATAGTTGCAGATTAATTCTCATTTCAGCATTTGTTGTTTGTGCTGGGCGATATGGAAAATAATTAAATATTACTATGTCTTTTTAATGAAATGCCTCAATATGGCTGTTGTGGGGTTGACTGTTGGTGCTTTCATAAAAGATTTTTGATATATAATAATCAATAACTGGGATATAATTACTTAGTCGATAAAGGCAAATAATAGAACACCTACAACGGTCTGATGAGTTCAGAAAATTATATCACTTGTTGTAATGCAGCTTATGAAACCAGTAAAGGCAACACTTACAATGTTACAATATCTAAAATATCCGACGATATCTAGTCTCACAGGACGATGCAATACACTTTATTGTATCTATATCTCACAATATAGATGTAATATTGATATATTGCCCAGCCCTACTAGGTGTGATTATAAAATGGAATAAAACAAAAACAAATTATGCATTGTAATCCCTATATTATTGCCATTTTAATTATTGTTTCATTTTATTTTTTGTTAAAAGTTATACTTAGTAGCGATGTTTTATGAAGTTTAAACCCGGCCTGAAGAATTAACAAAATCAGCAAACCAAACCTATAAGACAGCATGTTAAGAATACGAGGCGATCAGCACCTTATAATCATCACATCAGAGCCAGACACTAAGAACTCAGCAAGGAAGAAATTTGAATTATGAAGTGAACAGCAGGAAATTGGGATGAGACGGGGCACAAAGTGAATTATTCTTCACCAGCCTTTGAAGCCGTGCACGCTCTTCAATATTTCCAGAGCAAACAGCCGAGGTTTTAAGCTGCCCTGAACTGGGACGAGGCCAGACGGCTGGCTGATGGGAGGGAAGCTCCACTGGGAAGGAGTGGAGACACTCACTTAGTCATGGCGGTTAGACACAGAGATTTAGACAGATTACAAACAAGTGCATACGAGCCTGCAAGCACGCAGACGCAAGTGCACGTACAGAAATGCTTTTAACGTAAGCAAAAAGATTAGCACACATTTTGATTTATGGCCACATGCGCAGCAAATGGGCCATCTTAGCCACATTAACAGATACACAAAGACGTAATGATTACAAACTAATTTTAATGACATGCACAGATGGAGACACATGCTCTAATCAGTGGGAGGATCATTTAGGTGCTACCTGTTTGTTCTGGTGTTTTTTTCTCCTGATGTTGCAGGAGATTGTTAACTCTGAAATCATTCTTGTCATCTATCATTACTCAGCAGGAAATAACCTTTACTCACCTGTTTTTGTGATTATTTTGAATGTCAAACTAAGAACTGTGAGTGAACTAAAAGTATGTGTTTGTGGTATTTTCCCTACACGGTCTTAGTCATCATATTATCACCCTGTCTGTCTCTGACTCTTTGTCATCCGTCCTTCACTCTGTCAGCGTGTGATGTCTATCAGGCTGACGTCACTCTGCACTTTACAGCAGCTTACTATTGAACTCTGGTGACAGACGAACGGACCAGACAGACGGACCAGACAGAGCTCTACAGATGAAAATGTCTGATGGTGCTCATTGTCAGACTGTCTGTACAAAAAGTAAGCGGATGAAAGTAACAGAGTCTCAGCAACACAGGTTCAGTTTCATGAAGCAAAAGACATTATGCTGCTGTCTGCTCCTGGAGAACTGTAAAATGACTACGTAAGGATCACTTTTTGTGTAAGGAATTATATTAGACCAGCTTATTGTCATTGTGCAGATTAGGTACATCACTATGTTTTTCTAACGTTCAGTCATGCAATATTTGTGTGTTTTGCTGTGATGTCGTTTTTCTGTTCCACCTCAGTTGTGATGGTGTCTTATTATCACCATAAAATCTATAATTTGGGGCCCTGCAGGGTGTCATTAGAAGGGTTAAAGTGTGGTTTAGTGAGTGCAGTACAACATAATGTTCTGTCAACACAATAACAGCCTCAGTTGATGTGCACTTTCTAAAGTTCGTGGCGTTCTGCTGATGTTTTTATGCTCACTCACATTTAGAATTATGGTACATTTAGTGCTGAAAATAACAGTTGATTCATTGATTGTGTTTTTGGAAAATGATCAGTCAACTTTGTTCATTATCAGTCAAATGTTTTACTTTTTTCAGTTGTTGATCCCCAAAAGGTTGTGTGCCACCATCTTGTCATCAAGCAAAAATGCAAAATATTTGATGATCCCAGCTTTCCAAATGTTAGCCTGTTGGGATTGTTGATTGTAAATTTAATACATTTTGTTTGGGCTGTTAGTTCTGCAGTTTAAAAACATCACTCTGGGCTCTTGTGATAGGTGTTCGCCATTTTTGACATATCGACTAATCCGAATGGATTACTCAGTTGCAAATATACTGAACTTACACTGTGTGTGTAGATAATGTTGTATCGATGGGTGGATTGTGGGACAATGGGCCCCTGGACACAGGTATGCAAAAAGCCTGTCTACCTACACAGGAGCAACACACACAGACTGGTGGTTTTGCCCCTTTTTTCTAATTTCTGTTGAACATCTCTTTGTAGTTGTGCATATTTCTGTAATTTTTTCTGGCTTTGTTTCAATTTTGTGTGCCCTTGTGGTCATTCAGTGTCTCCTTGAGGTGATTTTCGTCTCTCTTTGAGGTATATCTGTGTCTTCTTAGTTGTTTTGTTTCTCTTTGTGGTTCCTTTTCATCACTTTGTGGCTAATTTGTGTCTTTTTGAGATCATCATGTTCCTCTTTAGGGTATGTTTGTGTATTCTTTGATTGTTTTGTGTCTCTTTGTAGTTCCACTGCATCTCTCTAAGGTCTTTTTGAGCCTTGTCTTGATCCGCACATGTTGATTTCAGTGACATTTAGCAGGTGAAGACCAGAGGTCTTCCTGACAATTTGGGCCTTTGCCTGGTAGGCCCTTTTAGTAATAGATGGTTGTATCATGCGTTATTTGCAAATGTCTGGGTTTCTCTCTTGTGTCTGCTGGTGTGTTTGGCTTTGTATCTGTCCACTGTTGATCGAAAGGAGAAATAACATGATTTTATCTTCAAATGACCATGAAATAACTCATATATCTCTTTACGTCTCTTCTCCTGTCAGGTGTTGTGAGTGCAGCGCATCGCTGTCCCACTGGTATTATGAAAAAGATGGACGACTCTTCTGCAAGAAGGACTATTGGGCCAAATTCGGGGAGCTGTGCCACGGCTGCAACGACCCGATCACCACCGGCCTCATCATGGTAAGAAGATCCATCCTCTGACTCTCATCTCTCATCACCTCCCTGGTTCTTTTGTTGCTGATAAACCTCGAGTTACAGCCTGCAGCCGTGACGCTCACAGCACGCACATACATGCAAGAGGACAAACACCTGAGTCCATACATTCCCAGCCTCAGTGGTTGGTGTGTGCCTACACACGCACATACACGTAGGACCTGTGCCAGACCTGTAACTGACCCTGGTGCCTTTGGCTGCTTTGTCAGATAGTCTTACAGACCACCAGTGAAAGTCGGAGCTGTTGTTGTGACACAGGAGAGCAGAGGGGTTCATGTGCAGAATAGATGTGGTCACGGCACCGGAAAGCAGATAAACAATAGAGCGAGCCTCCGCTGATAAGTGCTGCTGCATTATAGAAAAGACAAGAAACAAGCATCAAAGGAGAGTTGTGTCTATTTGTTGATTAGTGATGGAATCACATACAATTAAAGCTTCAAGAATCTGTTTAATACTGTATGCTGGTGTAATCGAATATGTTGTTTATATTGTTTCTCATTTATTTGAAGCCAGCAGAAACAAAAATGCAGGAGCAGTGCAATTTTCCACTGGTGGTTTTTTTTTTTGTGCCTCTTTAGTGACCTTGTGACTCCAGATGAACTCACCTGTGCGGAGGTGGTTGGAGAGATGCAGCTGAGGCTGTTAATGCTGATTAAGCGATGCAGTGCAATTTGGATGCTCTTTACAGCACAAAAACAAGTGTGCTTTTTCTGCCTGCTTCAACCACATCTTGCAAGGGCATTTTCCAGGCTTTAGTTTGCAGAGGCACAAACACACACACACACACACACACACACAAAATAACACACAAAACACCTATAATCTATGCTGAGTTTTGCCTCTTTCACTCTGCTACACATTTTTTCTCCTACTGTATTATAGATTGACATGTTCACTTATTGCCGTGTCTTATCATTATACCTGAAAGGATAAGATGGTTGATGAATTAGTTGATTAACAGTAAGTTAATCATTCAAGACATTTTTTTGTGCAAAAATGACAAACATTCTTTAGTTCCAGCTTCCCAGTTAAAAAAGGATATGCATCTTGTCTTTGTCTTATGTGATAATAAACTGAATATCTTTATGTTTTGGAGTGTTTGTCAGACAAAACAAGACAACTGAGGACATCAACTTGGGCTTTACTAGGCTACTTTGTGATTGCAATTTTTTTTTATTTTAAAGGAGTAGTGTGTAGGATTAAGTGGCATCTAGTGTTTAGGATTGCAGATTACAACCAGCTAAAACTTCTCCCATGTTTCCTTCCATCAGTGCTCATTGTTCAGGAGGTTTTAACCTTTAGGGTTGAAATAAATGCAGAGGTCTCTTCTCTCCAAAACAAAACAACCATGTGATTTAAACTGATTAAAACACTAAGTAGAGCAGTTTCACATTAAAAATCTGTGTTTTTCTGATGCTGTTTGGCTTATCACGGAGGGGCCATTAACTACGTTGGCCGACATGAAAACATCAGTGGCCCTTATCTAAAGCCAGTGTTTGATTTGTCCGTTCTGGACTACTGTAGATAGAAACATGGCAACATGGCAGACTCTGTGTATGAGGACCCGTGCTCCATATGTAGATAAGCGGCTCATTCTAAGGCAACGAAAACACAATAATTCTTATTTTCAGGTGATTAGACACTAAAGAAAACATACTTATTGTGTTAAATTCTATTTCTGCCTATAAATCCTACACTCTGGACCTTTTAAAGATCAAACAATTGACTAATCCAGGAAATAATCAGCAGACTTACTGATTATGAAAATAACCCTCAGATGTCACTGAATGTAATCCAGGTATCCAGGGCCCTTACTGTAGTTGAGTCACTTATTAGGTGTTTTGCCAGTTTATTTGAAAGGTGAGCAGCTGCAGACTTTATATACAGTTAACTACCTGATAAAGGTTTTTGCATATACTGGTGGGTGTATTTAGAAATGTGGTCACTGTGTACAGTTTATTAATATTCAGCGACAGCAGGATTTATGGAGAACATTTTCCTCTCTGCTCATTCATCAGTGGTTGCAGAGTTGGTTTTGGTAATCCCTGTTGTGTTCACACACAGCCAGTGAGGTAAAATTGGGATTATCAACCACGACAGCAGACGATATGAAAGCTACATCAGTTGTGTGTGGGAATATGTGAGACTCATATTCATGGAAACTACCAACTGTCTACTTAGCATGAAGCTTATATGACAGGGAATTTATCCACAGAAAATCCTAACTAATCATTTGCATTTTAAAAGGTTTCAGTAGTAGCAGACAGTAAAATGTTTTTGAAGTGGGATTTAACTGAAAGTATCCTAAGTTGTGTTTTAAAACGTACACTGTTATGAGTATTCCATATTTAGGAATGGAAAATTGTTATTTAATGTCCTTTAAGATCACTTTAATGATGACAAATGTGGCTGTTAGAATATTTTTTGTGGTTAGTTGAGGTGAGAAAATGCTTCTAAAGCCACCCAGACCTTTGACTGAATTAATAATTCTCTGACTGTGTGTCGTCCTTGATAGGAGAAGATGGTTAAAATAAGAAGCTGAGTACATTTGCTGCACATAAAGCATCTTCTCTGACACATTCGCCCCCAGGTCAGATACAGCAGCCAGCAGCTTCTGGCAGGTCATGTGTCATGGCCACGATGAACAGAAATCAGTCATGGCTCGGCCTTTCTCTGCATCTCTGTGTGTGTGCGTGCGTGCGTGTGCGTGCGTGTGTGTGTGTGTGTGTGTGTGTGTCTTTTATCATTAACACTGCCTTCAAACAGCTTGCCCTTTGCAGTGCAATCTCAGTAATGAAACATGTAGGAGACTCTAAAGTGAATTCGGTGGAGAGATTGCAGCAGCACCACCTCTCCTCTTCTTTCTCCTTCTCTGGTTTATTGTTCCTCTTACAGTAGAAAGACACTGATTGACTCTCTCTACTTTAGTAAATTTTAGCTTTTAGCTGCCAAGATGGCCAGACCAATTGTATTACCGTATAGACATCAAGGTCAATTTCCTGCATCTGTGCCACACCCAAGAAGCATACACCAGAGCTGCATAGTCACTCTATCTGTGTAGTTTAGCAGGGAAACACAGTCCTATTTTTAAAATTCTCTGATGCCACAGCACCTGAAAAAGCTGCTGTCACAGTCAGTGAAAACACTCGATGATGCAGCGATGAGTCAGAGTCTGCAGGCAGAAATGTAGAACTGATGGTCAGCCAGATGGAAACAATAAATGAGTAAGGTTTGGGATTTCATCACTGCAACCTCAGTGACATCCGCCATACAAGCTGAGCTTTAAGTTGCTCATTAAAAATCTTCTGGAATTAGCTTTCCTGTCATTTGTTCACAACTCTTTTTAGAGACTCTTTGAGGAGCACCTTGGTAGCCAAGTGGTCATAGCATATGATCCTTCACCACAATGTCCTGGTTCAGTTTCAGCCTTGGCACCTGTGTTGCATGTCACACCCATAAGGTAACTTTCAAAGATGAAAAATGACACAGATGTCGAAAAGCCAAAAACTGCAGTTCCTCTAATGGCCACTTGAGGGTGTTTCCAGGAGCGAGTCAATCCCCTTATGTATCTCACACATTAAAATGTTATTAAAGCTTTGACGCATAATTGAGGGTGTGGCAGCTTCGAGTGACAGGCTGTCTGCGAGTCATCACGACAGTCTTTTTACACGGAGATCACGCTTTATGCCGCTCCGAGTGATTTTAGATGACATGCTGTAATCACAGAAACTAAAGAGGCATGACAGTTGTGATTTTTAACAAAACTGCTGTTTGTGGCAGTGGTCCTCCACGTCTCAGAGCTGTAGAGTAGGACTGACTTCACATTGGTGTTGGATGGTAGGAGTTATAAAATTGTGGATGTCATGTAGCTCTTGTGGATCAAGATGTATGTCGGGTAGACTAGTTAGTACGCCTCAAAGTGCTTCAAACTTTTGAAGAATCTGGTCCATGTTGGTTCAAATGTAGAGCTGTTGAACTCTCCAGAACAGGCAAGTGACTAGTGGACCTTGAGTGCAGAGTGTTTTGTCGAATGATGTCTCCAAGCTTAAGGTTTAACTGTCAAACTCAGAAAAACTTGGTTGCGTGTTAGTGGACAAAACATTCTCTTTCTGAAAGTGCAATTATAAATTATTTACATTGTTTTGTCAGTGACCACAGCTGCCCTGTGGGTGGGGCCATCGTCCTGATTCAATGTGATCTCTTGCAGTATAATATTATATTGAGGGCAATGTCTGTGTGTTTGTACAGTAAAACCATGTTGGTGTAAGTGTGTGTGTGTGTGTTTGTGTTTGTGTTTGTGTGTGTGTGTTCTGCTGCTGTCAGCACCTTCACCCTTGAGTTAAGATGGTAGTAAGTCAGCCAGATGATGTTACTTGGTTATTTACTGCCCTTACTGAGACTGATGTATGTGCTGAATACTAGTTAGCTGATCTAATTTAATTTCCTCTCTTGTCACTCTGCCTGTCTTTTTACACACAGATGAATGTGCAGTAATCCTGGCCATCTCCACATTCAGTTTAGAGTCAGTCAGCCTTTTTGCAAAACCTTGAGGCTGAGAGCCAGCTGATGGGAGTGGTGCCAAACATCGACCTTGGCCTGTTAGACATCTGAAGTTTGAGAGAAGATTCTGATTTTACAGTTTCTCACCCTCACTGCGTTATCTTTGCCACTGTGCTCTTTATCAGCCTGCTGTCTTCACTCCTGTATATCTTGAAGTGCAGATGTAGATGAAATTATGGCCATGAGATGATGTACTTTAAAATGGAGGATAATCTTTGAGGTAAATTGGTCAAGTCCTGGATGCTGTGTCTATTGCAGCATAAAGAAAAGCCTTAATACACCGATCAGGTGTACAGTATTATTTTGATTGTGAGGTGGGGTACGAGCACCTCCTATAGATGCTTGATTAGATTTGGATTGGGGTAATTTGGAGGCCAGGTCGATGTCTTGAGCTCTTTTTGGGGGGGCGCTGTCACTGGGGAAGTGCCTTTGCCATGAGGAGCTGTCTGGTTTTGTATATTACTCAGGATAAAGTATAAATGGAGAAGTAGATTAATGACAATCAGTATTTTTGGTACTGGAATCATGAGAAACAATCAGATTGGATAAAAATCTACGTGTTTACGTTGGCTCTCCATCAGCTCTGCTAAATAAGGGATACATTTACACTCTTTTGCTTGTTTTTATTGGCGGCATTTGTGATAGTTGGCACTGGATGATGAAGTCATGCAGCTGCTAATTATTCACCAGAATGAGAAAATCAACTCACCAGTCTGTAAACTCTCTTCCTGCCAACTTCTGCTAGCCGGCCAGGATGAGTTTCATTTTATTTGTATTTTTTCCAGGGGGGGGATGCAAGGTGCTATCCCGATCCTGCTCTGGGTCACCGCTACATGCCATGCAGAGGCAACTGCTGAGGGGCGCTGCCCATGTTGCAAGAGGAGAACCGATACAGGCATCTTTGGGGGTTGGGATATGTGGACAGTTAAATTGATCCATAATCAGAAACCATGAATTCCTAGAACCATCTGAATATGTGGACAGAAATAAAGCAGCATCCAACTATGTAAGAAGACGCAGAAAAGGACTATATTACACACAAGCACAAGTTAAAGAAGCTCATGGGATCACAGTTCACTGGGGTTTTACCTCATTTAATTCCATGTGACACATCAATAATCAATTGATTATTACTCCATCCATTCCCACTATTGCTTTGTCCTGACCAATCAGGAATCTGCTGTATTTTCATTATGTAAGTGCTTCCAGAAATGCACCTATTACTGTAGGTGGTTGTGATTTGGGCCTTCCTGGCATAATACTAAATCTTGGGGATTTTTTTGTTTCTTTTGTCGCTTTCTCTTTGTTTCTGAGATTGCAAGAATTACTGAAACAGCTCAAAGTTTCCCTTAAATCACAAATGCTTATGATTATTTGGGACTTTCAGTCATGAATCCAGATCATGTGTTTTGAAAGTTACATCATGTGCTGTACTTCTCATACTCTCATACTCTCATACTTCTCGTTCCCCTCATACATGTTTTAAAGAAAAACAAGACATTTCCATACTGATGCCAAATAGAAAAGATAGAGAAAAACACAACAGACATGAAATGAATACAACATGGACATTAATGTCTTCAATAACACACCTGATCTGCTATATATTCACAAATGAGACTAAGTCTGAGTGTTTTTTGGAGGTTTCTCATGTTTATAATTTGCTTATTTATGATTTTGTGTTTAAACTGATTAAAAGATTAAAAAAAACAGAGCAGTTTTAAAGTTACAAAGGGTTTAGTATTTTAAATGTATTCAGACTTTATGAGTGGTACACAAATATTGTCCTTCATATGTAGGTGTTATTGAGAAATGTAGATATTTTGGGGGGTTGACCACCAAACCAATGGAAAGTCCCACATTTCAAGTGTTCTTTATAAACTCCCACTGGTGTGAGTTAGCTCTGTGGTTGAGTGGGAATTGGCAAGTTGTTTCTAGAAATGCCAGTTGATTGTCTCGCCTCTAAGTGAAGACAGACACATGTGTAATAAGTGTTGGGAAATGCCATTTGTTAAGACTCTTAACATTTTTAAGATGTTGTTGCTGTTCAGGTTTTGATATTGTTTTCCCAGCAACAGGATAAGCTGCTGATGATCTCATCAGTGATGTTGAACCCAGCCTGAACCCAGCTCTCTGTCACTGTGTAAAAACTCTTTTTGCATTATATTAAGTCTTTTTATTATATATAACTCCTCAGGGAGGTCAGAGGTCACACACAGAGTGGTGTCCTAATGCAGCTGCTGGAGCCACAGTGTCTTTGTGTAAGAGCACTTGAGGTAAATATCTCAATGCTGCAATGGAGGATCGAACTTTGGGCTTTCAGCTGTTCTTGTTTTTAGTTTTAAACGATTCAGATTCAGGGAGATCATAACCTGACCTTCACTGAAGTGTGTTTTGAAACTCATTTAGCATTTCCTCTTTCCAGAGTGGAAACTCTGACGAAAGCAGCAGCCCCTGTAGGCTGAAATCTCCCCATGTGGCACAACTGTGGGCTTCTGGGTTTCATCTCATAGCCGACTGCCAGCAGGTTTGACTAAACTGCAACACACATTATTGAACATGAAGTCACTGTTACAACTTTTCACTGTTTGGTACCAAAGGTGATAATATCACCTTTTTTCTGCTGCCACCAAGTAGCAAAAAGATCAGTTATCGCAGGATGAGCTATAACGTTACAGTTGTCAACATAATGACTCCATTTGTTTTAACGCAGCATTAGCCTCCATAACATACTTATCTCAGAACAGATAAAGCTGAGGCAGTAAAAACCCTGGGTGTAATGACTCTAAAATGATTTTCTTAATTGCTTGTGAATGTATGAAGGAGAATTTATTATTTTTTTCTTTCAGAAGTTAAATAGTCTTGTTTCAAAAGAGATTTTACTCCATAAAATACATGCAAACAGGTGTAATGGCAATAAGAGTTGCATTTCTGGATCCTCCTGGAAATGCTGGTTCTGAGCTAAAAGCAAAAAAGGCACAACTGAAGCTTTTGGGGATTTTTTTGTGATGCAAGACTCTTTACCTGTACATGAACCATGGTTTTTTGCACAAATAAAGAAATGTAGAAATACAGGAAATTACTAAACATGGTACAAATGAAGTTTAAAAGTTTAAGATCTTCCCCTCTCAAAAATGTGTTTTTCTTATGTTTACGTTCCCTCAGATGTCTGACCTGCACTATACTGACCTTTATCTGCGCAAAGTTTGTCACTAAAGAAGTTTTTTCACATTACTCTTCTGAAGAGGACGAAGTCTGTACCACAGGAAAACTAGATCATGTATCTCACTCATACAAAAGCCAGTAGCTGTTTAATATGGGAAATACACACTGACATGGAAATACCAGCAAAGAACAACAGCAAAGAAACCTAAACCCTCCAGCAAAAAGTCGCTTCAGAGAGCAGCTAGCATTAACGTAGAAAAAGTTTTTTCAGCAAAAATGGTAGAGTGTGCAGTTTTGGTATTTAAACTGAACCCTAGAGGTTCTGTCCACTATCTACCAAAAAACCCATCGTGGCAGATATTATTGTACATTTAAAAAGCACTAATGCTGTTTGGGCCACTGCCAGTTAGCCTACAAGCAGACGAACAATATAAATAAAAGATACTAGCTGCACTTACTATTATGATTCGTCAGCCTGTCACTGATTGTAGTTCACAACTGACTCCTTATCTGAGTTCCTGCAATGCTGACTCGAGCCTTCTTGATGCTGCATGCAAATTTCTCACAAAGGTGAAAGAATAGATCTGCCTCCAGCCCCTTTCTGTCTGTTATTTCTTTAACATTTACATGAGAAAAACATATCAGTGTAACTGATTAATTTATAAAGTTATTTGTTTAATCTAAGTTGTTATTGTTTTTACAAAAAATCTCATATAAATCTACAGTGGGCACATTGGAAAGTGGCAATAGTAAGATTTCTGTCAATAGTTTTTTAATACTTTAATGTGAAAATCTAATCTAATCTAATCTAAATACATGACATATTTTCCAAAATCCTGTTGAGCTCCACAACCCACTGAATGAATACTCTAAAATGTGTCTTCAAAGGGGCTTTAAATGTGACAGTGGAACTGTAATTTAAAAATACAGAAGACAAGGTCAAAGCGTTTGCTTTCTTTTACTTGAAAGTCTGTGAAGCTGGTGTCCAGTTTAATTGTTTTAGCTGTGTATCAATACAGTCACTACTGATTTTTAACTGCTTAGTACTGCAGTTACCACACAGTAAGTTCTGTAAACAATCTGATGATTCAAACTGAACCTAAACACTGTTGTTGTGTTTTCTGTTTGTTGACCTTTGCCCTGGATGTGTGTGGATTTCTCTGGAGCAGCGACTGACGCAGCTTCCCTGCTGTAACTTAATCAGGTTTTCTGTGCCAGTCGTCTCTCTGCAGTCTGTCTGCTCTGATTTAACATTACAGGGAGGAGAGCCTATTAATATCTGCCCACTCAGACGGCCCTCTGAAGGGTCAACACATGGCACGCAGGACATGTTAGGGACATCAAGAGAGTGAGTCAACAAGGACAAGTAAGAGGTGAAGCTGGAGAGAGGAGGTTGACAGAAAGAGTGACGCAGCAGCAACGATAAACCTCGGAGGAGAAATTATACCAGGCAGGAGAGGAGATAAGAATACAGGGCTAACGAGTCAGCTGAACGCTATTAATAAAGATCAGACGAGCATGTCACATGTCTTAATTTATACTCAGTGCTTTGTGATTGTGAGCTGTTTTCTGGATTGAAAGACAATAACATCACTCTTATTCTACATGTGACTAAAGACTGTGTCTCTGTTGAAAGTGAAAGTGTTTGGCATTTCCTTTCTTTCATTTTCAGGTTGGACAAGAAAATAATTTCTTGTAATCTCTGTATGGGCACTTTTTTTAAGAAGTCTACAAAATTTCAAACAAGGACTTTGTCAGCTATGCAGTTAAAAGAAAAAAAGGTAATTAGAAGAAATAATTAAAAATAAGGAAGAACTTCAGTTTATGACTATGACAGCTGAAATGATGGATTGATTAACTGTTTTACAAAAACATAAAAACTGGTATTCAGGACAGCCCAAGTGGTTTAACTTTTTGATTGTCATGAAGTCAAACAGAACAACTTGAAGATGTCACAGATAGCTCTCAAATGAATTTCACAATTTTGTGATGTTTTCATTGAATCAATGATTCATCAGTTAATTGCAAAAAATAATAAACAGAATAATAAATAATGAAAATCATCATTTTATTTTGACAAGGGTATGTTTTAGTGATCAGAAGAACAGAACAGAAGGTCAAGCACATACAGCAGACATACTCAACTCAAGTTGAGATCGGGTGCCGGGTGGCCCGCCGACCATTTTCTGATCCACTCATTATCTGTTACCACTTATCCTATTTGCGGAGGAGCTGGAGTCCCAGCTGACATTGGGCATGAGGCTCGGTACACCCTGAACACACTGGGATTTTCTTTTTTGTACTTTGAATATAAATAAGGTGCCTGAGTGCATAAAAAAGCATCAAAGCTTGTTTTTCAAATGAAGCAAAGATCCTTTGGATCCCCTGACAGAAGTCCTGGCTAAGCCCCAAATGTCCTCAAATCCTCCCAGCAGCTCTGCACACACCTGATCTGTGACGAGCTGCTGTGACTCATTTACCTCTCAGTAAAGATGAGTGAGGACAGCCAATGTTGAAAGATTGAAGATGGGCAAGTTATTTATTATATTTACCAATAAATACTGTTAATGTTTGTTTATTATTGGCCCCTGAGTGCTATAATTTTTTAACCCATTAAAACCTCAATAAATCGATTGACTTTCTTTCCAAAACATGGGAAGATGTCAATGAGCAACCAAAGAAGAAATTAAAAGAAACTCATGGAAATGACCTGGAGAAAAGTGCTTAAATATTACAATTATTCTGTAACATAATTTTAAATATGTAATTATGATAATTCTGATCATATTTATGTATTTAAATATTTAGAGACATCTCTCCCTAGCTTTTTTTCAAGATACTTGTCATAATCTATACATTTTTTCCAAGTTACTCATAACTTATCACCCATATTTTGGACAGAAATCGCAGCAATGTGTTCAGGTTTTAAAGGTTTAAATACTTACAAAAGGCGTCTGAGAGCAGCACAAAAAAGTGACATCACTGCAGATATCAAAGGGTTAATGTATACATTTTTAAATATACAGCACTATATTTGTTTATCATATAAGCTTGAAACAGTGCAGTTGCAGCTTTGCTTCACATTTACAGAACAAAATAAAAGACATTTAAGACATAAACAAATGATTATTCCCCCACATAAAGGCCCATGAGTCGAGTGACTGTGACTTTTCACTGGTTTGGAAATGTGATGGCAGGAATCGGGGCAGCAGGGGAGAAGAGGAGGGGGTGAGGAATTTACTGAGGACACCACGAGGTGGGGGTGGGGGTAGAGGGGTGTGTGTGTGTGTGTGTGTGTGTGTGAGCCGGGTGGCGCGTGTGCAAGAGTGGGCGGGGCCAAACAGGAAACGATGAGGTCATAGCAGAAGTGTGAGAGAGGAGGAAGGTAGGACGGGAGGGGGGGGGAGTCATGAGGAGTGACATTGATTCAGAGATGAGCTCAGCTGCAGAGGCGTGGACTGCTCTCCCTCCTCCTCCCTCCCCCTGCAGCTCCGACTCTCCGGCCGGTTTGGCTGCTGCCAGTGTTTTGTTGTGACAGTGGGGAGAATCGCCTGCCTCACTAGAATGAACTAGAACAGCCAGGAGAGTCGCCAGCTCTCGCTGACATGGTGGGAGACTTGTTTTTCTGGAGCTTCTGCTGTCTCAGGCTGTGGAAGAGGGATAAGAAGGTGAGGCTGCTGCTCGGGGTTACTGGGTGTCTGATGATGGGTGATGCACAGTGAGCCGGTGAGGAGGCAGACTGTCTCAAGTGGTGGAGATGGTTTGCCGGTTGCCCGTGCGACTCTCTCCATCTTTTTCTCTTTAATTTTGAAAGTGAAGTCAAAGCATGATGTACGCTGCTGTGTTTATAAAACTGAAGCTGGAGCATGATACTGTACCATGATGTATTTTGTGTGCCATTTTAAACTGGGTCAGCGCACTGCCTTGTAATTACAGATCTGTTCCTCCTCTTCTGCACGGCGCTCTCTGGCTTTATCTTTTTTTTTCATGTCATGAAAAACTGATGAGCCATGGCACGCGTGCTATTTATAGAGAGCATTCTTCTTCTGATAAAAGTAGGATAAAAAGTGTGTTAGTGTACACATTCAGGGATGGACAACTGTTGTCATTTCGAATAACTGTGTCGCTGGTACAATGTTATTTTTATTTACCACCCACATGCTGGAAACTACAGTGGAAGTGAGACTTGCAGAGTGGAGGGAAGGGGCTGAATACATTAGCAGCATTTCTAAGGCTGAGGCCTGTGTATACTGTGATACTGTACTGTTTGTAGCTGAAGGGGGGTTTCCATTCAGACAGCATCAATGTGGCCTTCTGTCTTCTCCCTCAGGGTTTCAGTGTAATTGTGTTTGCCTAAATGATGTCTGCTGTAGAGATTCTAAAATGAAACCAGGATCATGTCTTCTTTTGACTTTATTGCTGCTCCAACAGTCTTGATTGCAGCAGTGTGAAAAATCTTGATCATATAAAAAAAAAGTCTTTTTGTGCTTTAGGAATTCCCTTTGACACATTTTTTGGATCTGAACCAGTCTGCAGGGGAGTATTAGGTACCTAATGCACATGTTGTTTTTACTATGTCTTCCAAACATCTGCATGAGGTCATTTTCAAACCTTAAGCTACGTACTGATCCTGGGAGCTCAGTAACACATGGACTGTGTTTTTGGGTTCAGCCAATGCGGGAGGTTTTTCAAGTAAAGTTCATTACATCAAACATGAGGTTAAGCAGATCCAGATCTCCCATAATTTAGCAAGGCCATTCAGAAGCACCCTCAGCAGTGTTTTTATGAGCTCATCGGTCCACATTTAGACGGAGCGGAGTGAAGTCAGAGGGTCCGACTGGTGTTTATGTGAGACATGTTGAGGTAAAGAGACCAGAAGGAATGCAGAGGTTCCTGATGAGGTCCTGCTGTGCACATAAACACACATACGCTAACACACGTGCTGAAGATTTTAAGTCTTTCCTGATGTATGTTGTTTCATATCAGCTCAAATCTCTGTGTGTTCAACAAGAGCGTCTGTTTGACCCCAAACTCTGCTGTTTTTGCATTAATCATTTGGTCTGTAAAGTGTCACAAAGTTATCTAGTTTAAAGGTTGGAAGCAGTACTTTTTCTGGCTTTTTTTTTTTTTTTACGATTTATATGCTATCAAAATAGTTTATTAACCAACTAATCATCTAATGGTTTTATCTCACCTAATGCCTTCCATACGCTAGAAAGCTTTGAAAAGACTTAAGACCTAAGTCTGACACCCTCTCATATTTAAAGAAAATTTGACTTTTTGGTCACACACTATAAGATTTTGCAGGGGATGCTGCAGGGTCACTATTTGCAACATTACACCTGGATTCCTTTTGAGATTAATTCGCATTTGTCCCTGGTGGAAAATATTGTGCCAAAAGTCCCTTTAAGAAATCTGACAAATTAACAATTCCTTTGTCCTCATAAACACAAAACTGTAAAAACACAAGGTAAAAGGCATCAAATGTCGGCAGTATTAATGTCAATTCAACATCAGTATAATCCATATAGATAACCTTTATTTGTGTACAAGCTTTACATCTTGGATTTTATCACCTCAGATCACCATAAGCCTCTATTGGCTTGCTGCTCCGTTTACATCCACGGAGACAGTGGTAATGTGAAGTGAACCATTTAAAAATTAGGATTTCTCACTGAAGTGCTGGTTGGTTGGCGTTGAATTAAACACTGTATTTGTTCACTCCACAACTCCACTAGTTTGTCCTCCTTTTTTACAGTCCAAGAGAACCGAAATATGTTCACGTTGTTGCAGCTCCCCGGAGTCTTTTCCGTATTTATTGCCTACCTGGTTTGCTGCTTCCTCTTTGGTGCTGGAGAGAGCGCAGCCGTTGGTTGTTAACAAAGTTCATTGAACTTCAGTATTTGCACGAGCCAAGACTAAAAACTTAGGATAATATTTTGTTTTATTTAGTTGGAACGTCAAGGTGAGAAAAAGACTTAAGACAGCTCAGACTGTGTTTTACTCCTGATTCACTTAACAGACATCTGATAATCACCTTCCCTTCATTTTTAACTTCTTTTGTTTGTAATTAAACAGTTGGCATCTGATCTTCGTCTGTTATCACTGACGCCTGGCAAACATACACTCATCTACATTTCATTACCAGATAATCAACAAGGGAAATGTGAAATGGTGTGAGGAAATTTGAAAATGTCACAGGGAAATCTGAAATGTGTAGAGGGCAAATAGAAGCTAAACGATTCAGTTTGAAAAAGAAAAAGTAAAACATAGAGGTGAGAAAATTGTTTAAATAAACTGTTTAAATCAGCTGTTTAAATAAAAGATAAAAACACTAAATAAAATTATATACCTCTGATTTATGAAACCTTAACTTTTGACTCGTGTTTGTCACTTTATAGTTTTTAACTCTAAACATTTCACGTCAGGTGCAAACTAATAACAAATTCCAAAGAAGTAACGACCCAGACCTCCGCTCAGGAAAAGTCAACATGGGTGACAGATGGCCTGAATGAGCTGTCTTACTACCAACATGTTTCTAAGTTTTTTAGTGTCGCTGAGAGCATTAGACTGTCATAAATTCCCCCAAATGGCTTGAAATGATTTGTTCACATTCCACAGCCAACTAAAGGTTACACATTAAAAACCAATGAAGCTCAAGGGCCCTGACATACCAAGCCGACAGTCTCTGTAGATAACAGTCGCCTGTAGTTTTTATCAGCGCTTGAGGACTGACTGCCACCAACATCGTCACCCTCCAAATAAAGGAATGTTTTAGCCAGGTAGCTGCCAACCCATAAGTAGTTAGAAGAGGAATGTTAGGCCCTGGCTGTATGTATAATAATGTTTTTGAAAACTGATATTTTTACCCTCAGTTTTGAAAACTAATTGTGTCCACACAACCTTTGTTTTACAAAATATCTCCACACTAGAACGTAAAACCGACTCCTTACTCTTGGTTAGCTGTCTTCAGCAGTCTCCCTTTGTCACAAAGGTAGTAAAGTGTACATGCTAACATTGCCTTTTTCACACCGACCAGAGATCTCATCACTGTTGATTCCCTTGATGTAAGGATGAAGGAGCTCATTCCAAGATTCGAGTGATGCTCTGAACATGCAAACATCCATTCCTCATCGACAACAAGTCCACTCACTAAAGTGACCTGCAGACTGCTGGTTGGACCAGGCCTGGTGCAAAACCATTGTTTCTGGTGAATTTTAAACCACGAGGTGGAGCAAAAACATTGTGTGCAGCAGCCACCTCCGTTTGTCTGAGAAGTGGAAAGTTTAAATGTAAAGTGCTTGTTAGACCCATCAGTACTAACAAAATGTAAACAAAGCAGTCCATCCATTGCTGTTGTTTTTAGCATATACTCATGACATTAAGCAACAATAGGTATGCACAAATTGAGGAGACCACGTCATTGTTTCCCAAAGGCTCTGTTTTACACGGATCTAAGTAACCAAAGTTATAAAAAATCTGCGCCTTGAAAGGCGAAAATATCTGTATACAAATAAACATGGCCTAAGGGTTCACAAAACATTTACTGGAGTACGAAACATGCAAAAACAAAAGTCTGCTACTAAAATTCTGTTTATTTTACAGCCTTTTCTCTGAGCTTTGGCTCTTTTAAAAAAAAAAACATAACTCTTTAAAGAGCCGGTTGTGCCAGCTCTTCAACATAGTGTTATAATAAAGTCATCCTCAAAAAATTTAACACTTAGGGACTAGGTTAATATGTTTGGGAAATACTGGACTAAGAAGTCAAGTATAATAACATGAGCACGTGAGCCACAAAAAAGTAATCTGTCTCTTTTTGTACTTAGCTACATTTCCATCAGTTATCCCCTAAATGGGGGGCATGACAGTTTTTGAACTCAGGTTACTATGTGACCCAGATCCCCTTCACACATGGCTACTTGATCCAGTTACTCCCGGACCCCGTCCACCCACTCAACCTTGCCCTGGGCAGACATGTGTACGCAGTTTAGTTTGTTGCATTAGAACAGGCCACGAGGCTACGTGACCGCCAGTCACACACTCACAAGCACGATGAGCTAATACAGAAATAATGAAATACACTCTCCGAGGCTTGAGGGCACATGTACCACACAGCTCCTGTGCTGAGTGAAGATGGTGGAGCCGGCCGTGGTGCGTTTAATACATGTGATGTTTCTTGTATTTGTCTTTTGGAAGCTGTTAAGCAGTCACATGGTGTGATATCACACACAGATGGATGGTTTATTTTTGAATGTATTTGTTTCTCTCCTGTCTTTATTCCTACACCTTGGAGGGGAAGCATGTCCTAAATGTGAGCACAGCAGCTGTCGCCTGTCAAATGTGCTTTTAGAGACGGTGTGGGTGGGTCCGTATGTGTGTGTGTGTGTGTCATGCCTGGTTGGCAAGCAAATGGCAGCCACAGTGTCAGGTTGTGCACAGCAACACACCCTTTTCATCTCCGTCCAGCTGTCCTCTTTTCCTGTCTTTCCCATTTGTCGGGCTGCACTTTAGTCTCACACACACACACACACACACACACACACACACACACACACGCGCGCACACACAAAGAGAGAAAATTCACATCTATCCACAATTAAATCATAATAAAATTGCTTGTATTGAACATTAAAATTGTCTTAGTGCTTCACAGTCATCATTCTTTGGTTAGTTCTGTTTACTCATCTCTCTTTCATACTTTCGATTTTTTGATGCGTTGTGTTTACACTCCCTTGCGACGTCAGACAGTAATTGTTTATGGCTCCTTTTTATGATGCTGCTTAGAGGATAAATAAAGAAATTAAGTTGGTCAATAAGCCCTACGGCTGCCTCTTCCCGTGTTCATTACAAAGTCATTACATCTGCTCTCTCCTTTCACTCTCTCTCTGTCTGTCTGCTGTGATGTTGTGTTGTCAGCATGACCATGAAACATTGCAAAGGAGGAAAATCTTAGATCAGCAAGCTGCATATTGTGTCTTTTATTTGTTGCAAGGTCAGTTTTTATTGTTCTGAGGATAGGAAACATTTCCTCAGAAAATACAATAAAGTCCAGATGTTATCTTGTGAAATTCAAGTGGTGGCATGTTTTCCTGGTATTTTGCTGGAAGCTGCTCAGATTAATTACTCTAAAAGCAGATAATTAATATGCTTGTACAGTGTCTTCCTCTCTGCAGCCTGTGGGCCGTCAGCATGTGTTTATCAGTGAGTGTGTGCTTGTGGTTTCACTGCTGCTCTCCGAGGAGGGTGGGGCAGCAGACATATGGCTGTAAGCATTGATTTTATTGATTCTTTGATCTTCATGTTTACGTCCATTTGTCTTGTTTTGTTGTAGCTTTGCAGAGCATTTCGAAGTTGCATGGAAAATGGTAGCTATGCTGTGATTTTCCAGTTACTTTTAAGTAGACCGATGCTGGATTTTTATGGCCAATGACAATATTAGGGAGTAAAAAAATTCTATTGGATGATATTACATGTAATATACAAATACAAAAACACCTGTGATGAAGATATGTAATGGAGGCAAGATATTTGTTTCAGTTTAACAATAAACTTTAGTGTCAAAAATGACATCAGTGCACTTCACCTGGGATTTAATAATTAGAAATTACCCAAAGCATCTTTTTCTGCATTATGTTTTGTAAAAGAAAGAAAGAAGACAAAAAGTGTTCATATTGGTGTGTATCCGACATGAACCCCAATACGGATGATGGTTGCAGCAGTATTCCAGTTTCAAGGTTTACAGTAGTATGAAAGTTTATGGTTATCGTACTGTTTACATTTACTTATCTACAGTATTGAAAAAAACATATCTGCATGGAGAGTCTCACTTTTATTTTAGTTCTTTTAAGAAGAGAGACTTTGGGTTTTTTTCAAGACTGTTTTTTGGGCTTTTCTTGCCTTTATTTTTTGTTGCCCGTTTTAGGAATGTTTTAGCCAGGTAGCTGCCAACCCATAAGTAGTTAGAAGAGGAATGTTAGGCCCTGGCTGTATGTATAATAATGTTTTTGAAAACTGATATTTTTACCCTCAGTTTTGAAAACTAATTGTGTCCACACAACCTTTGTTTTACAAAATATCTCCACACTAGAACGTAAAACCGACTCCTTACTCTTGGTTAGCTGTCTTCAGCAGTCTCCCTTTGTCACAAAGGTAGTAAAGTGTACATGCTAACATTGCCTTTTTCACACCGACCAGAGATCTCATCACTGTTGATTCCCTTGATGTAAGGATGAAGGAGCTCATTCCAAGATTCGAGTGATGCTCTGAACATGCAAACATCCATTCCTCATCGACAACAAGTCCACTCACTAAAGTGACCTGCAGACTGCTGGTTGGACCAGGCCTGGTGCAAAACCATTGTTTCTGGTGAATTTTAAACCACGAGGTGGAGCAAAAACATTGTGTGCAGCAGCCACCTCCGTTTGTCTGAGAAGTGGAAAGTTTAAATGTAAAGTGCTTGTTAGACCCATCAGTACTAACAAAATGTAAACAAAGCAGTCCATCCATTGCTGTTGTTTTTAGCATGTACTCATGACATTAAGCAACAATAGGTATGCACAAATTGAGGAGACCACGTCATTGTTTCCCAAAGGCTCTGTTTTACACGGATCTAAGTAACCAAAGTTATAAAAAATCTGCGCCTTGAAAGGCGAAAATATCTGTATACAAATAAACATGGCCTAAGGGTTCACAAAACATTTACTGGAGTACGAAACATGCAAAAACAAAAGTCTGCTACTAAAATTCTGTTTATTTTACAGCCTTTTCTCTGAGCTTTGGCTCTTTTAAAAAAAAAAAACATAACTCTTTAAAGAGCCGGTTGTGCCAGCTCTTCAACATAGTGTTATAATAAAGTCATCCTCAAAAAATTTAACACTTAGGGACTAGGTTAATATGTTTGGGAAATACTGGACTAAGAAGTCAAGTATAATAACATGAGCACGTGAGCCACAAAAAAGTAATCTGTCTCTTTTTGTACTTAGCTACATTTCCATCAGTTATCCCTAAATGGGGGCATGACAGTTTTTGAACTCAGGTTACTATGTGACCCAGATCCCCTTCACACATGGCTACTTGATCCAGTTACTCCCGGACCCCGTCCACCCACTCAACCTTGCCCTGGGCAGACATGTGTACGCAGTTTAGTTTGTTGCATTAGAACAGGCCACGAGGCTACGTGACCGCCAGTCACACACTCACAAGCACGATGAGCTAATACAGAAATAATGAAATACACTCTCCGAGGCTTGAGGGCACATGTACCACACAGCTCCTGTGCTGAGTGAAGATGGTGGAGCCGGCCGTGGTGCGTTTAATACATGTGATGTTTCTTGTATTTGTCTTTTGGAAGCTGTTAAGCAGTCACATGGTGTGATATCACACACAGATGGATGGTTTATTTTTGAATGTATTTGTTTCTCTCCTGTCTTTATTCCTACACCTTGGAGGAAGCATGTCCTAAATGGGAGCACAGCAGCTGTCGCCTGTCAAATGTGCTTTTAGAGACGGTGTGGGTGGGTCCGTATGTGTGTGTGTGTGTGTCATGCCTGGTTGGCAAGCAAATGGCAGCCACAGTGTCAGGTTGTGCACAGCAACACACCCTTTTCATCTCCGTCCAGCTGTCCTCTTTTCCTGTCTTTCCCATTTGTCGGGCTGCACTTTAGTCTCACACACACACACACACACACACACACACACACACACACACACGCGCGCACACACAAAGAGAGAAAATTCACATCTATCCACAATTAAATCATAATAAAATTGCTTGTATTGAACATTAAAATTGTCTTAGTGCTTCACAGTCATCATTCTTTGGTTAGTTCTGTTTACTCATCTCTCTTTCATACTTTCGATTTTTTGATGCGTTGTGTTTACACTCCCTTGCAACGTCAGACAGTAATTGTTTATGGCTCCTTTTTATGATGCTGCTTAGAGGATAAATAAAGAAATTAATTTGGTCAATAAGCCCTACGGCTGCCTCTTCCCGTGTTCATTACAAAGTCATTACATCTGCTCTCTCCTTTCACTCTCTCTCTGTCTGTCTGCTGTGATGTTGTGTTGTCAGCATGACCATGAAACATTGCAAAGGAGGAAAATCTTAGATGAGCAAGCTGCATATTGTGTCTTTTATTTGTTGCAAGGTCAGTTTTTATTGTTCTGAGGATAGGAAACATTTCCTCAGAAAATACAATAAAGTCCAGATGTTATCTTGTGAAATTCAAGTGGTGGCATGTTTTCCTGGTATTTTGCTGGAAGCTGCTCAGATTAATTACTCTAAAAGCAGATAATTAATATGCTTGTACAGTGTCTTCCTCTCTGCAGCCTGTGGGCCGTCAGCATGTGTTTATCAGTGAGTGTGTGCTTGTGGTTTCACTGCTGCTCTCCGAGGAGGGTGGGGCAGCAGACATATGGCTGTAAGCATTGATTTTATTGATTCTTTGATCTTCATGTTTACGTCCATTTGTCTTGTTTTGTTGTAGCTTTGCAGAGCATTTCGAAGTTGCATGGAAAATGGTAGCTATGCTGTGATTTTCCAGTTACTTTTAAGTAGACCGATGCTGGATTTTTATGGCCAATGACAATATTAGGGAGTAAAAAAATTCTGATTTTTATATATTGGATGATATTACATGTAATATACAAATACAAAAACACCTGTGATGAAGATATGTAATGGAGGCAAGATATTTGTTTCAGTTTAACAATAAACTTTAGTGTCAAAAATGACATCAGTGCACTTCACCTGGGATTTAATAATTAGAAATTACCCAAAGCATCTTTTTCTGCATTATGTTTTGTAAAAGAAAGAAAGAAGACAAAAAGTGTTCATATTGGTGTGTATCCGACATGAACCCCAATACGGATGATGGTTGCAGCAGTATTCCAGTTTCAAGGTTTACAGTAGTATGAAAGTTTATGGTTATCGTACTGTTCACATTTACTTATCTACAGTATTGAAAAAAACATATCTGCATGGAGAGTCTCACTTTTATTTTAGTTCTTTTTAGAAGAGAGACTTTGGGTTTTTTTCAAGACTGTTTTTTGGGCTTTTCTTGCCTTTATTGTTAGTCAGAGAGTGACAGGAAAGGGGTAGAGAGAACGGGGATGACATGAAGCAATTTATTTAAGTTTCAAGTATAACAATAAAAAGTTTGTTCAACTAAAAAAAAACAACCTCTGATTACATTCATTAATGGGGTCATTGTTATTGATAATAATTATCCTTTAATACCATGATATCACAACATCAAAATTTCATATTGATACAGCCCTAACACCGATGTATCTGTGATAGGTCAATATAGGCTGATTTTCAAGCTCTACTTTTAGGGCTGCATCTCAGAATTGTGGCTGCATCCATGAGCTCGAATTTTGCTCTCTGGTGATATAAGTTTGATCTCTACAAGTGAGAAGAAAATTAGTCAAACATTTATGATTGTGACATTTTTTCTAAATTGTGTTGTAAAATACTCCGAATGCAAAATTTTAAAGTGAATATGCACCGTTTTCTCTTTAAATAATGAGACTACACAATGCAACATTTCTCTGTTTTTCCTTTGCATTTAATTGATTGTTCTTTGTTCAGCACTCCTCCATGAAATGCCCCTCCTCACTGTTGGTACACTGAATTTGCATTGCAGATCATTGCAGTTGAGACGTGCTGTCAGAGGGCCCACTCCCTCCAAATTTTCTGCCACTCAAAGCACAAAATGAAACCACAAGCACAGCCTCCAGGGAGCAAAACAGCTCTAGTGGACTCGACCTTTGGTGCTTAACATTGTACCTCATGTTTAATCATAAAAGTCATCAGGTATTTGAGTGGGTGGGTCATTTGCATCGATAGGCGCGGAATTACCTGAAGGAGTTAAAAGAGGTCGATATTGATATATATGTGTGTGTGTGTGTGTGTGTGTGTGTGTGTGTGTGTGTGTGTGTGTGTGTGTGTGTGTGTGAGCAAGCCACTTAATCGATTTCTCAGTCGATCAGAGTCACAACAAGCAAGGACAAACAGATTTAATGTGCAACAATAAACGTGAGAAGGTTCGATTGGAGTTGATCTTTTCATTTTTGTGTGATTTATCTGGTCATTTTAAGTCTGGTTTTCTCCCGTTGGTCTCAGGAACATCCAGAGCTAAAAGCTGCAGCGGCAGTGTCGTCCTCAGATCTGCCAGTGTGATTAATCTGCTCATTGCCTGCTCTGCTTTTTGGCCATAACTCAATTCCCTCTCTTGTTTGCAAAACTGCTCTAAGCTCTCAGAGGGGGATCTGGCAGCAGCAAATTCAATCTCCCAGCTCTCGGCATTACCCTCAGTGACCAGACCTCGCCCTACTTCTTCTGCAACCAGTTATTAAAGCCTCATGCGGCCTGTTGCTCCGGTCACATCAAAAATGTTGTGAATTCCTGCCCCTGCTGTGTTTTCACTAGAGATCATAAAACAATCCCTTTTACATCCTCAGTACATCAGATTTCCACAGTACATGAAAGGAAGAATGTCCTTTTAACTGTTTCCTCCTTTTTTTCTCCAAACAGGTCGCAGGGGAACAGAAATATCACCCAGAATGCTTCACCTGTTTGAACTGCAGGGCATTCATCGGCGATGGAGACACATACGCTCTGGTGGAGAGATCCAAACTCTACTGGTGAGCCTCAAGCACAACATTATAAGCCATGGAAACGCCTTACAACCAAAGTCAGATATAAACCTTGTTATATTCCTCAGTCTTTAATTGGCCTAATGTTTTAACAAAGCTTGTGCAGTTTGTGGTTTGGTAGCTCTGATCCTCCCTAATTTTCCAAATTAATATTGTCTTTATTTTAGTTCTCTTTTCCAAATCTCTCTCTTGCAGCAAATTAATCCACTTGAAATCCTTTTTAAGTGCAATAAAGCCACAAAGCTGCAGTTGATGGACAAAATCTTAAATTTATGCAGCTTATTTAGAGCTTCAAAGGATTTTTGTCGACGTTATGACCAACTGTGGTGACAACTGACTGAATGCATGGAAATAATTAGTTTTACCAGATACATTTGAGCTTAATGTTTGAATTGTCTTTTTTGGTATTGTGTGCATAGTCAACAGCCAGAAAACTACAAGAAAATTACTCAAATGTACAGTTGTTTTAAGGCGTTGACAGATTTACTGTGGTTAAGTGTAAGGTTCCACCATCATGAAAAGCCTAAAAAAGTTATTGAATCCCACAATCTTATTTTCAGGCTGTAAAAAGTAATGGAATTAGTAAAATCTTTAAATAGTATGTGAGAGTCATGGCATTTTTGTTGTGTGTAATTAGATTTGATTAGATAATTAGATTTTAATCATCTGTAGATAACCATCGATTTTTGATTTGAGTTTCCACTTATATGCCCTACAAAATTGTACTGCATTTTTGAGATTGAGCAACTGGTATGGGCAGCCCAGGGTGCCAATGTGCACTTGGATTTCATTTTAACTGCTCTGAAAGTAGAGCGTAGAAATTGTAATATACAGAGCACACTCTTTTTTTATATTTTTTGTTCTTCGGCTGTCACTCCCTCACTCTGGGAGCTCTCCTGCTCTTGACTGTGGACAGCCCATAATAATATGGAGTATAGTGTACGGTTCTGTCTGTGTTATGCCTTGCAAACTGTCATCCTTGAAAAGTCATGAAAACTTTTGAAATTGTGTCCATGAGACACTGTGTGGACCCTGAAAGTAGATTCAGAGAAGATCATTTGTAATGATATATTTAAAGTGTTAACAGTTTCGTTGCCTCCAATCGTAATACAGCAAATATAAATTTAGTACATTCTGAAAACCATTTCTCTCTCAGGTCATATTGTATCTATTTTCGATTGTATGGCTTGTGTGGCTCTGTGTTAGTGTGACTGTCACAACCCTTAGGCTTCAAAAACAGAGCGTTCAATGTGCAACAAGCTGCACTACACAGAGATACACCCAGACAGAGGAACCATTGTCCTCTCCTTGTGAGTGGAAGTGGATGATGACAGTGTGATTGTGTCAGATCATTACATTTATTGAGAGGTTTACCAGATTCAGTTGGATTGGTTTGTTGTTTGTTCTCTAAAAAGAAGGTCATCCAAATGAAATTTCAGCTCTGGTGTTTTACTTTTGAATCATTTGATAGCTATTTCATGAGTCATCCTTAAATTCTGAGTGTTCCTCATGTGTTTGTGGAATAATAGTCAGCTCAGTGTTTTCCAAGGTCAGCTTGCAACATCTTGTCAACAACATGTGATGCTGTGAAACAAGGGCTCATCCGAATAGTTTGAAGCTTCATTCATAAAGTTGACATTCAAATTCTAAATCAATATTCAAATGCTGCACAGCTTTGTTTTTTTATTTATTTTTATTCATTCTGTTTAAACCTGGTATTTCTGCACAGTTGCAGATAAAGATTAGGCCACACTGATATTATAGAATACTTATATATATGTGTAGAATTAGATTCCAGTTGAGGCTGCATTGCATTATTTTTGGACTTGTGTAATCCAAATATTACAATAACTCAGAAGAGCTGCAACAATTAATTGATTCATCAGTTAAAGTAGGTTTTTATGGAAAAAAATGGCAAAAAAAATCCTGATTGCAGCCTGTTAAAAGTGTTTCTAGTGTCTTAACTCCTCTGCGACAGTAAACTGAATATCTTCAGGTTGTGGGGAAAAAAAGACTTTTGGACTGAAGGAAATGCTAATCAACATCTTCAACCTTTTCTGACATTTTATACCCAAAAAACTAATTGATTATTGGAGAAAGTTATCACCAGATTAATCAACAATGGAAATATTTCAGTTATATGTAGCCTTAAACTCCATAGTGTTGAATAATCAAAAAGTCAAAATCAATTGAAAGAAAAATTACAATATTTTTGTATCTAACAAAATATTCTGCTTGAATTTGTTGGCAGCTGATGAAGTCTTAAAATATGTCAACAGACACTTGAGGCTTCATTAGTAAACCTCAGTAGATGCTGCGCGTGTAAAAACATGACATTTAATACTTAGTACAGATCCAGTAATGAAAACTTGACATCCTCTTTATGATTTCATGGACATCTTGAGAGTCATAAACCTGACTGATTCCATAGTCTCTTCTTTACAACCTCGTTTTTATAACTTCCCTCTCTTCCTTTCTATTTATCTGTTCTTCCCTTCTCTTCCTCTCTCTCTCCAGCGGTCACTGTTACTATCAGACCATTGTCACTCCGGTGTCGTTGCCGGACTCGCCATGCTCACGGATCCCACACACAGTCACACTTGTGTCCATCCCAGCAACCGCAGAGGGCAACAACGGGCGCAGAGGGCGAGGTTTCTCTGTGGCCATAGACCAGCCGCTCAGCCCGACCAACGGCTACAGCCCCGATCACGGACACACTGTCAGAGTCTCCCAGTGAGTCCGTCCCTCCGTGTTTCTGCATACTTTGTTTAAGTCTAGGCAATAATAGACAATAAGTCCAGGAGAGGTTCATATGGTGGAGGACAAAGGATGAAGAAGGGCAGACAGTGTGATAGATGAGATTCATTTAAATTGTACAATAGACTGGAAGGAAAAGGAAATGAGCAGAAATCTAAGTCACTGTTATTCAAATGAGCTGAGACTTTATCAGATCTGAGGCCAAACGAAAATGTTTCAACGTGTGCAGAAAGATGTTAATTTTTTTATGCTTATTGTTCTTTATTCAGGGTGGACGCAGACTGCATCAGTCCAGACGTGAAAAACTCAATTCATGTTGGAGATAGGATCCTTGAAATCAATGGGACGCCCATTCACAATGTCCCCCTGGATGAGGTATTAAAATATTTTACGTCTCTGTAAATATGCAAGTTGAAATCTCATTTTTTACCCATTGCACTACTGAAAAACATTACAACAGCCTCCATCACTTAGGGTGTCTCACCAGCTTTAGGAACAATCTCTACTGTTTTAATATTGGACTCACTGACCCGTCTGAACTCTTCCTCTCCAGATCGACCTGCTGATCCAGGAGACGAGTCGACTGCTGCAGCTCACCATCGAACACGACCCTCACAGTCTGGAGCAGGAGGGAGGCTCCTCAGGGGCTGAAGAGCAAGTGGACGGGCCCCTGTCGACCCCTCTGTCAGAAGGTCCCAGCCCCATCCTGCCCATCACTCAACCCCCGAACCCTGATATCAACAGTCTTAGATCCCGCATCATCACGTAAGACACAGATTTAGTGCTGATTATTGCAGATGTTGTAGTGGAGGAATGTTTGCTGAGCCAAAAAAAGGTGCAGATTAGATATTTAAGGGGTGGCACAACAGATGAATGGGTTAAAACTTTTAACTAATACACATCACAATGAAACTTCCTCAGTTAATCACTCACATTAATCAAAACTTAATGTTTGTATTACAAGTTTTCGGGAATGTTACGTGTAAAATGCAAATGTATTTTGGACGTTTTCTTACCACTAGTCTTCTTTATTACCAAAAAATTAATCGCATTCCTTTAGGTTCAGCTCTGAGGTCAGCAACATAATAGAAAAGATAAGCTTAGAGTCTTCTGTAACTCCCAGTGAGAACATAGCAGCAGAAATAAACTAATCGAATACTCTGCCTCCTCTTCTTCACCCCTTTTATTGGTCTCCTTCTCTTCTCTCTCTTCCTGTCTCTCTTCTCGTGTCCCCTCTCACCCTCCAGGAGGAGCTACAGCATTGATAAGTCACCAGGCTCCAGCACCGCGGCGTCCCCCATCTCCCAGAGGAAGGACATTAATCGATCAGAGTCGCTCCGCGTCGTGTCCAATCAGACGCACCGCATCTTCCGCCCGTCTGACCTCATCCATGGGGAGGTGCTGGGGAAGGGCTGCTTTGGACAGGCCATCAAGGTAGATTTGAGGGCAGAGACAGTGTGTAGCCATGTGTTATCCCTTTGAAACTTAAGAAAATTGTCTTGATTTCTTTCAAAAACATGGGAAGAAGGCAATGAGCAACAAAAGAAGGACTTACCCCAGAAATGGCAAGAAAATTAGTGAAAACTACAGGCAAATTACCTGAAAAATGGTACTTATGTGTTTGAAAGAAATCACACAAATTTGCTTGGGGTTCAAAGGTTTAAATACTTGTGAAAGACATCTGAATGTAGCACAAGAAAAGTGATGTTACTCCAGGTTTCAGAGGGTCAAATACATGCAGCATGCATCATGTGTAGTCATACTCACGATGTCCAGAAGATGGCAGCAGTAGAATCAGCATGGAGAGACTGGAGGTTAAAATGTTTGTGGTTACACCCTGGAGATTCCCATGCTGACATATGAATGAAACTCTCGCGCTGTATGGATAACGTCACCTTCCAGCTTGTTGCTAAAGTCGATTTTTTCGCATCATTGTGTCTCGTCATAGGTGACGCACAGGGAGACGGGGGAGGTAATGGTGATGAAGGAGTTGATTCGCTTTGACGACGAGACACAGAGAACATTCCTGAAAGAGGTGAGTGGAGATGGACAATCCCAGATGTTATGTCATTAAAGGAGACATCCCAACTTTTTGTGTCTTAAGTAACCAATGGAGACAACAATAGTTGAAATTGGTTCAGTATTGAGAGAGGCTGCTGCAACCGGCTGCAATGTAATCCCTGTGAGCCACTGTGCACCATCAATTTATGTTGATTTAAAGTGCTTATTTAGCCACTGACAGGCTCAAATTGTTATAAGAAGTGTGTAATAACACAAATTTCCTTACCTTTCGCTGATTTTTTTGTTATTGTGAACAAGTTTTGCTCAAGAAAACGTCTCGTTCTGATATCTTGCAAACTTTTCCACAGTTGAAATTAGCTAAATATTCCTCAATGTCAATCAAAATCTTTTAGATAAAACTAAGTTACGCTTTCTGTACTCACTGGTCTGTTTGCCAGTGTTTTTAACCAAGTCTTGCCCATGGAGAGGTTTTTTTTTCAAAACTCACAAGACTGACTTATTGCAGGAAAAACAGTGGTGGAAACATCAATGAGAGTTGGAGAGAGAAGTGCCGTGATGAGTTTGTTGTGTTTGGCTGCAGAAAGCGTGTCTTAGTTTGACCTAAAAGATATTCAGCATCATGGCTGAATATTGAGCTGATTCAAACAATATTGAAAGTCCAGGAGATTTCAGAATGAGATTGCTGCTTGAGCGAGACTTGGTTACACACAATAACAATCAGACCGCATCAGCGAGAGGTAAAAACAAATGTTTCATCTTTATTTGGGATCTTTTCTGTAATGCTGTCAGATCAGGCAAAAACAAGTACATTTATTGGATGGAAATTGGCAGTGAACAGTTGCCCGTAGGGATTACATGGCAGCCTGTTTTGCAGTCGTCTCTCGGTGCTGGACCGATTTCAAAAATCGTCTCCCGTTAATCGTTTTGACACAAAAACATGGGAAAATAAGGTCCAGATTGAAAAATACAGAAGTGTTCCTTTAAGGAGTGTATTTTGAGCTTTAATCAACTTTGTGTCCTGAACAGAAATCCGAAATCAATAAGCGTTGGACCTCTGATCATAAAATTCATCAGTGACTTCCTTGAACACAAACAGTAAAATGAGGGCAGTCGGTACCCTTAAGTTAGTGAAGAAAGTTTGACGTAGGTTTGAACTGAAAATCTGTGCTGAGAAAGTAAAAGCATTTTTTTTGTACACGACCAGAAGCTGAATATTGTAGTTAAAATTAGCAGCTCCTTTGTGTGAATGTAGGGCATGACTGAATGAAAAAGAAAGAGTTCTATCGTCTGAATAAATGAAGGTGAAATACATAAAATTACCTCTGAATTAGAAGGAAAAGGGAGTGTTAATCTAGTCTTTCCTCCCAAGAATGATGGATGAGCAGAACTCATTTCACCTCCCACACAGAGCCTCATCTCGCTCCTGTCCTTCCAGTAATCTGAGGAGATAACAGAGAATGACTCATGCGCAGAAGTTTAGACTTTTTCCGCTTATTTTTACCCTCAGAGTGGTCTAAATTGCTCCCGATGTTCCTGTTTGATGTTCTGTATTGTAGACCTGCTCATCCAGTTAACAGCTTTATAATTAGGATGTTTGAAGTTAAGGAAAATTGTTTCCATTTGTGAGGAGTATTAGATTTATTTTTAGGTTACGATAATGTTGCTTTGTAATTGGTGTAGATGACAGAGTAGAAAAAGTGGCTATAAAACAAACCCAACCACACTGAGACATAATTATTACTCCCGCTGACTGTTCGTTGGTAGGTGGCCGAGTCTCACGTTACTGAGTCTCCTGTGATGTTTGAGAAAAGAATGCACCAAACATTTCAGACATCTTGAGACTTGAAGGGTAATATTTCAGCTTTATGTGTGTTTAATAGTGAGCCGCCTCCTCCTCCTTCACTGCCCTGTGGGAGTAAGATGTTTTATGAGGTGTCATACTGTCGTCATGCTGTAAACACTACTATTACTAACCTCTCACACCACACTGGTTAGCTTTGCCTTTGCTCAGCACTCTGGGTTTATTTAGCAGTTGCCCTGCAAGTACCAATTATTTTCATTGTCGAGTCAAATTAATTTCTTGACTTTCAATAAGTTGTCTTGTCTATAAAATGTAAGAAAATGGTTAAAAATGTTTATCAGTGTTGCCCAAACTCCAAGAAGACATCCTCAAATGTCTTGTTTTGTCCCCAAACAAAATATATTCAGTTTACTGTCATAGAAGAGTAAAGGAACTTCACATTATCTTCACATTTAAGAAGATGCAATCAGAGAATCATTACATTTTTCTTTTAAAAAAAATTACTTAAACTGATAATTTAATTAACAAGTTAGTTGGCCGATAATTTTATGACAGGCAACTAATCAGTTAATTTTTGCAGCTCTATTTAGCAATTCACAACTATACAGGAAGTTTCTCTGTTGCCTTTAAATTAAAAATAAATAGAGTATAAACTTGCAAGAGGAGCTAAAATACAAAATTCAAATATTTTCTTAGGTTAAACTGTAGTTTTTATTTCTATTACATGGGTTCATAGTCCCATATATTTAGATTTTTCTTCTTTTTTCTGTTTCTTATTAAACAACTATGAAACCTAATGACAACAATGTGATCTAAGTGTCTGCTACCAGCTAGTGACTGATCAGGTGAAACGTTGGAACAAATGGAACTGTCTATGAAATGAACTGTTAAAGTTGGACTGATGAACCTCAGAAAATAAAAGGAGAAAGAAGTCATTCAAATACTCAAACTTGATCTGGACCCTCGAGTGTTAATACTTAGTATCATTAAACTATAAATTAGATGAATAGTTCAGCATTTTGGAAAATAAACTAAACTGCTCTTTTAGAAAATTGAAAAGGCTGATCTCATGTCTGTATGGTAAATATGGAGTTTAGTTTAGCACAAAGACTGCTCTGGGAAAGAAATAGTCTAGCATATAACCTATAAAAACACAACTTGTTGTTTTTAACACTTTGGTTTTCATACAGATGACACAACCAAGATGTAACGCGTTAGTTTGTGAGGTTAAGAGGTGCTGATGGACAGAGTCAGGCTGGATTCATATTTATTTGTACATGAAAGTGGTATCAGTTTCTTCATCTAAAGGCAAGAGAGGGAATGTGCATTTCCCAATATTTCTAACTGTTCTTTGCATTTTAAATTTAGCTAAGCATTATTTTTGTATCATGTCAAGGGTTAACATTCAGCTCAGGCTGACATGATCTGAGAGCAGCATTCAAATATGTCTGACGCTGTTTCATCAGGTGAAGGTCATGCGTTGCTTGGATCACCCCAACGTGCTCAAGTTCATCGGCGTCCTCTACAAGGACAAGAGACTGAACTTCATCGCAGAGTACATAAAGGGAGGCACCTTGAGGGAGATCATCAAGAAAATGGTGAGAGGGCAACGTGTGCCTGCAGCAGATATACGAATGAATGTGGACACTTATATTCAGTATTCAGAATGTATTCAGAAGACATATTAATTGGTCTGGTCTTGCTTTGCTTCAGGTGATCATTTTGCAGGCTTAAAGTTTTTGTTAGAAGTCATGATTGCCACCCCTCCACTTTTGAGAGTTTTTAAAAAAGAACTCAAAACATTACTTTTTAGCAGAAATTATGACTTTTAAGTAACTTCTTGCTGGTTGCTCTGCTTGCTTTATGCTCTTTTTAAAATTACTTTTAAATATGCTTTTAATTTGGTTGTTTTTATCTGTCTTTTTAATGCTAATGCTTTTATCTTGTAGCATTTTGAGATTTGTTCCAAATGTAAAGTGCATTACAAAAACTATTATTATTATCATTCATCAACAGCAACTGTCACCAAAGACCTTTCTTTGTGATTTTTGCCCACAGGACAGCAACTATCCCTGGAACCAACGGGTCAGTTTTGCGAAGGACATAGCTGCTGGGATGGTGAGTTCAAAGACTGAAAAGTCCATTTAACTGTAACAGTTTCTTAGATCACAAATGCCTGTTCAGCTTCCTCAGATGGTACAAAAGAAGCTGCATTGCTTCCTGAAATCTTCACTGCTGTCTCCCTCTAGTGGTTATGTTAGCAAGCTGCAACACTTCTGCTAACAATGTGCACGATCTTTTCCATCCCCCTCTGTGGAAATTACTGAATGAATTCCTGCAGGATTAACCCATCGGTTCTAAATGTTTCCCTTGATATGAGTGCAGTGATGAATGTCGTGCGTGACTGGATTATTGTATTTACAGCGACAGCTACAAGGCACGATTGTTCCACTTGGCATGGATTTTAGATTACACAAAAATGCTTCTATTTTCTTCTGTCTATTTATTTTTTTTAATTCTCCCTGCCTTTCTGTCCTCCCCTGTCTGTCGATCTGTCATTCAGACATATCTGCATTCCATGAACATAATCCACCGAGACCTGAACTCACACAACTGTCTAGTCCGAGAGGTAAGAACTTGCCTATTGCAGTATACTTTGTGTGTGTGTGTGTGTGTGTGTGTGTGTGTGTGTGTGTGTGTGTGTTTTCTTTGAGGATTTAACCCAGTGCACCTGTCATTAGCCGGAGCACTTCAGGGACACAAACAAAGGAGAGCTTTGTTAGTGTAGTTATAACAAACTAATCCCTCTTAAAACACGCTCCACACAAGTAATATGAGGCAGAAACTTCCAGCTTACCCTACTCAAACTGATACAGTGCATGTGTCACATGAAAAGAAAAGGGGTTGTATTGCAGAGCTCACATCTCAAGTGTTTGGAAAATCCACTCCATCAGAAATTAGAAGCTTCAAGTTGAATTTCAAGCTTTCAATGGATGTTAAAACTTGTTGAACATGGGTGTTACCTTGAGGCTTTTATGTCATTTATCACTCTTTCTTGCAGTAGCAGGCAGCGTGTATGCAGCGTTTTATGACATGCCTCATTTCCTTCTTGCAGAACAACACAGTGGTGGTTGCAGACTTCGGACTGGCTCGGCTCATGGTGGACGACAAGCACGAGGAGAAGTTGTCGCAGGGTAAACTGCCCGGCCTGAAGAAGCCTGACCGCAGAAAGAGGTACACAGTGGTGGGAAACCCCTACTGGATGGCTCCTGAGATGATCCACGGTACGGTCTACAGCAGTGGTTCTAAAACTGTTTTGCACTAATGTACCAAATATGTTTTTTCAGCCAAATAACCCCTGACCAGCAAATGACATTTTCTGTGAGAAAACACAGTAAACATAAACGTTAATGTGTTTTGTTTGGGTTTTTTTCCAGCAGAAGCTGGCAGTTCAGGGCAGTTTGCATTGGAGCTGTGATTCTCTGACCCACCAGGCTTGGGGCAGGTTAGGCTGCGATTTCTCATAGGCAGGAAATTGGGCTTTTAATTGGGCGTAGACAGAAACTTTGTCAGTTCATGAAGGGTTGGGCATGATTTTTTGGCCTGATCACAGCTCCACTTTACATTGATTGCATTTAAAATAGAAATACTAGGGGTGTCCTCTAGCTCACCTGCGAGAGTGTGCACCCCACATGCCGGGGCCTTTGCGTCAGCCCGGGTTCGATTCCGGCCTGTGGCCCTTTGCTGCATGTCATTTCCCCCCTCTCTCCCACATTTCCTGTCATTCTACAGCTGTCCTATCAATAAGGGCAAAAATCTCCCCAAAATAATCTAAAATAGGAACAATAAATTCAAAATGTGGTTTATCAAATTGTATGTGTTATTGTAGGAGTTTTGCATGACTGATATTTGTTTTAGATTAACATACAAGATAAGTTTCAGCTCTGCAACTTCACCACTGGACGCCACTGGAGTCCGACACTGGACCTTTAAAGCCATTCACAACTTCCTAAAAAAAAGATTACTACAGGCTCTGCAGGGCTACTGCTGTCAACAATTAACAGCTCAATTTTGTCCCTTTTTCCTCTCAGGAAAGAGCTACGATGAGAGAGTAGACATCTTCTCCTTTGGTATCATGCTCTGTGAGGTGAGTGACCTTCCACTCTTTTTTTTTTCAAAAAGTTATTGATTGATTAGCAGAACTAAAGGTGCTTTATAGCTTTTCCCCAAAGGATTAAAATTCTGTTTACCTGTCAAGTTGCTGTCCTTGTCACTTAAAATTAATTACTTTAAACCCTCTGGAGTCTCAGATGATTCAGCAATTGCTGTATTTAATATTCATCGAATTTGGTCAAAGTTTAACACCAGAAAACCGTTTTTATAATCTTTTCTCAGCACACGTTCAGCTGTAAGACTTTTCTTTTTGCACATCTGCTCTTCACTCCCTTTTAATTCTCAATCTGGCTTCAACTTAACTTTTCTGTTAAATACAGAAAATTCAGTCATCTGTGGAAGTGTCGGCTCCTCCTATTATTTGTAAAACATCCATTTCATTTTATGAGGGAAAAATCTCGCCTCTCCAAAATTCCAGATATGTGTTTTCCGAATTAAAATCCAGCTCCAAAATGTGGTGAGCTTCGGTCCTGGCCACACACCATCCACATAATTTGGGATCAACAGTTTAGTTCAGTCACTCAGAAGCCCCAGGATACGACTTCTCCAGATGGACGCCATTACGCAGGAGAATATTTCAGGGATTAGAGGGAGCAGAAAAGCAAAGTTGTCTTCATGTGGCCTCTGACAGGCACACAAACGGTAGTTGTGGTCTGCTGGCAACGATCAGCTTCAGTTTTGGAGGGTTTACTGGTTTTCAGCAGATCAGCATGTTTAACTCTTCTTACTCTTTCTTTCTTTTTGTTTCTCTTGTTCTGTCCAGATAATTGGCAGGGTGAATGCAGACCCAGACTACCTCCCCAGGGCGATGGACTTCGGACTGAACGTGTCTGGTTTCCTGGAGCACTTCTGTCCCCCTGATTGTCCCCCTGCCTTCTTCCCTATGGCAGCTGTGTGCTGTGACCTTGATGCAGACAAACGGTCAGACATCTACAACAGATTCACATGCCCTCCACTGCCCTCCGCAGATAAATATAAGGCTTTAAATATCATTAAATCATCTTCAATTTGAATTTCTGAGGTGTTAATTTCCACGAACATTTTATCTCATTTCATTTATCCATCTTTTAACACTTTAACACATCTTTTTGTCAAAATAAGTCAAAATTGTCTAAAAAGTCTCAAATGTGGTTGATAGTAATCCTGAAAAAGACTTAAAAAGCATTATGTGTAAGGGTCTGTTACCTGTCGACACCCTGATACATATAAAGGAAACTGAGCGCACATATTTTTGATTTACACATATTTATTGAGAATGCACCATGCATATCTTTTTTCCTGAGACTGCATTTGTTATACTAACTTTTTTACTGTGCGATCACCCAATTATTGATCCAACTGTAGCGAGAAAGATTATGTGTAACATATTAAACAGTTTTATAGTCTGATTTTATGGCCTGTTTGTCTTTATGAAAAATGAAAACAGCAGCTTTCCCCATGCAAAATTTTCCCTCAATAAAACCTGCCTCTGTATGGGACCACATATACTTCTACTTGGCTGCAATGCTTGAGTAAGGAAACGCTGATTTGTCCAAAATTTAATCTTAAATTTGGTTAAAACTTAACTTGAAATAGACTTAAAAAACATAAAACTTAGGTGTCTGTCACCTGTAAACACCCTGCAACTGTTAAACCCTTACAAATCAGCCTAAAACGATTAGGTTAGAAAGTTAGAATTCTGGGTAAGAGGACAAAGTTTGAATTTTGGGGTGAGTGTGAATACATTAAACAGTATTTTGATCTTAGATCCCTATCTGCTTTCTTAATCTTTAGGCCTGCTTTCTCCAAACTCGAGGAGTGGCTAGAGAACCTGAAGATGCACTTGGACATCGGTCTACCCCTGGTGTCTGAAGTGGACCAACTGCACAAGGCCTTCTGGGGGAATCACAGCATCGCACGCCCTGAAAACGGCCTGCACACTCACCCCGAGCAGCCGGAGTAAGGCTTAACACGACTGGAGGAGTGGGAAGTTAAGAGTTTACCCCACACAGGCAGCGATCGCCAGCCGCGAGCAGTGCAGTGGCTGGAGGCGTCGTGTAAATAGTCCTCAGTGTTTGAAGCTGCAGGCGTCGGCTGGCTCAGGCTTAATGAGTAGACTCAGGGGGAAAATGTGGATCTGAAAAGCCACCTGTGCAAAACGCACACACACTTACATTCAAAGTCAAATCAAGAGACATTAACTACAACAGCTTGATTCTGCTGCACCCGAAGCTAAAGTAGAACATGTTATATGCAATCAGACCCAACTCTAGAATCATGACTCAACTCTTGAATTGCGTAGATTTAACGTTCGTGGTCATACCATTCAAAAATACTTACTGTACTTACTGTAGTGTGAATATTCATGTGAACAGACCTTCAGCCTCCTTACTTTGGGCCTCTACAGAGTACATTGTGCTGTATGTATTTGCAGGTGTTTCTGTGTGAGTTTGGTTTGATTTTGCTTTTGGTTTGGATATCAACACTGAACTTGCAAAGGAGAGGGGCTCGTCTGTCGCTTAAAGTGGAAAAAGACAATTCTTCAACTTTTCCACCTCTTATGTTTCCAACTGGCATTAGTGTTGGCGCCACTGTCACAAAGTCAGCTGGATCGTTTTTTTGTTTTCTGCAGAGCCTAGCAACAGCCAGTAACACAAGAATCAAAGTTATGTTTTTCAAAGTTATGCCCGAGCCACACTGCCTGCGTGAGCAGCTCGTGATGGTTACCTTGCTGAACTGCTGTGAGTTGCACGCATGTGGTGTTCACATAGACAGCGTTGCTGCTGTGGTGCTGCTGCAGAGCCGTCTGTCAGCCCTATCTTTCCTCATTGAGTTTTTATTTGATAATGGCTGCTATGACTATTGTATGTCCACATTTTTAAGCCAGTACTCCACTAATCTATGGAGCCGTGCAAGGCACCATAGACAATACAACAGGGTGTTCAACCCACCACCGTTTGTGTATAAAATAAATGCTACATTTTGTTGTGGCTGAAGGCAGCCCTGTTAACACAAACGCCAAAAATAGAACCCCAAGAGATTTTGCGACGCACATGAGCTGCTCGTGCAAGCAGTGTGGCCCAGACGTTACTTTGGTTGTACCATCTTCTGCTGTTTCTGCTACTGGGGATGGTAACTGTAAAGAACTTACACTGATACCCTTTGGTAACTGGGGGATGCTAGGAGGGAAAACAAAAATGCTACTCTCGTCCTGTTTTGGTCGCACAGTAGTTGAGGCAATTCCCTTGTGCCGTAAATCGAGCCTTCATTTTCCCAGGAGATTGTAAGTGAGGCTTGTAGGCAACTAATCTTAACGCTGATGATGTCATTGTTCTATAGCCATTACATTGCAACTCACAATAAGTCAAAGCAAAAAAAAACTGTATTTCCACTTTAAGACACAAAGATATAGATCATCTTGCTGTCCACTTGTACAAGTCAAACAAAACCTTTCAAGCTTTAAGTAGTTCACTGCAGAGTGCATGAGTGTAAATAATGCTGTCAGGTCACATCCTGGTTCACCGTGTCCCTGCGACCTCATCTGGTCTGCGGCCCCTCTCCCTCATTTATTGTGTAGCACTGACTTAACATTGAGGTACACATCTTTTGCGTAAATTTGGTACCAATTTTAAGAGCTTATGGCATTTATATTGACGTGACATCTTATACATTCAAACACATACCGGTGTACGTAGCTGGTGACATTGTAAATGTTTTAAATATTGTAAATGTACAGACATATTTTATATACGTATGCTACATTGCCATATTTTTATTGGCCGACCAGTTGAAATTAAGGAGAGTTCATGTTTGACTGCAGTCAATAGGGCACAGCTGAAAGCTTTATTGTTTTTTTTATTCTACATTTCCACCACTGTGGCAGATTAGAGGCTTTTAGCATCTGAGATAAGAATCTTATCACCACAAAATATTTCCTACTCTCAGTTTGTGCTCAGTAAATGTTACATTCTGTCATTTCCCTCCATCAAAAAAGTATTTCCAACATTTGATCTTGGAGTTTTATGTATCCAAAGAGGTGTGCTGGAGTAAATAATACTGGATGATTTAATCACGTCAAACATGCTGAACTAAATCGGCATATTAACTCTAATTATGTGTGATCTGAGAATTTTGAGGGCGAGCAATCTGTCAGTTATTCACTCTCATCTCTTGTACTGTACATTAGTTCAGGTGTGGGGATAATATCACCAGGTACTGCCTCATCATGTCGGCTGTCTGTCCACATATTTGTCTCTCCTCCTGTGGATGACCCACTGTTTGTTTACATGTAAATGCTAGCTGTAAATATCACTGTAAATCTATATATATATGAATATGTGTATAACCGTCTGTCCATGCATCTGTCTGCGTGCATTGCATAAATATGCGCACTCCTCAGAAATAATTTCTTCCACTGTCAAATTTCTCTCTCGCACCTTCTAACATGAATTTTCTGTCTCTAATCCAATTTTGTTGTTTAACTTCCTGCCGTCGTTTTCACAAGCTGCATGATGTTCTAGCTCTGCTCAGCTTCTAAACGAGCTATTTTTGTCTCTAAATGATTTAATTTTAAAGAAAAGAATGAAAGACAAAAAAAGTCAAGCTGAAAATGAAATGAGAAAAAAAAAACACAGCATCTGTTTTTTATATATTTAAAACCACTGAAATCTTTTTGTATAGATTTGAGTACTTTAATTTGCACTATATTACCAAATGGCTGGTTGAAGCCATGTTTGTGGATTTCCTCTCTTGGGCTACTTGTGATAAGGAAATAAATTTTTGTCGGTTCAGGTTGATATATGAATGCAAGACACTGATGGAGCCTTTCAACTGTAAAAATGGGATCTGGGGAAATTATCCTCTTGATAGCAAACATATTCTGATTATTTAGATGCATTTTTGTGCATTTTTCAACTTTTAAATACTGACAGGAGCCTGTTTGGTCCTTGTGTGAGCTCATAGTTATTCATCTATAGAAAAAAATTACTTTTAAAGATTTGCATTGAAATGTCTTTGCTACCAGGAGGATGTGATGTCCCAGCTCTGCCTGCTGCCTACAGACCGGTCCTTTATGAATGATGTCCTGTGTTGTTCCTGACTGCTTGGTTTCGTATGTGATGCCCACAGAGGCTGCACCCACTGCTGGTCTTTCTGATAGTAGAGCACTTAAACTGGCCTGTCTCACCTCTCACCTCCTCATCGCACTCTTTTGGCTCAGGGCCGTACTTTTCTGGAGCTTTCTTCACAATTCAGTTAATTCAGCAGCTTAATAGGAAATCACAGCAACAGTGAGACTCAAAGAGCATGTAATCTTCTGTAGATGTATAGACACAAAATATGCTTCTGTAAAACAAGCCCCTCCTGGTTGGCGTGTTCGTCCGTGGGCATGTACTGTACATGAGTGGCTTTGTTTCTGTCTCCATTCCTGTCTGGGCCATGTCGAGCATGTTAGGTGTGTCTGTGAGGACGTGTTGAGGAATCAATGAGAATGTCGCAGCACTTCTCTGCAAAGGATCGTTACCTCTGAACAATGCTGTGCCTTTGTTGTAAGCTAGCCTTGCCAACGACTCGAAAACGTAAACTGATTTCCTTTTTTTTTATGTATCATAAGTGCAAGCCTGATTCAAGTGGATTGAATACCATTGCTGATGTTGTATGAGATTTCATCTTGTTCTGTATCATATTTATATTTTCCAGATCTCCATTGTTAGTTTTGATATTTTAATATTTCTTTTATTGTGTGTTATTTAATTTTTTTACACAAGCTGTGAAAACAATTCTGCACTTTAATCCTGAACGTGAACATTTAGACTCTGAGGAGGCGACTGTTTTTTTCCCCTTTTGTCACAGCTAAAAATAAAACTGTTGCTTCTAAAACAAAGCGAAGACTCACTGTGTTTTGTATATTAATGATGATGTCTCTCATTTTCTGTTAGCGTATTAGTATTCACCCCGGCACACACAAAGAAGAACAGATGACAGCTCCAATAATTTGTGCAAAATCTGCAGAGTTCACATTAGGACAGTAATAAAGTATTGGCAGCGAAAATGTGTGGGCTACATTAAAGTGGTAAAAGTATCGCATGCTTTTGCTAGGAAAGAAAATTAGAAATGTGGTAACAAATTGACCACCAGATGTCACTATTTATCTGTACTGTTCATTTTTATGGTGAAATTAAAAGGACCATACACATATAGTATAAAAAAAATATAATAAAACTCCAAATACAGCTGCATATCCCCCAACCTGGTGGATATATATACAGTATACACACACACACACACACACACACACAAATATTGCATAGTAGCATGGGGGGCCAAAAGTTTTCTGAAGTTTTTAGCTTTATTAAAAGGCATTATACCACAGTGTGAAATTAATCAATAACAAGTATAAGTCATGAACTCAAGTGTTATTTTTGTTTATTTTAGGTAAATGTACCATGGCTTTATCAGCAATATTAACTTAAAGAGTCAAAACTAAAACATTCATATTGCTGTCAGCTATATGTTAATATATGCAGTGTTGGGGAATGAATAGTTGCATATAGGCCTAATTAAAATACAGAATAAATGCAATTAAAACCGGCCAATTAGTTAGAGAAGAAGTGTATAAATTATAGTTACTAATCAAAATGTTGGTGATTACAAAGTGGTAACATCTAAATATATTATTTTGGGGGAAAAGTTTATGTAGCCCATAGAAAAATATATTAATTCAGTTACTTTGCAACATAAGCCTACTCCAACAATAACCCTGTAAACAGTGTGTTCAGCGACAGGATTCATATAACATTCAAATAAGCTACAGCAAGTTTTTATCACTATTATTATTATCATCTTTGTACTGCGTCCCGGATGCAAACAATAATCTGACCACTATTTGTTAATTTTCTCAAGAAACTGTGCTTTTCTTCCTTGTAGGTGCACGTGACCCTTTTTCCATCGCATCCACGTGCGATTGTTTTCATTCCGACGCTGCTGCTGCAACGGCTCGTGACGTCACCGTCCTGGCTGGCTCGTCAGTTTTGAACGGCTGCGAGTGTGTGTGTGTGTGTGTGTGTGTGTGTGTGTGTGTACTGCTACTAAACACACTTACACACAGGGGGGACGGGTTTGTCCAGTCAAACACAACACACGGGCTGTCATTTCACCGCAGTTGTGTTGGGATTGAGAGAGGAAATTAAGGAAATACCGAAGAAGAAGAAGAAAAGACAGGCGAAGAAGAAGAAGGTCGCAGCCGTCGGCGCTAACTGAAACTTTAAAAGATGGATCACTCGTCCAGTAACAACCGGTTTCGGTCCACAATCTTCAACCACGGTGAGTATCCTCACGTCTGATACTGCATTTAGGATGTTTTTTGAGTTACTCCGGTGATGCTCGCCTAGTGTGGACGGTTAAGCTCTCCCTTTAAATCGTGTGTTTTATTCATTGAGGACACACGGAGCTGTAACACTAGCATGCACCGTGAAAACACATCTCGGTCCTGATATCGGGCCTTTACGTCCAATTTTACCCGTTTTTGTGAGCCGATGATAAGAGTGTTTGTGTGTGCAGAGGAATCACACAGAAGGTACACTTCGTTCTGCTAAACGAAAATCCCTGAAAAGCCCTGCAGTTTGAGCCCCACACGGGACACGGCAGCAGCACTGTAATTCTGCAGTTATGCAAGAGTGGTACCAAGACTCACCACAATAAACTATTTCTGGACAACGAAGATATAGTGTTAGCCGGAGAGTACACTGGCAATCTATGGGGCTGCATGAAAGACTCGCCCCATCACCACACTGTTAGCTTTTTTACCCTGCAGCAGCCGTAAAACAAGCAGTTCTGGCTCAGTTAGCTGTGTCAGGAGGCTTTACACTTTAACCTCTGAGATATTTTCACTGCCTTCATACTATATATAGCCTGAGCAATACTGGATTTTTGAATCAGATGCATGCTATTAATGCTTGAGAGTTTAAACAATCAGATATATAGGTAATCTAAAGAAAGGGGTTGTAGTATTAGCAGCATCTAGCAGTGAGGATTGCAGATTGCAGCCAGCTATAATTTCTCTTATGTGCCAAACCTGATCTCCCAGTTAGGATTTCTTCCGTGTTCATCGTTCAGGAAGATTTTACCAGAAGCCGAATTATGCACAGAAGTCTCTTCTTCTTCAAAACAAACACACAAGCTGATTTAAACCAATAAAAACGCTGAATAAAGCAGTTTCACTTTACAAATGAGTGTTTCTTCGAAGCTGTTTGTCATGTCAGATAGTGGCTGCTAGTCCAGCACCTGCTACTCTGTGCTCCTATTTTTCTCTGATAATTTAAGATCCAGACATTCAGGAGGTTTTTACCAGAAGCCGAATTATCGCAGAGGTCTCTTCCTCTTGTAAAAAAAAACAGATGTGGTGATTGAAAGTGGTAAAAACGCAGAATAAAGCAGTTTCACATTAAAAATTAGTTCTTCCAATGATGTTTGGCTCATTGCGGAGGGTTTGCCAACTAAGGTTGATGTTCCAAAAACTCACGTGGCCCTATCTAGAGCCAGTCTTTGATTTGTACTTTCTGGGCTACTGTAGAAACATGGTGGTTCAACATGGCGGAGTTTGAGGATGAGTACCCACTCCCTATGTAGATATAACCGGCTCACTCTAAGGTAACATAAACATGACAATTCTTATTTTCTAATGATTATACACCAAAGAAAACATACCTATTATGTAATATTCCCTTTTTGCCAGTATATCCCCCATAACTCTTACGCACTGGACCCTTTAATGGGACATTTACATGTAAAAAATAGCTTGCCAGTGCTTTCTGGTGGACAATTTGTCACATCTTACTTATCAGCTGACATATACACCACAATAAACTAATATCAGCTGATAAATTTGCAGGCTTGCTTTACTACATATTCCCATCTGGTAGCATCAAAGAGATTCTAACAATTTCAAACACAGTTCACCTGTATTTTATCATGTCTGAAAACTACATTAGCTCCCAGCCTGTCCCCATCTTATGAGCTCCCAGTCTGTTCAAAGAGAGCTGTTTATTATCAGGCACAACGGTCTCGTGATATGGAGTTCTCGAGGCTGCAGTCACGCTGCAACATCTGGTTTGTTAAAGCTGTTGCATTATGATATATTTACCACTGCTGTGTTCTAGACACAGAAGGAACTCCTGTGCAGATAGTGGACAGAAATGTCACTGAATCTCTATGATTTCTTTGCATGTATCGATCATGTCTTATGCATCACTTTGGATACAATGATGATATTTTAGTATAAACAGAAACCAGAGTTAAAAGAAAGCTTGAATGCTCAAAAATCTACTATATTGGTCTGACCCAAAACCATGAAAGTGCCATGAAAAATGGACCCTTTTTAAACCCATGTTGCATGTTTCAGAGTTTATATCCTATGCGGTGGTATGCCCTGAGATTCACCTTTAGCATTTCTGTCAGTTCGTGTCTTTGTAGAGCTACTTCAGATTTCGCATCTTGGTGACAAGTTCAAATGTTAGTTTTTCCATGTCTGACTTTCATGTGTTACTAATTCCTGTTTTAAGTCACTGGAAAATCCTATCAACATTTCTTGAGTGATATTTCTTTGCAGAACTGTTCATGCATATCAGTCAGGGAACTGAAAACTTTGCATGCAAGACACTAAAATTTAATTTCTTAATAAAACTCCAGTTTTAGCTGAACTGACCTGTCAGCTGTAGATTGAACTAAAAGCTGGGTTTATATGCTAATGTGCAGGGGTTGGTAACTTTAATAAGTAGGTTATTTAAAGACCCACTCAGATGCTGCACTGAAGTCAAAGTACTAATACCACACTGTGAAAAAACTCCACCACAAAAGAAAGTCTAGCATTCAAAACCCTAATGTAGTAATACTTAATTTATGGCCCGCAGGCCAACTCTGGCCCCCAACTACTTTCTAATTCACAATTAAAATATAATGGTTCACAATGGGAACTGTTTTTGTACTTTTGGAATACATAAGACAGAATCAAAATAGAGCTTGTTCATCAAAAAAAGTGCCAGTGGAAGAATCCCCCACACCCCCCGACAGAGATCCTAACTTAGCCCTTCATATCCTAAAATCCTAGAAACAGCTTTGAATCCTAGAAAAGTCCTGAAATCCCAGAAATGTCTGAAATCATAAAAATGTCCTAAAATCTTAGAAACATGGGGCTGCTGTAACTGGCCCCTGGCCTCTTGTCATTTTCCAAAAGTGGCCCCAACAGTTTATATAATCTAGGTCTACTTTAATGAGAGCCCATAACCTATTTAACAAATAACGCAGAAGTTCCTACAAGACAACACCAGCTCCTGACATCAGCCAGACATAAGACTAAAAACAAAGTCTGTGAAGGCGCCCAGTAGGAAGGAGAGTGGTGTGGATGGGCGGCACAGTCAGCAGTAGCTTACATTCCTCAGGGGAAGCATTGTGAAGATATGCTACCATCCTGGCCGCTGTCTGTGGCTGCGCTGACGGCATCACTGGTGGAGGACCTCAGCATGTAGGTCAAGACATGAACCATGAGAAAAATGATCAAGTCAAGCGAGTAGCCATTATAGCAAAGCACTGGAATTTAATGTTGATCACGAGCTCTGCATCTGTGTAATAGGATGTTTTCAGCTTGCAATTCTCAGCCATTTTTGGAAATCTGCAGTTGTGGATGTTTTATTTATCTGTTCATTTGTTTGCTCTGTCAACAGTGCACAGGAGTCTTATTTGCTTGTTGTCCTGCCACAGTAATTCCACTCAAAGTGCATCTGGAGTGATGCATACTGATGCCAATTCTGTTTTAAAGAGCAGCAATATGCCGCTTATACATTATATATTGTCCATATGCAGGGGCTACTGAAGCGCTACCTGACAGCTGTAACATCTCTGCTTTTCCTGGAGTGGTTGTAAATGGTGGCAGAGGCTCTAAGAATATTTCAGTTCCCTGACCTGTGTCTCAGTATCGTCTGCTCTGTAAGCTGACAGGCAGTGATGGTCCTGAGTTTAAAGTAGTGAATCAATATTTGTAATACTTCCAGTAAGTATCCTGGGACAGACAGCTCAGAGTAAAGAAATTTGTTTTGCCTGTTAAGAACTGAAAGAATCACTAAATGACAAACATCATGAATAATTTGCACTGGCGTCTGCTCCCTATAAATTACCGGAGAAGCCAAATTATCTGAAAGTGCCAGGCTTTTGAGATACGTGCCAATTTCATTACAGTGTGTGCCACACTTCTGCTTTGAAGCAAAGCACACGACCTTTATCAGCAGGGTGTGGAAATGGTAGTCCTCCAGATGTATTGTCTGCTAATAATTAATTTCCTGTTCTGTTGCATCCAGTTCTCCATGTTTTCAGTGAAACCAAATTCCTCAAGAAGTAACATTTTCTCCCAGTGTGAATATAAAAACCAGGAGCCCTTGCACCAATTTATTTGGGGAACACAAGCACATTATTCCTTCAAAGAATACATTTCATGCATACTTTGAAGCATGCATACTTGGATACTTCAACATCATCATCACTCTATCACAGACATATGTTTAAAAGGTCAGTTTGCAGCTGCTGCAGAGGTGAGTGAAAGCAAAGTTTGTGCCCAGAGCACACACTAATGCATGGTGGCAGATGATTTCACCGTGCCACTACAAATAAATAAATGTCTGGGAAACCCTGGAAGTCAAGAGATATGCAGAAGTTTAGGTTCCTCAACTAGTTGCTCTCTGGCTGACTTGGTATTGATAGAGAGTAGATGTTTCTTTGCATCACGTTTGTAACAGATAAAGCCTGGGGAGAAATGTTCAAATGTAACCAGCCCATGACTTGTGCTATGTGACATGTCTGAACAAGTTTTAGGTTTCTCTTTCTTGATAAAAATAAATGTCGCTCAGGCAGATATTGAAACGGGATGATCCAGATGGCAAATACTTTGTGGTTAATGGTCAGATGCACATCCCAAATCATGTCAGAAATGATCAGTTGTATCTCAGATAATTAGTTGTTCACATAATAAATACGTTCATCTAACTAAATACATCCCCCTCTGTCTCTGTTCCTCTTCTATGTGTATGTCCTCCATTGGATGTGGATTTCGGATTATTTCTCCTGCGATCGATCATCCTCCTCTAACCAGACGATGAGGTAAGAAACCAGAGTTTTCCTCAAATCTGCCTTCAAAGACGAAGTAGGTCACTGGTGAAGGGAGATTTGGCCTCGATTATCTCACCAAAATGAGGACATTGTGGTTTGTTGATGTCAGCCCATTTAACCCTGATAGCCACTGCTGTTCTGGTGGGGTTTTGAGCTGTTTGTTTTCATTTGAAAGGAGTTTATAGATTAGTTTTAAATAAGTGGGAAAGTCATTAGAGCTTGACATTTGAGATGTAAACTCTGCTGAAGTCACTGGTTGTTCTGTTGCAGTTTTAAGTCTTATAGCTGAGCATGTGATTTTTACTGTGAATGCTCTGAGAGCGTGACCCGTCTGTGTTTTATGTGCTTCAGGGCTTTGCTTGATACCAAAGAGAACTAGCTGCGTGAGAGTAGGTGTGTTCTCAAAGCCCAGATTTTCTTGTTCCTTGTCTCGCAAAGTGATGACTGAGAATCTGCTGTCAGCTTTGTTTGTGTACCTGCAGAGGTTCACTCTTTACATGTTACTGTTGATAGTTTTCTCTCAGCAAACAGCTTCACCATCCTTCAGCAGAGTCAGCAGCTCTCCTGAAGCGTATGGTGTCAGACTGATGGTGCTCACCTGTTCTTGCCTCTCCAGTAGCCAATGGTCTGTCACCTAAGTGTCAAAACTGCCCCCTTCCCTCTGTGCTCCCCTTCTCTATGTCTCTATGTACATCCCAAAGCCCTGCAGCTGTGTTTGGCCCAGCTGAGTGGGGATGAAAGGGGGGGCTGTTTGTTTTCAAGTCGGGGGGAGAGGAGTGGATCGGTATGGGTGTGACAAAGCCCGGTTCCTTCCTCAGCAACATTCCTAGCCTATGTGACAAAGCTGCAGGGTGTGCTGCTAAAGGGAGCACCTTGTGAAGAAACTTTCAACATCTGTCCAAGAGGCTGCTGCTGCTGCTGCTGGATGGCTGGGTGACGGCATTCTTTGGTTACGCTCATTCTGGTTTGGCACATCTCTCTCTGGGTGTGTGATTAAACAAGCAGATGTCCAAGTCTTCATAAATTTAGTTCCTGCTCTTGAAACCACACCCATTGTGTGATTCTCATTAAACGCAGCATATCTCTCCTCTGAAAGCCATCATTCAGTCCAGGTTGACATTACTCAAGTGCCCTTCCCCTTCGCCCACGCCCCGTGGCTGCAAACCACGCAGGACTCTGGGGTGTGGTGGAGCGTAAGGGTGGCTGTGGCTTCCCTTTGTTAGCCTAAAAATGCCACATAACCTCACATACATGCTCACACAGAGAATGGCGTCACTGTTCATGGGCAGTGCCAGCTGGGGACAGAGAGGCAGAGGAGGGGATGGTTGTCTTTCTCTCTCTCTCTCACACACACACACACACACACACACACACACACACACACACACACACACAGACACATGCATTCACCATGGTGCATTCCTTTGTGGCTTTTACTCAACTAGCCATTAGCTTCCTGTGCCTTCAATTGCTGCTTGCCACTGCAGCCAACGTGTAGGCAGTCTATACTTGGACTTTATTAGCCCATTAGCTCGCTAGCTACTGCAGTGGATGCCCGTTTTCCCCCCTTTCCTCAGTTTCCCCTCTAACTGCGTCTGTTTTTCTCATTTGCTGACACTGCCAGTGAGTGCATACTCATTGCATTCATTTGCAAACTGGAATGACAGAATCTGGAGATATGCTGCACCACACCCGACTGCGCACCGACATTTCATTGTTGAAGAGACATACTGAACATTTTATTGTGAGTCAAAGATTGCTAGTAATTAAGCAATGCAAATGTCAAATGATGGGTGTGAGACATGATCTGAAGACATTTTCTGAGAGTGCATTCACTTGGTGGTTCAAGTCAGATGAGGAGAAATCAGCAAAGATTAGGGCAGAGAGATATGGCAAAGATGTTATCACCACATATAATGTTTTCATTTCGGTAGTTATCGATAATTATCTAACAAAATAGTCAAAACATTGTTTCTTTGAAGTTCGAAGGCTGATTTTTGCTCCTAAGTGAAAGTTGAAGAAATCATATGGTTGATTGTATTGTCAAAACATGAGGATAGACAAAACAAAAAAAAATTAAGATAATTTTGGGGCTTTTTTTATAGCCTTTATTTGATGGGACAACTAGAGTTATGACAGGAAATGGGAATAAAAGAGAGTGGGGATGACATTCAGCAAAGAGCCACCAGTCGGACTTGAACCCAGGGCCGCTGCAACAATAACACATAACCTCTGAATATGGGACACACGCTCTACAAACTAAGCTACCCAATGCCCTTCAAAATAAATTCAACAAATTCAAAATTTCAACTGTGGCTAGCATTTTCTGTACAAGTTCTACAACCAATGTTTAGAATTTCTGCTGTTTCTTATATTAATTCTGATGATGTTGTGAAGTAGCGATGAAAGCCAGAAATCATGTTCACAGACGTATTAATGTATGAAAGTTTTATTCATGTTACCTTTAGTCACTTTATGTCATATCATTATATGAAGAAGCCTGTCAGTCAGTAACGTTACTCACTAATATTCTGTTAGCATAGTTTTGTTGTGAATTCATTCACAGTGCAACGTTATCCATGGTCGAAACAATCATACTGAAAATAACCTTTAACGTTGATGTTACGTTAAAACGTTGCCATATGCACTGGTGGCCAGTGAAAGGTGGCTGGGTTGGTGGCTGCTGCTGCTTCGTCTTCTTCTTCTGCTTAATGACAGGTGGTAACTGGCATATGGTTGCTTCAATTATATGGAGGATTTATTGAACATTGATTATATTGCTATCAAGGAAAATCATATTGAGATAATTGTCATTATCTCTTTATCGCCCAGCCCTGACGCAGATTCGATTAAACTTCTCTCTTTTACCTTCACATGCAGTCACATTCGTTATCATGTGAACCTGAACCACTGTACAGGATCAAATTTTAAAATCATACTCTTGCCGGCACAGTAATCCTATCATCCATTACATTATCTCAGTGAATCACTAACAATAGTGCCACTCTACTGTGTGAGGCCTTCAGTAAGCGAGGCTGGCGGATCACTCATCACTGAAACCTGACCCATCATTTCGTTTAACTCCACTGGGTAAAGCGTGTGGGCTTTACTCTCTGAGCGTGGAGTGAGCTTCACTGTGGTAATGCAGACACCGATGCTGTAGTGGTGGGGTTTTGGCCTGTGGGCTTGGCTTTGACAGGCGGCCCTCTGGGCTTTTTCAGTTTGATGGGAGGGCAAACAATCGGGTTAGGGAGCAGGCACGCAACACTTCACTGAATACGAGGCTGCCATAAGACAACAATAAAGAGATGGTGAAAGATGAGTACTTGACGAGGTATTTGTTGTGAACATTATATGCCATCGTGTGTAGTATTCTTTTGTAAGAGAAGCGAGTGAACAGAAGCTGTATTGTAAGGTAAACGATCCTTTTATGTATGAATTATGTAGGTTAATTTCGGGTGGAATCATCTAACCCCATCATATGGGAAATACTGTGGAAACATTTTACATGTTTTTGGTTTATTTTGGAAGGCAGATGGCTGCAGTTTCTCATCTATAATATGTGTTTCCTTTTGTGCATAAAAAACCCTGAGTTTTAAATATCTTGAAATAACGTAAAAAGTTTGTGGAATTTTTTTTGAATCAATTAACGGTTTACACTACAAAGTGCAATGTAACCATTATTATACATTATACACATTATAAATCGTTTTCTTCATTTGAGGTTCAAGTGGCGCTCCTTAATTATGTCATCTTGTTGTACCCTCATTTGCAGTAGCACCTGAGCATTAGCGCCACCTGCTGCTTATCTCAATGCATCAACTGCAAATATTCGCATAACAGCAGTGGATGGAAACGCACATGAATTTGCATTTTGTTTTGCAGATTTTCTCAAATTTTGGTTAGATTTTGCACTACATTTGTATGGTAACTGCACTGATGTCATGACTTACTGGTTCACTTTAATAGAACAAAACTATGGTTAATGTTATGAGTAAGATTTGAGCTTTTCCTACTGTAACTGCAGACTTAAAATTACCATAGAGTTGATGCTTATTTACACAACAGATAGTCAGCACTAAAACACATTTACCAAATGCCTATAGGAAACGCACAGAGTGCAGATTTTTTATCTACACATAAATGTTTGATATCGCCTCTGCTTGTGTGCGTTCCCTTTCGAACCTCTCTGGAATATGTGCTTAAACGATAAGCTTTAAAATGGCTTGCTGAATTGCCCTATTTGGTTCTCCTCTGACATCCCAACTTCCTATGCTCACCGCTTCCTTCCTGTCCCTGCTGGGCCTGCTCACCAGACCCTCAAGCTAATTGGCTCGTGTCTTCATCTCTGCAGATGTCCCACGTCAGCCTGAGCTAGCCTCCCAACCTCCAGCCTCAGCACTCTGCAGAAGTTTTGGTCAGAGGGCAACCTTAGACATTCCTCTGTAGCCTCATAGAAGTGGCCCCTACCAAGCCCCCCTCCCGCTATAAATAATCTCAGCCCAGTTCCCATGGCCCCCACCGAGGTCCCTGCACTCGGCGAGCAATGCATGAAATGCTTTGGCGACACCACCCTTTCCTACCAACCCAGGGATGATTAGCTTTCTGGTAGGAAGTGGGTCAGGTGTTGAGGTCGTGGCAGTGGTTATCTGACCGTCATGATTAAAGGGAGTTAAGTTTTCTTTTTAAATACACATCATTTGTGTTGTGTTTAGGCTGTTTGATTTAAGAGACTTGAATTGTCCATCTAAGGACTACATGTCCTCTAGTATGGTGACAATCAGTTGTGTAGCCGTGGAGCTGACTGCAGGCTTTGTTATCACACTTAAATTCACATCTCTAGCATGGCTGTTTAAATTTTTTTGGCATGCTCGGTTTCCATGTTCACATTGCATAATTACAGTATTTGCACATTTTGCAGCATCCATTCCTAACCTCTTACCCCCGTGGGACAACTGTCAAATTCCTCCAGTTTTAAAATCTGTGATTTGGACTGCAGTCATGTCTAATCCTTCTGGGATCTGTCTATTGAAATTGAAAATACATTTGCAAGCGGGGGCGTGCTTCTAATTTGGCCATGATTTAATATTTAGTGACTACAAGGCATACCATGGAAGGAAAATCCACCACAACCAGGGTTTCTGCAGATACTTAAAAAGTCTTAAAAGGCATTAAATCCATTGATCTAAATATCAGGCCTTAATTGAGATGAAAATGCCTTAAACTGATCTTTCAGTGGTCTTAAAGATACTCATACCTGGGAAATATGATGTTTATGAATCATTTCTTTTCTGTCATTGCATTGTAAAAGCTCAGCATAATGGGTAACTTTAAAGAATAATAATAATAATAATGATTTGCAGAATATCTCTTGCATTAACATCCCCAAAAAGTCATGTTTTATTTGTTTAATATTTATTTTAAGAATGATATACAATTCGCCTTTAACCTTAGTAACTAATGTCAGTTCATGTTTTTTTTTTCAATATTGGCAAATGTGAAGCAGTAGGAATCCTTACAACACACTGTAGCTCAGCCAAAACACTTGCACAAATATTAACATTTTGCATTTTTGTTTACATTTATCATTTAATGTTTTATTAGTCTCATCAAATGTATTTGTAGTAAAAGAATTGACACTATATTTCCACTGCAGTTACCCTGGAGTTAAATAAAGAAAAAGGCTTTATAAAATGGTAGTAGTAAATGCCAACATTTAACAAGCATCTGGCATCTATTCCATGGCACAAGACCTAAAGATATCACCTTATAACTTAAGGCTCAGTAGGCAAGAATGCAATTTATCCTTAAGACACCCAGTATGATTAATAGAAATCACTGACTCTTTCCCCAAAGTCACTGCAATACTTATGATACAGCCTACAGTGGGATGAAGCAGATTTCGGCATGCTCTGTGAGTGTTTTTAGAAGGTGTTTTAGGAAATGTCTTAACTCTGAACTACGGTATCTTGTGAAGTCTCTCCTCTTATTACAACTCCCCGTATTTCGTGAGTTGCAGTGAAGTTACGCACAGCTCAGGCGGTGTATCAACCACACTGATGTTCTTTAGGATGGACAGTAGCCTGGGCCCAAGAGCCAACATGCCATGATCTAATCTTTGTGCTTCTGGGAGGAAAGTCAGAGAGTTTCCTCTAACTGCAGACACTGTGAAGACGCAGCTTACCACCAGGCAGATAACAAATTTACAGTCGTTCAAACATCGGTATCAGAACAGCTACATATAAATGGTCAAATGGGAGAGCAGCTAATGATTCTAAAGTGTATTGTGATGTCTGCAGCCAAAAAAAAGTTGTTTTCATACCCAGGAGAGTGATGAAGTGACAGGTCACATTTTTAACGCCCAGGACCATCATTTCTGTTTTTCAAATTCCAACTGATATAATTATTCATCATCATATCCAACACATGTTAACCCCTCAGCAGTAGTACACATTGCTTTTAGTCTCTAAGTTTCCTTCTGGTACTCAAGATTTGGACATTACATTGGTTTGACATCCTCTGACGGTAGCCATGAGTGCTGAAGTCTGTGTGTGAACTTTCTTGCATGTGCGTGTGAGTATGTGTATGTGCTAATTCATAGAAATTACAGTTGTGCGAGTGCAGAGCCAGCATGGTCCTCAGCTGCAGCGCCTTCCACTCCTCTTAAGAAAACACTTACAGATGCTCCCACCATGCTGCAAGACAGTGAAAGGAAATGCCAGGGAAGCCAAAAGGAAGAGCAGACGAGATGGTGGAGATCCTCTCTGAGACAGGGGATGTAGTAAGGGATGGCTAATGTCCCCAGAGAACATAAATCCTCTATCTTGATTGAGTGTAGTGGAAATGAGCCCCTTATCTTGATATAAAAGGGCACAGATAGTCAGAGATGATGTGGAGTGAAGGGAAAAGAGAAGATGCTGTGGTGTTGGAGGGTTTGTTGATGACCCAAAAAGAAACGTGTGGAAGGTGTGAGCAGCGATGAAAATCCAGCATATCTAGAATACAAAATGGCAGTAAAAAACCTGTTGTATTCTTCTATCCACACAACCAGCAGACACACACATGCACACACACATATACACACACAGACAAAACAGATACAGATGGTGGTATCAGATTTAAGCACTTGGGTGTAAGTAAAGCAAGGAATGTGTTAGCATGCTGTGGCACGATGATAGATGGAGGAGAGGGGAGGCTGGGAGTTAAAGACACTTAAGACAAAACCACAATATTTAGAGAATGTTGGACTGTAAGTTGGATTTAGGAAGTGGTTCAGTGAGAGAGGTACGAGAGGAGAAAGAGGAAATCAGTGTGAGCAAATCAATCAGCTGGTTATTTAATGGATGTGGATTTTAGTTGAGTGTTGAATCTGCTGTTCCCTCAATATCACAGACCTCCGGACCAAATGGCCAACATAAGCAGGAGAGCCCAACCTGCAGCAGATAGATAGGCACTGCACAAACAAACACGGAGTAGCTGCTCGCTCAGTGTGGGTAAACAGTGTCACAAATGTAACGGGGTTAGACCAGGTGCGGTTTTATTGGCCATCAGCACGGTGTGTGAATTTTACTTCCTCCCACTCCTGTGTTTGTGTGTGTGAGCAGCACACGTGTAATCCATATCACTCCACACTGCAGGCCGTTTGAAACCAGACCCTAGAATAACCACAACACTGGCACGCCAACATTAAGTACACATTTACTACTCTTTGCGAATATTTTCTGGAGTTCTATAAGTCAAAATGGACTGCTATTTTTTAGGGCTGGACCCACATGCTTGACTTGTCTGATACTGGTTTGTTGGGTAATAGTTGGTAGTTGTGGGTCCTTCTTAGAATAGGGCTGACCAACATGTACAAAATCACACGTCATGTATTCTGACCAAATACCTTAATATTGATATTGCGACAATATTACTTGGTTAACTATTGGTGACTATTGAAAAAATATTTACACCATTAAACGTTTATACAATCATCAGTAATTCAGGGTCATTAGTCATTACTAAGTAGGTAAATAAAAAAGATAGATCAGCTAGAACAGTCTGGTAAGTTCAGAAAATCCCATCACTTTATAGGATAGTAAGGCTGTCCAAATACCGTTTTAGTATTTGGACAGCCTTACTATTTTGATTTATATTTATGATCTTTTTCTCCATCTTGGAACAGATACATTGTCCAGTCGTGTTGATCTTTAAATGATTCAACATTGTAGGTGATTTACCTTTGCATTTCGCATTTTGTAGACTGACTGAATGCACCAAAATCTCTTTCATCTTTCTTGGCACATCAGTCTGTTTTCTTTAAAAAGATTTGCAAAACTGTGTTTGAAATCAGACAGCACTGAGATGTTTTGTCTTTTAAAACTGTTGTTGGAAAGAAACTCTGTTTTTGATATTCTCATTTAAACTGGGTATCAGCTACTACATTACATGAGGCCAGCACACAAGGCCAGCACACGAGGCCAGCACATGAGGCGGATCATCGTATGTTTAATCATCTCATGACATGTTTGGGTATCGTCTGGGTAATGATTGGTTTAATGTTGCTCTGTGACATTACAACCTTGATCAAAAAAGACTCCAAGGCATTTCTAGATGGCTTTTCTGTTGTGTGGTAAATGCTTTGAAATAGTGTTTGGGGAATCAGCGATTGAAAATGCTTCTGTAGCCAGTGTTGGGATTTGGGACGGAAGTATCTGAAACATGCTCCTGTGAGAATTGGGATCTTACGAACTGGGTGAACACCACAACATGTGCATCTCATTGAAGGATCAAAGAGAAGACACGTGGCTCCTGCCTCCCTCCATCCCTAGAGAGCCTGCTCCCCCATTTCCCCCTCACCTCTTTCTCCCCTTTCATGTGCTTCCTTCTTTCTAAACTTGCCTTTTCTCCTCTTTGTCTTCCGGTACTAAGACAGCTCCCCAGGTCTGTCTGAAATAGTCTGTCTCACTTACACGATTCATTCCCTGTGGCTTTCTGACTTTCCTCCTTTAACCCCATAAATACACTCACATACCTGTGGCGTGTTGACCTTCCAGGAGCTCCAACCACACCGGCATCCTTCTTTATACCCGTGTCTCTCTCTGCGTGTCTCCGCCCTCACTGCCAAGGAGCAAGTTTCTGAACTAAAAAGATAAACAGTAAAAAAAAACATAAGCTCTGGAAAGGAGCCTGTTTTAGCTCTTCATAATTCATACAGTATGAATGTGATTAATTTAACATCCGTTATGAATTATCAGAATTACTTCCAGTTAATGAAAGTCACTGAAGATATTTTTGGCACTTAACATGATGGTCTATCAGTCCAAAGAAAATATTCACGAGCCTCTCATGATTTCTTGTTTTGGACTTATTTACAAGGAACCGATTACCATTCTTAATTACTACTTATTGAAGATGGGCACACTGGAAATGTCAACTCATTATGGCTGTGCAACACACAGCACTACACTAACACTTTAATCCACTAAAAGACAGTTAACAGTTATTTTGAATTGCTGCCTAAAAAGCTCAAGCAAAGTGTCAACTTTTTCCCCGAAAAGTTTGAAAATTTACAATGAAAATGAAAGTTAGTCACAAATACTTCTTATACCATGGGTACCTATGCTTCTATTTCTATTTCTTAATTTAGGGGCACCCACAGTAAATTTACAATGATATTGATTTAGATTTAACCAAAATTACTAAAATACAGAGTGTTCAAAAACCTCTGACGGGCAGGAAACCACATACTCATTTACCGCTTGTCTGTGTGAGGTGGTTTAATTACAGGTGTCTATCATTGTGTGTGTGTGTGTGTGTGTGTGTGTATGTGTGTGTGTGCATGTGTGCATGTGTGTGCACGTGTGTGCATGTGCATGCACATATGATAATCTTCAAAGGTTAAGGACTTTGAGTTTGGATGCCCATTACTGACTGCTTTATGGAGCTAGCCTTAGTATTTAAGAACCATGAGGAGCTAATGACTTCCTTATTTTTACTGTTGGAAAACCTCTTCCAGTCTCTGTTTTAGACTCCTAGTCATTGAAAGGAAACAAGAAAAACATCCGGCAGTTTAAGCAGATTAACAGGTTGCCAGGGGCAACTATTTATGGGGTGATACACCCTGGCAGTGTTAATTCAGATCTTTCTCAGTATCCCTATTATTTGTTTTTATTGTTCTTCTTTAATGAAACAAAGACACAGGAAACAAGGTTTTTACAGCAGGTGGACCACTGTTCCCATGGCTTTCTGTGAAATGTCTGTAGAAAAGAATGGGGTCACTTCTGAGGATATTTTTAAGTCAATGATGTAAAAGCAGAAACTGAAGAGACCCTGAGGGCTGGAGAGCCAAAATGCTTGTATTTGTCTTAAAATAGCTATTACATCAGAATATCTGTTGCTGTGGGTGACCGCTTTATTTCCAGCCAAATTAATCAAATCAATTTCCCATAAAATCCAGAGCCCTCCAAGGTCAAACTAATGTTTACCCGTGAAGTGAACTGTGTTTCCACGGACAAGCTCCCAGATGGCTCACATACTGCAAACTACTGTGCATGTACACCTGCTAGACTTGACCCAGGTTTGACTTTGACCAGTTAAGATCAAGTCATTGTCAATGTCATTATGGGTCTTTAAAGGGACAGTTCCCCCCAAAGCCAAAAATATGCAATGCTTGTTATTAAATGTACTTAATGTCTAAGTAAATACTCTTGATTAAAAACAAACAACCAGAATTTAAAGACTTCAAAAAACCCTTCAGGCTCCTGCCACCAAGCAGACCACAGGGCAGTAAATAAACACCCTCAATGTCCTTGCTGCTTTACTCCACCTGTTAACCACTTCCACAGCAGACTGCCAGCCGCCCTCTCGTGCCGCCTGTTTGTGTTATTTATGTTTGTGCGGAATGTCACATATTTTAGGAGCACCCTAAAGGAGGGGAAATGTGTTTAACCTTTGACGATGTATCGGATCAAATTACAAAACACACACTGAGGACGTCTAAAAGTTGGTGTTCAAAATATGTGACCTTGGCACAGTGTAACTTCTCATTTAAGCTATTTAAATGGTGTCACGTGACATTGTGACTAAAGTAGACAAAGAGTGTGTATTTCAGGCATTGTCAAAGTTATACTGGAAGTAGTTTTCTTGTCATTTTGGTTTTAAGACAACAGGGAGAAACTCTGTGGGTGGACAGTAAGATGCAGCTCTGAGACCGTGTTTATCTAAGTTGACACTTGTGGCCTTTTGCTCTCAGCCACTTTGGTTATGACATTGTTTTCACTGGGAAAGCTACAGCATGAGTGGTCGGGGAAAAAGATATCTTGGCATTGCATAACATCCCAAGACAATGTATGCCAATCCCCCGATGCTTTAAAGAAAGCAAACCTCGTGCAAACACAACAGTAGGAATTCTTGTTTGACATGAAGACGCTTGAGCGGTAAATTTCTGTCACCATAAAACACAGAGAGTCTGTTTATAGCATGACAGCAGTTTGGCATGTCTAAAAGCACATCTCAGAAGCCTGTCAAAGGTTGTTCATCTTCTGCTGAATTTAGTCAAGTTTTCGACTGATTTACAACCAGCTCTTGTTAGTGTTGGAGTTGGTGTGCACCAATATTCTCTAAATACCTCAGAGTTTGTGGAGACAAAAGTTTGCCCGCTCTGAATGAGCAGTCTGGTTATGACGTAGCAGCGTCTCTCTCGCATTGCTGCCCAGCTTCCCTGGGAGTCATGCCAAAAGGGGTGCCCCCTTCTTTCCAGTATAAGCATCAGCGAGAGAGAGAGACGTTAAAGGCTTGTGCACTGTCATGTTGCAAGCGTTCTGCTTTAAAAGACTCATTTTTTATCTCAGTGCAGTTACAGTTGTTGATAAGTTGAACATGCATGAAAAGTTAAGATCTTTGCCTTGTCTGGACTGTGGGGTCCATTTTTAGCTGCATTGGACTTTTTCCTATAAACACTGAAGAATGACTGTCTTGAATGAGCTGAGAAGACAACTCGGGAGCTGTGTTTTTCTTTCTAATCAACAGCTTGGTCCATCTAAAGCCAGACTAAAGCAGGGCCTGGAGAGCCAGCTTTGGCTGCTGACTTAGGAGCCTTGCGCTCGCTGGTGTCTGGGCTATTAATAGAGCTAGCCTGAGAATTCAGACTAAGGTCAGCAATCAGATTCCTGCTCCCAACTACTTGAAGGGAACAAGAAGGAAAACTCCTTCCCAGAAATTATGCATTTTTCTCATTTCTATTCATGTATGTAGACTTCCACTCATGCAGGATGTCTGTACTGTGATGTAGGGGTAACCGCTCCTGCTGCTGTTGTGCCAACTGTTGTCTCCTGCTGCCTACATTAACTCACCGCTTTAAGCTTTTTATGATTCACACAGTGGAAAGTACCTTACCCATGGGATTGTATTCTCAGCGTCTCAACGATGTTATGTATTTTTATTTCATGAGGTAGAACATTTTTATGCACTGTTTGGAACTGTGCCTCAGTCTCCCTCCTTATTGTCCTCCACAAACGACAGATGTATACAAGCGACAGGCATCTATATCTCGGTTCTGTGTGCTACAGGTACTTCTCTGAACTTTTTCAGCCTTGTTGGACGTTATAGAGTAACACTTACAGGCGTATGCATGTGTGTTTATGGTACATCAAACTGAAAGTGTACCTGTAGCATGCAGAACCATCGCTAATGACTAGACACAACTGGAAATGAAGGGAAATTGTTGCCCTGCAACAGTGCTAACAGAAATCACTCCCACAATTCAGCATTTGGCCTGATCTTTAGAGCTGTACATTTTGAAGGTGCGTGTCAGCTCTTCTGTGAATTTTTGTAAGCTGTTGCAGAAACATATACTTACTTTATCTGTGGCATTTTAAATGTTTCTTCATGAAAAACAAAAGCCGCCACAAACTGTGATAACTACTTTGGGCATCCAGTAGCTCACCTGGTAGAGCAGGCGTCCCATGAACAAAGGCTAGCTTCTTGCCAGAGCAGCTGCAGGTTCCAACATAACATAAAATTATGTCCTGTCAAATAAAGGACAAAAGCCAAAAAAAAGAATCAACAAAGCCTTATAAATCCACTGGGAGGACTGTCATTTTTCAAGACCTTTAAGTATTGACTAAAGTAATCCGTACTAAGTAGTAATGAAACTTCTCCAGTCAAACAATGACTGCATTCTTTTTTTGTACTGAGATCTAGAAGAAAATAACTATTCGTAGGGTTTTGCTTGCAGCCAGTCACTGCAAACATTTATTGATTCAATGCCTCATGTGACAGGCCCACTACTGAAGAAGCAGCAGTAGATATAATCCACAGTCCTTGGTATGGTGAAGTTGAGTGGTGTATTTGACAGACTTGGTAGTTCAGCATGCCAAGATGCCACCAAAACATTAAAACGTATGGCCATTGGTGGTATTTTAACAGAGGGCTTCCATTTGCATGATGGATATTTAAAAAAGTAGAAAAATAAAGGTATCATAAAATACTCTATTGGTATTCCTATAACTTTAGGGGATATGGTGTTACTGATACTATATATTTTTTTTAATTGTTATTTAGCCCTTTGCACTGTCCTTTTGTGACATTAGTGGTAAGATGGTACTTCATACATTTCTCCTCTGAAATGGCTGTGGCTTTCTTTGCATTACACATGTGTCTGACTGGATTATTGTTATTAGCACAGCACAGCTGCTGGCTAGACGACATCAGCTTTATCAGCAATCTGTCCACTCACACTGAATAGATAAATAGACACACAAACATCAGTGAACAGGCAGTCACACACATCTGGAGTCATACAGCTTAACTCAGAGAGACGCATGGGCCTGACCATCACTCACTAATTTAAACAAATATAAACACAGGGCCGCTTATTCCTCAGTCACAGATGGCCTGCATGGACCTGATGTAGCCCCAACCAGATTAAAGTCTGCAGGTCATGACCCGCACAGATTACACTCAAGTCAACACATGCGATGGGTTAACAGTGCGCGTTTGAGAATAGTTCACCATCTTTGACATCATTATCTGAGCAATTGTTGTCCATAGCACAGTTTTGTGTGTGACTGTGTATTTACAATGACAGTAATCTGTTCTCGTCATTCTTGAGAGTGTGTGTGTGTGTATGTGTGTGTGTCGGTCACTTTGTGTAACATAGTTCTGCTATTTTTGGTTTATGGAGATTATACTGTGAACATCTGGTGGACATACTTTTTCAGTGCCACAGTGAAGTGCTCCTGCAACAGATGCAGGAACAGCACACTATCTAAAGTGCCGGAGGCCTTTCACTATGTACAGCTGATCTATTTTTACGGTCATTATAGCCATATTTAACTTGAATGAAACGCAGGAATGTGAACTTCATAGGCAAGCTGATCATTTTTGTCCTTTTGGGGTCATGCCTGCAAAGGGTAGCATGAACAGAGCCAAAGGGAAAAAAACAACATCCCTGGTGGATAGTTATGAGATGTCATTTGATTCTGGGCCTCTGATCTCTGGATTGCAGTGCATCGGTCTCTGCATTGCTCAAAGCTTTTTCTCTCCCCCTCTTGCGATCTTCCTGTCACTGTTGTTAATTCTTCGACCTTGCCCTTCACCCACATCCTTCTCTCCACATCGCTGTCAACGTTGTGCCATGGTGGTTCAGTCCCTGCTGCTCCCAGCAGCCATGAAGACCCAAGGGCTGTTTGACAGTAGAGTTCATCACTCTGTTCAGCTTGACTCACAGAGCAGAGTGTTTCTGACTGCAGCTCTCTTAAAGAGGCGTCTTACAGTCCCAGATGAGTTGAAAGTATCATTCTTGAAAGAGTTCTGTGCCATTTAGCAAATTGTAAAGTTATTTATCACCCAGGTTAAAACTCACCTTATCTTACAACTCCGCAGCTTTGCCAGCTTTGTATGTTTAATCTTGGCTGCTAAATAAAGGCATCCAGGGGTTAAAGAAAATAGTTTTCCTACTACTAAGGAAATCAGAGAAAACTGCACACAGAAGGGAATAATAATTTCAAACTTGGCGTTTGTAAAAATCATGTTTTCTGTCATTATAAGAAGAAATATCTCAATGTTAACAGTCTGCATACTGGAATTGATAAGGTGTTATTTCCTTATTGATTCCTGATCAGATTTCTGTGTGGAGAAAGGGAAGGCATGCGCACTTTCTCCACTCATTTTCCCTCCATGTGCAGCAAGTGTGAAAGGGGGAGCTGATGCACGAGTCACACTGGCTGTAGCATGAGAGCTAGCTGTGGAAACAATCTTTCTGTCATCATGTAAAATCGATGAAATGATAGAATATTTGTACAGCATTTCTTTTCATTTAGGCTTTCTTGGTCAAGAGAAAACTAATAGAATTCACCCACAGTCACATCAAATACGTTGAAAAAGTTAACATCGCACTACAGTCATTCGTCAAAACACTCAGAAAAAAATGGAAATCGTCATCAAAGAAAACAAAGCCATGAAAGAAAGTATCCCGGACCTACAAACCTGAGGTTTGCGCAACAGTCTCATCTTCTCCGGCATTCCTTAAACTTAACACGACAACCCAGAGACAAAAAATTAAAGACTTCATGAAAACCGACCTTATACTCCCCCCGGACACAGAAAAAAACGTTACATTCCACCGAGTACACTGCATTGGCACACCGACAAACAGAGGACCAAGAGCAATCGTCGCAAAGTAGAAAAGGAACGAAATTTAAAAATCTGAAATATGTATACAGTCAAAGGAAACAATTGCTCCGCACTGGACAGACTCCCTCCTAAATGTTCTTGAAGCACCTGCAGTGGGCCAGCACCCTCCTCGGGGCCTGGGAGCGGCTCAAATTCAAGTTTTCTCTTAAATTAAAAATGTGAACTAAAGTAATCCCAAAACGCAAAACAAACAAACACAACTGGTATTTAAGAATTCATTGCTTTAAGTATTTTTGCATTTGCAAAAATCCCAGGATAAGGGGCGCCCAGTGGCTCAGTTGATAGAGCAGGCGCCCCATGTACAGAGGTTGGTTTCTCGCCGCACTGGCAGTGGTTCGGGTCCAGCCTCGGCCCTTTGCTGCATGTCATCCCCTCTCTCTCTCTCTCTCTCTCTCTCTCTCTCCACCTTTCATGCTACGTCTGTCCTATCAAATAAAGGCAATAAGTATATATCATTAAAAAATCCCAGTATCAAATCATAATGTTGATGTGGAAACAGAGTGTTTCCAAATAGAAAGTTGGCATCTTTTATGGCACTTTGATTCAGCAGATAGAGGTGGACATGCTACTTTTAACAGCAATGAAAACTAGTCAAAATATCAATGCAGATTTACTCTGTAGTAATATTATTATGAATCATAATGTACAGCACAATTTATAATTCATTTCTGTGTGGTGGCCCTGGGTTCACCATGCTGTGCAAGACCCTGCAGGATGCCAGGTGTCTCACTGAGTCTGTGCCATTTCCTTTTGACACCTCATTTACTTGAGGTGTGATTGCTGATGATGCACACCATGTGCTATACATAATTTCATGCTCTTTGATTTGGATTCAAGAATCGTGCAAGACTCTGCAAAAATCTACCGCTGTACTCTTCTTACAGCTCTATGTGCACTCGTACTGCCTTTTCTTTGATTCATAGATAATTGAACAGTAAAGCCCAGTGGAAATGGTGACAATAAATACTTAAACACAACCGAGGCTAAAAAAATGAACATTATCAGCAAAATAAAGAAAAGGTTCCTTTTTTTTCATAGCAACAAGTTGAGCTTAAAGGGACAAACGTGCTAACTGGGTTGCTGCAGCATCAGAGACTCTCAAACTCACCGTCAGCTACAGTTCTGTTCATGTGTAAGTGAGGGAGCAGGCTATGCACAGCCTAAATAAATATTAACATGCCCCACTGAGTGTACCCAAGCACACTCTAACCAAGGAGGCAGTTACCTAAACAAACCAGAGGTGACAGTCCTCTCTGCAGCTTTTAATCCGTCGGGTAAGCTTGTTGCAAAAGTTGGTTGTAGTGATCCCTCCACAGAAACCTTGGGTTTATTATTTGCTTTGGCTTTTAATTAACTATAAAAATGTGTGCTGCGGTTCTAAGATGAATTACATCATAAAATAAAGTTGTAAAAAAGTCCTGTCAACACCAATCACTGAAATAGAGCTGTTGGATTTAATTATGTTTTACAGCTGGTGTCAAACAAAAATATTTTATTTTCTGCTGCAGATTTCTGAAACATGTCAGTACTTCACAGTCAGGAATAAAGGTTATTATCATAAATGTAGGTTAAGTATGAAGTGTTAAAGGGATACTTAGCTTATTTTCAACCCAATTTGTATGCTGCTTATTTCTCAGCTCAAATGTTTGCTGGCTTGTTGCTTTTGTGTGCCCGCCACCACGGACACAAGGACTATAGAAGCGGAACAAGACAGTCATCCTCTCTCTCTCGATCTTTCTCGATCTATCAAACTGTGATCAAACTGTAAAACTAGGCAGCGCTGTTTAAACATTCTGTTACTGTATTCCATTTTCTCACCTAAAATGTTTTCAGAAACATATTTTATCCCACTGTTTGGTTGTTATATGATAATGTAACAGGGCAACATGTTGGTTCCTGTATCATAAAAACAGAGGCTGAAAAACAAGACAAAAGTTCAGTGGATAACGTAATGCGAGACAAGCTCGCATTACGTTATCCACTGAACTTTTGTCAGTCTTGTAGGCTTTGGCGCAGTGCATTCTGGTAGTTGTGGGTTTTAGGTTTGTAGGTTAAATGCCACATGCCTTTTTCACAGTTTTTCTTCCCCAGTCATGTAGCACCAGTTTCAAAAGTATCTTGCGTTTTTTTTGTGTTTTCAATTAGATAGCTGAAATACTTCCTCTAAGTATCAAGGCGATGAAACAATGTTCAGAATTTTTTTTTTTTTTTTGAGCTCTTACAAAGGACCTGGGGTCTCCAGGTCCCCATACACAATATTAAGTTAAATGATGATGATGTTTCGTTTGATACTTCAATATTTTAAGACTATTAATTTTGGGTCCTTCTTGTCTGGTGTTTGATTCTGCAGCTCCCATCTGTTTTTTTCTTCTTACTGAGATCTGTCAGTAATCCTGAACCACACTCAGCTTTTCTTTCCCCCTTTCTCTCTGACCCTCACACTCAAGCAATTCTCTCCCTTTTCTCCTTTTCTACTGTCGCTGCTCCTTTTGCAGCAGAGCACCAGCCAGTCAAGCCAGGGATGCAGCTGCATTACGTTATTAATGGTCTCTTGTAAGACAGTGTAGCTCTGCTGGAGCCGGTTTGTACGTGCAGACCTGGAGCAGCTTGCGGTTGTTCGCTGTCCTCCACTGGGTCGTGTGATCGGCAGAATGGTAAGTGCAGTCTGTCATTTGCGTTGAGAAGTGGGATAAGCTCGACTACAGGCTACCTCTCCTGGTTTATAATGTGAAGAAGCAAACACACATCGGTCATGTTGTCATCAATCTGCCTTCGGTTTTTGACAGGCTGATGGCTAGTTTGTTTGTCTTTCTTCCAGCACGGTGTCCTCCAAACCAGTCAGGAGTCTTTAATAGGAAAATTGTATTTTGTGTCTGGACTGTTCGCTCTATGTGCATGTCTTGATATGTTCTTGGCGGCAGTGTTACTCAGGTGAAAACTGGGGCTTATTCATGTGTATGGGAATGCTCCTGGTAGGCAGATGTTCCAGCTGTACAGCATATAAAGCAGCTGTAAGCCAGAGAGGTTAATCAAATCTGTGGCAAAGGAGTGTAAATCCCATATGAAGGGGTTGCATGCTGGTTGCACATGAGGTAGCACAACGTATGTTTGAGAGATGAGTCAGTTGGCAAGCATCCCATTCGTGTGTGTGGGTACTTGTGTTGAGGTTACCAAGCTTTTTTATGTGTGTGGCTGTGTGTGTGTTGTGGGGTTTTTTTTTTGTGGCTCTTGGTGTGTTTGGGCATCAAGATTAGAGAAGCGGATTACATCCGGGAGGAGGAGAACAGATGGAAAGAGAAAGAGGAAGGGGACAATTATGTGTAGTTCATGTTGGCCCAGGCCAGTTGAGCACCACCCCAGAAGTCACCAACGCCATCTGTTAAGGGTACAACACACGGCTGCATGCATATCTCTCAATCCTTTGTGAGAGTTAGTATAAATAATTTATTTTTACCATTATTCTGGGCAGGTTGTGTGTTGTTTTTAAACACTTACAGACTGACTAAAATCTTTTAACCCTTTGAAACCTGGAGCAGCATCACTTTTCTTGTGCTGCTTTCAGACACCTTCCATAATATTTTAGCCTTTAAACGCTGAGCAAGTATGATTTCTTTTAAAAACATAGGGGGGAGGCAATGAGCAACTTGGAAAGAAATCATACTTGCTTGAAATTAGTTGACTTAGAAAATTATTTTTAAAAAACAATTTATATAATCATCATTTTATATTTAAAATTATGTTACATAATTATTATCATTTACACTTTTACAAGTTTTACTATTATTTATTTTTACCAACTTCTTGCTATTTTTTTGGTAATTTCTCTAGTTGTTGCCATCGCCTTCTTTGCATGTTTATTAGGGCTGGGTAAAAAAAAAAAAAATCGACTCATCCGTGCATTGCAATATGTTTTTTGCCAATTCAATATCGATTCATAAAATCCTGAAATCGATTATTTCCGTTGCAATGACGCCCCGCTCCTGTGGGGGCAGTGTGAGTGCCGCCGGAGTGTGATTGACGTTGTTCAGAGGCCCCGCTTGACCCCCAAACAACGTCTGTTGTTTATTTATTAAAATGGCGACAATAATGCATCCATGGCGAGCTATCAGTGTGTTAAAATCAGCGCCGACAACATTAAAAGCCGACGTTTGGATACACGAAGTCGATAGTAAATACGTCTTGTGTGAGCCTCGAGAGTCAGTGTTAAAACACCGCAACAGTACGACGAACCTATCACCATTTGAGTCGACACCATACAGATGTTTCGCAACCTGTTGCTAACTCTAAAGCTGTGGATCACACACAAATACAGGTAGATAAATGTTTATTATTTATATTTATATATATTATTTATATACTTAAGTTCGGCTCAGGCAAAAATGTGCACTTTTCTGTACTTTAAATTTATTTTAGTTGCAATTTTTATTTAATGAAGAATAATGTAATGGTAAAATAAGTTTTGGTGTCAGTTTGTTCTGAATCAATACAGATAATGCACTCTTTATTGTACACATATCAGAAGGTATTCAAATGAATTATCTGGGTATTCCTGACATCAACACACATAATTGAATCAATATCAAAGCAAATGGATCAGTATTGAATCAAATCGTGACCCAATGAATTGAAATTGAATTGAATTGTGAGGTTCTTGACAATAACCAGCCCTAATGTTTATGAAAGAAATCAAGCCAATTCACTCAGGTTAAAGAGCAGAGACTGTTGAGGTCACATGGTGGGGAACAGCTCTATTTGGCTCGCTCACAGGTGAATCTCAGCTGTATAACAGCTATGTTCCTCCAGCTTTTTCAACAGCTTTTCAGCTCCAGTGTGTGTGGAGAAATGTTCTGGACTGCTGACCTGCTTATTATGCTAACATCTCCATAGTCCAGAGCACACAGGGAGGTGTGACGTCTAGAGCATCAATCACACACTCTTATAGTCTCGATTTGACTAATATCATATGTCAATCAGTGATGCTGTTAGGAGCTTAACGGTCTTTGACATATGAGATGAACAGCTCAATCACCAGTGAGACGACCCCAGATGCAGGAGGGGTGGCATAAAAACGAAGGCAGCTTTGCACTTGACAAATATTGGATTCAGAGGAAACATCATAATCTTGTTTACATTTTGGAAAGAAATGTTGAACTATTGTATATTTATCTCCCCAAACTTTATTTATTTATAGACGTCTACATCCCAAAGGATGCCTATGTAGTAGATTTGTAAAATGATGCTTTCTTTGAAAAGGATTTTGCCCTCACACACTCAACTACTCTCTGCTTTATAAGAATATTACACTTTGACTTGTTCTCACTGGAAGTAACACTCTTGCTGTGCATGGCTGTGCCAAGAGTGTACATGTACACTGACCATCTGCTTTAAGGCCTGTTGTGTGTTTTCAAGTGTGTTTGTGTGCTTCATTGTGCTGTGATTTCAAATATATATTACTGTTTAAAATACAAAAGTGACATTGACACAGCAGCCCAAAGCCTGTTCATTCAGTGATATATTACCTCTTCTTTTGGTCTGTGTATTTCTGGTATTAGAGATCTAATCTGCAATTATGTGCATTGGAAATCTTTTCTCCTCATATCTTTGAAATCTTGTCCCAACTGTTATTGCAAATGTTGGGGGTTTCCTGTGAAAGGACATTATGAGATGAAAATTACATTAAGTGCGGTGCGATCCTGTATTTGGTGGCCAATATATACATATGAATGCAGATCCATTACCAAAAAAAGGTAACACAAAGCTAAATTGCCATGAGACGATAGATAATGGGTTCGAAAATTGCATTTCAGCCAAATCATTCCGCCACTTTTGCTCTCCACACACTGTCCCTGCCAACATAATTGGTCAATACTTGGACTAAAAATGGAAACTAAAACTCGTCTCATATCTTGTCCCTTTTGTCTACAGATTGGCTATCTGCATATGTGGAACAAAGGATATTTATTATTTATTTACTTATTTATTTCTATGTTATTATATGTATATTTGCATTTTTAATGTTTAATAAAACTCAATAATCACCATTAAATCAAAATAATTTGTTTTTTAGTGAGAAAGGCATGTGCTCCCATGGAAGTCGGCCTATATAAACGGGGTTCTGTTGGCGTTCTTCAGTTGGCCGTTGGACACAGAGAGCAACTGAAGAAAAGCCAGTAATTTTTAAAAAAAAATATATTTTCCATAATAAATCTTTGATGCTTTTTATATGTCAACCTTGAGTCAGACGTGATTCGTGGGTGCAACACATACATATGCAGATATCTGTTTTTAAAGTAGTGTGCAACTGGCCACAGATCTGCACATGCTATTTTTTTCTTTTTTTTATCATATTTTCAGCTGTTTTAAGATTACCAGAGATCTTTTTGTCAAGTAAATTCTAACTAGATTTGAACAGAAAAATGTCCTAAAACATGGCTATCCAACCCAAGCACAATAAACACTTGTTAATCAAACACTTCCACATGTCATGCCCATGAACTCTGCTGTCTAATGACATTATATGACAGTGTGTTCATGGAAATGCTTTTAGCAGGCCAGTGGGTGAGAACACAGTATCAAGATATTGAGAAACAGATGGACTTGATTTATGTTTAGACATTACAAGTCTACAAAGAAGAAATGTTAGACTTTACTAAACCTTTTCTATGAGGCAGGACTAAAAGGGTAAATAGACGCCGATCTCAGTGAGCTATAATGCAAGAGAGTTTAATGTCTGACATGTTGACAAAAGAAACCAGGAATCGAGCTACCAATCCCTTGATCAGTGGCACACTTCCTGCCTAGTTATAGCTACCTTACTTAAAAATGATTCGTCACGATGGTGCATCTTGTAAATATGGATACTGATTGAATAGACACTGGTAAACCGTTACAAAACAGCTGGTTTAGGTTGCACATTGAATCTTAATGTTGCCGGGATCTGAGATCAATTTGAGGCAGAATTCTGTCTATAAAAGCACATGTTGGCATTTAAAGACATCCAAGAAAACGTTCAGGGGCAGACCTTACATTTCGCAAAAATAGGGCTGTATTGTTAATGCAAAAGTAAAGCTGCAAGTCATTAAACTTCACAGAATATCTCTAAGGCATGTATTCTGCCTGTAGTGCAAACTGCAGTCAACCTTTTCTATGCATATTTTGCATGATGTAAGAAACAGTCAACCTCTAACATTGCCTGCCGTGGGGACCGCCGCCGACTGCGGTTTCTTCATCTACTGTTGCAAAAATAATGAATCTGAGAATAGTTGAGCTACTTTCTGTTTGTTTCTCACTTGATGGGCACCTTTGGCATGACAGGAAACCCAGTCGAGACGCTGATGTAGTTTCACTTATTGAATCTGTTCAAGACACAATGACAACGCTGTTTCAGCAGATCTGTGGCTCCGACTTCAGACTTCACCCTCTTCAGTAGCATTGTGATAAGGCCCAGCAGGAGCCAAAAATCACACAAGGTGGTTTTGTGTTCATGTAATGTGGGAGTTAGACATGCTGGAATTCGGTGGTACAGAAGCGAGGCCACACAACAACCCAGTGACTTCCTTTCACTAGGGCAAGCAGAGTTCAGCACCCAGCAGATGTTGGGCTTGTTTTGTCTGCCGTCTCCTTTGGACTCACAGGTGTTGTTTTTTTCTGCTCTGTTTGGGTGCACACACCCGTACAACTAAGCATTAATAACACCTTTCTTGGCTGGATCCAAGTCAGTTGGTTTTGTGGTTTCTTCATGACTCAGCAAACCAATAGACAGACATAATGATTCCCAGCTCTCATTTCGAGTAAAGGCTGAGAATAAACAGTTCAGCTCATTAAAATGTCCAGGTCTCAGACAAAGATGGTGGAACTAAAGTGTGCAGGGGAAACCAGACCCTTTGTTGTGGCTTCTTAGGTGTAATTTCAGCGTTTTGTGTGTGCTTGTCTGATAATCTGCTTGATATTTTGAACAATTCTCTCAATTTAACCAGATTACATTATACCATCCATGCTTCTTGCTAATGATGCAGTTCAGACTTTAAATTGTTGGAAAAGATTACAAGCAGAACACCACAATAATGAGAATACAGTTCATATGGCCATGATTGCCTTATTTTCTGCCATTTCCCCTCTGATCCTTTGTGATTTGCTTCATAGCTCTCTTAAGAGTAATGACCAAAATAGAAAAAAATGTTGCAAAATTGATCTTGAAACAGACTTTGGGCCAGCTGGTAGTCACACTCTCTGCAGGCTGAGCTGGTTCATGTGGGTCAGTGGGTATGGACAAGCCACAGGAGCCATGTCCTTCCTAAATGTATAAACCTTTAGATGACTGTTCGTTACAGTATACAGTGTGATTAAAATGAATTAACAGGAACAAAGGAATTCCTTGCTTGTAATCTGAAAAGGCTCTCCCTTTCTTTAAGTCATCCTGCAGAACCCCCTCCCTCTCCAGAGCCACATGAGCCTTTGTTGCACCATGCCACCCTCCAAGTAGGGAAAAAACAAAGTGAGAAAATGCTTTAGCCGCTTTCCAACAGGAATCTCTCTGTGTCAGATAAAGAGCTTTAATTGAATGGAGGAGGAAGTGTAGGAAGTGTAAGTTCAGCAGATCCAGCGTTCCTAGCCATTGTTGAACAATATTTATGTTCCTGCAGAAACCCCGAATATCTGCTTCACAGGGCGTCAGCGTCCACTGTTACTGTACTGTTGAGATGTTTCATCCAGTTTCTCAGACACCTCGGAAGAAAATGCATATCCAATTCAAAGTTGCTGCGTATTTTCTGCATATTATCTGTTGGCCTGTAAACTGCAATTTTTCATTCTTTACTGGATTTTCCTCACTTGCACAAAACATACCGCTGTAGACAAAGTCACGGGACTGCTCGTGCTTGGGGTCAAAGTTGCCACTGAGCTCAGAGCTGGTGTGTTCATTACATATCTGCAATTTTAGAAAATTCTCTAATTTAGATGAAGGATTTCTCGCAAACTATTACAAAAGGAGGCTCTTTCACAGCTGTCAAGGACTGATTATGAACTGCAGTCAAACTGTCAAACTAAGAAGCACTGATCAAATATGAATCTGTTACTGTGTTGACTATTTCTCGCCTCAGATGTTTTCATATTTTACTGTACTGTTAAGCTGTGAAATGAGATGGTGTGTGACCTGGCCAGTGGGGGTTGCTTTGTACTTCAGTCAGCTATTTCTAACATGGTAGCAGACAATCTGTCTCATGTGCTTCTTTCAGACTCTAGTAGCAGTTTCAGTTTTTTTTGTGATATTTTATTTAGAATAAAAGACACAACATTGAGGCAGTAATAAACAGGAACATTACCCGCCTTCTCTCGTTGCTTCCTAGAAATGTAGGGGAGAGAGGGAAAGAAAAAAAAACCCCAATAAAAACCAGTGTGCTCAGCTATGTCTCTATGGTAATCCCCTGGGAAACTTACACTGCGCTTTGAAAAGTTTATGAAGACAAATGTTCAGCTGAAGGCAATTTATAGTAAATATTACACAAAGTTAGTTTCATAAAAGTTGCAAACTGTAGTTTTAATGGGACACCATTGTTCATGTCATCAGTGACACCCGTGCTTTTCTGCTACTAAAAGTCAAAATATCTGCTGTGACACATGTACATACAATAAATACTTTGCATTACACAAAGACTTTCATGCACAGGTACAGCTGTACATCTACTGTCCAGCTGTTTTTTCCCAATCATAAGCAGCAGGTGGCACTGCCTTCCCTCCACTGCCTGCTCCCATGGTGCACTGCAGCATCCCCTGCAATAAGTAAATGACATTTTGCTTGCTGCACACATATAACACAGACAGTCATGCTTTGTGCAGATGCAATTAGTTGATGAGACTCTCTGGGGTTTGTTGGTTGGGCTCTTTTTTGAATACGAGCGCTTGTTGGCAGCAGACACTGGTCTGTGTGTTGTGGCTTTTATCAGGGAACTCATTCCAGCCCTGCTGGACCCGAGCCAGACGACCTCACAATGTAAACAGGGACACAGAGACATTTTAATTACCACCGGCAATGTGATCCTCACGGCACAACAGACAGCACTTTACTATCATGTCTGCTGTTTCTGACCCTTGTGTGTGTGCCGGCTAACATATAAGTTATTACATGTTGTTCTTGAGTGAGTACGTGCAGCCTGAGATTGTGTATGTAGCCATCCCTCAGGCACTGTCAGCCCTTTCAGATGGTCCATGATAATCACCCTCATGATGAGGACCAGCCAAAGAGGATTAAAGCAGACCTGAAGTCATCTCCCCAGACACCATCTCTTCTTACAGGAAGTAGCGTCGCCTGTCTATTGGCATACCATTTTTTTCTGCTCCCTCTCATCCATGCCAATTCTTTACATGCGTCACATAAAGAGGGGGGTTTAAGTGAGATTTAACTTCTGTGTGGTTTGTTAGACTGCCATGTGTGTTGACCTGATACTATTTGTGTTACTCTCTGTCTGCCACTTATGGTAGTTATTACTGTTGTATGAGTTGGCACACTTTGCAGCGCAAGCTATTAAGATTGGGATCGTGTTACGTTTCGTTCTTCCTCCCATAGGCAGAAAATGAATTCTCAGCTGAATTGTGCCTCTGTGTTTTTTTTCCTTTCTCTCTCCCTCTCTTTCTCATGTTAAACTGAAACACTGAAGATTAGATCCCCGACGCAAGCTGAGCTGTTCAAACTGCCTTTGTGGTTTAGACATTGTTGGGCTGTTGTAAGTCACTGAGACAGTCGAAGTCTCTTAAATGTCTCTTTTTACAAGTCATACACTAAATAGCGGAGGCTTCATTGAGCTCATTCACTTCTGTACTGGATCCAAAGCAATAACTTAATCGCAAAATCCTAATTCCTTAAGAATGAGTATTGTAAGACTTGCAAAGCACAGAGATCCACCAAGATTAATGGGAAAGCTTTATGCTGTGGCCCACTTAAGTGTGTGTGTGTGTGTGTGTGTGTGTGTGTGTGTGTGTGTGCGCGCGTGCGTGCGTGCGTGCGTGCGTGCGTGCGTGCTGGATGGGGAGGGGGGGGTATTAGATAAAAAAAGATTTTTTTGTAGCATGTGGGCCACAAGTCACCTCTCCTCCCCACCATGGACACACACACTGATTCCTCTTGTACCACTCTGGCCCTGGTGCTGCCAGCTGGGAGGTCTGGGTTGGATGTGACGGCCATTGTAAGAATTTATGTGCATGCTGTTGTTGTGTTTCTCTGATGCTCAGACCCCATATCTTTGATTTTTTAACATACTGATTAATTGAGTCACGTTTTTTTTCACCTTTTATCATTCCAATAATTTCAACTCAGTTGAAACTTCTCTACACTTTTTATTCATGCCCGTGTGCTAGTGACATTTTGTTCCTGTGTGATCATTTGTCTGCTGCGATCCCACATATGCGGCTTTAAGATTGAGGGCACGGCAGGCTTGAAGCAAGGCGACAAGGCAGATGTTGTCGAGCTCCCTGCAGAGCATCACCTCCTCTGTAGTGGAGACATCTCCGCAGACACGATCTGCTGTCACTTCAGCTGCAGCTCATCTGCATATTTGCTGCAGATTGGCCAAAACACGAGAGTAGGGTGGAGCTTTTGAATTGCTCCAGATGCAGAGCGGTAGAGATCGAAGATGTACCTGTTTTTAAAAAAGACCAGTCTAAGTGAGTGGGGGTGGGGGGAGTTGGGAAAGAAAACTGGATGCCATCTGATTGGTGAGGTAGGGAAAATAGGTGTGCTTATGTAACGTGGGGTGTCCTGAAACTAAAGAAGTGACACTGAGGAGCTTTCCAAAGGCCTTTTCACTGGTTTCTTTCTCTTCTCTGGCTGTTTGGTGAAACTAAGGTTCTGACAGGATAATATGGCAGCAAATTCAGAAGCAAACAGTGATACAGAGGTATGTGCTCCTTGCTTTCCTTCTAGCTGACCCTGTAATTAAGTGTGTCTCTCTGTTTGTGGCTTGCTCTGTGTTTTTTTTTCTCCAGTCGTCCAAGATAGTCATCTGTGGCTGCAGGTTTCCCTTGTGCAAATACAGTATACAAATGTCAGAATCCACAAGAGCTGGACTTTTCACATGAATGCATGTGACCTGGCTTTGCGCTCAAGTATGAGCATGTAAGAAATGACAATTTTCTGCTAAGCTACTGCGAGGAGAATCTGCAGAGCAGTTTTCCCTGTTCTCTGCCTTGAAGTTAACACACACATGTATTGATCAGGCGTGACAGCTTAATGCATTGAGAGTGTGGTGAGTGTTTTAGCCTCTGAGTGGTGGAAGAAACTTGACTTGAATACATTTGGGGATGGAGATGCACGTATCTTAAGTGCACTGGCATCTTTTTTATCTTCTTCTGACTTAGGGATATGCACTGGTAAAGCACAGAGAAAGTCTTAATTGTGTTTTCTTTTGCACTGAATATGTGGAGTTTTGGTCACGTGGAAATTTGCATCAGCTCTATAACTGTGGGAGTGTGTGGTGAAGGGGGACTATTTCTGTCTCTCTCTTTCTCTCTCTGTACTGAGCCAGCTTCACACAGAGACCTGCTATAACTATCCAAACAACCACAGCATTCACACAGAGTGCACATGGCTAACTTCACCACCTGCTACTGGCCTCACCACAAGGGGAACCTCACTGGTATTCAGCTTGTGCATTCCACAACATCCACTTTTTAAAGGGGAATAAACACAGAGCGTTGTTTCTAGTGTGAATAGTCACATTTATATTCACGCTTTTTTCTTTAAAAAATGTCTAAAACTCAGTTGGAGCTTTAAACCGCAGAGAAACTGGTCACTGCAATCCCACTTCATGTACAATCACTTGATCAGCATACAGTCAAGTATTCATTCTTGCCAACAGGGGCAAAGCCTGCCAAGCAAAAATGATTTAGCATTCATTGAATAATAGCACAGTAATTATTGTATCTGGGTTATAAACGACTCTGTCGACTGCATTTCCTCAGGAGCTGAAATCTGCTTTCATCATAGGTCAATAACAACACGCTGTATAGTTTCTTTATGACTCCTGGCAGCTTCTGATTGCATTTCCCATGTCATACAAGGATCATTTGAAGTGGGCTTTCCCCTGAGAGCTTTGTTTCATGCAACAAATCATCATCCATCAGCGCTGAGGCAGCCAAACCCACTACCACAGTCCAACAGTAACAGAGCAGCGAAGTCAACCACACAACTTGTTTGTGTTGAGTTGGATTTCATGTCCTACAATTGTTTCTCAGGGACTGCATGGGCTTCAGTCCCAGCATAGAATATGTCCCACATTTCTCTGACACACTCAAGAGGCTACTTACAGTGGTCTCCTTGATAAGCTTTGACTGAAAGGGGAATCATTAGTTTCTGTAGTTGTGCAGCAACCTGCCATTCCCCCCTCAGACTGCTTATTAAGTTTCATTATCATTATTGGATCCCTTGGTACTGTACTGTATATGCAATAAACTGCTCAGTGGTCACACAGTTTACATGACAGACGGGATATTCTAGGCCAGCATCTCCTTTCCAGCTGAGATCTTTGATTGAGCGTTCAGCATGTGATACTGCTAAGCCCAAGAGACCTGGCCAATATTACTGTCTTTTAGCAGGTCTAGCAGGCTGGGAACCAACCATGTCATGCTAGCTTGTCAGGAAGGGTGCTAAGTAACTTCAAAGTTAGGCTTTAATTTTCACAGGGGTCCCTTGACCCTTACCTCAGGATATCTGAATGAAAATAGGTTCTACGGGTACCCATGAATTTCCCCTTTACTGACACTAGAGTCCCCATTTAGCCTGTTAGGAGCAGACTGATGAATACTTGCTTTGACAAACAAACTCCTGCAGCCAAGCCTGACGTCAGCACTAGCCGTTACTACACAAATACGTTGTTATGTTAGACAGTAATAGAAGCTGAAAAAATACAATTTATTCACCAGCTGGCAGCATCCTTGTTTTTCATGTCTGAAGCATTGTGAGCGCGGATCTACATGGCCAAGATCCCCAGCTTTGAAGTCTCTTGTATCAGCTCCTCCAGCAGCGCAATCAGATACAACACAAAAATGAACAAGGATTTGAAATAGGGAACATCTTCATCAACTGAGCCGGTTGATAAATCAAGCTTTTGCCAAATCTAGTCGGCAAAAATATCTTTCTCTTCATAGAAACTCTGAGTACTATTGTTCTTGTTTAATTATTGATATTGACTATACCTGCAATAATTTCAATTATCGCTTTGTTTACAAATGTTAGGGTAAGCGCTTGTTACTACGAATCTGCAAGCCTGTATTACACATCATCAACTACAATGCAGTCACTGATTGCTGAGTGCCTATTTTGTAAACTTAAATGCAGATCCCTGATTGGTCCCGATTGGCCCTGACTAGATTTTAATTTCTGGAAAGTGTTTGGGGCGGCAGCGAGTCCAGACTGCTACACAGAGTAAAATGGAGTTGAGCTCACATCATCAGCATGGTCTCGCCAGGCATAGTCCCATGCAGTTTGGGGCAAAAACCCTCCAGGTTTTTGCGTGCAGTACAAAGATGCCTAAATTTAGTGCCAAATATTTGGAAGAAATGGTGTTAACACAAAAATTGCTTTAACAACTTATGAGACATAACTGAGCACAGGAATGGCGGTCAAATGCTTCATACCATAATGTTCTAAGCTCCTACACTCTAAATTTTCCAAGTTTAAATAGGTGCCTAACCAAAACACAATGTTTATTATAGATTTATGACTAGAAAAAGTTGACGCACAACTGTGGTGGGTTTTAGAGGGTTAAGTGGCATCCACACACAACACGTGCAATTTTATTAGAATTGCAGGAAATGCCAAAGAAGCAGCTTTTGACAAAGTACAATATATATTGTCAATACTTCAAGCTCAGTGTTCCTGTCTACATACCTTTCTTTAATTTCCCACTAAGTCTCATTTATTGGCTATGTAGAAAATGTTCTTTTTAGGAAGTCTTTAAGTGGCCTTGAGTTGTCCCATTGTGAACGAACGCTTATTTGTCACAAAATAGTTCTATTTTTGTGTTTGTGGCTTGTCTGAGACATTTGCAACCATATGTCTCACTCTGGGGCCTCAGCTACTTTCTGTCACTCTGGACCAGAGCCAACCACAATGAGGTTTCACCTGGTCTGAGGATTATATATTCTGTTTCATCATTGGTAATCTCTGCATGGCGTCACTGCTGATGAAGTTGTTTTTTAGTCACGATTAACTAACCCTCAAGAGGGACTGAAATATCAGTTTGGCCAAATATGGAAATTGTAATTGGTTCAGGTCTCAGCTGTGACTCTTTCCAGTGGGAGACTCTGTGTGGCTGCCTAATGAAAATGTGTAAAATTGATGTCAGAGCCCATTTGATTTCACTCTAGCTATAGAAGACAGTTTTCACACCATGTAAGTAATATAGCAGATGAGAGGACAGTTCTGTAAATCCTACTCAAAGTTAGGTGACACTTTGTCTTGTAAAATGGGTCAGGTTGTCTTGGAGTATCTTGCTTGTTGGTTCTCTTTCCAAACTTGTTATATTTTGAAAGGACTTATGACTGTGCATGGTATGAAGCTTTTAGACGTAACGCAATGTACCGTGAAGTTTCACTTTCGCTTTGCCTGATACTCTGTTGCTCCGTCTGTGCCCTGAGTGCGCTCTGCGCTCCGAGAGTGTGGTGCATTCAAAATCAGAACAGTCTTTATTTTCCAATAAAAATAATGCCTTTAAAGAAATGCCTTTTTTTCCATTGTTTAGGTTAGTTTAATTTTTATTTCGTTATTTTCTCTTGTTAATTAACAGAAAAAAGAGAGGAAAAAAAAACTCTTCTAGGGGGCCCTAAGTGGCTGCGTGTATCACTTTATGGATAGGGCCGCCTCTGATGTTATGGCTTTGTTGTTATGGCTAATTAGAGCTGCGTTAATGTTTTGATGTTTGTATCCTTTAGCCAGTCACTTATATATCGATATATCTGCTACACACATGAAAACCCGACTTTGGTTTGGTTGGGGTCTGGAAGTGGACAGGCTTTTCAGGTGAAACAGGCTGATTTACAGGAAATATCTGCATATGAAACTCGTAAAAACAAACACAAAGTTATTGTCAGTTAGTACATGTTAGACTTTAGGTGATTTTAGAACATTTTACATTTGACAGTTTTTTGTTTTTTAAGGCTTTTACCTTTATTGTGATAGGACTGTACAAGCGTAAAGGGGGAGAGAGAGGGGACGACATGCAGCAAAGGTCTGAGGCCGGAATCGAACCCTCGGCTGCTGCAGCGAGGACCTCCTCTGTACATGGGGTGCCTGCTCTGTCAACTGAGCTACATTTGACACTCAACTATTATGTGGTGTTAGTTCTGGTGTCATTTTTGGGTGGGTTAAGTTAAAGCACCAGAACCTGCACAGTCAATCTTCCACCTGCATGGTGGTGAACCTGTGGAAAACTGGAGTCCAGCGAGTGACGCAAAATGAGCAATTCAGTGGGATTAAATTCAAGCAAAGGATCGAGTGCTACTGCTTCTGTGTGACAGGAGAAACTCAAATGGCAGCGTAAAGTTCTGGACTTGTGGAAATGTTTGCATGTGGAAAAAGTGTGCACAGTGAAAAACAGATCAAATCTCTCTTCCCTGTTGAACCTCTAAGATTACTGAAGCGTAATGACTCTTCTGTATCCCTTTTCCTGAAGGAGGGAATGCTAATACAAACGTCGAACCCTCAACTTTTCCGACTTTACGCAGCTTTGTGCCAGGAACACAAATTAGCTCTGATTGGAAAGCATGATGTCATTGATAAAACTCAACATAAACACTTTTGTTCATGAGCTTTGCTCATCTTTCATTCTCGTGAGATCCATCACATCTTTCTTTTTCTTTAACTCCAGCTGACTGTCGATATGTGGTTTTGGCCACCTGGGCAGGCATGAATGAAAACAGAAATCCCTTCCCTTCTCTAATGCCTTAAAACCCTCTCAGCTGTAAATGTGGGGGGTGTTTTTCCAAAGACTTAAATATCAAGACTAATAGCATCATGGACTAATAACCTGGCTGGTTCAGTGGGAGAGGAAAAGGCTCAAAAGGCAGGGTCAGCATTCAGAAATGCCACTGAAGGAAAGTGGTTTAACTTTTGAGTTTATTAAAAAATATATAAACATTCCTCCTTTTTTTTTTTTTTTTTGCCTGTGTTAGTCGATGGTGGTCTTTCGTATATGTATACCTCTGCTCAATGTCTTCATGTGGTTGATACAGCTTATCATGTATCCAGAAGATTCATTAACTGTAAAGCTCTGACATACTATTATGAGTTACAGTACAGTACATAGGATAGGATGATCTGCGCTGAATTCATAGGCGATTTTAGTGGATAATTAAACGCACACCACATAGGTGCAAGGCTATCCAAAAACTAGGGCTTTACCTGACTCGGAATTACGTTGAGTTTTAGAGTTTGAATGGGGCTCAGCAGGGCGATCATTGTGACAGCAGCACTCATGTAGCATACTTAACAAGCTAACTGCGCTAACGATCAAATTCACCACCTGTAAGCAGAAGAGAGACGATACATTTTCTCACAGCCTTACTTTTCTCAGAGCCCTACTGTACAGTGACTCTCTGCCTCTGTGCTGCTGCCTGCTTGTCTGCAGCTCCCTGTAACTAAGAATACCATGAAAGTCAATAGCACTCACTAAATCTGAGGACAAAAATGTCCCAAGAAGTACATTGCATGGAATACTTGACTAGCATACTGCACAACTCAGTTGGCTGATGGGTCTCCCACTGATAGTTGGATCTCCGTCAAGGTTTTTGACCTGATGTAGATCCAAGAAACAGAATCAAAAGATTGTCTTGGTTAAACTGTTGTGGCATTAAGTATCCAAGCTTTCCTGAATTTTGGACTGAATGACCGTATGGAAATTAGAAAAAGGCCATTTGTGTGTTCTGCACCCTCTGCATGCAATATTTCACAGAATAACTTGAAACTCAAGAAATTAATGTCATTTAATGCTTTTAAATCTAAAATGAAAGAAGCAGAGGCAGTTTCTGTAAGAGATCAATGTTTTTGATACACCTAAGTACAAACCTAACTTTTTAAAATTTGTTTTTTAAAATTAGAATTTATTATTTGATTTCTCCTCTTAACCTTTATTTTGTCTTTTTTTCTTTCTGTAACTATTTGGCTTTCCTAGTTAAATAATCATTAAATGAAAAAGCAAAAACATACAAGTAAATGTAAATTATATTTATAATAATCATATTTGTATTTATTACATGTGATGAGGCTGTTAATCATAACTTTGTGAGTGATTTTATCCCAGACATTTTGTCATCGTGGTGCTGTGTCTTGTAAAAACACCTCATAGAGCCGAGAGTCAGATTACTTTTTGGAGCAACTTGCTGCATATATTAGCATAAAAATGAGGAAGTCTCCTTAAAGCTTAATGTGGTATGTGCATACAAGTATGCTGGTGTATAAATAGTTCATAATTATTTCATTCATTAGCTTCATTAGTGAACTCATTATCATTGCAAGTTATGATTAATATATCATTCGTGATGATGGGACATTCAATGAATACTTACCCTCAAAAATGTTCATTATTACGTACACTCTGTTGCTGAATTCATGATATTAAAAGGGGGTCTGCAATTAACAGCAGCAAAACTGTGTCAAAACATCTGTATACAAACTCACACGAGTAGTGCAGTATAATCAAGGTCTCATTTATCCATATATCATATGCTCAGGAGCCTATTTCCCAAACATGCATTTTTGCCCAAACTGAATATTGAAAATATTAAAAATATAAAATACAAACCTGTCTCATGCATGGTTGAATAGGCATGCAGCATTCCACTCGTATGTGGGAAGTGTTTTAAATAAACTACATTTTAGTGAAAATGCATTGTGTTCGGTAGATACTGAACATATGGATACTGGACAAATGAGACTGGGATTTTATGGAATGAGTTGTGTGAGAGTTTGTAAATGGATGTTTTGACACTGTTTAACACTTTACACAAATTCAGTGTAACACAGGATGAGTAATTGATATACAAATGGTCATTTTGTCAGTGAGGTATTTCCTAAAGCTGTTAAAGTGGTTAATCTGACAGTGTGGTGGATACAGGTTTGTTATAACTCTACTTTAAATTGACTCTCCCAGTGTGTAGCCCCATTGTGTTGGAGTGAGTCTAACACAGTCACAGCCAATATTAGCTGTCAAGGGTCCTTGTTTTAAAAGCATTAATAGTATGTTGTGTCATGTCTGAAAAAGAGCTCTACTGCTACAACATGTTCTGCATTAGAGCTTGTACTTGGTGTGTAGTTTGTGAACGGTGGCCGTAGCTCGTCAATGCTGATGATCAGTTCCCTGAGGCGCTGAGCGGCTCGATGAGGCTGAAGGGCGCTGTGTCCTTTGGGATGGAGGCGTATAAATGCTGGAGCTTCTGGTCTCTGCTTCCTGCTGCCTGCTGTAGTGGGCATGAAGAGCAGTGTACGGAGAGACAGAAGAAGAGGCTTTACGCGCTGATTAAAGGCACCGCAGGTGAGGCTCTGCTAGAGCGGGGTGAGACTCTGCATAGATGGAGTTTGGGGGTGAGACTGTGATGCAACTTGTGTGATCCATTTTTCTGAGGAAGGTGGCGTTTGCATTTTACTGTTGTTTCTGTGTGTGCTGCAGTTGTGATTTTAGAAAGAGATTACTTCTGATTTTGTTGAAGATAATCAGCTTACTTTTTAACATGAAGCAATTGAAAGTTGGTAGCATTTCTACTCCCAAAGCTGTCAAAGCTGTGCAATTGACCATCTCTTCTATGTGGGTCACAGGATCCACCATGTTGGGCATTGATCTTTCTGAAAAGCAGGTCACTAGTTTCCTAAACTGTGAAACTATCAATTTCTCCTCTGCCCTAAAGCTCTGAATCCCAGCATAATTAAAACTGTAGGCCATGGATGGAGGACATAAACCATGTAAGGGTGACAGATAGGAAGATTTTGAAAAAGAAAAGATTTTTTTTAAACTTTGGTTGAACAGTGATGGAGGGATACCAAACTATCTCACTTTAATCTGTCAAAATTTAGCCTCTTAAAGTACATTCCAGTGGGGATATTCACATGTAAGGCAATAAAGTGATGATTGACTCCAGAGTGGCTGTAAACTAGCGACAGGCAAAAATGAAAGAACAAATCTTTTTGCAAAACTATTTTAAGTGTCCAGAAAGTGTTCATGAATCCATTATGTTTTTTAACATAGTACAGAGATGGTACTGAATAAACAAGCGAGGATGAACTATTGAGGGGCGGGTAGCACAAGCTGACGAACCTGCAGGTACTATAACGGTGTGCTACTGAGAAATTTTTGCAAACAGTATCAAAATTCAAAAGTTTGAAAGGTTTGACACATGTATCAACTCAAAGGAACGGAAACTGAAAAGAGTTGGTCCGCCCATCACTTCTGTAAACATAAATTAAATCTTTGGAAGGAAGTGTGACTAAGTGTATTTTACTTTGCTGTTCATCAAACTTTCAGTGACTTCCTGCATTATGTAACGGCAGCTGGCACAGATAATCATATCTGCTGGCACTGCTGACATTAGCTGGCCCGGACATTTTTGGTGGCGCCTGAAACACTGAATGGAGCGATATCAGAGGAACTAATAACGCAAGGCAGCTCTGAAATGGCAGATTGGGCTGACTTTATATTGTCAGAGTGTGGAAACAACTTCCCTAAAAATGCCATTATGCGTCGCTCATCCCTCTGCTTACTCTTATCTGTTCTGCAATCACACCATTTCCTGTGGCAAACTGTATGCATTCATATGTCGTTACTTTGGCTTTATTTAATCATTTGATTTTTTTTCTTCATCTTCCTTCTTGTCTTCATCTGTCGTGCCTGATCGCACTCACTCCTCTTGTCATATCGCTCCCGGCTCTTGAACCTCATGCACCTAATTTCCTCATGGCGAACCCTCTTCCTCTCCTGACGTGACCCTCCCTCCTCTTGTAAACCTCTCCACGTGTGTGCTCCCTTCTGGTTGGAGATTGCAGCGTGCGCTGTAGCCCCAGTAGCAATGGAGGACAGTGACCATGAGGCTGAGGCTCACTCTTCATCAGACGAGCAGGACTCCTGCCCTGCCTCCCCTAATCACAGCAGGGACCATGATGCTGAGAAGGTACCACTTATACCCCACAAAAAAAACCCCAAACTCTCGAATTAATTTCCCTCTCGTGGCAGACTTTGATTTTGTCCACTTAAGTTCACCTGACCCTGTTTCCTGTAGATCCTTACAAAGTCTTAAAAGGCATTAAATTCATTTATCTAAAAAAAAAAAAAAGGTCTTAATTAGTATTAAGTCAAAAGTATTAAAAATACTATGACATGGGAAGTAGGATTTGTTTTTCTATTTATGATGTTGCATCTATTTTTAAAAATAATTAAACAAAAGCCTCTCATTTTAATGCTACACTTATCGGGATAGTTAAAACAAAAAGTCATATTTTCTTTCTGGGTTCTCAGAGCAGAGGATCAGCTGCTACCGAGCCCTCTTTATACCCTGGACAGCATGGGGAAGTTTAAATTCAACATAAGTGGCTTTTAAATAGGACTTTTTACTGGACGGAATATAATTATGTTTTATGTCACAATAAACATTTGGGCATGATTGCCCCTAACCCAAAGTAACAGATTGTAATTTTTAGTTTATTTGCGCATTTAGGTTTTTTTTAAAGAGAGAGAGAGAGACAATATACATGTGCAGATGGGGTAGAAACCCACTCTGGGATTTTCTAAGAGCTTTATCTTAAGATGAGAATATAATTAATGTGGATGTAAAAATACAACATTATGCCATGTAAAATACTAACTCTATCATCAATACTGTATAAAACAAACCGCTACACAGCACAGTGATGGTCTATACAGTACCAAAACTTTTGTCATGAAACCACCTTTAAATTTATTTTTACATCAGGACAAATATATTGATTCAGTTAAAAAAGTTCAAGTTCATGTTTCATAATTGGGCTCCACAGTATTTCAACAAGTACTGTCCTCCACATGTACGATATATTGGTAGGTAAAGGTAAAGATTCAGTTTGGGTTATTGTAAAATTGGTCTGAAATTTTGGTCCTAGTTGCAGTAAAAAAAAAAAAAAATCCTTAAGTCTTAAATCTATCTTGCCTTAAACTGAAGAAAGTCTGCCTGTTAGGCCTCAACAAAGAGCCATATATAACAGCCATATATATGTATTTTTCATACAGACCAAAAGTTGAATCTTCACGTGTCCTGTCCCAGCAACCCACTCTACTTTTACCCCTCAGCTAATGCATAGTGCATAAACATAACATGAGTGCAGAGTCACAGTATGGGCCCACAGCTGAATTTAAATGGCCTCATTGCTTTCTGAGGGTCCGCTGCATTATTTATCTTTGTGCTCCACGTGCAGGGAGTCTTTAGTTTGTGGTAACTGGAGTCCAGAATATGCACAGCAGCCTACACTTTAGCTGTGTATCCTCTTACAGGAAAAGCTACACTTTATTATTTTTTATTTTAGCTTTGTGTCAGTATTACAACCAAAAACCCAGAGGTGAAGGATAAACTCATGTACTCAAAAGCCTGAAATAGCCCTTGTCACCTAACAGCCACAGAGAAGGCCTTTTTGCTTCATATAAGCTCTGCAGAATGTATAAAGTGGTCAGGAAATTTAGAGTCCATGATGTAGGAAAAACTCTCTGCTTCCAGGAAAATAAGTATCACAGCTCAGTAAATATTAGTTCGTAGGGATGAAACAACACACAGATCATCTTAGATAGATTGCTTACATTGTTGTTCATCTGTGACCAGATCCGTCCTCATTAATGATGATGCAATTACCAACTAAATTACACCCTACATGTTGCATATTTTTGGTCACGGTAAAATAGTGTGACCATCTCTAAAGTGTGCATTTTCCACCCTCTGGACCTCCTCCTCCTTATCAACCTCTCCTCTGCCCATCTTTGCCTCCACCCTCTATTTTTTTCCCTGCCCATTCCTCTGCACTGCCATCCACTCCCTCCAACCGCGGCGTCTCTCTGTAGCATTCAAGTCATTCAGACGACTCAGAAGTGGAGAACATTATGCAAGACCCTCACCACCAAGGAGGGCACGACCACCAACACCATGACCACAAGCACCACCAACACCACCCTCATGGCCCTGAGCCTCATGATGCAGACAGGGAAGCTGAGGGTGAAGACCGCCCCCTCACCCCGTCATATTTGCGTCCCCCCGTGGCAGGCAGAGCACAGTCGGATTCAGGTTCAGAGCCCAGTTTACCGCAGAGCAGGAGTGTGGAGTTTGACTTACCGTGCCCCGTCAGTCCCACCAGGCCCAAGAGTCCCTGGGGGCGATTTGACCCATACGACAATAATGAGGTAACATGAGGATGCCCTGCTGAGTAACCTGCAGAGATGATAAACACCATCTGTGTGGTTTAGTTCTGCTTTCAGGCGATGATGCTTGCGTGCTGTTATGTGTTCATCTACAGAGTGATGGATACAGTTCATGGGATGTGACTGAGCTTGTGCAGTATTGTATAAAAGTCTGATATTTTGCTTTATTTGATATAAAAAGGTTGAATTGTTGTGGAAAAGGTTGTGAATGGGGCTCAGTGATGCTAGCGATGCGTTTTGCTTTTGTTGTGTTGCTGACTTTAGTCAGGTATCAAACTATTTGTGGGAAAGTTGATATGCTGCTGACATGTGTGAGTGGAGCACTATTAATGTGTTTATGTGTTAATGTGTGCTTTCCTGATTTATTTTTTCTTCTTCTTGTGTATTTTGTAGGACCAGGACAAGGAATATGTGGGTTTTGCGACTCTGCCGAACCAGGTGCACCGCAAGTCAGTGAAGAAGGGATTTGACTTCACACTCATGGTGGCAGGTAAATCCTCGTTTGCACATCTGCCTACATTTGATCTCGAGCCTTCCTCTTACTTTAAAAAGCCTTAAGCCTCGCTCTTTTTGTCTTTGTTGTTCTTTGTTTGAAGGGGAGTCCGGCCTAGGAAAGTCCACCCTCGTCAACAGCCTCTTTCTCACAGATCTGTACAAAGATAGGAAGCTGCTCAATGCTGAGGGTGAGGACACTTCAGCTTTTTATATATGTTTTGCTTTATAACATTTACTCTACAATATGTCAAGGCTGATACTGTAAACAGTGATTTGTTTGTGTCCTTCCCCCAGAGCGAATAACACAAACAGTAGAAATCACCAAACACACGGTGGATATAGAAGAAAAAGGTGTCAAACTGAAGCTCACCATCGTGGACACCCCTGGGTTTGGGGATGCTGTAAACAACACTGAATGGTACGTGTCAAACACCTTTGATGAAAGAATGATTTCGCTGCTGGAAAGACTGTCTTGTCATAAAATTACACTGTCTATGCAGAGAGATGCAAATATTTTTGAAGTCAGTGCTACATTATCAGAGAAAACACAGGAAAAGGACTATTGCATCTACTTTTGTGCAAGAGTTAGAAATTCTACAACTATCAGATTGCACTGCACTGCATCAGACCAATAAACACTCCAGCTGATGGGTAACGTAATGCGAGTTTGGCCGTTTTTAAAACACGAAATAATAGTGTGACCGAGCGGGGAACTTCCGCCGGCAGAGCGACCGACTTCTGGATTACCGCCTTGCTTGCTTGAATGGCAGACTAAAAAATTTAATTTTGCCACTCTTTTAGACTTTCCAAATGTTATTATACTGGATGTTTTAAATCTAGATAGTGACAAGAGTTGTTTCACAGGGGTTTCGATGCTGAAAAAAATGTATTCACTGATTTACAGACGTCTCTTTCCCGACGAAAGTCAATGGGGAAAAGTCTTTCTGGGCCAGTGTCATCACGTCACCGACTCAGACGGTGTAATTCCATTTTTGGCCACTATGTAAAATTTGTATCTGAGCCTAGCACACTTGCTGGGGGCTTGGTGGTAACAAACAGTCTCGAATTAGTGTTACCAGTAAGCTAAAATATGTTTCTGGCAAATGTTTGTGGCAAAATCTTGGTTCAGATTTTTCAGTACTGCACAGTTTTACTGTTTTACTGATGTCAATACTTTCAGACCCCATTTTTACAATACAGGAAACAGTACGGGACCTGCTTCCTGTTTATAGATTCTTGTATTGTAGCCAACCAGTGCGCTAAAATATCTTTCTGATAACATTTTTAAGTGAGAAATAGGCAAAACAGAAACAGAATCTTAGTTTATATTCAATCAGCACTGCCTACTTTTCCAGTTTGATTTGAGTTTGGTCTGAGATTGACAGTACATCTTTGGGCAGCAGCCCTAGAGCCAGCGAAAAATTTGAGCTAAGAGATGAGCAAGGAGATCTGGGCTCTGGTTAGATGGGGGAAGGTTTACCATAGTTCACTGCCAATTTTCAACCACCTTTGTATCAAAACAATGTGCCTAGTATGTGTAAAAGTATATGTTTAATGAAATAACCTGATGCCAAATGCTGACTCTACTCACCAAGCTCAGCTGGATAACCTCTTTTTAGCTCTGTTGTGTTTAACAAGTCTTGTGCAGTATTTCAGCTGTTGCATTGCCTCAGAGACTGAATGTCCCTGTATGTTTCTGCTGTAGCTGGAAGTCAGTGGCTGACTACATCGACCAGCAGTTTGAGCAGTACTTCAGGGACGAGAGTGGCCTCAACCGAAAGAACATCCAGGACAACCGCGTGCACTGCTGCCTCTATTTCATCTCACCCTTTGGTCATGGGTATGACAAATGCTCAGTGCTCTCATAGGGATTAGGTTGCTGTCTTTGTCTCTCTCTCATTTATCACCCCTAATAATGAAGAATATTAATCCATTTCCACTGCAGTATGTAATGTCCGAGCTGTGACTGCCTTTACTTTCTCTAAATTACACAGCTTTTTTTCGTGCGCACACACTACCATCTGAGTAATTGAGATTTATTAAATATATCCAGCAAAACAGTTTTTTCGTGCAGGGTTTTCAGTCCCATAAATTGTTAATGCAAGGGGCTCTTGCCTCAAGTTAAAGCAGTTCTCCGCTGCCTTCAGGTGGATTTACATGTACTGCAGCGCTTTCTCTCTAATCAATTGTTTGTGCTTTTTGCCGCAGTTGTGCACATGCACTGTTCCACATCACTGCGCTCATTAAAATATAAACATGCCACAGACCTCAAGTAATGCTGCAGTGCATTTCTAAAGTCGCAGTGATGGAGGAAGTGCTCCCTCTGGTGATGAGCTTCATTCATGAGTCATCAGGCACCAAGAGGTCACTGACAGAGCAAAGCCACTGATTGACCTGAAACATCATCTTATGCCTTACACGGATGTTTTGTGTTTCTCAAAGCCTCCGGCCTTTGGACGTGGAATTTATGAAAGCTCTGCACGAGAAGGTTAACATCGTCCCCATCTTGGCCAAAGCAGACACACTCACCCCCACTGAGGTCAAGAAAAAGAAAATTAAGGTAAGGCTAATCTCTAATAAACTGTCGATCCCTACATGTTTCATCTTATGAATAAAACTGATTACAGAGCAGAGATTCACAGAACTAATTTATTAGTGACTACATGTAAATGTACGTTAATATGTTGCTAGTATTCAGAGTATTACAATATTGCAGAGAGTTTTGGACTTTCTGAATTAGGCTTTTTTTTTCGAATGAAGCATTTTCCGATTAAGACGTGGAATATGCCGATATTATTCTTGTCTTAATAGCATTTATTGTATGTGTGTATTTCACATGTAAACGTCGTATTTAGAATATGCATTTCAATTGGGATTTTTACTGCAGATTACGACATTTGGCCTTGTCCCTGTTTACTGTCAGCTCTGTGTGTTGTCATGGATGTGTTTTCCACAAACCAACTAATCAACCGTTTGAAGGCTGTGGGGTAGAGATTCAAATCAAAAAGAAAAGCTCACATTTCTGGTCAGGAGGGGAAACATACCAAATTTTTTAACATTATGACAGACTTAGATATGAACAATCCCAACCCTTTCAACAAGGAAGTTGAGGTAAGCAAAGAGGGAGGCTGTGTTCGCACAGTCCAACAAGTCCGCCAACTGAAACAAATTAGATTCACACGGCACGAACAGCTCCAGCCGTTCCACTTGTTCATATTTTGAAGTGATAAATGGCATGTTAAGGCACATTAATTGAAGTATGCACAGCTGCATGTAAACAGGAATATTAGTGTAATATTCACTTTCGTTAGACATGTAAACAGCTCAGTAAGAATGTTGTCTTTTTTGGAATAAGGGCAAGTTGTGCATGTAAACTTAGTCAGTGTTTGACAAGCAAAATGCATGTTTTCCCCGTAGATCCGAGAGGAGATTGAGCAATATGGTATCAAGATATACCAGTTCCCCGACTGTGACTCGGATGAAGATGAGGAATTTAAGCAGCAGGACCTTCAGCTGAAGGTGAGAGACAGAACTGCCCAATGTCTTTTCCCTTTTGCTCCTTCTTTCAACAGTTTGGGGTCTGCAGACTGTTGCACTTTTGCAGTCATTTGCAAAACTGGGTCCTCGCTTGGATCGTACAGTAAACAAAACTACACAGCACATACGTATAGCAAGTATATACTGTATATATAGATTTTTTTATTTTGCAGGATTGAGCCTTTTTTTGTCCCAATCACACCCAAGAAGAGTTTATTCAATTACCAGAGTGTAGTGAGGTTAAAATAAATGTAGACCATATAAAACAAGACCTTGGCAGTCAGTTCACAACTGACTACACAGTCATGATGAGTCAACCATTTTTGCTCGGCTGGCACCATAATTTGCTGCCAGGACACAGTCAGTGTGCCAGCATATCTCGTTTTACCTCTGTCCTTGAGTGGCCTCTGATAAGAGCACTTTGTTAACTGCAGCAGAAAAATGACAAATTATAATAAAAGATGGGAGAGTTGGAATAATGAATGAGAAGTTATTATTTAGGTAACAGAACTATGGAGCGTAGTTTCAGATGAGAGTAAGCAGAAATGAGGACAAAAAGAAAGATGGCAGTGAGAAGGCATTCATGGAAAGGTAAAAACAAAACAATTGACATATCTCCACTGCACCACTCACCAGTCACACCTTAACCAGTCACCCTCCACTGTCAGATTTCTTTAAAACGTTTATGATCCTTTTCTGTTCTCCCAACAAGGAAAGCATTCCCTTTGCAGTGATCGGCAGCAACACAGTGGTGGAGGCCAAAGGGAAGAGGGTGCGAGGCCGTCTGTACCCCTGGGGCATCGTAGAGGGTAAGTCTGTTCTCCAACTTTAGTCATTTTTTACCTGGACAAGTTTTTGTGTTTAAGTGACTAATGGGAACAACAATTTCTGGTGTCTGGTGTTGAGTGAGATCACTGCAGCTGCAAAACAGACTGCCATGTAACCACTTAGGGCACTTATTTTCACTAAAAGTTCTTGTTTTTTGCCAATGTAATGAAAAAGATCCCTACAGACCTCTTTGCTAAAGAGTAAGATCCTTTTTTTTTTAGCAAGAAACAGACCCAGAATCACTATGGTCAACCTCATTAAACTTCATTTAAATCAGCCGTAATTTTAACAGGAAGTAGACGGAAACAAGATAAAACTCCCCTAAACTGCTTCGTTGATCTCAAAGCTGTTCCAACAATCACCAACTATGGTTTGGTTGAAGTCAACCCTTCAAAGAAATGAAAATATTCTTGCTGTATACATGCAAAAAATGACTGTTTATGTAAATGGAGACTAAAAAAAAAAAGTTGTGTGTTTATTGATTCTTTTATCCTTTGCAACACTTTTTCAGTCAGTCTTTTTCATCATTTCAGTTTGAAGACCGCATAATATATATAATTGAAATTGATCCTCACATTGTGGTTTGCAGTGGAGAACTCTGCACACTGTGACTTTGTGAAGCTGAGGAACATGCTCGTTCGCACACATATGCAAGACCTGAAGGACGTGACCCGGGAGACTCACTACGAGAACTACAGAGCCCACTGCATCCAGAGCATGACCCGCATGGTTGTGAAGGAACGCAACCGCAAGTATGCTCACACTGAAGCAAACAGCCAACCTTAACATACTACAATAAAGTGCAGGAGAATTATTAGTCTTTTTAATAGCAAGATATGGAACATATTGATCTCCAGTAGACATTTAGAGACCAATATTTATGAAAATAAATCAGCTGAAAATATTTTTAAAATATTTTTTTTCTTTAGAGCTCTCATCCATCATGCCTTTTAGTCACATGCAAGACATTCAGATTTAGATCTTTGTAACTTAGGTATTTTTGAGTGCATCACTTCATGTGTCATGCTGTGCAGATGACAGTTTTTTAGCTCCTGATGATGATTGTGATAAAGCTTTCCAACATTGAAGGTCAGCCGCAGCCCTGATCTTTACCTGGTATCTACTTAATAATTTTGACATCAACATCTGGGCACTGTTATGTTGCCGTACTCTTGCAGATACTCAGCATGTTTATCTGCTACACAAAAATTTCTATGTTCAGTGTTTTTTCTAGATCCTCAGTAGCTACTTATAAAGCAGTTAAATCCTTCAGTCACTATAATTAGCCTGTGACTTGATTCAGATCCACACAGCATTTTAGCCTCACCCTCTGTGATACAGCGTAGTGACATCTGCATCAATGACTGGGATCATTTTCAAACAAATTTTAAAAACTAAATGTTGAACTTGTCTTCAGTAAACTAACCAGGGAGAGCGGCACAGACTTCCCCATCCCCGCAGTGCCCGGAGTGTCGGACAGCGAGACAGAAAAGCTCATCCGAGAGAAAGATGAGGAGGTACGACACAACGACCAACAACCGGACGCGCACCACCAACATCATCACGAGTCTGAACACATTTCTGCCCATCACGAGCACTCAGAGCCCCAGCCCAGTGCACACACACACTCAGATCTAAGAGAAATGCCGGATGAGGCCCTTTGAGTGTCTTTAGCTCACAGATTTTTGTTTTTCTTTAAAGCACACCCGGGTCATGTTTTATGAGGCTGACGATGAGTGGCCTCAAAAACATGAAATGGTGTAACTTTACATTTAAACCTCTTCTTTCCTCTCCTCACAAGCCCTTTGGACCTTTGAACTTTGGGCAGGAAAATGTATCATAATCCCACTTTTAGGAGTCAGCTCTGCTTTTTTGGTAAAAGTTGTTCCGTGTCAGTGAGGTGGAAACACCTTCACTAAGATACTGATTGTTAGTGTGCAACAATAATTTTAATACCCCAGCAAATGTATTCAAGGGCTAAATAAAATTAGTATGAAGTATAACTTTGGGGGGGTTGGGGCATTGGTCAGAAGTAATATTCTTAGAGTAAATATTATTCCTTTTAGTCTCTTAATTTTAAAATTCCTCTCATACAGTATAAGCTCAGTCACTGTGATTACTTTCTAGACAAGCTAACAAGCCGAGGTGGGCATAAATAACTACATGGTGTTATTTTTTATTCAAAATTAAACAGGCAATGATCCATCTGTTCATGATGAATGATCACAGACGTTATCCTTCCCGTTCCCTCCCTCTTCTCCACTAAATCGATTTATTTTATCAAATAAAGAGATCATTTCGTCTCAGTTGTTTTTATTATTTTTTTTTACATCCGTAGGAGAAGAGAACTAGCACACACTGTTCTATTACTCACAATACAGTTTATTTAAATACACAACATTTCGTGTGTATTTGAATGAAATTTAAATGACTTTGTGGGAATTCTCTTCTCTTACCTATGGACATTTTCCTCTTACGTACCTGCCTACAAGTTATTGAAGGTGTGCATGAGCCTCTACATCCCACTGTAACCCACATTTAAATTTAGTTAGACAACTTCAATGATAAGTCAATTAACTGATTATTGGAAAGTGATTTCGATAAGAGATTAACCATTTTGTTCATTGTTCAAGCACAAATGCAAAACATTACATGTTTCCAGCTTCTCAAATATGAGAGTCTGTTGCTTTTTCTTGTCTTGGATCATATGAAAACATTAATATTTTTATATTTTTATCAGACAACAAGGAAAATGGGGATGTCATTGTGGAAATTAGGATGTTTTTATTTTATTTCATTTTTTTACTGTTTTCTGATGTTTTGTTGACTGACTAATTATCAATTATTTTCATTGTGAATGAATCTGATCATTACTTTCTGATTATTGGTCAATTGGTTAAAGTGGAAAAGGGGAAATGTTTTGCTGATTTGTGCCATTATCAACACATACTGTCCTAGAAAAAGCGCTAGACTGTATGTGCTTGTCCATCTGACATTTTGCTGCCTTCCCCGAAAATGTTATGACAAATCTAAAAGAGCAAATATTTTAGTTTTACTCACTAAAACTAAAGAACTTAACAGATGAACCAAATATGAGTATATTTTATATTTATAGAGTAGAGGCAAGTGGAGGAGCCACAAGTTCCCTGCAGTTGTTTAGCGCAGGTCACGTGATCTAGAAAGAACTGATCTCCCGAGTGTTATTGATCCGTTGTTTGTGCAGTCATACATAAGTAATTACCTGGTATAAAAAGCCAGCACTGCCGTCACAACGCTGTGAATATAACAGTGGAACTTGCGGATGTGTGAGATCAAACAGTGGTACTAACACTCGTCTCATTTCTCCTCACAGTTGCGGCGGATGCAGGAGATGCTGCAGAGGATCCAGGATCAGATGCACACTCAGAAAGACGGCTATTAACACAGGACAACACCGTGTACGTGTGTCTCTGTAACTGGGATTAAAAAAGAAAAAAAAAAACTCCCAGGAAACCTTTATTCCTTGCTAGAACATTGACATCCTGACGTGTCCACCCAATCACCACTCAACCTCATCAACAGCACGTTACACTTGGATCAGGGACCCGCGAGGCGTTGGTAAGATGTTCTGACATTTTCACCTTCCTTTATCCTCTCTGACATCACGGCACTACTGCTGCAAAACACTCAACCCTCCACTCCACTCTTTGTGTCCTGTCAAAACTTTACAGTAATGAAGAAAAGGTTTGTCTCTTCTTATGTTTCAAATATCTGTTTATTTACTCACATGACCACGAGGTTATTTTATTTTATTTTTTACATGAGGTCTGAAATGAGGTTTACATGTGGTGACCTGTTCAGATTTTTTAAGCACACTTTTCTGGTGCAAGTGTTTATTTTTATTATCTCTATAGGTCAACATGCATACTGTAATAATTTAATTTTCTATATTAAGCTCATAAGCATTTGTTTCATCTTTTATATGTTCCTGGTTTTATTTAAGTTACCCTGCTTGAGGATGATTATTTTATGCAGATTTTCTGTCAGGTGAGGTCCCTGCAGGTCCATATGATTTAATTTAAAGGGGAACTAAGCCCGTTTTCAAATTCATAGATGTTATTCCTATGGTTCAAAACAGTCCAAAAATAGTAAACATGAAAAACTGTCCAAAAATGTAAAGTCAAATTTATGATGGCATTAAGTATAAAGTATAGCTGCTCCATACAGAATGAATGGTGAAAAATGTTCGAGATGACACAGAGCATCAAGGGAAATTTTCTGAGAATAGACGGAATAACAGTGTTTGTTTTCATGTCTTTTGGGTGGAGAACCCCTCCGTCATTTTTTAACTGCCACCTAAAAAAAATAGTTTAAGTGCACACTATATTTGAAATATTTTCACCACTTTACCTTTCAGTCAGACAGCTCTTTGCAGCGGGAAACCGAAGCTGTTTTCTCCGAGTCACCAGACTCGACAAAAACAGTCATTTTATTTTGCAGGTGCTGGGCTACTGCCACCATTAGTAAGTGTGTCAGGTAGAGCAGTGAAAATGTTTTTAATATAGCATAGAATTGAACTGATATTGATATTTTTTTGGTAACGACTTTTTTTAAGTGATGAAAATACATTTTGCTGCACCCCCCCATCCACAGCACTACATATTACTTAGCTTATGTGCTGGTATATTTGGCTTATCCGAGATGGTATTAAAGGAAAAGGGTACATAAAATAAGCAAAGCAGAAATGTCAGATGAGTCATGTTTAATTAAACATCTTTAAACGTTACAGTTATGGATGAAAATGACAACAGAAATATATTTCAAATTTCTGCAATACAAATCATTTACCAGATGTCTTCCCAGAAGTGACTGGAAGTGATTTGGTCTATATGGGTACATTTTCTGTTTCAGAACCAAGAATGTAAGACATAATAACTCTTACTGAGGTATAAAAAAGAAAACTAACCATCTGTGGGTCCACAGAATCAGTTTCCCATTGATTGTCTATTGAGCAGTTCCAGACTTTATACCCATGACATCACAAGTTTAAAACTTCACTGTTTCTGGCTTTGAAAGAGAGTAGATCATGATCACAAATATTGATTGAGCTCTCCCAGGTCATGGAAATGACATTGAAATTTTTATTTCACACAGTACTCCCCTTTAATGCGAGAATTCCTTTAGATTTTGCTCAATCAGTGTCTGCATGTTTAACATACAGTAGTTGGCACCTCCGCTGCCTGACAGCATGGATGTTAGTGGCTCCGCTCAGAGTCGCCGCCAGTCTTAACTCACTGCAATGCTTACTGATTGCCATAAAAACTTTTAAATTAACTCTTTCATGCGAAATAAGTCCATAATTATTTTGGATAATCCCCCAGAAACAGAATTCAAAGTCATGTCAAAACCACCAAGAGTTCACATGTGAGAGCTGGTGACACCTGTTAGTTGTTAAGAGACATTTAGGACTTTGGTAAGACAAGACCCTTGATATGCATGAGGTGTGTGTCCAGGGAAAGGGTTGCATCAAAGCCATGCAGTGTATTTGTTTTTGCATGTGTTGTGTGAAGGTTTCTCAGACTGCAAAGCATAAGGGTATTTATGGGCATTGAAAATATGTAGCTACTTAATTGTTGGGGGAAACACATTGAGAAGAGGTAGGTTTATTATTATTATTATTATTATTATTATTATGATAATGGTTGGTTATAATTACGTCCTCAAATCAAGGGAACTTCCTTAGATGTGTGCTAACTGTAACGTTAAGCTTGTAACCAAAGCCAACAATGACTTAGTTAATTTTCCAAATTTTTGATTTTCCTTTTCAAAGTCAAAATATGTTTTGTATTGACATGAAGAATACGTCTTATCAAAGCCAAGAGTACTGAACAAAATTATTGGATGAATGTGACTGTTTTGTTAATCCTTAATATGTGTCAAGCGAACATTGTTTTGGAAGTTAGACGACTCTGCCATGTTGTGTGACCTTTGGTATATGAAAAAAGAAAATAACATTCCTTGAGCTTCTGCCCCAGAGTCAGGTATTACTTTTGTTTCTTTTGTTATTCTACTTTTTTGGAGTGTATTTATGTAATAAATTTATAAATGAAATGTGGATGGAGAAGACTATATGTACAAATTCTAACATTGTAATAAAATATGAAAATAATTTAATGTGACTTTATTCATGCCCTTTCAGTCTACAAAATAAACAATGACTTTTTAGGATTTTTGGGACGACATGCTATAGTATAACTTTTTATCGCATAATTGGACAAAGTGCTATCATATGACTTTTTTACACTATGACGTTTTTACACTATTTTTGGACAACATGATATAGTATGACTTTTTAATGTTATTTTGGATGACATACTATGATATGATGTTTTTCCGCTTTTTTGGACAACATACAATAGTATGACTTTTTTTATGGTATTTTGGACAACATACTGTAATTAGGGTTCAAGCATGTAGGGCTAGATATAAGGCAGAGCAGACAGATCGGCTGATATTTTATTTTATCAATGCCATAAAATATCTTTTGGCTGTAGATTCATTCAGTTTAGACACTGATTATGATATTGCAGTACAAATTAAGGCACTTAAAGTTAAGTGATATATCGTTTTGGTCGATAAAGCAGGTGAAGTTGTGCTGAAAGAGTAAGAACCAGTATCAGCAGATGTGTCTGTCGAAATCAAGGAATATTGGTAAAAAATCTCAAAGTAAAATCTGAAATAATTTAGAAACTGTGAGGTTATAACAATATTTGTTCATTAGAGAGTATTGACATGTTTTAATATTCAAGTGTATGGTATTTTGTGTGTTTGTTTGTGACACAGTTGTCTCCTTGACACCTTGTCTTGTATATGTTTCGTTTTCACTAACTTTTTGACGAATCGTCATAAAACATGGTAGATATGATCAAAATGAGACTGAGAATCAGATTACTAAAGCATTTTGAGCTAGACTCGTAGGAGGCACCAAAAGCACAAAATATGGGTTCCTCAACATCCAGTCAACAGAATTTGACTAAATTTGGTGTGCATGCTTTGGGGCCAAGTATTAATCAAAATCTGAAGTGACATATTGATTAGCGGAAGTGGGCGTGGCCTTTTGAATTTTAACTCATAGCTCAAGATGACAGCAACCAATCCTAGTGGAACTAACTGGAGACATTAGGAGTAATATTCTGAATAGGCCTACCAAAAAAAAGGGTTAAAACTGCTAGAGGCAGATTTTGTTCAAAGATAAAAATGTAAAGCATAAATCAAAAGCAACAGTTAACTCACTCCTTTTAAGTTACATATATCGTCTAACACAAGGTCTGAGCAAGATGACGCAAAAGCACAAAAAGCACACATAGTGATCTGTTGTTCCTCTTGATCTGGAGGTTTGTCGCATCATGACTCGGTCCACTCTCCGTTTCACCTTGTTGGCTGGCCTTGGGGTGGGGTGTTAGAATAGAAACTTCCTCCTCCTGCTTGGGGTGTCATGTTTGGGTAGAAGCTTCCTCTTCCTGCTGCTGGGGAGTTTCCACCCATAGGCATGTGTTTTCCTGTTCCTTCCTATGTAAAAAACGTAATAGTATAGTATGTCAAAAAATGTCAAAATATGAAAAGCTGAAAACCACAAAGTATAGCATGTCAAGACACGTCATAGTATAACTTGCCAAATAAAGTAAAAACAGTATTCAAAGTGGAAATAAAGGCCAAAAACTTCGACTGGTCTTTTGACTGGTCATAAAAATGGCTCTTATTTTACCTTGTAGAGACGCCTCATTATATTCAAAGTTGTTTTTAGCCATTTTTATGACCGGTCAAAATTTGACATTTTTCGACAAACTTTACGATGGCATTTTTGGCCATTTTTTAACATGCTAAATTATGACTTTTTTGGCCTTTATTTTCCATTTTGAATACTATGATGCGTCGCTACAAAGTGCAGTAAGTTGTTTTCAGCCATTTTTAAGACCAGTCAAAATTTGACATTTTTCGATATACTATACTATGGTGTTTTTCGTCATTTTTTCAACATGCTAAATTATGACATTTTGGGCCTTTTTTGGCCTTTATTTCAACTCTGAATACTATGACCAGCTCTGCAAGCTATAGTAAGTAGTTTTTAGCCATTTTTCTGAACATTTAAAATTTGACATTTTTCTACATATATGGCGTTTTTGGCTATGTTTTCAACATGCTAAATCATGAGGTTTTTGGCCTTTATTTCCACTTTGAAAATGAAAAATTGAAATTGAAATAAAGACCTAAAAAGGCCAAAAACATCATAATTTAGCATGTTGAAAAAATGGCTGAAAACGACTTATTATGGCTTGTAGAAATGCGTTACAGTATTTGGTGTGGAAATAATGGCCAAAAAAGGCCAAAAACTTCATAATTTACCACGTTTAGCAAATGTCAAAAAAGACGTGTTCCAAAATCAGCTGGAACAGCTCAAAACAACATAAAATAGTGTGCTGAGACACGCCATACCGTTAAAATGTACAGATAAGGTCGACAACACCATAATATAGCATGTCAAACAAATGACCAAAACATAAAGGCTATAGTATGGCAAAATTTCAAAAAAAGACATGTCCCAAAAACAGTTGAAAACACCTTCAAACAGTATAAAATAGCGTGCTGAGACACGTCTTAGCATTAAGCGGGGATTATGTTAAAAACCACCAGAATATAGATTGTTGAAAAAATGACCAAAACAGAAATGCTATAGTATGGCAAAAATATCAAAATTTGACATGTCCCAAAAACAACTGAAAACACCTCAGAACAGCATGAAAACGCATGCTGTGTCACACCATAGCATACAAATGTGCAAATACTGTCAAAAACACCATAATATAGCATGTGAAAAAAATTCGCAAAGAAAGAAGGCTATAGGTTGGCAAAATTGTCAAAAAATTACATGTACCAAAAGCAGCTGAAAACACCTCAAAACAGCATAAAAAGTGTGCTGATACACACCATAGCATTAAAACAGGCAAATATGATCAAAAACAACATAATATAGCATATCGAAAAAATGACCAAAGAAGAAAGGCGAAGTATGGCGAAAATGTCAAAATGGGACATGTCCCAAAAACAGCGGAAAAGACCTCAAAACAGCATAAAAGAGTATGCTGAGACACACCATAGCATTTAAATGTGCAAACAAGGTCAAAAACACAATAATTTAACATGTCGAAGAAATGACCAAAGAAGCAAGGCTATAGTATGGCAAAAATGTCAAAAAAGGACATGTCCCAAAAACAGCTAAAAACACCTCAAAACAACATAAAACAGCGTGCTGAGACACACCATAGCATTTAAATGTGCAAATATGGTCAAAACACGATAAAATACCACGTTGAAAAAATGACCAAAGAAGCAAGGCTATAGTATGGCAAATTTGTCAAAAAAGGACATGTCCCAAAAACAGCTAAAAACACCTCCAATCAGCATAAAAGAGCGTGCTGAGACACACCATAACATTTAAATTTGCAAATATGGTCAAGAACAATAAAAAATGGCATGTCGAAAAAATGACCAAAGAAGCAAGGCTATAGTATGGCAAATTTTTCAAATAATGACATGTCCCAAAAACAGCTGAAAACACCTCCAAACAGCATAAAAGAGCGTGCTGAGACACACCATAACATTTAAATTTGCAAATATGGTCAAGAACAATAAAAAATGGCATGTCGAAAAAATGACCAAAGAAGCAAGGCTATAGTATGGCAAATTTTTCAAATAATGACATGTCCCAAAAACAGGTGAAAAGACCTCAAAACAGCATAAAAGAGCGTGCTGAGACACACCATAGCATTAAATTGTGCAAAATAAACTCAAAAACACCATAATATAACATGTCAAAAAAATGACCAAAGAAGCAAGGCTATAGTATGGCAAAAATGTCAAAAAAGGACATGTCCCAAAAACAGCTAAAAACACCTCAAAACAGCATAAAAGAGCGTGCTGAGACACACCATAGCATTTAAATGTGCAAATATGGTCAAAAACACGATAAAATACCACGTTGAAAAAATGACCAAAGAAGCAAGGCTATAGTATGGCAAAAATGTCAAAAAAGGACATGTCCCAAAAACAGCTAAAAACACCTCAAAACAGCATAAAAGAGCGTGCTGAGACACACCATAGCATTTAAATGTGCAAATATGGTCAAAAACACGATAAAATACCACGTTGAAAAAATGACCAAAGAAGCAAGGCTATAGTATGGCAAAAATGTCAAAAAAGGACATGTCCCAAAAACAGCTAAAAACACCTCAAAACAGCATAAAAGAGCGTGCTGAGACACACCATAGCATTTAAATGTGCAAATATGGTCAAAAACACGATAAAATACCACGTTGAAAAAATGACCAAAGAAGCAAGGCTATAGTATGGCAAATTTGTCAAAAAAGGACATGTCCCAAAAACAGCTAAAAACACCTCAAAACAGCATAAAAGAGCGTGCTGAGACACACCATAGCATTTAAATTTGCAAATATGGTCAAAAACAATAAAAAATGGCATGTCGAAAAAATGACCAAAGAAGCAAGGCTATAGTATGGCAAAAATGTCAAAAAAGGACATGTCCCAAAAACAGCTAAAAACACCTCAAAACAGCATAAAAGAGCGTGCTGAGACACACCATAGCATTTAAATGTGCAAATATGGTCAAAAACACGATAAAATACCACGTTGAAAAAATGACCAAAGAAGCAAGGCTATAGTATGGCAAAAATGTCAAAAAAGGACATGTCCCAAAAACAGCTAAAAACACCTCAAAACAGCATAAAAGAGCGTGCTGAGACACACCATAGCATTTAAATGTGCAAATATGGTCAAAAACACGATAAAATGGCATGTCGAAAAAATGACCAAAGAAGCAAGGCTATAGTATGGCAAAAATGTCAAAAAAGGACATGTCCCAAAAACAGCTAAAAACACCTCAAAACAGCATAAAAGAGCGTGCTGAGACACACCATAGCATTTAAATGTGCAAATATGGTCAAAAACACGATAAAATACCACATTGAAAAAATGACCAAAGAAGCAAGGCTATAGTATGGCAAAAATGTCAAAAAAGGACATGTCCCAAAAACAGCTAAAAACACCTCAAAACAGCATAAAAGAGCGTGCTGAGACACACCATAGCATTTAAATGTGCAAATATGGTCAAAAACACGATAAAATACCACGTTGAAAAAATGACCAAAGAAGCAAGGCTATAGTATGGCAAATTTTTCAAATAATGACATGTCCCAAAAACAGCTGAAAAGACCTCCAAACAGCATAAAAGAGCGTGCTGAGACACACCATAGCATTTAAATTTGCAAATATGGTCAAGAACAATAAAAAATGGCATGTCGAAAAAATGACCAAAGAAGCAAGGCTATAGTATGGCAAAAATGTCAAAAAAGGACATGTCCCAAAAACAGCTAAAAACACCTCAAAACAGCATAAAAGAGCGTGCTGAGACACACCATAGCATTTAAATGTGCAAATATGGTCAAAAACACGATAAAATACCACGTTGAAAAAATGACCAAAGAAGCAAGGCTATAGTATGGCAAAAATGTCAAAAAAGGACATGTCCCAAAAACAGCTAAAAACACCTCAAAACAGCATAAAAGAGCGTGCTGAGACACACCATAGCATTTAAATGTGCAAATATGGTCAAAAACACGATCAAATACCACGTTGAAAAAATGACCAAAGAAGCAAGGCTATAGTATGGCAAAAATGTCAAAAAAGGACATGTCCCAAAAACAGCTAAAAACACCTCCAATCAGCATAAAAGAGCGTGCTGAGACACACCATAGCATTTAAATTTGCAAATATGGTCAAGAACAATAAAAAATGGCATGTCGAAAAAATGACCAAAGAAGCAAGGCTATAGTATGGCAAATTTTTCAAATAATGACATGTCCCAAAAACAGGTGAAAAGACCTCAAAACAGCATAAAAGAGCGTGCTGAGACACACCATAGCATTTAAATGTGCAAATATGGTCAAAAACACAATAAAATGGCATGTCGAAAAAATGACCAAAGAAGCAAGGCTATAGTATGGCAAAAATGTCAAAAAGGACATGTCCCAAAAACAGCTAAAAACACCTCAAAACAGCATAAAAGAGCGTGCTGAGACACACCATAGCATTTAAATGTGCAAATATGGTCAAAAACACGATCAAATACCACGTTGAAAAAATGACCAAAGAAGCAAGGCTATAGTATGGCAAAAATGTCAAAAAAGGACATGTCCCAAAAACAGCTAAAAACACCTCAAAACAGCATAAAAGAGCGTGCTGAGACACACCATAGCATTTAAATGTGCAAATATGGTCAAAAACACGATAAAATACCACGTTGAAAAAATGACCAAAGAAGCAAGGCTATAGTATGGCAAATTTGTCAAAAAAGGACATGTCCCAAAAACAGCTAAAAACACCTCCAATCAGCATAAAAGAGCGTGCTGAGACACACCATAGCATTTAAATTTGCAAATATGGTCAAAAACAATAAAAAATGGCATGTCGAAAAAATGACCAAAGAAGCAAGGCTATAGTATGGCAAAAATGTCAAAAAAGGACATGTCCCAAAAACAGCTAAAAACACCTCAAAACAGCATAAAAGAGCGTGCTGAGACACACCATAGCATTTAAATGTGCAAATATGGTCAAAAACACGATAAAATACCACGTTGAAAAATGACCAAAGAAGCAAGGCTATAGTATGGCAAATTTGTCAAAAAAGGACATGTCCCAAAAACAGCTAAAAACACCTCAAAACAGCATAAAAGAGCGTGCTGAGACACACCATAGCATTTAAATTTGCAAATATGGTCAAGAACAATAAAAAATAGCATGTCGAAAAAATGACCAAAGAAGCAAGGCTATAGTATGGCAAAAATGTCAAAAAAGGACATGTCCCAAAAACAGCTAAAAACACCTCAAAACAGCATAAAAGAGCGTGCTGAGACACACCATAGCATTTAAATGTGCAAATATGGTCAAAAACACGATAAAATACCACGTTGAAAAAATGACCAAAGAAGCAAGGCTATAGTATGGCAAATATGTCAAAAAAGGACATGTCCCAAAAACAGCTAAAAACACCTCAAAACAGCATAAAAGAGCGTGCTGAGACACACCATAGCATTTAAATTTGCAAATATGGTCAAAAACACGATAAAATACCACGTTGAAAAAATGACCAAAGAAGCAAGGCTATAGTATGGCAAAAATGTCAAAAAAGGACATGTCCCAAAAACAGCTAAAAACACCTCCAATCAGCATAAAAGAGCGTGCTGAGACACACCATAACATTTAAATTTGCAAATATGGTCAAGAACAATAAAAAATGGCATGTCGAAAAAATGACCAAAGAAGCAAGGCTATAGTATGGCAAATTTTTCAAATAATGACATGTCCCAAAAACAGGTGAAAAGACCTCAAAACAGCATAAAAGAGCGTGCTGAGACACACCATAGCATTTAAATGTGCAAATATGGTCAAAAACACGATAAAATACCACGTTGAAAAAATGACCAAAGAAGCAAGGCTATAGTATGGCAAAAATGTCAAAAAAGGACATGTCCCAAAAACAGCTAAAAACACCTCAAAACAGCATAAAAGAGCGTGCTGAGACACACCATAGCATTTAAATTTGCAAATATGGTCAAGAACAATAAAAATGGCATGTTGAAAAATGACCAAAGAAGCAAGGCTATAGTATGGCAAAAATGTCAAAAAAGGACATGTCCCAAAAACAGCTAAAAACACCTCAAAACAGCATAAAAGAGCGTGCTGAGACACACCATAGCATTTAAATGTGCAAATATGATCAAGAACAATAAAAAATGGCATGTCGAAAAAATGACCAAAGAAGCAAGGCTATAGTATGGCAAAAATGTCAAAAAAGGACATGTCCCAAAAACAGCTAAAAACACCTCAAAACAGCATAAAAGAGCGTGCTGAGACACACCATAGCATTTAAATGTGCAAACAAGGTCAAAAACACAATAATTTAACATGTCGAAGAAATGACCAAAGAAGCAAGGCTATAGTATGGCAAATTTGTCAAAAAAGGACATGTCCCAAAAACAGCTAAAAACACCTCCAATCAGCATAAAAGAGCGTGCTGAGACACACCATAACATTTAAATTTGCAAATATGGTCAAGAACAATAAAAAATGGCATGTCGAAAAAATGACCAAAGAAGCAAGGCTATAGTATGGCAATTTTTTCAAATAATGACATGTCCCAAAAACAGCTGAAAAGACCTCCAAAAAGCATAAAAGAGCGTGCTGAGACACACCATAGCATTAAAATGTGCAAAATAAACTCAAAAACACCATAATATAACATGTCAAAAAATGACCAAAGAAGCAAGGCTATAGTATGGCAAAAATGTCAAAAAAGGACATGTCCCAAAAACAGCTAAAAACACCTCAAAACAGCATAAAAGAGCGTGCTGAGACACACCATAGCATTTAAATGTGCAAATATGGTCAAAAACACGATCAAATACCACGTTGAAAAAATGACCAAAGAAGCAAGGCTATAGTATGGCAAAAATGTCAAAAAAGGACATGTCCCAAAAACAGCTAAAAACACCTCAAAACAGCATAAAAGAGCGTGCTGAGACACACCATAGCATTTAAATGTGCAAATATGGTCAAAAACACGATCAAATACCACGTTGAAAAAATGACCAAAGAAGCAAGGCTATAGTATGGCAAAAATGTCAAAAAAGGACATGTCCCAAAAACAGCTAAAAACACCTCAAAACAGCATAAAAGAGCGTGCTGAGACACACCATAGCATTTAAATGTGCAAATATGGTCAAAAACACGATAAAATACCACGTTGAAAAAATGACCAAAGAAGCAAGGCTATAGTATGGCAAATTTGTCAAAAAAGGACATGTCCCAAAAACAGCTAAAAACACCTCCAATCAGCATAAAAGAGCGTGCTGAGACACACCATAGCATTTAAATGTGCAAATATGGTCAAAAACAATAAAAAATGGCATGTCGAAAAAATGACCAAAGAAGCAAGGCTATAGTATGGCAAAAATGTCAAAAAAAGACATGTCCCAAAAACAGCTAAAAACACCTCAAGACAGCATAAAACAGCGTGCTGAGACACACCATAGCATTTAAATGTGCAAATGTGGTCAAAAACACAATAAAATGGCATGTTGAAAAAATGACCAAAGAAGCAAGGCTATAGTATGGCAAAAATGTCAAAAAAGGACATGTCCCAAAAACAGCTAAAAACACCTCCAATCAGCATAAAAGAGCGTGCTGAGACACACCATAACATTTAAATTTGCAAATATGGTCAAGAACAATAAAAAATGGCATGTCGAAAAAATGACCAAAGAAGCAAGGCTATAGTATGGCAATTTTTTCAAATAATGACATGTCCCAAAAACAGCTGAAAAGACCTCCAAAAAGCATAAAAGAGCGTGCTGAGACACACCATAGCATTAAAATGTGCAAATATGGTCAAAAACACCATAAAATAACATGTCAAAAAATGACCAAAGAAGCAAGGCTATAGTATGGCAAAAATGTCAAAAAAGGACATGTCCCAAAAACAGCTAAAAACACCTCAAAACAGCATAAAAGAGCGTGCTGAGACACACCATAGCATTTAAATGTGCAAATATGGTCAAAAACACAATAAAATACCACGTTGAAAAAATGACCAAAGAAGCAAGGCTATAGTATGGCAAAAATGTCAAAAAAGGACATGTCCCAAAAACAGCTAAAAACACCTCAAAACAGCATAAAAGAGCGTGCTGAGACACACCATAGCATTTAAATGTGCAAATAAGGTCAAAAACACAATAAAATACCACGTTGAAAAAATGACCAAAGAAGCAAGGACATAGTATGGCAAAAATGTCAAAAAGGACATGTCCCAAAAACAGCTAAAAACACCTCAAAACAGCATAAAAGAGCGTGCTGAGACACACCATAGCATTTAAATGTGCAAATATGGTCAAAAACACGATAAAATACCACGTTGAAAAAATGACCAAAGAAGCAAGGCTATAGTATGGCAAATTTGTCAAAAAAGGACATGTCCCAAAAACAACTGAAAAGACCTCCAAACAGCATAAAAGAGCGTGCTGAGACACACCATAGCATTTAAATGTGCAAATATGGTCAAAAACAATATAAAATAACATGTCAAAAAAATGACCAAAGAAACAAGGCTATAGTATGGCCAAAATGTCAAAAAAGGACATGTCCCAAAAACAGCTAAAAACACCTCAAAACAGCATAAAAGAGCGTGCTGAGACACACCATAGCATTTAAATGTGCAAATATGGTCAAAAACACAATAAAATACCACGTTGAAAAAATGACCAAAGAAGCAAGGCTATAGTATGGCAAATTTGTCAAAAAAGGACATGTCCCAAAAACAGCTAAAAACACCTCAAAACAGCATAAAAGAGCGTGCTGAGACACACCATAGCATTTAAATTTGCAAATATGGTCAAGAACAATAAAAAATAGCATGTCGAAAAAATGACCAAAGAAGCAAGGCTATAGTATGGCAAAATGTCAAAAAAGGACATGTCCCAAAAACAGCTAAAAACACCTCAAAACAGCATAAAAGAGCGTGCTGAGACACACCATAGCATTTAAATGTGCAAATATGGTCAAAAACACGATCAAATACCACGTTGAAAAAATGACCAAAGAAGCAAGGCTATAGTATGGCAAAATGTCAAAAAGGACATGTCCCAAAACCAGCTAAAACACCTCAAAACAGCATAAACGAGCGTGCTGAGACACACCATAGCATTTAAATGTGCAAATATGGTCAAAAACAATAAAATACCACGTTGAAAAAATGACCAAAGAAGCAAGGCTATAGTATGGCAAATTTGTCAAAAAAGGACATGTCCCAAAAACAGCTAAAAACACCTCAAAACAGCATAAAAGAGCGTGCTGAGACACACCATAGCATTTAAATTTGCAAATATGGTCAAGAACAATAAAAAATAGCATGTCGAAAAAATGACCAAAGAAGCAAGGCTATAGTATGGCAAAAATGTCAAAAAAGGACATGTCCCAAAAACAGCTAAAAACACCTCAAAACAGCATAAAAGAGCGTGCTGAGACACACCATAGCATTTAAATGTGCAAATATGGTCAAAAACACAATAAAATACCAAGTTGAAAAAATGACCAAAGAAGCAAGACTATAGTATGGCAAAATGTCAAAAAGGACATGTCCCAAAAACAGCTAAAAACACCTCAAAACAGCATAAAAGAGCGTGCTGAGACACACCATAGCATTTAAATGTGCAAATATGGTCAAAAACACGATAAAATACCACGTTGAAAAAATGACCAAAGAAGCAAGGCTATAGTATGGCAAAAATGTCAAAAAAGGACATGTCCCAAAAACAGCTAAAAACACCTCAAAACAGCATAAAAGAGCGTGCTGAGACACACCATAGCATTTAAATGTGCAAATATGGTCAAAAACACGATAAAATGGCATGTCGAAAAAATGACCAAAGAAGCAAGGCTATAGTATGGCAAAAATGTCAAAAAAGGACATGTCCCAAAAACAGCTAAAAACACCTCAAAACAGCATAAAAGAGCGTGCTGAGACACACCATAGCATTTAAATGTGCAAATATGGTCAAAAACACGATAAAATACCACGTTGAAAAAAATGACCAAAGAAGCAAGGCTATAGTATGGCAAAAATGTCAAAAAAGGACATGTCCCAAAAACAGCTAAAAACACCTCAAAACAGCATAAAAGAGCGTGCTGAGACACACCATAGCATTTAAATGTGCAAATATGGTCAAAAACACGATAAAAATACCACGTTGAAAAAATGACCAAAGAAGCAAGGCTATAGTATGGCAAAAATGTCAAAAAGGACATGTCCCAAAAACAGCTAAAAACACCTCAAAACAGCATAAAAGAGCGTGCTGAGACACACCATAGCATTTAAATGTGCAAATATGGTCAAAAACACGATAAAATACCACGTTGAAAAAATGACCAAAGAAGCAAGGCTATAGTATGGCAAAAATGTCAAAAAAGGACATGTCCCAAAAACAGCTAAAAACACCTCAAAACAGCATAAAAGAGCGTGCTGAGACACACCATAGCATTTAAATGTGCAAATATGGTCAAAAACACGATAAAATACCACATTGAAAAAATGACCAAAGAAGCAAGGCTATAGTATGGCAAATTTGTCAAAAAAGGACATGTCCCAAAAACAGCTAAAAACACCTCAAAACAGCATAAAAGAGCGTGCTGAGACACACCATAGCATTTAAATTTGCAAATATGGTCAAGAACAATAAAAAATAGCATGTCGAAAAAATGACCAAAGAAGCAAGGCTATAGTATGGCAAAAATGTCAAAAAGGACATGTCCCAAAAACAGCTAAAAACACCTCAAAACAGCATAAAAGAGCGTGCTGAGACACACCATAGCATTTAAATGTGCAAATATGGTCAAAAACACGATCAAATACCACGTTGAAAAAATGACCAAAGAAGCAAGGCTATAGTATGGCAAAAATGTCAAAAAGGACATGTCCCAAAAACAGCTAAAAACACCTCAAAACAGCATAAAAGAGCGTGCTGAGACACACCATAGCATTTAAATGTGCAAATATGGTCAAAAACACGATAAAATACCACATTGAAAAAATGACCAAAGAAGCAAGGCTATAGTATGGCAAATTTGTCAAAAAAGGACATGTCCCAAAAACAGCTAAAAACACCTCAAAACAGCATAAAAGAGCGTGCTGAGACACACCATAGCATTTAAATTTGCAAATATGGTCAAGAACAATAAAAAATAGCATGTCGAAAAAATGACCAAAGAAGCAAGGCTATAGTATGGCAAAAATGTCAAAAAAGGACATGTCCCAAAAACAGCTAAAAACACCTCAAAACAGCATAAAAGAGCGTGCTGAGACACACCATAGCATTTAAATTTGCAAATATGGTCAAGAACAATAGAAATGGCATGTCGAAAAAATGACCAAAGAAGCAAGTCTATAGTATGGCAAATTTTTCAAATAATGACATGTCCCAAAAACAGGTGAAAAGACCTCAAAACAGCATAAAAGAGCGTGCTGAGACACACCATAGCATTTAAATGTGCAAATATGGTCAAAAACACAATAAAATGGCATGTCGAAAAAATGACCAAAGAAGCAAGGCTATAGTATGGCAAAAATGTCAAAAAGGACATGTCCCAAAAACAGCTAAAACACCTCAAAACAGCATAAAAGAGCGTGCTGAGACACACCATAGCATTTATATGTGCAAACAAGGTCAAAAACACAATAATTTAACATGTCGAAAAAATGACCAAAGAAGCAAGGCTATAGTATGGCAAATTTGTCAAAAAAGGACATGTCCCAAAAACAACTGGAAAGACCTCCAAACAGCATAAAAGAGCGTGCTGAGACACACCATAGCATTTAAATTTGCAAATATGGTCAAGAACAATAAAAAATGGCATGTCGAAAAAATGACCAAAGAAGCAAGGCTATAGTATGGCAAAAATGTCAAAAAAGGACATGTCCCAAAAACAGCTAAAAACACCTCAAAACAGCATAAAAGAGCGTGCTGAGACACACCATAGCATTTAAATGTGCAAATATGGTCAAAAACACGATAAAATACCACATTGAAAAAATGACCAAAGAAGCAAGGCTATAGTATGGCAAATTTGTCAAAAAGGACATGTCCCAAAAACAGCTAAAACACCTCAAAACAGCATAAAAGAGCGTGCTGAGACACACCATAGCATTTAAATTTGCAAATATGGTCAAGAACAATAAAAATAGCATGTTGAAAAAATGACCAAAGAAGCAAGGCTATAGTATGGCAAAATGTCAAAAAGGACATGTCCCAAAAACAGCTAAAAACACCTCAAAACAGCATAAAAGAGCGTGCTGAGACACACCATAGCATTTAAATGTGCAAATATGGTCAAAAACACGATCAAATACCACGTTGAAAAAATGACCAAAGAAGCAAGGCTATAGTATGGCAAAATGTCAAAAATGACATGTCCCAAAAACAGCTAAAAACACCTCAAAACAGCATAAAAGAGCGTGCTGAGACACACCATAGCATTTAAATGTGCAAACAAGGTCAAAAACACAATAATTTAACATGTCGAAAAAATGACCAAAGAAGCAAGGCTATAGTATGGCAAATTTGTCAAAAAAGGACATGTCCCAAAAACAACTGGAAAGACCTCCAAACAGCATAAAAGAGCGTGCTGAGACACACCATAGCATTTAAATTTGCAAATATGGTCAAGAACAATAAAAAATGGCATGTCGAAAAAATGACCAAAGAAGCAAGGCTATAGTATGGCCAAAATGTCAAAAAAGGACGTGTCCCAAAAACAGCTAAAAACACCTCAAAACAGCATAAAAGAGCGTGCTGAGACACACCATAGCATTTAAATGTGCAAATATGGTCAAAAACACAATAATTTAACATGTCAAGAAATGACCAAAGAAGCAAGGCTATAGTATGGCAAAAATGTCAAAAAAGGACATGTCCCAAAAACAGCTAAAAACACCTCAAAACAGCATAAAAGAGCGTGCTGAGACACACCATGACATTTAAATTTGCAAATATGGTCAAAACACGATAAAATACCACGTTGAAAAAATGACCAAAGAAGCAAGGCCATAGTATGGCAAAAATGTCAAAAAAGGACATGTCCCAAAAACAGCTAAAAACACCTCAAAACAGCATAAAAGAGCGTGCTGAGACACACCATAGCATTTAAATGTGCAAATATGGTCAAAAACACGATAAAATACCACGTTGAAAAAATGACCAAAGAAGCAAGGCTATAGTATGGCAAATTTGTCAAAAAAGGACATGTCCCAAAAACAGCTAAAAACACCTCCAATCAGCATAAAAGAGCGTGCTGAGACACACCATGACATTTAAATTTGCAAATATGGTCAAGAACAATAAAAAATGGCATGTCGAAAAAATGACCAAAGAAGCAAGGCTATAGTATGGCAAATTTTTCAAATAATGACATGTCCCAAAAACAGGTGAAAAGACCTCAAAACAGCATAAAAGAGCGTGCTGAGACACACCATAGCATTAAATTGTGCAAAATAAACTCAAAAACACCATAATATAACATGTCAAAAAAATGACCAAAGAAGCAAGGCTATAGTATGGCAAAAATGTCAAAAAAGGACATGTCCCAAAAACAGCTAAAAACACCTCAAAACAGCATAAAAGAGCGTGCTGAGACACACCATAGCATTTAAATGTGCAAATATGGTCAAAAACACGATAAAATACCACGTTGAAAAAATGACCAAAGAAGCAAGGCTATAGTATGGCAAAAATGTCATAAAGGACATGTCCCAAAAACAGCTAAAACACCTCAAAACAGCATAAAAGAGCGTGCTGAGACACACCATAGCATTTAAATGTGCAAATAAGGTCAAAAACACGATAAAATACCACATTGAAAAAATGACCAAAGAAGCAAGGCTATAGTATGGCAAATTTGTCAAAAAAGGACATGTCCCAAAAACAGCTAAAACACCTCAAAACAGCATAAAAGAGCGTGCTGAGACACACCATAGCATTTAAATTTGCAAATATGGTCAAGAACAATAAAAAATAGCATGTCGAAAAAATGACCAAAGAAGCAAGGCTATAGTATGGCAAATTTGTCAAAAAAGGACATGTCCCAAAAACAGCTAAAAACACCTCAAAACAGCATAAAAGAGCGTGCTGAGACACACCATAGCATTTAAATGTGCAAATATGGTCAAAAACACGATCAAATACCACGTTGAAAAAATGACCAAAGAAGCAAGGCTATAGTATGGCCAAAATGTCAAAAAAGGACATGTCCCAAAAACAGATAAAAACACCTCAAAACAGCATAAAAGAGCGTGCTGAGACACACCATAGCATTTAAATGTGCAAATATCGTCAAAAACACGATAAAATACCACGTTGAAAAAATGACCAAAGAAGCAAGGCTATAGTATGGCAAAAATGTCAAAAAAGGACATGTCCCAAAAACAGCTAAAAACACCTCCAATCAGCATAAAAGAGCGTGCTGAGACACACCATAGCATTTAAATTTGCAAATATGGTCAAAAACAATAAAAAATGGCATGTCGAAAAAATGACCAAAGAAGCAAGGCTATAGTATGGCAAATTTGTCAAAAAATTCCGTATCCCAAAAACAGCTAAAAACACCTCAAAACAGCATAAAAGAGCGTGCTGAGACACACCATAGCATTTAAATGTGCAAACAAGGTCAAAAACACAATAATTTAACATGTCGAAGAAATGACCAAAGAAGCAAGGCTATAGTATGGCAAATTTTTCAAATAATGACATGTCCCAAAAACAGCTAAAAACACCTCCAATCAGCATAAAAGAGCGTGCTGAGACACACCATGACATTTAAATTTGCAAATATGGTCAAGAACAATAAAAAATGGCATGTCGAAAAAATGACCAAAGAAGCAAGGCTATAGTATGGCAAATTTTTCAAATAATGACATGTCCCAAAAACAGGTGAAAAGACCTCAAAACAGCATAAAAGAGCGTGCTGAGACACACCATAGCATTTAAATGTGCAAACAAGGTCAAAAACACAATAATTTAACATGTCGAAGAAATGACCAAAGAAGCAAGGCTATAGTATGGCAAAAATGTCAAAAAAGGACATGTCCCAAAAACAGCTAAAAACACCTCAAAACAGCATAAAAGAGCGTGCTGAGACACACCATAGCATTTAAATGTGCAAACAAGGTCAAAAACACAATAATTTAACATGTCGAAGAAATGACCAATGAAGCAAGGCTATAGTATGGCAACAATGTCAAAAAAGGACATGTCCCAAAAACAGCTAAAAACACCTCAAAACAGCATAAAAGAGCGTGCTGAGACACACCATAGCATTTAAATGTGCAAATATGGTCAAAAACACGATAAAATACCACGTTGAAAAAATGACCAAAGAAGCAAGGCTATAGTATGGCAAAAATGTCAAAAAAGGACATGTCCCAAAAACAGCTAAAACACCTCAAAACAGCATAAAAGAGCGTGCTGAGACACACCATAGCATTTAAATGTGCAAATATGGTCAAAAACACGATAAAATACCACGTTGAAAAAATGACCAAAGAAGCAAGGCTATAGTATGGCAAAAATGTCAAAAAAGGACATGTCCCAAAAACAGCTAAAAACACCTCAAAACAGCATAAAAGAGCGTGCTGAGACACACCATAGCATTTAAATTTGCAAATATGGTCAAGAACAATAAAAAATGGCATGTCGAAAAAATGACCAAAGAAGCAAGGCTATAGTATGGCAAATTTTTCAAATAATGACATGTCCCAAAAACAGCTGAAAAGACCTTAAAACAGCATAAAAGAGCATGCTGAGACACACCATAGCATTTAAATGTGCAAATATGGTCAAAAACACGATAAAATGGCATGTTGAAAAAATGACCAAAGAAGCAAGGCTATAGTATGGCAAAAATGTCAAAAAAGGGCATGTCCCAAAAACAGCTAAAAACACCCCAAAACAGCATAAAAAGAACTTGCTGAGACACACCATTACATTTAAATTTGCAAATATGGTCAAGAACAATAAAAAATGGCATGTCGAAAAAATGACCAAAGAAGCAAGGCTATAGTATGGCAAAAATGTCAAAAAAGGACATGTCCCAAAAACAGCTAAAAACACCTCAAAACAGCATAAAAGAGCGTGCTGAGACACACCATAGCATTTAAATGTGCAAATATCGTCAAAAACACGATAAAATACCACGTTGAAAAAATGACCAAAGAAGCAAGGCTATAGTATGGCAAAATGTCAAAAAAGGACATGTCCCAAAAACAGCTAAAAACACCTCAAAACAGCATAAAAGAGCGTGCTGAGACACACCATAGCATTTAAATGTGCAAATATGGTCAAAAACACAATAAAATGGCATGTCGAAAAAATGACCAAAGAAGCAAGGCTATAGTATGGCAAAAATGTCAAAAAAGGACGTGTCCCAAAAACAGCTAAAAACACCTCAAAACAGCATAAAAGAGCGTGCTGAGACACACCATAGCATTTAAATGTGCAAATATGGTCAAAAACACGATAAAATACCACGTTGAAAAAATGACCAAAGAAGCAAGGCTATAGTATGGCAAATTTGTCAAAAAAGGACAAGTCCCAAAAACAGCTAAAACCACCTCAAAACAGCATAAAAGAGCGTGCTGAGACACACCATAGCATTTAAATTTGCAAATATGGTCAAGAACAATAAAAAATAGCATGTCGAAAAAATGACCAAAGAAGCAAGGCTATAGTATGGCAAAAATGTCAAAAAAGGACATGTCCCAAAAACAGCTAAAACACCTCAAAACAGCATAAAAGAGCGTGCTGAGACACACCATAGCATTTAAATGTGCAAATATGGTCAAAAACACGATCAAATACCACGTTGAAAAAATGACCAAAGAAGCAAGGCTATAGTATGGCAAAAATGTCAAAAAAGGACATGTCCCAAAAACAGCTAAAAACACCTCAAAACAGCATAAAAGAGCGTGCTGAGACACACCATAGCATTTAAATTTGCAAATATGGTCAAGAACAATAAAAAATAGCATGTCGAAAAAATGACCAAAGAAGCAAGGCTATAGTATGGCAAAATGTCAAAAAGGACATGTCCCAAAAACAGCTAAAAACACCTCAAAACAGCATAAAAGAGCGTGCTGAGACACACCATAGCATTTAAATGTGCAAATATGGTCAAGAACAATAAAAAATAGCATGTCGAAAAAATGACCAAAGAAGCAAGGCTATAGTATGGCAAAAATGTCAAAAAAGGACATGTCCCAAAAACAGCTAAAAACACCTCAAAACAGCATAAAAGAGCGTGCTGAGACACACCATAGCATTTAAATGTGCAAATATGGTCAAAAACACGATCAAATACCACGTTGAAAAAATGACCAAAGAAGCAAGGCTATAGTATGGCAAAAATGTCAAAAAAGGACATGTCCCAAAAACAGCTAAAAACACCTCAAAACAGCATAAAAGAGCGTGCTGAGACACACCATAGCATTTAAATGTGCAAATATGGTCAAAAACACGATAAAATACCACGTTGAAAAAATGACCAAAGAAGCAAGGCTATAGTATGGCAAATTTGTCAAAAAAGGACATGTCCCAAAAACAGCTAAAAACACCTCAAAACAGCATAAAAGAGCGTGCTGAGACACACCATAGCATTTAAATTTGCAAATATGGTCAAGAACAATAAAAAATAGCATGTCGAAAAAATGACCAAAGAAGCAAGGCTATAGTATGGCAAAAATGTCAAAAAAGGACATGTCCCAAAAACAGCTAAAAACACCTCAAAACAGCATAAAAGAGCGTGCTGAGACACACCATAGCATTTAAATGTGCAAATATGGTCAAAAACACGATCAAATACCACGTTGAAAAAATGACCAAAGAAGCAAGGCTATAGTATGGCAAAATGTCAAAAAGGACATGTCCCAAAAACAGCTAAAAACACCTCCAATCAGCATAAAAGAGCGTGCTGAGACACACCATAACATTTAAATTTGCAAATATGGTCAAGAACAATAAAAAATGGCATGTCGAAAAAATGACCAAAGAAGCAAGGCTATAGTATGGCAAATTTTTCAAATAATGACATGTCCCAAAAACAGGTGAAAAGACCTCAAAACAGCATAAAAGAGCGTGCTGAGACACACCATAGCATTAAAATGTGCAAAATAAACTCAAAAACACCATAATATAACATGTCAAAAAATGACCAAAGAAGCAAGGCTATAGTATGGCAAAAATGTCAAAAAAGGACATGTCCCAAAAACAGCTAAAAACACCTCAAAACAGCATAAAAGAGCGTGCTGAGACACACCATAGCATTTAAATGTGCAAATATGGTCAAAAACACGATAAAATACCACGTTGAAAAAATGACCAAAGAAGCAAGGCTATAGTATGGCAAATTTGTCAAAAAAGGACAAGTCCCAAAAACAGCTAAAAACACCTCAAAACAGCATAAAAGAGCGTGCTGAGACACACCATAGCATTTAAATTTGCAAATATGGTCAAAAACAATAAAAAATGGCATGTCGAAAAAATGACCAAAGAAGCAAGGCTATAGTATGGCAAAAATGTCAAAAAAGGACATGTCCCAAAAACAGCTAAAAACACCTCAAAACAGCATAAAAGAGCGTGCTGAGACACACCATAGCATTTAAATGTGCAAATATGGTCAAAAACACGATAAAATACCACGTTGAAAAAATGACCAAAGAAGCAAGGCTATAGTATGGCAAAAATGTCAAAAAAGGACATGTCCCAAAAACAGCTAAAAACACCTCAAAACAGCATAAAAGAGCGTGCTGAGACACACCATAGCATTTAAATGTGCAAATATGGTCAAAAACACAATAAAATGGCATGTCGAAAAAATGACCAAAGAAGCAAGGCTATAGTATGGCAAAAATGTCAAAAAAGGACATGTCCCAAAAACAGCTAAAAACACCTCAAAACAGCATAAAAGAGCGTGCTGAGACACACCATAGCATTTAAATGTGCAAATATGGTCAAAAACACGATAAAATACCACATTGAAAAAATGACCAAAGAAGCAAGGCTATAGTATGGCAAATTTGTCAAAAAAGGACATGTCCCAAAAACAGCTAAAAACACCTCAAAACAGCATAAAAGAGCGTGCTGAGACACACCATAGCATTTAAATTTGCAAATATGGTCAAGAACAATAAAAAATAGCATGTCGAAAAAATGACCAAAGAAGCAAGGCTATAGTATGGCAAAAATGTCAAAAAAGGACATGTCCCAAAAACAGCTAAAAACACCTCAAAACAGCATAAAAGAGCGTGCTGAGACACACCATAGCATTTAAATGTGCAAATATGGTCAAAAACACGATCAAATACCACGTTGAAAAAATGACCAAAGAAGCAAGGCTATAGTATGGCAAAAATGTCGTAAAAGGACATGTCCCAAAAACAGCTAAAAACACCTCAAAACAGCATAAAAGAGCGTGCTGAGACACACCATAGCATTTAAATTTGCAAATATGGTCAAGAACAATAAAAAATAGCATGTTGAAAAAATGACCAAAGAAGCAAGGCTATAGTATGGCAAAAATGTCAAAAAAGGACATGTCCCAAAAACAGCTAAAAACACCTCCAATCAGCATAAAAGAGCGTGCTGAGACACACCATAGCATTTAAATTTGCAAATATGGTCAAGAACAATAAAAAATGGCATGTCGAAAAAATGACCAAAGAAGCAAGGCTATAGTATGGCAAATTTTTCAAATAATGACATGTCCCAAAAACAGGTGAAAAGACCTCAAAACAGCATAAAAGAGCGTGCTGAGACACACCATAGCATTTAAATGTGCAAACAAGGTCAAAAACACAATAATTTAACATGTCGAAGAAATGACCAAAGAAGCAAGGCTATAGTATGGCAAAAATGTCAAAAAAGGACATGTCCCAAAAACAGCTAAAAACACCTCAAAACAGCATAAAAGAGCGTGCTGAGACACACCATAGCATTTAAATGTGCAAATATGGTCAAAAACACGATCAAATACCACGTTGAAAAAATGACCAAAGAAGCAAGGCTATAGTATGGCAAAAATGTCAAAAAAGGACGTGTCCCAAAAACAGCTAAAAACACCTCCAATCAGCATAAAAGAGCGTGCTGAGACACACCATAACATTTAAATTTGCAAATATGGTCAAGAACAATAAAAAATGGCATGTCGAAAAAATGACCAAAGAAGCAAGGCTATAGTATGGCAAATTTTTCAAATAATGACATGTCCCAAAAACAGGTGAAAAGACCTCAAAACAGCATAAAAGAGCGTGCTGAGACACACCATAGCATTAAAATGTGCAAAATAAACTCAAAAACACCATAATATAACATGTCAAAAAATGACCAAAGAAGCAAGGCTATAGTATGGCAAATTTGTCAAAAAAGGACATGTCCCAAAAACAACTGAAAAGACCTCCAAAAAGCATAAAAGAACGTGCTGAGACACACCATAGCATTAAAATGTGCAAACAAGGTCAAAAACACAATAATTTAACATGTCGAAAAAATGACCAAAGAAGCAAGGCTATAGTATGGCAAAAATGTCAAAAAAGGACATGTCCCAAAAACAACTGGAAAGACCTCCAAAAAGCATAAAAGAACGTGCTGAGACACACCATAGCATTTAAATTTGCAAATATGGTCAAGAACAATAAAAAATAGCATGTCGAAAAAATGACCAAAGAAGCAAGGCTATAGTATGGCCAAAATGTCAAAAAGGACATGTCCCAAAAACAGCTAAAAACACCTCAAAACAGCATAAAAGAGCGTGCTGAGACACACCATAGCATTTAAATGTGCAAATATGGTCAAAAACACGATAAAATACCACGTTGAAAAAATGACCAAAGAAGCAAGGCTATAGTATGGCAAATTTGTCAAAAAAGGACATGTCCCAAAAACAGCTAAAAACACCTCCAATCAGCATAAAAGAGCGTGCTGAGATACACCATAACATTTAAATTTGCAAATATGGTCAAGAACAATAAAAAATGGCATGTCGAAAAAATGACCAAAGAAGCAAGGCTATAGTATGGCAAATTTTTCAAATAATGACATGTCCCAAAAACAGCTGAAAAGACCTCCAAACAGCATAAAAGAGCGTGCTGAGACACACCATAGCATTTAAATGTGCAAACAAGGTCAAAAACACAATAATTTAACATGTCGAAGAAATGACCAAAGAAGCAAGGCTATAGTATGGCAAAAATGTCAAAAAAGGACATGTCCCAAAAACAGCTAAAAACACCTCAAAACAGCATAAAAGAGCGTGCTGAGACACACCATAGCATTTAAATGTGCAAACAACGTCAAAAACACAATAATTTAACATGTCAAGAAATGACCAAAGAAGCAAGGCTATAGTATGGCAAATTTTTCAAATAATGACATGTCCCAAAAACAGCTAAAAACACCTCCAATCAGCATAAAAGAGCGTGCTGAGACACACCATGACATTTAAATTTGCAAATATGGTCAAGAACAATAAAAAATGGCATGTCGAAAAAATGACCAAAGAAGCAAGGCTATAGTATGGCAAATTTTTCAAATAATGACATGTCCCAAAAACAGGTGAAAAGACCTCAAAACAGCATAAAAGAGCGTGCTGAGACACACCATAGCATTTAAATGTGCAAACAAGGTCAAAAACACAATAATTTAACATGTCGAAGAAATGACCAAAGAAGCAAGGCTATAGTATGGCAAAAATGTCAAAAAAGGACATGTCCCAAAAACAGCTAAAAACACCTCAAAACAGCATAAAAGAGCGTGCTGAGACACACCATAGCATTTAAATGTGCAAACAAGGTCAAAAACACAATAATTTAACATGTCGAAAAAATGACCAAAGAAGCAAGGCTATAGTATGGCAAAAATGTCAAAAAAGGACATGTCCCAAAAACAGCTAAAAACACCTCCAATCAGCATAAAAGAGCGTGCTGAGACACACCATAGCATTTAAATGTGCAAATATGGTCAAAAACATGATAAAATACCACGTTGAAAAAATGACCAAAGAAGCAAGGCTATAGTATGGCAAAAATGTCAAAAAAGGACATGTCCCAAAAACAGCTAAAAACACCTCAAAACAGCATAAAAGAGCGTGCTGAGACACACCATAGCATTTAAATGTGCAAATATGGTCAAAAACACGATCAAATACCACGTTGAAAAAATGACCAAAGAAGCAAGGCTATAGTATGGCAAATTTGTCAAAAAAGGACATGTCCCAAAAACAGCTAAAAACACCTCCAATCAGCATAAAAGAGCGTGCTGAGACACACCATGACATTTAAATTTGCAAATATGGTCAAGAACAATAAAAAATGGCATGTCGAAAAAATGACCAAAGAAGCAAGGCTATAGTATGGCAAATTTTTCAAATAATGACATGTCCCAAAAACAGGTGAAAAGACCTCCAAACAGCATAAAAGAGCGTGCTGAGACACACCATAGCATTAAAATGTGCAAAATAAACTCAAAAACACCATAATATAACATGTCAAAAAATGACCAAAGAAGCAAGGCTATAGTATGGCAAAAATGTCAAAAAAGGACATGTCCCAAAAACAGCTAAAAACACCTCAAAACAGCATAAAAGAGCGTGCTGAGACACACCATAGCATTTAAATGTGCAAATATGGTCAAAAACACGATAAAATACCACGTTGAAAAAATGACCAAAGAAGCAAGGCTATAGTATGGCAAATTTGTCAAAAAATTCCGTATCCCAAAAACAGCTAAAAACACCTTAAAACAGCATAAAAGAGCGTGCTGAGACACACCATAGCATTTAAATGTGCAAACAAGGTCAAAAACACAATAATTTAACATGTCGAAGAAATGACCAAAGAAGCAAGGCTATAGTATGGCAAATTTTTCAAATAATGACATGTCCCAAAAACAGCTAAAAACACCTCCAATCAGCATAAAAGAGCGTGCTGAGACACACCATGACATTTAAATTTGCAAATATGGTCAAGAACAATAAAAAATGGCATGTCGAAAAAATGACCAAAGAAGCAAGGCTATAGTATGGCAAATTTTTCAAATAATGACATGTCCCAAAAACAGCTGAAAAGACCTTAAAACAGCATAAAAGAGCGTGCTGAGACACACCATAGCATTAAAATGTGCAAAATAAACTCAAAAACACCATAATATAACATGTCAAAAAAATGACCAAAGAAGCAAGGCTATAGTATGGCAAAAATGTCAAAAAAGGACATGTCCCAAAAACAGCTAAAAACACCTCAAAACAGCATAAAAGAGCGTGCTGAGACACACCATAGCATTTAAATGTGCAAATATGGTCAAAAACACGATCAAATACCACGTTGAAAAAATGACCAAAGAAGCAAGGCTATAGTATGGCAAATTTGTCAAAAAAGGACATGTCCCAAAAACAGATAAAAACACCTCCAATCAGCATAAAAGAGCGTGCTGAGACACACCATGACATTTAAATTTGCAAATATGGTCAAGAAAAATAAAAAATGGCATGTCGAAAAAATGACCAAAGAAGCAAGGCTATAGTATGGCAAATTTTTCAAATAATGACATGTCCCAAAAACAGGTGAAAAGACCTCAAAACAGCATAAAAGAGCGTGCTGAGACACACCATAGCATTAAATTGTGCAAAATAAACTCAAAAACACCATAATATAACATGTCAAAAAAATGACCAAAGAAGCAAGGCTATAGTATGGCAAATTTGTCAAAAAAGGACAAGTCCCAAAAACAGCTAAAAACACCTCAAAACAGCATAAAAGAGCGTGCTGAGACACACCATGACATTTAAATTTGCAAATATGGTCAAGAACAATAAAAAATGGCATGTCGAAAAAATGAACAAAGAAGCAAGGCTATAGTATGGCAAATTTTTCAAATAATGACATGTCCCAAAAACAGGTGAAAAGACCTCAAAACAGCATAAAAGAGCGTGCTGAGACACACCATAGCATTAAATTGTGCAAAATAAACTCAAAAACACCATAATATAACATGTCAAAAAAATGACCAAAGAAGCAAGGCTATAGTATGGCAAAAATGTCAAAAAAGGACATGTCCCAAAAACAGCTAAAAACACCTCAAAACAGCATAAAAGAGCGTGCTGAGACACACCATAGCATTTAAATGTGCAAATATGGTCAAAAACACGATAAAATACCACGTTGAAAAAATGACCAAAGAAGCAAGGCTATAGTATGGCAAATTTGTCAAAAAAGGACATGTCCCAAAAACAGCTAAAACACCTCAAAACAGCATAAAAGAGCGTGCTGAGACACACCATAGCATTTAAATTTGCAAATATGGTCAAGAACAATAAAAAATAGCATGTCGAAAAAATGACCAAAGAAGCAAGGCTATAGTATGGCAAATTTGTCAAAAAAGGACATGTCCCAAAAACAGCTAAAAACACCTCAAAAATGCATAAAAGAGCGTGCTGAGACACACCATAGCATTTAAATGTGCAAATATGGTCAAAAACACGATAAAATACCACGTTGAAAAAATGACCAAAGAAGCAAGGCTATAGTATGGCCAAAATGTCAAAAAAGGACATGTCCCAAAAACAGATAAAAACACCTCAAAACAGCATAAAAGAGCGTGCTGAGACACACCATAGCATTTAAATGTGCAAATATGGTCAAAAACACGATAAAATACCACGTTGAAAAAATGACCAAAGAAGCAAGGCTATAGTATGGCAAATTTGTCAAAAAAGGACATGTCCCAAAAACAGCTAAAAACACCTCCAATCAGCATAAAAGAGCGTGCTGAGACACACCATAGCATTTAAATTTGCAAATATGGTCAAGAACAATAAAAAATGGCATGTCGAAAAAATGACCAAAGAAGCAAGGCTATAGTATGGCAAATTTTTCAAATAATGACATGTCCCAAAAACAGGTGAAAAGACCTCAAAACAGCATAAAAGAGCGTGCTGAGACACACCATAGCATTAAATTGTGCAAAATAAACTCAAAAACACCATAATATAACATGTCAAAAAAATGACCAAAGAAGCAAGGCTATATATAGTATGGCAAAAATGTCAAAAAAGGACATGTCCCAAAAACAGCTAAAAACACCTCAAAACAGCATAAAAGAGCGTGCTGAGACACACCATAGCATTTAAATTTGCAAATATGGTCAAAAACACGATCAAATACCATGTTGAAAAAATGACCAAAGAAGCAAGGCTATAGTATGGCAAATTTGTCAAAAAAGGACATGTCCCAAAAACAGCTAAAAACACCTCCAATCAGCATAAAAGAGCGTGCTGAGACACACCATAGCATTAAAATGTGCAAAATAAACTCAAAAACACCATAATATAACATGTCAAAAAAATGACCAAAGAAGCAAGGCTATAGTATGGCAAAAATGTCAAAAAAGGACATGTCCCAAAAACAGCTAAAAACACCTCAAAACAGCATAAAAGAGCGTGCTGAGACACACCATAGCATTTAAATGTGCAAATATGGTCAAAAACACGATAAAATACAACGTTGAAAAAATGACCAAAGAAGCAAGGCTATAGTATGGCAAATTTGTCAAAAAATTCCGTATCCCAAAAACAGCTAAAAACACCTTAAAACAGCATAAAAGAGCGTGCTGAGACGCACCATAGCATTTAACTGTGCAAATAAGGTCAAAGTTACAATAATAATACATGTCAAAAAAATGACCAAGGAAGCAAGGCTATAGTATGGCAAAAACATCAAAAAATGACATGTCCCAAAAATAGCTAAAAACCTCCAAACAGCATAAAAGAGCATGCTGAGATACATCATAGCATTAAAAGGTGCAAATATGGCCTAAAACACAATAAAATAGCATGTCAAAAAAATGAACAAAGAAGCAAGGCTATAGTATGGCAAAAACGTTAAAAAATGACATGTAACAAAAACAGCTGAAAACACCTTAAAACACCTTAAAACAGCATAAAACAGCGTGCTGAGACACACCATAGCATTAAAATGTGCAAATAAAGTCAAAAACACGATAATATAACTTGTCGAAAAAATGACCAAAGAAGCAAGGCTATAGTATGGCAAATTTTTCAAAATATGACATGTCCCAAAAACTGCTGAAAACACCTCCAAACAGCATAAAAGAGTGTGCTGATACACACCATAGCATTTAAATTTGCAAATATGGTCAAAAACACAAAAAAATGGCACGTCGAAAAAATGACCAAAAAAGCAAGGCTATAGTATGGCAAAAACATCAAAAAATGACATGTCCCAAAAACAGCTAAAAACACCTCCAAAACAGCATAAAAGACCCTGCTGAGATGCACCATAGCATTAAAATGTGCAAATATGGTCAAAAACACACAAAAAAATGGCATGTCGAAAAAATGACCAAAGAAGCAAGGCTATAGTATGGCAAATTTGTCAAAAAATGACATGTCCCAAAAACAGCTAAAAACACCTCCAAACATCATAAAACATCGTGCTGAGACACACCATAGCATTAAAATGTGCAAATAAAGTCAAAAACACGATAATATAACTTGTCGAAAAAATGACCAAAGAAGCAAGGCTATAGTATGGCAATTTTTTCAAATTATGACATATCCCAAAAACTGCTGAAAACACCTCCAAACAGCATAAAAGAGCGTGCTGATACACAGCATAACATTTAAATTTGCAAATATGGTCAAAAACACAAAAAAAATGGCACGTCGAAAAAATGACCAAAGAAGCAAGGCTATAGTATGGCAAAAATGTCAAAAAATGACATGTCCCAAAAACAGCTAAAAACACCTCCAAACATCATAAAATAGCATGCTGAGACACACCAGATATTACTCTTATTTGCATTATATTTGATGTCAAAATGTATTCAATACTGGAGACAAAATGACCAAATCATCTGCATACATAAGCTGATTGATTAGAGAGCTACCTACCATACACCCAGAGTCAAATCTGCTCAACTGCATTGACATCTCATCCACATAAATATTGAATAAGAACGGAGATAAAATACCACCGTTTACACCATTACTCACTTGAAACAGGGCAGATACAGAATGTCCCCGTTCTATTTGCATTGTCTGATGTGCATACCAAAACACCAGGATTCTCACAAGGAATCCAGGAACCCTCCTCTGCAACGTGTCTTAAATCATTTTTCATGATTTACACAATTAAAAGCATTCAATGCATCAATAAAACAAACACTGTGGATTTTTGCCTGTCATATTTGTCAAGGATTTCCTTTAAAGCAAAAATGCACAGTTTTTTACTAGCAAATTTTAAGTGCTCAGCTGTTATGTTATCCATGCCGCACGCCTTATTATCTTTTAGCTTAAAGACTGTTTCTTGTATTTCTTGAGAAGTAACAGTCGTACCTGGATTTCTCTCTATGTTTTCCAGTCTAAGTGTAATGCTTTTGATACAGTTAAACAGATCATAATAATGTTTTCACCACTGCTGACAAATTTTATCAAAACCACTTACTCCATCAATGTTTGTCGGTAGAGAGGCCTTGCTCTTCAAGGCTCTAACTCTTTCCAAAAATCATTGCAGCTATTATTTTGCAACTTCCTTGCAAATGAGTCCGACCTCAGTGTGTTCTCATTTCTTTTAATAAATCTAGGAGCATCTACTGAGGTATTCATCCTCATTTTGGGCTGACTCATACGGTGTATAGATGTTCAAGATGACAAACTCTTTATCTTTAAAGGCTAATTTCCAGTCCAATCACCCAGTCAATAGCCAATCTTATCACATTAACCATTTGATCATACTTCTTATTCCATAAGATGGCAACTCCACCTGAGATCCTGCCATGGATCCAGAGACGGAGGGGTGGGTAGGGTTGGTTAAAGGGATATTCCGTCTGGATAGAAACCAACATTGAGCATTTTTTCTTGTTTTATTTATTATTTATTTTATATATACATCATTACGTCACAAAGGGGCAGGGCCCATTTAAGGGGGTACTACTACGCTGGAATCAACGACAACAGTTAAGGAAGCCATTCACTGCGGAGATCGCTGACAAACTTTTTCTTTATTTTTTTGCAATCAAGACACAAAGTTTAAGACATTTAACTTAACAACAAATATGCATGTTCAGTCAGAGTTTGAGTGAGTCGGAGAAAATGCATGAAGTGTTATTCCCATATGATATGTTCAAGGACCTTTGGAAATTTAAAAACTCAACGATAATTTCTTGTATTTACAGTCTCTGGCTTTTATAACTAGTAAAATTTTAGCGAGTCTAAAAATTTTGGTGGGTCTGCAGGTTTGAAAAGCATGTTATTTCTGAAAAAAATGTATATATATATATATATATATATATATATATATATATATATATATATATATATATATATATATATAAAATGTTCAAAGAAAAACATATCCAAAAGTTTTCAAGAAAAAAAAATTGCCAGGTTCTATTTTTAAAAAATCCAAATCGCTAAACACTTTATAGGAAAGAAAACTTGCCACAAATTTTAAAATAAGTATTAACTGCCAAAAATAATAAAATTAAATGTCTTCCAAACCCACAGGCATGCTTCCTTTAAATATTCACCTACATATGTGTTGACTGATATTACATTGGAAAAGTTATCTGCAGGAGACAAAAGTATTTTAAAGCAATACAGAATGCCTGAGAGCATTGCTGCATGTGATTTTCAGATTTGTTTTCATGTGATTCCAACCAGCAAATTCTGATCAGACAGTTATCCTGCAGCAGCCAGGCCCTCTGGACCGCCCGATTATGGCACTCCACCTGCATCACACCATCAGTCAGGCAAGTTCCATATAAGGACACCGGCACACACACACACACACACACACAAAGGGAAGGGGAGAGAACACAAGCACATAGGAAACTAAGATGACCCCAGGTGTCATAACATATGGCAAAATATGGCAAAATCTGACATGTCCTAAAAACAGCTGGAAAGAGCCTAGAATAGCCTACTGAGACACACCATAGCATAGAAAGTTGCAAAAAAAGGCCAAAAACACCATAATTTGTCATGTCGAAAAAATGACTGAAGATGCAAGGATATATTATGGCAACAAATGTTAAAATCTGACATATCCCAAAAACAGCTGGAAATCGCCCAGAATAGCCTGCAAAGTGGTAAAAGTCAACAAGAGAAAGCTGCTGGTGTCTGCCACGCAACTCTGTCTGCCACGCAGCTCCAGCTGCAGCTGTGGAGGAGCATCATCGGGGTCCGCAGAGAAGGCAGAAGACAAAAGCAACATGTCTTTTTCAATAACTGCAAAATCCCGAAAGCGTTTGTTAAACTCCAACTCCTCTTCGTTTGCACATCGATGTTGTCCTGCAGAAAAATTGTGCATGACTTCTTGCAAAGCTCGGAAATGTGCGGTGTAGGGTTCCATTCGTGACAAGTGTCTTTGGAAAAGTTGCACCTTGGTTCCAAAGGCCTTAATGTTCGCATGTAGCTGGCTCACCACTGCGTCTTGTACTTGGAGGCTAATGTTCAGAGCATTCAGGTGCTTTGTTATGTCAACCAAAATCTTAGTTTTTGCTACGGTTGCCCCTTTATAGCCAAAAATGTCCAATTTCTTCTCTGAGAGAAAAATATAGTGCAGTGCGGACCCCCGACTGAGCCACCTCAGATCGTTCTGATATAGACAGGACTGTCTCTAGACACTCTGGGGGCTCCAGGCGAGAGGCACCTTGGAACCACCTTAAACTGGCGGTAAAGGGCTTTAGAGCGAATAGAACCGATTGCCTTTACCACGGGTTTCATAACATAATCAAATTTGAGATGTTTTGCGCAGAGAGCCTGCTGGGGAAGTAGTGGAGTTTAATGGCTCCTTTTTCGCTGACTTTGTTGCAGATCAATGTGGACAATCCACTTTGTTATCCAACCATGGCAGGCGCACCATCAGTAATAATCCCACAAAATTTACTCCATGGTAGTTTCATGTAATCAACAGCTTTACAAACAGAATTGAATAAACACGTTTCTCTTGTTTGGCCTTAAAGGCTTTGGAAGCTGCTCCTCTGTTACGTTCATGTCATTGTCAATTCCTCTCAAAAAAATCAGTAGCCGTGCAGTGTCTGATGCATCTGTGTTTTCATCGCAGGCTAACGAAAAACAAGCAAAAGTCACTCCCCTGTCCCCCAACTGTCTCTGAATAAACCCTGCTTTCAAAACAATTTGTTTCGAGCAGCCTAAAGTCAATAGGCCTATGTGAGTATTAGTATACAAATTTTTGGTGTGTCTATCCCTGGCAGGAAGTATTTGATAGAGGTAAAACTAATCAATAACTGTGGTGGCTGCTGCAGCAACAATACCACCAAGTGGATATTTTAATGTACTACATTAGCAGGGGCAGCTGCATTTATTGTTAGAAAAAAAATCAGTTGCTGTATTGTAGTAAAACTTGCAGAATCAGGTTCACAGTAAACCACTACTGAACTTTAAGGGTAAAAAAAAAATATCAAGCTTATACCTGCTTTTACACAAGTGTAAAGTGTAAATATATTAGATGAAAAAAATGAGAACAGTATTAAGCCATTATTTTTTCAAAAATGCTATGCATGAAAACATGGGAGGAAGAGGGTATGACCCAAAACTTTTTAGGTATTTATTTTTATTTAATTTTGTTTGTTTAACTGACTCCACCCTCCCACTCACACACAAACACAAAAGATTTGGTGGAAAATGTAGTAAGTTTAACACACTGAAACTCAAGTAAATCAAGCAACTCTTTTTTTATTGAATCCAAAGGCGAAAACATAGAATATAACTGTTATTTGTCCTGTTGCATGCACAATTCAGTTCAATTAAATTTTAAATACACATTGCTTTTATATAAATATACATAAGGATATACAAGATCAAATGATATTCGAACAGTGTTATTAGATCCTACATCATTCAAGGACATATTCCTGTGAGGTAATATCATTGGCTTGACCTTGAAAAGACAATGAATGATTTTATACAAATCATCATTAGCACCGAACAGAACATGTTAATAGCCCAATTTTATCAGTCAGCCAAACAAAACTGCTGGCAGCAGTCTGTCATTTGAAATAAAAGTGTGGCTGACAGGCTCACAGAACAGCATATATGAAGAGAGCCATGATGGGAGCACTGATCCGCCCAGAGATATGGTCGTAACAAACCAGGCGATGAAGATACAGACGCCAGTGTGTGTGAGTCTGTGAGTGCTGAAGCTAGCTCAATGCTGAACACACTGAATGGGAATAAAAGTTAGTGGGCTTTGACTATCCGATATATCCAAATTTTAGCTGTTGTAAATGTGGGGCATACCTGCAGGGTGTAATGGGTGTAAGGTCTTTGGGTATGGGGCCGAAGAGTGATGCAGACCATGGGCAGAGTCCAGCACGAATTCCCACTTTGCCATAAAGAAGCAACCACAGGGGTGTTGGTGCGTTGGACACCACAGAGCCAGCTCTTCCTGGACTGCACTCCCATTGGTCAATGCAGAGCTGTAGCTGCTGTAACCGTCCACCTTCGACCTTCTCTGCAGCCCACCATCCATGTCCTTGTATTTAGGATCTCCTTGAATGGCATAAATAGCCATGGTATAGGAGGTGTAGCTGTTGTTCCTCCTGATGGGACACTTCTCTGTGTCACTGTCACCAATGAAGTCACCAACCTTAGCCATGTGAAGCTCGTGCAGCAGATCTTTGTAGAGGCCAGAATCTTTTTGGATGGTGTGGGATCGTCAACTATGAGGATCAGGGATCATCATGGGGCCAACAGTGCCATTCAGACCTATGAAAATAAATTTTTGCAATTCAGTGGTAAACTTAGTCTGATTTACTTGCGCTTAAACAACTGCTAAGGTCAGATGTTGTCAGACTTATACAGTCAGATAAATATAAAAAAGGTCAATTATTTCAGATGTACATCTAAGTTATCAGGCAAAAAAAAATAACTTTTTCATCTCTTTTAAGTAGTGACTTATTCTGCTTAAATAGAAGGAAAAAATGTACTCCAGTCTTTAAGCTATGGATCAAAGACCTTCCCTGCGTTCCAATACCCATACTGCCATACTACTGAGTATGCCAGAAGAAAAGGATTTAGTATGTCCCAATGCTAAGTATGTAAAATGCAGTATGCCAAAAATACCAGGATATCCAACTACATCCAGCTACATTTTGCAGTATGCAATGCATGATTTTAAAGACCTTGAGCAAAAAACAACAAAAAACTTTTGTTTTTGTTTTTGGTTTTTTTGGGGGGGTGTTCTACTCTGTCAGTACTTTTATTTTCTGCATTTATTTCACTTTATAAATCTCTTTTTTTCCTGTTTATATGTTCCTGCACTTGCCTTCACTTGTTCTTTTATCACAGCATTTCACAATAAAGGAAGATTTCTAAAAAAAAAAAAAAAACCCTATTCATTTCTCACCATTGCCGATATCCAAGTCTTTAGTTTCCATGTCGTTGTTGTCCAGGTCAGCTTCCTCTGAACCTCCAAGTTTGAAAGCAGTCCTCTGACTGTCTGCTGGAGGAGTCTGGGGTTGAAGGTCACACTGGGTGCTGGACTTCTTCTCCATTGGTGGAGGTTCACAGGGAGCCGGGGCTGTTTCTCCTGAAGTACATTACAGTGTTTAACTGAGATCAAGTGTGTCACATTTTAGGCAAGGCTTATAACAAGCTTATTTACTCCAAAACATCCTATCAACCATAGAAAATTATTTTTAAACACACCTTTTTTCATTATTTTCTTGGCTATGCAAGGATTTTGCAATTCCAAGCAAAATAATTAGATTTCAATAAAGGGCAATAAGCCTAAAATGTGTTTTCATTTGAAATGCATTTGTGAGTGGAAGTCCAAAAGTGTAAGATTTACTCACACTTGATTTTCTTCTTGAGGCATGGAAAGACAACGAACCAAACGACCGACGCTGTGATAAAGGCACATCCCAGCACTGCACAGCGTACCCCACCACGGCACTCTGTCAATACCCAACACTGTGCACACGAGACAGGGACACGAGAGAGAAGTCTGTCTGAGAAAAGGACAAACAGAAACTTAATGGCTATTAATGGCTATTATTCACAACTGATGCTGCTCCTTTCAAAACAGTGAGATAAGAAGCTGTTTGTACTGATACGCTGGTTCTTTTCTTTCCTTTTTGTAGTGTTTGATGAATACAAGGCTGTCTCATGCCAAAATGTAACTGTATGCAGCAGCAATCTCTACCTTTTGCACACATGCTGTCCCAGAACAGCACGATGAATAAACCTTTCAGAAAGGCCCAGGAAACGCTCCACTTTGATCAGTGTCCTGTAACAGATGAAAAAGAGTGATTAGTTATGTCATGCTTTAAAGAAATATGAAATTATACATTGGTGGGGAAATCACACAGCCTGGTCACTCACTCCCACAGCTGCTTGACAGCATATCTCTTCTTTGTGAACTGATCCTTGTTCTCCACCTGCAACTGCATGAGTCTCCTGGTCTGCTCAGGAATCCCTGTGCTGTTACAGCAGAATGTGAACATTAGTGTAAAATCCATAAACCTGCTGCTTGTTTTCATTGTAAGCTGTTGTAAAAATGAAAATTAACAGCTGACTTATTATAATGCTAGCCACTAATATTAGCCTAGTTGACGTTATTATAGTGGCAGATATGATCACTTCGCAGGACAGAACTTAACCATAACCAGTCAAAATATGTTAACACATTATTCCAATGTACCGTTAATAATGACCAAATAAATTCCTGCCCGCACTGGTAACACTGTAACATGCGGGAACGTATATAAAAGCTGCTGCTTAGTAAACTAAAAAGCTTCATACACAGCACAAAACGCACCTGACCTTGACCCCTGTCCTTGCGGGTGGTGGGCCGACAGGATGGCGGCTCCATGTAGTCTTTTCAGGCTGAGCCCATGGGCAGAGGCCCAGCCACCACACACTCACCAGCGCGTGTATCCCGACCATACCAGGTGAGGTACTCGTGTCCTCAAAATTCAGTCCAGTGGGGCGTCGGTGGCTGAGTGACAGAGCAGGCACCCCAAGAATAGAGGCAGAGTCCTTGCTGCAGCAGCTTCGGGTTCGACTCCCACTCGAGGCCCTTTGCTGCATGTCGTCCCCACTCTCTTTCCCCCTTTCACGCTGTTGATCTGTCCTGTCTATTAAAAAGGCTAAAATGCCCCAAAAAAAAATCTTTTAAAAAAAAAACAAAAAAAAAACGTTCGGTCTCTGTCTTTTCTGAACCGCTCTTGGTCTGGTCCCTCCCCTGGGACCACTTTGCCTTGGGAGACCCTACCAGGGGCTATAAGGCCCAGACAACACAGCCCCCAGGATCACAGGGACACACAAACCCCTCCACCACGTTAAGGTGGCGGTTCTCGGAGGGGAAAAAATGGTTTGTCTGTCAGTTAGAAAGACAAAACTTAAAGAGAAAATGAGAGCGAGAGAGAGAGAAAGAATCAAAAGCTATCACCATCAATAAAAAAAAAATTACCTGGCAATTTCAAAATGTCTAATTATTTTCTCCTTATACATTTTTTAAACTGAAAGATGTTATTACTCTTTAAATAATTCTCTGAGGAATTCCACAGTCCGACACCACAAACTGAGGCACACATTTGCTTTAAAGTAGTTTGTGCATACTGATATTTAAAGGGAGATTTCCCTCTACAGTCCTTGTCCTCTGAAATAAAATACAATTTTTGTATATTTTCTGGTAATACTCTGCTTTTCAACCTGAACAAGTTTCCTCAGTCTCTTTTTTGTTATTCCCTTTTCTCCTCCTCCTGCCTGCTTTTTGTTAATGTTCATTCCTCCATATTGGTCTTGTTCTTCTCCTCCTTCATCAACTCCTCTCCTCTTTGTTGTAGTCCATTCTTCAATGGATGTCTTCTTTTCCTCCCTCTTTTTTGTCATATTTCCTTTCTCCACAATGGAGTTTTTCTCCTCCTCTTTTTTGTCATTCCCTTGCTGCGAGGGTCTTCCTCTAAACCTCCTCCTCCCCCGTGTTGGCTTCTTTTCCTTTGTGACGGTCATCTCCTGGAGGTCGTCGTCACTTTCTCCTTCCACTTTGTTGTCGTTCCTTCCTCTGTGGATATCTTCCTCTTTTCCTCCACTTCCTTCTTTTTTTCCTCATCCCTCCTGATGTAGTTATCTGCTTCTCATCCACGTCCTACTCCTTCATCCTCCTCATTGTTGTTCATCTCTTTTGTGGTGGTTTCCCCCTCCTTCTCCATCCTCTTGGTCTTAGATTCCCTTCTCTGTGGTGATCAACTCTTCTCCTCCTTTATCCTCATGTTTTTTGTTGTCTCTTCCTTCTTTGAGGTCTTCTTCACCACCTCCTCCTTCCACTTTACTGTCATTCCTCCCTCTGTGGTGGTGTTTTTCTCTTCCTCCTACCTCCTATTTGTTGATGTCTCCTCCTCTGTTTTGTCACTCCTTCTGCTGCAGTGGTCTTCTTCTAGTCCTCTTCCTCCTTCCTGCCCTTTTTTGTTTTTCTTTCCTTTGTGGCGGTCATCTCCTTTTCTTCTCCTCATCCTTCCCTATACTCTTTTGTCATTCTTTCCTCTGTGGTGGTCGTCTCCTCTTCCTCCTCCTTCCTCCCATTTGTTAACTGTCCATTGTGGTGGTCTTCTTCTCATCCTCCTCAAGCTTCCTCCCCTTTGTTGTTGTTCCCTCTTCTGTGGTTGTTCTCCTCCCCGTCGTTCCTCTTTTTTTGTCATTCCTTACCATGTGATGAATTTTTCTTATCCTCCTACACCATTGCATCTTCTTTGATGACTACATCATCTTCTTTGATGTTTCTAGTTTTACTTGTACATGGTGAGGCAAGCAGCACAATCGACTAATCCAATGAGGCTGCATGAAGACCAAAACTGCAGATATGAGAAGAACCCTATTGCATACAGCAAGCCCTTGATTCATTCAAATCTTCATCTGAACTAAAACTTTAGGTTCTTTAAGGCACAGATTAAATGTTGCCTCTTGTGTTATTTGGACCATTTTAAGTTTTTCTTTAAAATAAAAACACTTACCAGTTGAGCTAGCTCACATATACTCACATTCTCTCTATTCCTTCCTCTGTAGTCCACAGTGAAAAATGGGAAATTCACACGTTGAAATTGGAAAATGCGCACGTTGAAACTGGAAAATACGCAAGATGAAATTGGGAAATTCACACGTTGAAATTGGGAAATTCGCAAGATGAAATTCGCAAGATGAAATTCGCAAGTTGAAATTGGGAAATTCGCAAGTTGAAATTCGTAAAATCGCAAGTTGAAATTCGTAAAATCAATGTGAAACTGATGCAACGCTTGAAATTTGACTCCCACATTCACTCATCACAAGCAGTCCTGTGTGACACACCTCAGGCAGGGTTTGAGCCTGCATTGAAGCTACGTCTCTATGTTGGCGGTCGGTGTCCTTAACCACTGAACCGTCTTGGGCATCAATGAACTCTACACAGCAGAAGGAGAAAGAAGATGAGACATTAGATGTAAAAAGTTCCCCTTCATCATCCTGCAGAAAAACAAAGTTTCCTGCACGCTTAAAGGTGTGGTGGTGTTCTTCAAGTCTGTTCTAGAGGCTCTTTAGGTGGTTCTGAGTTTCATTGTACTTGTAACTTCTGAGTGTTGATTCAGTTTGTTGTCAAGCTGCTAGTCAAACCAAATCTCAGTGTCCTGTTGTCTCAGATGGCCTGGTGGTCAGGACTCCTGGTTTAAACCCAGCTGGTCTAGTTTCAGCTACACGTTTTCGGAGCTGTTTTTAGCAAACTCATGCCACTTTTAATTCAATGACATAAGTTCATCGCTGAGTGGTATGCTGCTCATCAAATGGTGTGCCACTTATGAGGTGATCCCCTGGTGGCACAAGACGTTGAACAGTATTCCCCCATGTTCCACTGGAACACAGTCTCCAAATTGAAGGTTCCCCTGTCATATGGTCACAACAGGACCATGATACTGTACTGATAGTGTAGCACAACATAGCACCATAACTAAAGGGATGTATAATTTTTTGTTAAGCCTGTTGTGTTGTTGGGATATGCTTTGATGCTTAAAGTGATTTTATACTGGGATTTCCTTGCCAGTGAGTATTGAAATTAATTGTTTCTAAAATGCATCATGATGCAGATGCGGCCTCACCGAACAGCAGCGTGTTTCATGCGTGTGGCGTAACGCCACTGCCGCGCTGCTGCCTGCTGCTATAAGTGCTGCATTTCTTAAAAAGCACAAATTCCACTCATTTATGAAGTAATGAAAACACCTGCACAGCTGACAACCTGGTCCTGAAAATGTTTCAAAGTAAAGTGCATTGCATGAGCAACTGATGGGATTCTCCACAGAGACACTGTCAGAGGGCTTTTGTTTTGAAGGGGAAGCTGCATGTCTGCATCAAGAGAAAGGGTGGCTCACCATTTTCTGCCCGTGACGCACACATTTGTCAGCAGGAATAGACAGTAAAAATGATGTTTACATGATTAGACTGACTCTATACTAGTTTTTTTCTGCAGTTTAAAAGTTTATCACTGTCACAGTGATGAGGAAATACAATGACGGCTGTTTTACTTTAACATCTTCGCTTCCCGTTGTGTGTGCAGGAGCTTGCACTACTTCATAAATGAGAGGAACAGAAATGCAGCACCCATTACAGCAGGCAGCGATGCAGCAGCGACATAGCAAAAACGCTGCATGTGTGAATGCAGCACGCTGCTGCTCCGCGAGCCTGGCGTCGCGCGCTCCTGACGCGCGCTCTGTGAAACTGGCCCTAATACAACAATATGGCTACATAACTAAGAATAAAGAGCACCACTTATTTCGGTGTCGTAGCTGATTCCACTACTAAAAATAACAAAATGTTGGCAGAAGGAAAAATAAACATGGCAAATATAAATATGGAAAATAAATGAAGCACATGGGTACAGTAGGTGTGCAAATCTGAAACAAAAAGGGACGAGTCGAAGAAGAAAAGGCTGTGATTAAAGGGAGTTCAGACTGGACTATAACGATGAAGAAAGAATGACTTGTTATTAAGGGTGGGCGGAAAAAATCGATTCACATAAGAATCTCGATTCTTGTTTTAATGATTCAGAATCGATCCAAAAATCCTAAACATCGATTATAGACCATATTCACTAAATTTAGTTTATTCTCAACCCTATTTGTTTTTATCATTTAAAGAAGTCTTAATTTTGAGGCCGTTTGTCGGATCGCCTTACTTTTTTCGCCAGTGAAAGCTGCCGTCTGTGCCGCTCATAGGGATGTCTCCGATGCATCGTAGCTCCTTTAGAAGCCTCAGTATCCAGCCTGGAAATTCAGGTGTTTTTACGGTACCTTATTCAATAAATCCGTGATGATAGATCCGATATTGGGTGTCTTCCGTCCATATTTTATCCATATTTCATCCATATTTCGATGATAAAAGTACGTTAGCGTCGATGTTAAACGCCATATTGGTTTCCCATGGTTCCATGGGAGAGGTCAGAGGTTTGTTTGTTTGTTTGTCTGCCAATCGGAAGACAATCCGACGCTTTGTATCCGCTTACGCATCCAAGGGCATGTGGCCCTCTGCACTTCCTTATAATACATCCATGCCTCTGCATGATCACAGAGCTGGTATTTCTGTTAAAGAAAAGTTAGTGTTATTCAAATTGCACAAATTTTACTGTAAGATTTTTTGTTGGACTGTTAGATTTGATGTTTGTTACTGTAACAAAGAGTAACTGTTTTGTTACTCCACCTAAAAGTGACTTGAATTGTACATTGTTTACTTATTTTGCTGGATTGCTGAATGTAAATTGCACTACATTCAATTTACTTGAATTGAACAAGCTCTTGTATTAATTTTATTTTGGAGACACTTTATGTCAGACTGTAAAACACAGATTACAAGTTAAATATATATTTTCCTGCTGTGATGTATCTATCTAAAATGATATTGTGTATTGATTACACCTAATATAGTTTTACTGTAAATTACAACACTGGCTGGAGTGTAATTTATGCCTGCTTTATGCCACATGACAGCTACTCATTTCAATAATTTACTGTGAATAATAAACGTTAAACATGCCAAAAATGTCAGCTATTATTAAGTGGCTCTTCTGTCTGTTATCAGTTAGTCAGACTGGCTACTCTGGCTAGGCTAAGGCTGAGTCTCATGTTAGTTTTAGGGTACAGAGGCAAGGAAATGCCGAAATAAAATCACTCCACTGTCATTACAAAAGCATCGCACATATCCCAACAACATAAAGGACTTCAATTTATGCATTCCCTTATTAACAGTGCTATGTTGTACTACACTGACAAAGACAGAAAAAAATACATCTACAGTACAGTATTATGAGGCAGTCCCGTCTGACACAACCTGTATATAAAAATGGATAACATGGGACACCCGGTGGCCGGATAGAGCAGCTGCCACATGTACAGAGGTTGTGTCCTCGCTGCAGCAGTCGCAGCCTTTTACTGCATGTCACCCTCCCCCCTCTCGCTCTCCACTCTTCACATTTTGTCTATTCTATCAATTAAAAAGGCATAAAAAAAATAAATAAAACAAATGGACAACATGACAGTTCCCTCCAAAGTGTAGCTTCTTAATCTAGATCGCCCCCTGGTGTCTGCTGCAATATAGATCTTAAAGCCCACCCCTCCATCTCAGTGAACGGGACATAAGTCGAACTAAAAACTCAAAGTTCACACCAGATAAACTTTTCCCAAAGATGGTTTCTAACCAGGGCTGGGCGATATGACCCCAGATCAATATCATAATGAACTAAACATTTTACTTTGATTAGAATTAAAGAACAATATTTTGGGGGGTTTTTTTTGTTTGTTTTTTGCCCTCATATTTTACTGACACGGTTTGTATTGTAAATATGCTCAAGCATTAAAGCTGGAATATTTTTTCTAATGAAAGAGTGCATATCTTGTCTTTGTGATTTTAAAATAATTAAATTAAATACACACAGATGAACTACTTATGGTTCTTTATTGAATATTTCTGATGTGAAAAATGTTGGCAGTTGGCAGTAATTAGTATTACTGTCCCTTGTTTAGTCTGCTCTTCGTCTTCTCTGCTCGTTTATTTTAAAGCATAACATGAATAAAACAGTCCATTGTCCTTTTTGTGCCACTGTGCTCCTTAAAGTTTTCCAAAATGTTGAGCTGAATGCGGTCACATTAGGTTTTTTTTTTGGTCAAAAATAGTATACACTCCGTTGAATGTAAAATGCCCCTAGTCAAAGCTCTGACGGTCGCACGTGGAGTTTAGCGTGTTAAACGTGCACCTGCATCACGCAGCGTCGTAGATGTGTTTGATTTTGGTCATTAGCGTACAGGGCGCGTTGAACATTAAATGATTTAGCATTTCAGGTAGACACAATCTTTATTAGAGCTATGTCCAAGCACAGTAAAGCTAACCAGAACCCACACGGAAGCAAACTTATCTTGATTGTGTCGTTGTGTTTTTGACATATTAGGCTCTTTTGGGCTGAACTGCACCTAGCTGGAGAGCAGGAGGCCGCAGGAGGGGGCGGTGACAAAAAGCTGCGATCAAGTCAGATTTCTGACTTTTCCAGCGGCCTTTAGTCTGCAAAGGAAGTCACAGAAGCACCCACATCCTGTTAGACTGGATTCTCATTCATTCAGATCATATCGTTTATCAGTCTGTTTACAGTCTCCAATTATTGTATTGATGGACAAAGTAAACTTTTCAAATATTATATAGGCGATCTGTGAATTCTGTTCACGGTTCAGAGCTCATCTGTCACCCTCAAACTACATCCATGAATCAAAACCATCATAACAGCTCTCAGTGCAGATCAGTCAGACAGCCGATGATCAGGGCTTCACATCTTCACAAGGATGACTTTTTTATGCTATTTTGGACAACATACTTCACCTGAATTTGGTGTGATATTTGAACAGTATGTTGTACTATGACCTTTTTAGATTCCATTTCGGACAACATGTTATACTATGAATATTTATGCTACTTTTGACATCATAGTGTAATGACTTTTTCATGCCAATTTGGGCAACGTTCTATACTATGACTTTTTAGTACAATTTGCAAGCCACACTATCCTATTATTTTTTGTACCACTTTGAACGACATACTATACTGTGACTTTTTTGCCTTTTTGGGCGACATCCTAAGACTTATTAATGCTATTTCTTTAACAACATACTATTCTATTACTTTTTCTGCCATTTTTGACAACATGTTCTGACATGAGTTTTTCATGTTATTTCGTTAGACTTACTACACTGAGTTTTTTATGCTATTTTGGACGACATAATATACTGTGACTGTTTTATGCTTTTTTGGATGACATAGTATATTATGGCCTTATGATGCAATGTTATGTCATGTCAAGCCCAGTTGCTAAGCACTTCAACAGTTTTTGATTTGCTTCAGTGTAAAACATTTTTACAAAACACAACACAAAATGGCATAAAACAGCAAAGAAGGAGCTTCATAAATTAGTAAACATAATACAATTTAATAAGTTGTTTTTTTTTTAAATAAATTTTTCATTTTACATATTTTCCCCAGCTTTTTACATAATACAGTTAGATCTAAATGCAGCCCAACATTTACAGGCTATATACAACTTATACTTTCTCCATAGGGAAAACACACAAGTTAAGTGTTGCTTCTTCAAGTAACTCAATCCCTGTTCATTTTTACACATTTTGTTTTGCTACAATATGATCTCAAAATGCATTTGTTCAGGATCATTTGCATAAAATGAGGGTTGAAAAAGCATTAATTTATCATTTCAATTAATGAGTTAAAAACAAAACTAAGAGTCCCTGCTTTAATCATATTGCATCAGAACAAAATTGAAAACAATTACTGGGTGAAAACTTTACAAAGTGGCCAAATGTGTTATTAATGTGGGAAGAGGTCTTTGTCGTCTTCACGCCCTGATTTACAGAACTGTACACCCCCCACCCACCCCTCCCCCCAAAAAGAAACAACTATATTACCAAATTTACACTGAACAGAAGTTATTCTGCAGATGAAACAAGCAACGGTAAATTTCAAAATACAAAATCAGTTTTGAAAATTACACTTCACATACACGTGATACTTTAATAAAGTAATCGCATTTTTGTTTAAAAGAAAAAGGGCTTAAATTCTGATGAGTGCACTACTCCATATCCTTTCACAGATCAATACATTCAGATTAAATAAGGAAAGCACAGCAGGTTGCTGTTCTAGCAAGTGCTACTCTAAACTGCTTCTCATTGAGACTTATAGAAATTTTCACAGTGCTAGCTTTGGAAAATGATCAGAAGAAAAAAAAACTTGATTTTTGAAATCACACTTAACTGATTCCAACCCAAAGTTACGGATGATAGAGCTTCAACTCTGAGACGAAAAATGTTACATTCCTCCCGCAAGTTGTTGAGGTCTGCAAAGCACAACAGACAAAACTCTTCGCTTTCACAATGATCACAATTTAACACAGTCATGACATGCATTCACAGCATGCAAGCACACAACCCACTACCATTTGCCCTGCAAGAAAGCATAGAAACGCACTTTACTACATTTGATGGACCTATGTATTCACATTCAAAACCTCGAAACACTCAACTCCCTCACCTGGTAGCATCTGAGTTTGTTTCATAGTATACAAACACACCACTATCTGTTGTGACATTTACGTTTTGGGGTCATGTAGAATTGATTGTAATTGGCGCGGATGCTTTAAAATAAATTAGACAAAATCATAATCCTAATGTAAGACTTGTGCTCAGTGAAAAGTTGCTAGTATGTTTGGAGGACAAACACTAGGGATAAGTAACAATTTGTGTCCAACACCAAAAATCAAACAAAACTGCATATTCTTTTATTTAGGTGGCCGTTGTTTGAATAATATCCATCAGTGTTACACGTCACTGGCAGATTTTTTCATCGTCCCTGGGGATGCAGTGTTACACTGAACACAATCAGCCAGCAGGAGGAGCTATTGCTGTATGAACCATCACTGAGGACTGCAGCTCCTGATCGGGAGGTTTAGTTCAGTCCGTGATTTTGCACCGGCCCTGCAGCATGTGTCTCTGCTGGAGAGGAGGAGCTCCTCTAAATCACATTCCCAATGTGCTGGTTATGGCGGGTTGAGCACTCTGATCCTACACTGTCACCACATTCAAAAGCCAGCGTAACCTCTCAAGTATATGATCTACTACTGGTTAATCCACAGCAGTCACAGTGATAGTGGGGAGTCTAACCAGCCAGGACCGACATGATCACTGTAACAGGGTGCGGACATCAACGACACTGTACTAGCATTTCTCTATATGAAGCTGTTTCTGTTTCTGTAAAACTTGTGTGAAAATGAGTACTGCTCTACTATCTGTAACAACGGGTGAAAAGGGGTCCAAACATTGCCCCACACACACACACACACACACACACACACACACACACAACATGATGACTATCAGCCATATCCCAAAGTCAGGATGAAGATTTCAGGACACTGTGGTGGACTAGTACTGAAAGAGGTTTTGTTGTAGGAATGTTCCCGTCTTTATATAAGCTGTAATGCTTCTGAATGATAGTGTGGATCAGCGAGGTGTCCACCTGCTCTCCTGCCCTCGCTGAGGCCTGCCCAGAGGCCCGTGATTCTCCCCTAACGCGGGGCGTCTCCATCTCCCGGTGGTCGTGTCGGCAGTGTTCAGACCAGCTTCAAACTGCTGATGGGGAATGAGGGCATGGTCACCATTGCCACAGGGTTGAGCACCGTCTGACCCACCAGTTGCGGGTGGTGGGTCACCATTTGAGTGCTCACTGCTGTCTGCTTGCCAACGATGGTGGCAGCTGCTTGGCTCGTCGCAGTGCCGTTCATGTGAGGGTGGGCATGGTTCAGGGTGTGTGTGATGTGGCCGACCACAGCGGATTGTGTGACAGCCACCGGTTGGGGATAGAGGGCAGGTAGGTGCTGGCTCAGGTGAGCCACCGGGTGCACGGTGATGTGGCCGATGGGTTGGTGGCCGGGGGCTAACTGGACAGTGCTGGTGGTGGTGGATGGAGCCAGGTGGGCAATGTGTTTGGGACCCCCGCCCTGGATGACGTGGCTGACTGCTTGGATGACTGATGGATGGGACACTGAAGCGTGAGCGATGACTGTGGGGTGTAGGCTGGATGCAGTCACCATCTGTGTCTGGGTGGGGATCAAGGGCTGACTGGGGGTGGTGGGAGTGCTGCAGGTTGTGAGAGTGGGTGCAGGCTTGGACGCTGGCTGTGGAGGAGTCACTGCCAGCGGCTGGAGCTTCGACTGGTGCAGAGGGACTTTGTGCTGGATGGAGATTTGCTGGCTGATGAAGGAGGTAGTGGTGGGTGTGGTGGGTGTCGGGGTCTGGATCGGGGTCGGGGTCTGAGTGGGTGCTGCAATCTTGTGCAGGTCAGGTTTCATGGTTTGAGGCACTGTGGGTAAGGCAGGCTGTGCTCTTGGTGCAGTCTCGTCTTCCAGGTCGTCATCCATAATCTCTTCACCTTCTGCAGGAGACGAAATGATCAACTCAGTATCAGCAGGTTCCCACACATTTTCATGGACAACATTTCAAAACTTTCAGGTGGCATTTCAAGGACCCATAATTTCTTTACTTGCCCTTAATTGTAATTTAAACTAGTTGGCAGCTATGAAGGGAGAGACTGAACATAGGGCAAAAATAAAGAAATGTACGGGATGGTAAACAGACGTAGCACATCAGCGCATATTAGCCTTACTTTTGTCGACAGCTTCAGAAAATAAATTTGCGATTGTTTTACATTACACGCAACAAAATCCTATGAATTTTTCAAAAATTTTGTTGATTTTCACGAATTCCATGACTTTATAAAACCTAAATTTAAAGGTAAAATATGTAAAGAAACAAAGACAGTGAGATGAAGGGACTTTGTGTAAAAAAGAGTTTTAGATGCCTGCTACTTACAGCCTGGCACCAATAAAGCACTAGCCTCACCTGAGAAGTGTGAGGGCACACACCCATCAACATCCCGAGAACAGAAAATAAGAAAACACAGGCGGAGGACAGAGTCTTTGCAGAAAAATACACTGCCACACATAAGTGGATCTTAAGTGATGCTTGAGGGGGATTATTTCTGTAAGAGTCTATGCATCGATTTTTAGGAAAATTCTGCATAATATATCTATAAAAAAAGGAGGTGGTTTAGTGCTTTAGGTGGTGGGTCATTTTGCAGATTGGAACAAATTCCCACAGAATTAACATCACTTCAGATATGTTCTTAAAATGTATACAGGTGCATCTCTGTAGGTTTCCAGTGATCCAACTTTGGCTGTCAGCCTACCTGAGGCGGTCGAGGTTGAGGCCTGGTCCTCCTCTGGCTGAACCGTCTGTCGGAGGACGCGGTCGATCTCCATCACATCCATCCACTGGCTCAGATCGTTCTTCAGCTCTGCTAATCGCTGCTGCGTGGCAATCTTCTCTCTGGCCAGTCGCTCCATGTCGTGCTCGTAGTCCTTCTCTTTCCGCTTCAGCGTCTGAAAGGAGAGAGCAGAGGAATGCAAAACTCATGACCTGAGTGACTCCATGATGGTGTGAGCGGCTACCAGTAAATGTACGCACTGTTTCCAGTTTATTAGGTTAACAAGTACAGGATAATGCAATAATCAGATGCAGCAGGACTGAAATAAACCCCGTCTTTGTGAAGATTTGCTTTCGTTGACACTTTGTCAGACAGGTGTTGATTTAACTTCATGCTCATGTGTGAGGGCGTAGCTGATGGTTTGTATCTGACTGTAACATTCTGATTTATGTTCCCCTACGTGGAATATTTTAATGAAGTTTGATGACTCAACGTCATTAAAACTGCAATGAAGATCTTTTTTTGTTTTGTTTTGTTGTAAGAATATCGAATCAGTTTGAACGTTACCATTTTATCTTTATTTTATTTTTGGGTTCAGTCCATGTTGAAAACATGCTTATTCTCACTGTGATGGATGATAAATATATTAAAACAAAATGATAATAATAATGATTTAATTAAATGTTTTAACATTTTAATCTCCAGACTGCTGACTTTGTGTGTTGGCTTCATCTTTTGTGCCAACTGGAATATCTGACCCGCTTCTGTCAGGTGTGTTACTAACAGGCACATTAACTGTGATGACTTGGAACTCAATATTATCTTCCTATTTGCTGGTGGCGGGGCAGGTGGGGTATTACAAGTCACATTTATGGTTTAACAGCAGATCTTGAATATCAGATCCGTGCAGGACGCTGAATCAGATCAGTGATGCAAAACATAAACAACAAACACAAACAATTCAGCATCAAGTCACATCAGCCACCCAAGGAGAGGGAGACTGTCTCATTAATTCATGTCTAAATCACTTTAATTAGGCTTCCAATAACAACCAGTGGATTCCAGGAAAATGTCAACCCCCAAGAGAAAAATGGTGTCTACTGCTATAAAATAAAGCAAATCACACAAATAAACCTCAATTAATGCCTCTGAAGTCTTTGCAGCTGATACATAAGGAATAAGTCCAAGACATAATTATTAAAAATAAACCTGCTACAACTGACCACAGCCTGCGTGCAGGGAGCAAAATAACAGAGCCACAGAAGCACAAGGGAAGGAGGAGGTGAAGGGGGGAGGAGACGGGTATGGAAAGTAGGAGGTGCTTCCAGGCAGTGGCTCTCTGTGACCCAATTTCCCTTAACCCGTCAGCTGACACAAGGCAAACCAAACAAACTTCCCTGTACACAGCAACAGCAGGAAGAGTTTAAAATTGTATGAAAAGTACAACAAACTTCACACTGTGAGAGAATAATTCAAATTCACAAATAAACAATGAGCAACACATAAACTAATTCCCAACTTATTCCCACATAAATAACTAGCTGCTGGTACACAGACAGGATGGAGTTATGCTGTTAGAAGATTAGTGTTTTGAAATCGAACACTTCATATGATTTATTGGCGGTCAAGCTTGGTCAAAGTATCCGACGCAGACTCTGGCCTCGGTGGGAGAGGCTCAGGGTAATGACACTGTGTGAAATCTGTAACCAGCAACCTGATGACTCAGGATCATAAAGCCATTTCCCCAAAGGGTGGACTTCCTGTTCGTGTTCATGCCACCGTGTATCTGTGTGTTATTAAGAGCATGTGCGAGTCATCTTGTGGGAGTGTGTTGGATTATAAAAAGGGCATCTGTTTGTGTTGTGTTTGGCCAATTGTGGCTGTATGTAGACAGAGCACGATCTGTGCATGTGCATCTACAGCATAATATACATAAATAGCAAAGGGGGACAAAAGGCGGGCCTTGTGTAATTCAGCACCTGTCTCGAGTCCTTATCCAGGATTAGAAATGCACAGGCCAAGCGGTCTGTGCTTGGACTACATCCCACTTGGGGTGTTTTCAGTCACTCCAAAACACACAAATACAAACTCAGAGGAAGTACTGTTCACATATTTGTTTGGCAGAAGACGAGAACATATTTAAAACCATCAAATCCACATAAACAAGTTGTTAAAGTGAAGAATTCCACTTTAAATTATAGGCCAACAATGATACATACTGAGCAACAGAGTTGCCACAACACTGTAATTTCTAACTTTGACACCATACCAAAAAAATATCGAAAGTCGATATTTGACACCACGGGGGAAAAAATGCCATTAGGGTATTCAGTGTTAATTAAGAAGAACATAACAAGGCTTTAAAATGACAACAACGGATTTTCTTTTCTTGGTGAATGGCAGTGAACAGTGGAATGACTGTAATAAACATTAACAATAAAGCTCCTTTCAAACATGCACTGAAAACCTGAAATTATCTACACATTACCTGGAGGAGCTGTATGTCAGAAAGAAAATTTGAATAATTTGAATCGTACATAAACTAACTTTACCCTGCCTGCAAGTTAGTGCAAGACCTGTATAATGTCCACTGAAGCTCATGTGTAAATAGAGTAGTAATTGTATGGAGAATTCACAGGAAGCAGGGGGGCGTGTTTATGACTTGAAGCCCCTCGCAAAACCATAAGTAAACAAACATCAAAAGATGTAAAAGCAGGGTTATTTACATGAAGACAACAATGAAAATATGTAACTGGATACGTATAGAAACATAAAAAAAATAGTGTTGAAACCTGGCAAATATCTTAAATTGTTATGTATCTGCTCATCGATATGTTTGACAACTGAGTTGGACATTATACAGTTGAAAACCCAACTACATGTAATAATTGTGGCAGTTTCTAAATCACCTCAAACACTGTTTGGCATTTCTGCACTGCAGTTTTTTTGTTATTTATCACCTGACGTGAACTCTAATACGGATATATCTGCAAGATGCTCATGAGCCTGGCAGATTTCGCAGTCATGCTCTACTTTAAATTCTGGTTTCCAAAGATGAACCAAAACCAAATTAGCATTAAAGTTGTCTTTAATGCGAATTTGTTACAGACAAACAAGGAGGAAACACTGCTGTCTCGTTCATATCTCATAACCTTTACAAGTATTGTGTACATTTTTTTAGTCAAACACACTGATATGTTAAGTCACTATATTGTGATTGAAGCTGGAAGAAAAGGACAAACCATATACTCCTCTGATAGATTACGTGTGTTCTTTACTATCGTGAACATCTGGACACACAGATGTGTAACCATCAACAGCCACTCGCCGTCGAGAAGAGCTGATAATATCAGTACTTCAGTCTGAGCGCATTAACAGTATCCTCTGTCTCAACACACTATGTACTGAAATGCCCCCATCGTTGGTTTCCATGGAAACAGATGAAAACCTCATAAGGTTTCCTCGGTAACCTAAAAGAACATGCACACCTTTACGTGCCAAAGGTGCTATTACGTTTTCACCTGACAGTGTTTCAATACAGTGTTCAGATTTCTGTTACATCTGGGTGTAATAATGACAACAATGAAAAACGAACACACAGCATCCATCTCAAAGGGATTGTCAGTGGTGCAGAATGAAATGGTATAAAGAGCATACAAAATATGTGACACGTGGACCAAAAATGAACTGGTTGCCTCCTTTCTACATTCAAAGTATTAGCAGGCAGCTCTATGTGAGCGGCGCCACAACTGTGCATGCCACAATCTATGACTCATGGAGGGAAAAACGCTCCACAAACACGGAGACCCACTGAACTCTCCCTGTTACAGTGCTGATGAGGGACAGAGCAAACACTGCGCTCGCCTCTTTAGAAATAGCTCGTCTGAGATTAACCGTGTAAACCTGAAAAGTCTGTCGCAGATGGATCACATGACTGCATCACCCTGTTAATCATGTCATCAGGTCGGTAGGACACAAGGTGCAAAGTACCTTTTGTCTCTTTGCACAAGGCCGCACCCCTGAGCCTCCAAACTTCCTCCTTCCATAGCGACAAGGCCCCACCTCGACCTTATTTGCATGTGAAAATCTAGATCAGTACGGTGATAGACTGCATTGTGTTTTGTGTGTGAGTGTGTATGTGTGTGTGCGCATGTGTTTAAGGTAAACACTGCTCAAGCGCTGTCACAAGCAATGCGAGTGCTGAGCACATGGCCCCACAGAGAACAGGAGAGGGAGGGCGGCAGATAGCGGGGGATTGAAAGAGAGCAATACAAGCTGTACTCACTGACTCACTTTTGCAGCAGACGGCACAAGGCTGGGTTTTCTTAAAGGGCCAGGAGCGCAGGAGGCCACGTTGCAGACATGCTGCTCGGCCTGGATGACTGATTGAGCTTCTGCACACAGGTCTTGTGACAGTGTGGTAACCATAAACCTTTGTCTCTGTATGCCTTCAGGCTGCAACTGAGCACTTCACGTGGTGCCTGACTTGAACAAAAAAAAGGCTTGTCTGTGGAAAAAAAAAATCATTTTGCACTCCACTCCTTGTGTGCAAGACTGTGCTGGTCATAACTGACCTATTTACCTCATCGTGGCTAAAGACCAGCCGATAGTCCAGACCATGCAGCACAGTCAAAGAGAGCTGTGAGACAACAAATCTGCACTCCACTTACATCATATAGCTGTCTGTGTGGCACATTCTTATCATATGCAACAACTGGACAGGATACAACCCTACTGATTAAGATGTTCCTCTTCTTTCCTCAGAAAAGCATCTGTTTTACAGATAGATGTTGAATTTGACTACAGTCTACAGACCATAGAAGAAACTGAGCGTCTCACTGAGCTGAGACCTTAAAAAACCTTGAAATATTAAAGCACAGTGACCTCGATTGCCAAGGATGGCTGATTATTTTTACTGTTCAAGGCTGAATGAATAATGAATGTCAAAGCAATCAGTGCTTTGTTTTGAGGCGATGCGTAGTAGAAAATGTACCATTACGTGCACAAATAAATGTCAACTACAGCTAAATATTAAAGCACATGACTTTCTCCACCTCTACACACCACCAGATGGCACAACATGTTTCAAACAGGCATTCAGGGACACGCAGTGGAGGAACAAGTTCAGTCAGCTTGGAGGGGGAAATGAAGCGCGAGAGGAGTAAACCGAGCCCTGTGTTTACCGCTCTATGTTCCCTCCCCACTGCTGGCAGCTAAGCCTGGTGGTACGGCGAGTCCTGCCTGTTGCAGTGCTGGGCGGGGGCCCAGCACGGGGGGTGACGTCACGCGGCTCAGGCTAGCCATGTGCTTGCTGCTCATGTGGCCTTAAAAGCTCAGAGAGGCAGGATGGAGGGAGGAAGGGAGGGGGGAGTAGAGAGGAAGAGCTCGAATGCATCAGGGCTTATTTTACAGCCACTAGAGGCTCAGGGGAAAGCCTTTAGGAACAAGATGTAACATGTGGAAGGTAAAGCCTGCATATATGGTTCTGTTAATATAAAAACATAATCACTGAAAAGCTAAATTATGTATTTGCATGTATGGTTTCTAGTCAGTTAGTTGATGCGTCATTTGGGTTTCAAAATAAAAATGCAGAAGTGAAACTTCAACTATGTAGTTGTTACTTTCTGAAGACAACAGATAAAACTGCTTCCACTTATTTTACAAAAATGACACTTGAGAAAACAGGCAAACAGGTAAATCAGATGAAATGTGATTTCGAGCCTTGAGCTTCTTATTTAAAACTCTCCTGAGCCCAGTGTTTTTGTGTGCAGGCTGCTTCTCTGCTGCCAAACCAGAGGAGGGCAAGGACAGGGGCGGGGAGGGAGGTGTATGAAGGCAGGACACGCGTCTGTGCCACCCATGACAAGATGACAGTGTGTACACGTGTTTTGTTTTGGCCTTCTGTCACCTTAAGTTCCCATTTTTACTCCACCCCTCCAAAACAAAACAACCCCAGCCAGGCCAATGAAAAAGCCACCTTAGGACAAAGAGGCACGCACGAGTAATCTACAGCAGCTAAATATTTCTGACCTGCAAGACTGTTAAAGCACCAGATTTGTTAAACAGAACCTGTAGCTGCTGAGAATTTACCATTAATGTGGTGGAAAGTTGTCATGAGCTCGACAAAAACTGTTTTTATTGGAAAACAGCTTTAACAAGTGTGACTCACTTAACATTATGAGGCCCATACAGCTGAAATTTCTGCAAAAAGTGGGAATGGCTGAGTTATTTTTCTTCAGCCTATTTGTTTTAAACACATCCCCTTGTCCAGTTCAGCTGTTGTTATGAGGAAAAGAGGCAGGTCAGTCTGCCAGTCGAACACAACACTCCTAACACCGTGTTGCTTAATCACACAGAGAGGGGGCAGAGGGAGGGAGACTGGGTGACGAGCTCTGCACCCACGCTGTCCTAGTTTCCCTCTGTATCCAAGCACAGGGAGGAATAACCAGACTGCTGCTTCTCAGAGAATCAAATCAGCAGCGCGCTGTCCTCTGCACAATTTGCAGGAGTAAACCTGCAGCACAGTTATATAATAATTACAAATATGAACTACAGAGTTTCCTCTTTTAAAGTGGCATTAAAGCTCATTACCAAGATGTGCACACCAAATATTACTGCAATCTATCTACTATCACAAAATAAACACCCAATTACGATGTTTGCCTAATGTCAAATCCCAGTCATCACAAGACAAATGTAAATACAATAAAACTATTCTACTAGCTTGCATGAAATTAAAGCACAAATACACACAACCACATGACATCTGTTCTTATTACAAATCATGCAAACATAGGCCCATGAGCGAGCTTGTGTTTCATATTTAAAGCTGCCAGCCTTCAGTTTCTATCTATAGGAGAGGAAAAAATGACCCACAGAAAACACCATGACATGCTCAACAGCAGAATCGCACTCTGAAAGAGTTAAACTAGGCCAGTGATGGACCTTTGCACCAGCTGTTTACAACCAGGATACTCTCAAAACCTGACGCGAACACATGGTGAGTCATGTGTGGACATGGCACATATTCTTAATACTAACCACAGAGTCGCTTAAAGATAAAGAAAGTGTGATAGATTCCTCAGTAAAGAAGGAGCTGAACACGCAAATACATGAAATGCAAGAAAAAACTAAACTGAAACTACTACTACTGATAAGTAGGGAACAACATTGTGGCAGGAAGGAGGTTTCCAACAAACCTATTTGATCAGACTATTGGCGTGTTTATTAGTGACAAAGGCTACCAAACATCCACTTATCTTTTACTTTGTGACATTTCAAATCAATTTTTTCCTGAAAAATGCAACTATTTCTCTTTCAACAAGGAATGTTTTTGATAACGTGAACCATTATGGCTTAATGGAATAAAAAATACACCCATTAATCACCATCTCTTAAACATTTAGAACAGATTATGTAAACCCTGATAATTATTCTTGTGATCATGCTTATACTACAAAAAGGAGCATGCTTTGTTTGTCCTTTTCTACGCAAATGCCTCTCCTCTTGTACCCAAGATTCTAGCTCACTTGCAGTGTGTTTTTAAAATAATGGATGCTAATAAACATGTGCAAACAAGTCTTAACAAGATTCACAAACATCTGATGAATGCAGTACACAGGCTGAGGCTGACAGTAACTGCGCAGTCAGTTGCTAGAATATTTTGTTGGAAAAGTCCAGTGTGTAGGATTTAGTGGTTGATAACAATCTTAACTGTTTTCATTAGTTTCTAATCAGATGAAAATAGGAATCGTCGTGTTTTCGTTACCTTAGAATAAGTCGGTTATATCTACATTAAAAACAGGTCTTTGTTCACGGGGTCTGCCATGTTTCTGCAAGCGGACAAACCAAACACTGGCTCTGGATAGAACTGTTCACGTTTTTACGTCAGCCACTGTCGTTCTCCTACAAACTTGGCACATGGGGAAAAGTGTGGCGCAACCTCACCACCACACTGGACTTGTGAAGGCTCTATCTATGAGATTTAGAGCAATAACACAGCACCAAACCACTCTTTGCTAGGTAAAGATTAAGTGGAGTAATGGCGTCTTGATCAAAGAATTAAGTCACATTCCCTTCGTACGTTGTAATTCAAGCTTCACTGTCCTTTGTTTTGGTGGCCGGGCGTGCTGGTTAGTGCATGTGAGACCCTACCGCTTCATGTCCCACTGGTTAACTAAATATTACCACTTTCCACTACACCCATAAGGTGCTTATCGCTGATAACGCCACCCAGACCCACAGTGGCGGGACAATGTTGTTGCTCCACCCTCCAGTTAGCCCCAGGTTAGCCCTGTTAGCTCTGTTGCAGGTTTTAGCACCGTTTAGCATTGTCCACACCATTTTGGCTCAGCCAACTCCATATTTGCTTGTGACGTCAGAGGTGAGAGCCATGTGCAGGAAATCCCTGCCCAGATTCTGATGTCATATACAGCACCTCTGAATATAGATGAAATAAAGGTCTGGCATAGATATAGTATTAGTTGTTTAGCTACAGGCTTTTGCCAAACATACAACAAACAAACTCAACTAGTCTTACCTGAATGTATCTCAGCGCACTTCTCAGCACACTCAGATTGGAGGTCTTCTTCTCGTCGATGTTGGGGATGTTCTTTTTCAGCGTCTCAAAGCACTCTTTCAAGTGTGCTCGTCTGACAGACACAAAACACAGAGAGGTGATTTGAGACGGCAGGAATGGTAAAGCAACACTTGCCTTTATTTTAGCACAACAACATTTTCAATCAATGTTCTTGACCAACAAAGATCAGGCTTAGCTTTCAATGTATACTGCTACAAGTTAACAAAAGCATCAGTGAGTCCTTCAAATTTTACTGAGGACTAAGTCCTTCCTTCAGAGAATTTTCATGCCACCAACAATCTGATGTGCACAATGCATTGGTTCTGTCCCCCGATTTGGAAATGTGGAAAAAATGCTGGTAAACTTTCACTTATTTCACTCCAGCAGTTAACTTAAATCTGTTTCTAAACAAATCTGAGGCAAGAAATTGGAAAGCAGCACGTGTCAATGCCAGAATAAATTGCAGTTAAGAATTAAAGGAAATTCATTATGATCATGTGTTTTTATTAATTAAAATAATGCGAAGCAGCGGAGCTACCTCCTGTTTGTTTTTGTATTTCACATAGAAATAAATCAAATTAATCCATGCAGGTGGAAATAGAAGTGAAGGAAGAGGAGGAAACAGATCTAAAAATCAAGAATGAAAGGGGAAAGAAATAAAACAGCAGAAGAAAACAAATGTCTGAAACTCTCCTATGACCAGGCTATCTTGACTTGCCCTGCCCCAGACCCACTCGGCACCCCTCTGCGCCCCGTCATCGGGGCCAAACCAAAGGAGTCCCTACCTTGAGGACATTGTATTTTTTTTGTTTTTCTTTTCTTTTCTCTCTCTCCCCTTTTGGTCAATATTGTCTCATGCTATCACCATCTCTCCCTTCTACATCACCAACGTAGACACTTGCATGCACACACACACACCCACACACTTACACAGACAGACAGACAGACAGACATGCGGTATTAGTATCAGAAAATCTATGTAGAACCTTATGTCTCCTATCTTTGGTGTTGTTGCTATTGTTACATCTTTCCGGGCTTCTTCTGGGTTTTTTCGTGTGTTTATTTGTCTGATCAGATTTTAGGCTACCCCCCCACCCCTTTTTGTGCTGTATCATATGTGTCCTCTTGTTGATCACCTGCATTGCACAATAAAATTATATTTTTTAAAAATTCAGTGCATCCACTTGTTAAAACTATCCGGTCGATTAATTAAGTACCAGCTAATACAGCCTATGTGCGTCCAACCCCTCCATAACCACCTGTATTACGACTTGTAAAAACGCAATACACACGCAGAGTAGCTGGTAACAACCACAAGCCACAAAGACAGTCTACCAGGTAAAAAGCTGCGCTCCGCTCTACCTACGCGACGTGTTGTGTCTGTACCCCATGTATTTGGGCTGTAAAGAGGCCCCATGGTAGACAGGTTGAACCCACCTGTTTTTCTCAAGCTTGTTATGCACTTCTCTTGTGCCTGCCCTGTAAGAGCACAAATGAGAGCACAGTAAGAATTTGGTGTTTAAAAGGGCAATGTGACAAGTATAATCAAAATCAAACCAAAGAAGTGTTTTTGTTGCTAGCAGAGTTTAATGAGGTCTTTAAGAGGTGAAATATCAATAATGTAACAGCATTGCAGAATTTTTCTAAATTTTAAACCATTACCAGACAATACTTTTGAGTTTTAGGAGGCTACTGGTCAAATGTACTGCAATATTTTTGACATTTTATAGACTGATACATTGATTGAAAAAAATTAACAGATTAATTAAAATAAAAAACCCACTCCAATTACAATGTAAACATGTTAACAGACGTACCCTCCAGGCCTCTTCTTGTCAAGCTGGCGACTGTCCTCAGGAGGACTCCCGCGGCTGACGGGGCCGTTCTGTAGAGGAGCCGGCTGCAGCGCAGGGCCCGACTGGGGGAGTAAGGCATGTTGCTGAGGCGGCGAGACAATGGAACCAGGGTAGCGATGAACCAGCGGCTGCTGTGTCTGCTGCTGTAGTTTAGTGTTAGTTTGGGCGACGAGCTGCGGGTGATGATGGTGGTTCTGTATCAGCTGCTTGTGGTTGGTGGTCAGCACTGAGGTCGGGTGGTCAGGTTTGGGCTGTGGAGAGCGTGGCAGAGTGGGTGCAGGTGGTGGAGCGGCTGGAGGGGAGAGCGTGGCGACAGGTAGGGTGGGTGAGCCTGTGGGGTTGGGAGTGACCACAGGGATGGGGATGACTGTGATGGGCATGGAGGGGAGAGGCAGAGAGGGTGGGATGGGTGGCGGGCTGCACTCAGTGCGCAGGTCATCTGCTTTAGAAACATGGTTGATGTGGACCGTTGAGTTATAGTTCACGTCAGAGTGCCTCTGCTCTGCCAGCTGCTCCAGACGCTGCTTCTCTTTTCGTTCATCCTCTGAGGAAGAAACAAGGCAAGTTACCAGAACAAATTCCACAGCGTCCTCCTAAACACACTTCAGATACTAAAAATCACAGCGCTACACCCAGGCCCCCAGGAATGCTGCTAGGGCATGCTGCCAGTTATTCCCAGTGGCCACTTGCAGTATTGCAATAACAACAAAAAAATCCCCTGCAGCCCAAAAATGGTTTTCTCAATAGGCCACCATTATCAAACTGTTAACACGGCACCTGAAACTCCAAACAAGGTGAATTATGATTCTTTCTACACTGACAAAAATTTGAACACAAAACTTTTCCCCCCCTTGTTTTTACAGGTCTAAGTTAAAAGATTTAAAACTATAAAAGCATGCAAAAGACTTGCAGCATGATGCCTCACATGCCATGTGCCCAGTACAGTGTTAATCTGTGATTCATCTGTGAAGAGAACACTTCTCCAAGTGCCCGACACCATCGAAGGTGAGCTGCTGCCCAATCAAGTCACTTAAAGCGACAAAACTACTGTCAGGTAAACACATTTGCAATCATAATTTGAGAGAATTGTATTTGATATTTCACTAAATCAAAGACAAAAATGGTGTGTTTTATGAGTTTATTCTATTTATGGAGGGTTTATATTTTCCTTTTTCTTATTTTTCTTGACCAGAGAAAAGCTTTTTAAAAATCCATGACATCACAGTGTAAATCTCTGAGCTGAGTGGAGAGTCACAGGTGGGGCTAGCAAGAGAAGCATTATTGCCCATGTTCAGTGGGTCACATTCTGCAGAAGTAAACCCACAAGCTGTTACTTTTTTGCCGTATGCAGCAGGCAAACAATTGTCAAAGGACTGAACAGGCGCCATCTTGGGGTCCGGAATCTGGTTATCATTATAGATCTATCACGACACCACAGGCTTATAATGAATATCCTTTAGGTTTGTTAAATTATAGAGAAACAATAACTGTGATCGAGATTTTAAAGCTACAGGTATCTAAACAAGTGCATTATTTAACACCACTAACATTTATGTAAGATGACGTCAGATTTCAGTAAGCAGTAAAGACAAAAATGTCAAAGCAAAAGCAGTCAAAAGCCATTTTCTTTTTCTCTGCTGCTTTGTACCAGGCTTAGATGTATGAAAACCTGCCAGCCAAGCTTCAAGCTCACTCTGAAATAGGAGTGTTGCTCCACTGGATGTAGATCTTGCAGTAATGTAAACTCAGTCACACTCCACTGACTAAGTTGTGTTGAAGAGGTGCGTACAAGTCTGCTCCACATCTCTACTAACAAAGCCACACACTGAGGGAGCCCTCACCCTGTCAGCTAAGTGAAGGACATAACTGCTGCATGTTCTGAGTAGTGTAATAGAAATATATTGAGAGGTTAACTGTTTCTTAAGATCACTTCGGAGTTTGCAACGCTCAGCTGAAAAAAAAAATCTACCTTGGGGACTTAAGAGCCCTTTAAAGAAATCACATCAAACATTTTGAAAGAGAAACTTTTCACATTTAAAAAGAAAAATCCAACAACCGAAAGTGTAACCATAAATGTCACAAATGACTGGACATGCCTGGACGTGCTTCGGAAATCATGACAAGCTTAACAAATGTGTGCGTTATCACCATAACTGGGCAATAGAAGAGGAGTCGGAGACAAAGAGCTTCATCATCCTGGTAGATCTGTCCGGTCATATTCAAGGCACCGTCTCCATAATGATGGAGAAAGAGGCGGTTTGGTTGCTATGGCAGCTGTGATGTTCATTGTTGAGATGTCATACATCTATAAGTAGTAATCTTTAGCGTAATCATTATGTGGACAAGGGTCACTGCAGCACTACACATACTGGTCCCTTCACTTAAGATTCATAGCCGACCTAAAAGCATCTTGGGTAGTTTATTACACTGAAAACCCCTAATATAAATGTTACAGATGACAGCTGATAGAAACAGTGACCAGCCCCTCGATGATTGTCACTGAATTATCAGTTTTTGGGGTACAAGTGGAACATGTCTCATTTATGTCGAATTTTTTTAGGTGTTTAAAAAATACTGATACACCTGATTATTGTCATATTCTGTTTTGTTGCTGTTCTGATTCTCAATAGTTAATATCCTTAGATTTGTGGTAGTAGTTAATCATTTTGTCATGTTTTAACCCCCGATTGCTAATGTTGCAATCTTCAATCTTCAATCTATGACTCTTCCACTCCAACATAACAACATTACAACACAACGTTAGTGCATTACAGCGACAAATACAAATGCAGATGCCACTGTTGTGATTGCGCAAAAAAATCAAATTGATCAAAATCAAAAATCAAACCGTCAGATTAGCATAAGTTTTCCTTGAATTAGATTTTTTTTTTTTAAATCACTAAATATTGCCATGCTTTCACTATTCCAGTATATTCAAATGTACCCGCTGTATCATGATACTTATATCGCAAGATTCTTGCCAATACACAGCCCTGCTTTTAACTACAATATGCAATCAGATGGCAGTTTTACATGTACAGGTAACCTACCCTCCTTTATATATCTGGGCTGAACAAAATAACAGAAACACCTACAGAAAAGTTCAACAACACCAAGAATCCTCCAAAAGTATCATTAAGTTGCATCAACACCTCTCTAAAACAGTTTCATCAGAAACTGAACATTGTATTGACGGTATAAACTGGCGACTGAGCGCACAATACCATGACAGATGTTTGTGCAAACAGTGGTTAGATTTACAGCATTTTGAATACTGAAATATTTTCTAACATTTCTGCCTTGAACAGACAGATTGTTTTAGTACTGAATGTTAGTCATTTGGGTTGGGGTTAGTGTTGCCAAAAATATTGATTGAATACATTTTGATTCTGAGTATTTGAAACAGTTTTAATACACAGCATCGACACACCAGTATCAGCTTACTCTCTCGCTTTCTCTTATTGTAAACGTTTACCACAGTCATTCTGCTGTTCTCTGCTACGAACAAGAAAAGAAAATTCGTCATCATGCTATAGCCTTGTTGTATTTATCATTTAATAAAAATGTTCACTTTTATGCCCTCAAAGTCGTTTTTTCCACGTGGCATCAAATATTGTATCAAATATCAATATTTTTTCATGTTATCAAAGTTAAAAATACCAGTATCATGACAGAAGTAGTTTGGGTTAAGCTTTTGTACCAAAATAAACTTTTCAATGTGATGGACATTATTTGATAGTTTCCCTTGCGTATACAGAGCTTCCCACGTATTACAGTTCTCCAAACATTGTATTTGTCTTTCACTTAAGAGTTCAAAGTTCAGAAACATTACAGCCCTCCTCTCGCAAGCAAATCTTTCCACTGAGATCTGGATCAACTATTACAACAAAAAAACTCGCAACTGGACATTATGTAAAGCAGATAGATAGTTTAAATGTTAATGTCCTTAAATGTTTTTAAGGACAGACATGCAACTTTCTGAACATGTCCCACCACTGTAAAAACCATGCATAAGAGGACATTTCCAGGTCTAAATAGCTCTGGAGAACATTTTGATGGAATCATATGCAACAGTCCATCTTGTCACAATTAGCTGCCTATGTGTTGCATTAAACTGAAAAATATTCTCTTTAAAGTCAAAGAAAGTAGAAAAGAACAAGATGTTCTGATTACTGTGCTTGCCACATTTTGTAAGATGTTGAATGCCCTGTTTTTAAAGGCTAAAAATTAAGTTATTGTGGTGCCGACACATGAGGGGTGCCTTCTCTTAGAGGCCATTTACAAAGCACTTGGAAAAACAAGAGGATTTTCTATAGCCGTTATATAACTGCAGCACATAGAGAAACACTGGCCTACTTTTCTCCACACAGTGACCTGCTCTACAGTAGCAGAGAGGGAGGAGGCAGGAGAGGGAGGAGGGAGGAATCTGCTCTCCAATGCAGCATGCAGGAGGAGCTGGGAGAGCCGACAAACAGGAGCGCTTACTCTTAGCGTTTCTGAATATCTCAAACGTTGCCATGACCCTAAAAAGTTATGAGCTGCAGCTCTTTTCAGAATCTGCTAAATTGCTTGTTTAACTATTAAAATGTTGGACATAGATGGAAAATGACTATATCAACAGTATAAGTGCAAGGTGAGCTTGTGTGCAGCAATACGCTTTCATTGTTGTGTTTGCTTGTCATTACTGTGGTGGGACAGCAGTTCCCCAAATTCTTTTGTGCAGAACCGTTTTAAAGCCTGACATCTAATTCTTTGTCTGACTCAAACCTGTAGTTGCAAAAATGGTTTCGGTTGAGTGTTCATAAATTTTTCTGATTTTTAATGATTGGCTCACAGATTATAATGTTGACATCAAACTCAAGGCGCGGATATATTATAGAAAGTCTACTAATGCCAAAGTAGGACAACTGACAGAGTAACTTGGGACACATACAATTGGCAGTATTTACAGATTACCGCCCATGTGTAAAAGAGCTTAATGGTTGTAAAGACTGCTCTACATGTGCTGTTTGTACAGGTTGAAGGAAACCTTATGTTCCATCAGAGTTAAGTTTTCTTACTTATGCATCATCTTTTTTTCATAAACCAAGGGGAGTTGTAAAAATAATTAAATATTTTTTGTAAGGGGCTAAAATTCCTAATACTTGAAGGTAATAGTTACACATATTTTAAGGGGCGCAGTATTAAAGAAAAGAGCGTGCATTAATGTCATGCTGTGAATGTTGGTGAAACAGCAACAGAAAGCTGCAGGAAAACAAAAAGGTATTCAATCTTTGGAAAAAAAAAGTTTATTTTTGGTGAAGTTTCATTGGGAGTGCAGCAGCATACTGTGTTATTTCCTGTTAGTACATAACTGTATGTTATTGTGTATTAACTGTAAAACAAAATACTATTCATATGGCACACATAGCATTAGTATTGAATTCTTAAAACTAAAACTTGAGCAAATGTACACATTTGTTTAATGTATACCAACAGTAGCCTATGTTATCCTATGGTTGTTTTTTATTATTAGTACTAGGACATATTCATAGTGAACTGTATATTCTTGGTAATATATTAATATATTCTATGGACATCCTATCAATGTCTTTTTTATAGCAGAATGCTAAGGTTTTATTTACCTTTCTGAGACATATTTCTCTCCTCCTGTGTGATGTGGGTATTATTGTGCTCCTGTGCAATACTCAAATAACTGCTTCTGTTAAATAAAGTTTCCCAATTTGGGATCAATAAAGTCATTCATCTATCTATGTATCACGTAATGTGGACTTGGTACCCTCTGCATTTCTTTGTTTTAGTTGTTAAGCTATAGCCTCTGTTTGTCTTGTTGAATAAATACACTGCAAAATTCGTTTTCACAAATTCTTTGGAGGAGGTGGGCAGCTTTCCTCCAGACTACGTATTGTAGTTGCTCATCTTCTTTATAAACAATCTTTGGGAGGGGTAGCCCAGCACGCACGTGGTGATAGAGGCGGGGCCATACTACTGATGTTAAAATATGAAGGCGTGGTTGGTTGGTACACGTCATCGACAGACACTAAAATCTCTCCACGAGCGACTGAAAGGCCAGGGAGTTTGTGTGCGTGTTTTTTCCCCCCACAAGACAAAAACAATCAGACTAAAACATGCATGTACAAGATATTAAAGAATTAAAACACCCTGACATTTTGAAGAGTGGGGATGACTGGGGGGCACACATGCATGCAGGGGAAGCCTTGAACGGCGGAGCCACTTGATCCCCGGCCGACGATGTCAGGTCATTATGTAAAACAAGCTTGGCATTCCCTGCGCCACCGCCCTTTATCCCCGCATGTTTTGGTTATTTGATTTTAAATGTCTCGTAGATGTGCGTGCAGTCAAAAATGTACTGACATGCGGAAACAGCGAGGGAAAAGATCAGACAAGTTTACAGTAATGCTGATGTGCAGCCTACCATTGTAAAAACCCTGTCTGTGCAGCTGGTTTCAATGCAGTAACCCCTGATACTGCAGTAGCCCGTGTATGTTTATTACCTATTTTTGGACCGCTGCGATTTAGGTTAAAACAGAGCCACGTTATGAAATAAACCAAAGCAAGATGTGGCAGATTCCTGCGAGGCGTCTGCACCCTAATACGAAAGTAAAACTAAATTGAAAATGACTGAAACATGTTGCTCAAAGTAGCTCGTCATATTTTCATTTAAAAGCAGCAAACTGGGGGCGTGCATACTGAATTTAGTTCATGAATGACGGCGTTAAATCAACGATAGACAGGGCATGTCTATAACTCGGAAAATAAATCCACCAGAGACACATTTCACTTGATTGTTGAGCGTTTTACAAACAAAATCTAACAGTTACCGATGATGGAAAGACATAAACTACATTTCTAATAAAATACCAACTTACCACGTGCTTTCTGTTGTTGCTGGGCTTGCAATTCCAAAAACTTGGCTGCTTCCAGAAGGGTTTCGATGCTCATTTCTGTCCACTTGAAAATGCTGGCTTTTTTTGGAAGAAAAAGGCGATACGGCAATAGCGATATGCGCCCAAGTAGTACAGGGAGAGGTTCCCAGTCTGAAGCTGGAAAAGGGTAATCGGATACCCCCTCGGTAGAAACTCTACCACTTACGTAGAAGAGTTACAAACAAGATGGCGCTCAAAGTAGTAGGAACAAATAAGGTTTGTGAATCACGTACCGTTTGTAACCGCCCACAGTCGGATACACTCCCTCCATTACATGCGTTACAGAGAAAGTAACAAAACACGGAAAACGGTCTGGACTGGGATTTACAACAGTGTAATAAAACTGCAGTCATGAGCTGAGTCACGTCCGGGTCCGGCACACCTGTAAAACTGCATAGCATACCCGTCTGCTGGCTTTTTGATACTTGCTGTAGAAAAATGTAACAAATATGTTGCAAAAAATTGCTGACGCTTGGTCTACGGAGGCTCCGAGGGTCATATTTCATAAGATACATTTAGCAACCACTTTAGCTCAACAAGGGAGCAACTTTCCTTACATGGCAGAGACAGAAACGGTTAGGAACTGTTTATAGTGACTGAGGAGTTTCAGATAAATTATATTTTTTTTACTCACACTGTTTGTGGATTAGTTTACCCCTTTAAAACACTACCGTCTAATGCTGAGCCTACTCGAGGCTTTGTCCTGAAATTCCATTCTGGAACTTCAGAGGTCTAACGGCTGCTTTCCCCCCCGAACAGAACGTTTCCTGCAATTCTGTTGCTAAGGCAACAACTTTGGTTTCTATTTACTTCCCGTCAGTTACAGCGTTAGCGAACATTCCAAACAGGAAATACGTTTCAAATGTTTATATTTTGCTATTTAAAACGTGAGTGTCAATGCAATACAACACAGCGACACACGTGCATTAGAAACAGAATTCTAGTTATGTGCACGATGCTTGGGAAAACGTGACGTTCACAACCGTCTCCGTAATTTACAAGCAACCGCATCACTGCAGTAAATTTACATCTTATTTATGTATTGTTCAACAGCCAATCAGCGTGAAGAACAACAGGGTATAGCGTCTGCACACATGGATACAAGCGATGTATCGTGCTGTTTCGCTCCCGCGTCCTAAGCGATTATCAAGACAAATCTGATACTGTCTTTAAAACAACAGCAATCAGACAAAAAGGCGAACAAATAAATTAAACTAGTTCAAGTTAGCATGTATTTCAACACACGATTTCGTCTTAGTAACCTTTTTTAACATTTGACCACTGCCCACGGACCAGTGTGTGTAGGGCCTACATGTGAAATAAACAAAACAAGCACATGAGCAGTGGAAGAAAGTATTCAAGGCCTACATATAATAAAGAGCAGTATAAACCAAAGTACAACTTTTAGGTACCTTTAGTTTTTTAAAGTTTCTATTCTCTGCTTCTGTATTGCCCAACATTTATGGGGAAAATATTGTTGATTTTTATGCCACTGCATTTATCTGATAACTTTATTTAGGCTTCTTTGCAAGTTCCTATTAATACAAAATATAACCAACAGATGACTTATATTGCACTCTTGTGGGTTAATAGTGATCTCCAGCAGTATACAAGTGATTCAGTCCTGAATTCATCAATTATCAGAATCCAATTATATATTATACATCATTCTGAAACAGGTCATTCTGCATGAGTTTTGGTACTTGAAAGTCTATTTTGATGCAATTAATTTTGAACTTTCAATTTTTTGAATGCATGATTTTTTTTACTCATTGCAGAGTATTTCTACACTGTGGTATTGCTTGTATTACTTATGTAAAGTAGTAAGTACTTCTTCCGCCACTGCACATAGGACTAAGGCTATAACTCTAACTTTATCATGTAGTTGTTGTATGATATATTTTAAACCAATCAGATTTATTTGTAATATACTATATCTTTTGTTGATTTTTTAGTTAATGGATTGATTTCTTCTACAAAATGTTAAAAGATTGTGACAGAATTTAGAGCCAAAAAGGACATCTCCAAATTACTTATTATTTTGGTCCAGCCAAAAGTCTAATACCTTAAGAAATTACATTTAGAACACTCTGAAATAGTTAAAAAGAAATAGCACATTTTAGGCATTTTTATTTGATTGAGTTAAAAGATAAATCAATTATCATTTCAGCTGTAATCAAGTTATTTACGTAATTACTCTTAGTACATAAGCCCAAAATGGCCAAGGAGTAGCTATAATATTGACTTCACACACATATAGGATGGTGGCGTCAAAGGTCTGGTATAACCGAAGGACATGTAATACAAGTAGGGTCTTTGTTTTTGCTTGCAACACACAATGAATGCGTGCATACATGCACATGGCCCTGGATATTTAGGTATCTTTTCCTGTTATTCACTCAGCACTAGTCAGGAAGTATGTCGCCTACAACAGTTATAATAATGGACCACAATACTAAAGGATCTCCAGGAACAGGAAGGGCTGAGGGACTTCAGGAACATCCTAAATTAAGCAGGCTGTGTGTAAATTAAAGACTGCCAATGGTCAAGAAATACTGGGATTAACTTCCAAAGTCATTCAAAAAGACAACAATTAATAAGGCAAATAAAGGGTTTCCCCTTAACAATAAAGATAACTACATAGACCTTAAAGAGGAAATACGAACACTGTCATCTTGTGGCCCTTTAAATGTACTGCACAATCAAAAAAATAACTAAAAAACACAATAGACCAAAACTGCTTAACTGTGTATAAAAGATGCACCATGGAGTAGAAAAAGTTATAAAAATGAGTATTTATTTCAAATATTTTTGACAAATTCAACAAAACAATATACAGTATGTTTTACCTTAAAAGGTAAACCGACTGAGAACAACAAAATCCGATGATGTGAACTAACTGATTATCCACTGGAATAAACTTCCACAGTGAACTGAATAATCGCCTCTAAAAATAACATGTCTGATCATTTATGGATTAGCAACAATCCTTAGAAGGGTGTTCTTCAGGTACGTGCACAGCTGGTTCATCAGGTCTTTACTCTGACCCTCGACCCAGTGCATCTCAATGAAGACATCGCCCTCCTCCAGCATCACGTTCAGCAGACACTTAAACAGGAAGTGTTCGGCTGCTGCGGGGCTCAGGGGTCGCTTGGACGCTGGTTCACTTGCTGCAGCCGGTGCTTCCTGCGGGCCTGTTTCCTGCCCTGCGTCTGTACAGGTGGGGGACTCCATGTCTACGTCTTCACCTGATACATTCTCTGAGACCTCTTTCTGTTCTGCAGTTGGATTGTGCGTTACATCTTTGCTTGTCTCTTTAGAAGAGGCGCCATTTTCAGTCTGCTCTGTGGGCTGCTGCTGAAAAGCCAGCTCCTGTTCAGACGTGGTTTTGTTTTGAGCGCCGTCACCCTGAGTGCTGATGTTTTGTGTGGACTGGTTTGGAGATGCTGGCGTTGTGGCGGGAGCAGATGTGGCCACAGTGGGCTGAGAGCTACTGCCAGGACATTGAGGCGCCCGGGGAAGCTCTCGCAACTGACGCATCCCTTCCCGTCGCTTCTGTCGTCCGTGGATCCAGGTGTTCTCCACAGCTGTTAGAAAGAGGCTCTGCTCCTGTTTTCTGCAGGGAACACGTTTGTGTAGCACCTGCAGAGCCACACAGAAGGCAGTCTGACTAAAGATGATGTTCACTGGAGATGTAAGCGTGTGGTCATTAGCTGCACAAAATTACTGCTGCATGGATGGGATCGGAAAAAAGGCGCGAGTCGCGTGAACGCAGAAATAACTTAGGATGGGTGCACTTCAGATTCCGTCGTCTCAGAGTCAATGGGTTTTTCTGAATTAGATTGTGGTTAGGAGACTTAAATAAGGTTTGGGGTTAAAACAAGCTTAAGAGACTTTAACATTTTGTTCTACAACATAAAATGTCAGTAAATACTCCACTTGTAAATTTTAGAGCTTTTGAGAGGGACCACATGAGACCACAGAGGCTCTGGGGGACTTTAACCCTTTGAACCTTGAGCAAGTTGGTGTGATTTCTGTCAAAACATGGAAAAAGGAAATCAGCAGCTTTGTAAGAAATATTCCACAGAATTAAATTAAAAAAAAAAAAGCTAGGGAAAACTATATTTATAAATACCATTATTACATATCTAAAATTTAAAGTTACAAAATTATTATATATTTCAAGCACATTCCCAGATCATTTCCTTGTTGTTTTTTAAACTCTCTTTTTATTTTTTCCCACTAATTTTCAGGTACTTTTCTTGCAATTTTTACCAATTTCTTGCTAATGAGGTCATTTCTTCTTTCGTTGTTCATTGTCTTCTTCCCATGTTTTAGTAATACACTTGCTGAGGTTTTAAAGGGTTAAACTGTTAATAGTTAACAGCTTGGTGATGATGACCACGAAGTTGTGCAATTGTGGTGTAGCCCACTAACAGCCAAATGTGAGCTTTTTACTTCTGGCTTTAGAAATCATAACAGTGGTGTTTATCTTTACTATGTTGCTGAACAAAATGTATTATAAACTTCAGCCTGCCACAGAGATTATTCTCTGCAATGATCTAAGCAGCCATGGGAACTTGTGTCTCTGATGAGACAGCATCAGACGAGTTGACTCAACCCGACAGTAACTTCTGAGGCTGTGATTCGTGCTACAGACATTATAATGCAATGTATTCTCTTTTTCATCCTTGTAGAATTTTGGGTAAAACTGCACCCCAAATTAGAGCTGTTGTGTGCAAGGAAAACATATCATCGTTTAGGTACAACAGAGAGAATAATCAAGCACCATTAATGTCCTCCAATGTAATGTCTACAACTTTAGAAAGGGTGAAACTTAACTAACCACTAACTGTGGCCGTGCAGCCCTGAAGCTTACCCGCAGGTCAGTGAGTGTTTTCTCCAGCAGAGCAGTGATGCTGTCCACAGGGCCGCGGGCAGCACCGCCTAAAGCTGCGGCTTTGACCTGCAGCTCCCTCAGTCCCGGCTCTGTTAGTGTGAACGACAGGGGCTTCCGCGTTTTCTCAAGTTTACGCTTCTTACTGGGAGGAGACTGAGATAATAGAAAGGGAGATCAGGAGGAAATGAAAGAAAAAAAAAACGGACTGTAACAGAGTATTCTATACATGTAAAACAAAATATGATGGACACAAATTAAAACAGCTTGATATGGTGTAGTCTAACAGTCTAACAGAGTCTAACAGAGTCTAACAGAGTGACAGTGGGTGAAGTCAGCAATACCAAAGATAACTGTGGTACCATGGTTAACAACATTATTTTGCAACGATAAGAACAATCTGAAAAATGCAAGAAAATATTTGTTCTAGATATATCAGATAGTAAAAGTCACAAGTGACAATAGAGAGGATTTTTGTTCAAGCCAAAGAAAACAGCATTTCTTAAGATTAGATATGATTGGAGTCTTTTTCCCTTAAAATATTCAGCTCCTTTCATGTTGTTACCAAACTGTACTGTATTGATGTTTTGTGTGTTTTCCCACTCCATTCATCTCATACTTAAGATATTTTTTGCTGCTCATTGTTAACTAATCTCTCTACGTTCTTTTCTTTTATCTGTTTTGTTATTTATTCCGCTGTTACACTCGTCAGTGTTTTTAAGTTGTATATTTAGGCATGGTGTCTGGAGAAACTGAGAGATCACAGTCTAGCATTCGACATCAGAGGCTAGACATGAGGTAAGTGATCGTAGTAGTCCAAAAATAGCGACGTCCAGAATCGGGCTGCCAACAGAAGGCAGTTAAGGCTGACGCGCAGTAAAAGCTGTAACAGATCTTTTTGGCAAATTAAAAAATCTCTGACGAGACATAGGCTTTTTGTGTATTTTAAAACAGATAATTTATTGCGCCTAAACCAAAATCTTTTACCATATTCATACATAGTGCAGCCCAAACCAAACCCCAAGTCCCAGCTAAGACTCAGTCATTAACTTATAGTCAGTTAGGTAACCATATTTTGGTTTGATTTTAGTTCAACAGACCACAGGAAATATATGGCATTTTGGGACAGGAGATACTTTTGTCATAGTTTTAAGAATTTTTGTTGCATCCACACTGCAAGAACTAGGAAGGATCACAGTTTTTAAAATGCTGTTTTAACGGACATTTTTTTAGATCCTATTTTAGAGTAGGTACTCTCCGGGCACAAGAGGAACCATGAGTGATGCAAGCGTACGTTGATTGGAGCAGATGTCGTAAACCTGCGCATACTGTAAAGTACCTTTTAAAAAAAAAACTGTTAGCTTCATAAACAACTCACAACACAAAAAAACCCCACAAACAACTGCTCATAACAAAAAATAAAAAAAGGAAGAAAACATGCACAAATGGACCAACAGTAAAGTCCAGGCTTTACTGAGCATGTGTGGTGGTGGAAATATGACGCAAATTTGACTCATCAAATATAAAGTGACAGTGCTATACCAAAAGCCAGCTGGGGTACAGTACGTCACTTCAATGTTTCTGTTAGCGGCGCAAATGCAAACAGAAAAAAAGCCTTACAGGCGTGTAGTTCTCAGGGAAGTTCCCCAGTGGGTAGTTCCTCTCAGGGAGTCCCCAGAACTGTTTGATACCAAAACACCAATATATGAGCAATCACACTATGTCACATGCAACCAAGTTTTTTTTGGTAGATCCTCTGATACCCGATGATCTTTGATCTCAAATCAAAGATTATCGGGTCTCAAAGGCTTTATCTCACATTTCCACCACAGCTTATAAAAGTTTGTGAGTTAAAACCAACACAACATGTCGGCAAAGAGGTGCACACACAGAGCTAAAATAGCACACATACTTAAGATATTAGGTATGTTTCTTTTTTCTTTTCTCGATCATACAATCAGAGGACTATGCCTGTCATATTATTAGCCTGTTTCTAACCTGGATGGCAACGTGTGTGAGTTTTCTCACTTTTGATTCTCGGCTGCCTTATAAAGGCTTACAAATCAAGGATGTAGGTTTTGTTTCAACACTGGCATGGGACATATGAAGCAAGAGGTTTGGGGGTCCTCTGCCAGAAAAATTTGATCATCAAACAATTATTTTTCCTGCATTCTGATTAGTTTTTTATAACTAATTTATAGTGTAAATGTCTATAATCTTTCATCAAAAACACAGTCAGCTGTTTTCTGACCATATATTCATCTTGCAGTTGCCCCTCATCCCCTCTTGCTTTTGCAGTAAACTGTGAACTTATATGTTTTCTTTTTTCAATCATTTTCTGTTTCAACTGCTTGAACTGTTACAAATGTTGAACCACGTTGGTGTCTGGTGGCTCAGCGGATAGAGGAAACGGCCCTTGTACAGAAGTTGTGTCCTCGCCGCAGCAGCTGTGGGCTCGAGTCTGACCTTGGCCCTTTGCTGCATGTCGCCCCCTCTCTCTGCCCCTTTCACACTAAGCTGTCCTACCAATTAAAGGCATAAAAGCCCAAAAAAATAATCTTTAAAGAAGAAAAAAAAAGTTGATCCATGTTACTGGTGGTTGTTACGCAAAGGATGAAGATCGGTACTCGTTACAGGCTCTCACTTTAACCTTATACTATGCAGGATCACCAGTGAATGTCAAAGTAAAAGCCAACCCCAAATTCATTCTCCTTTATCGTTCTTCCTCTTGATATTTATGTTTTTTGGTGCTGTGTCTCTCGACACATGCTGCTTGCGGTCTGGCCCCTGGTCACTAGCTTTAGTAAAGCCTTGACCTCACCTGAGTGTGTCCCAAACACAGAAAATAAAAAGAAAATACTGGCAGTCTAAAATTGGTTTTTTTTTTTTTTTTTTTTAGGAAAATCCTGCATAGCATACTTCTAAAGCTGTGATAAGTATCTGCAGCTAAACAGAAGATGGATGTTTGTTACACACCACAGGAGGGCGCTCACACCACATGAGCTCCTCCCAAACCTCCTGCGAGTTAAACGCCGCTCCTTAGCTCTAATCCCCTCTAATGTCATGCTGCGATGGCGGTGGAGGTCATTACCCAACCGTGTCTGAATACAACAGACGCTCTGCAGCGACCGTCCCCTACACATCCACTGCAACCAATACATCACCGCTGCACTGGCGAGTCACTGCAGGCTGACTGAAAGTGGGGAGACAGCGGGGGTCTGCTGCAGCACCGTAGTGTGACAGAGCAGACAGCATGGCCGACTGACCTACAAACAGCTGAGGGAAGGAGCAGACTGTGACCTTCACACTGCTGCACTCATCCGAGGGTCAACTTTTCATTATACGTTCATTTTGGCACACCGGAAGCCTCTTCTTTTAAATTATAGAATGCAATATATTTGTTTTATTTCTCACTAGTGCCTCTTAACAGAGGAATCTAAAATGGCAAATAAATAAATGCACATTCATGCATCTGCTTCATTTTAAGTGAGAGAAATCTACATTTTCACTCAAAGTAAGAGGTTTTTCAGTCTTGATCATGTATTGATTTTTAGTTAAAATGATGGCCCTTGTGGATGCATGTTTAGAAGGGCCGGACATATTTAATTATGGGTTGCTGGTGAGCACTGCCGTGTCTGGCTGCTTGTTAGAGCTTCTTTTATTTCATATTGTTTCTCACAGACGTCTCTTACACCCCCCCCCTTTCCTCCACGCTCTGCGAGCCCTGCAGCTCGTTGCACAAGGAAAGGAAATCAATAAAAATCCATCAAGCCAAACCTGTCTGTTTGTACGCAGCATCCTTGACACTGATTCTTGCACTAATACATTAGTATATAAACACACACACACAAAGTCAACATGCACAGACACAAAGATGGACTCAGACAAAGAGTGTAAAAGCAACATATGTGTAGTTTTACATGAAACCTCTCCACTGAATCACATCCTCTCCTAACTCTGCTGCTCTTTCACTCCATTATTAATCCCACTTACACTCTCTCACCTCACTGCATGCTCTTCACTTCACACACACACAAATACTAACGCACACACACATGCATATAGTAGGGCGGCATAGCTAACCTATCTTTCATTTTGTGAAAAAGCACCAAATTTGGTACTAATATAGCTTAATATATTTAGAAGAAATCTGGATATCGGGTCACTGCAGATTAGCGTTCTCATGACCATGGCAACTATTTTCCAAAATACACTTTAGCCACCCCCAAGCTGCTGTTTCCATGTTTCCAACACCACAAATATTAATTACACATAAATTAAAGAAAATACAACGAAATGATAAGACCATGGTATGCTGACATCAATAATGTCAACATTCTACATATTTATCAGCATGTTACTGAACTTAAAATTACAACAACAATAATAATAATAATGATGATAGTGTCACACCCATAGAGTGCAAGCTAATTTGGGGGGTGACACGTTTTAGAAATATTTATTCTAGAAGAGTAAATGGGAAATGATCAGTGAGTTGGCTGGTCTTCAGCGGTTTTACTGGTATTAGGTGCTTATTGCCAACTGAATTTAGATGAAACAATATAAAAATACAAAATACAATGACAAAATCACAAAATAATAACAATATGGGCTCTATCTTACGTTTGGCTCAAGGCGGCACACGGCGCAACGCAAGTGTCATTCCTAGAGTCAGACGGGCACAATTGTCATTTTCACGCCTGGTGCCCACATCCTTTAAATAAACATGTTTACTGTCGCAACAGCAACAAATGGCAACTGAGCCTTTATTAGCTTAACCTATTCTTCAAAACAACAACAACAACAACAACAACAAAACACAAAATTGTTTATAATCCACCTTTTTTGAATCAAACCAGTTACAACTACCTCGTAGGACCTCAGCTGTTGTAACAAGTTATATTATCTAAAGTAGAAAAATAAAAGCTTAAATCCCTGGAGAGCTAAATTACCTTAAATGTGGTCTCCTCTAATCTACAGTTCCTGGCACTGTTATTTACTTAAGCATCATAACAAAGCACAATAACTTCAACACAACAATACAAACCTGTAAAAGTAATTTAAAAGTTCTTAGTTGACATTTGAAAGAAGGACTGAAAGAATAAAGCAGTCGGTGAGTTGGCTGGTCTTCAGTGGTGTTACTGGTATTAGGTGCTAAATAGCATGCATACATAAATAACACAAAAATAAACTGTGCCACATTTGCTCTGGTATCCACCATCTGACAAAATAATAGAACAGTTTTTACTGATTCACGGCACAATGTAATAAAATTACAATATAGTGAAATGACCAATTTCTTTTTCAAAAAATTATGAAATTGTTGGTGAGTATTATATTTGCTTCTCAGGGTTACTCAGATCTAGATTGTGTCCATTATTGCTTGTGGATCCAAAAGTTTAACCGACCACTGGCAGCCATTTTGAAAAACTGTTGCCACGGCAACCAAGGTCAGATTTTGCGATGGCCCAATATCCAGTTTTGTTTCTAATATATCCATAAAAATGTCTTCCACATTCGGTGCTTTTATCACAGAATGAATAATTATTATGAGATATTGAGCGATGCCGCCCCACTAATATGACAACCTAACAATGAAAGCCTGGCCTCATTTTGAAAACTAGGCACAGTAAAAGCCTACAAGTCCAATAAGAGCTGTTCTCTCCAGACATACAGTCATTCAATCATCCGTCTTGATGGCGAGTTCACGCATGCGTGCATGCACTCACACACAAACAAATCTGCAGATTTCACCTTCAGGCAAACATCGTAAATCATACTCTGATCCCCCGTCTTCTCCCAACCCCCATTTCCTTTTTTCCATCCCCAAACCCCCCCGCATGGACTCCTGATCTCTGGACCTTTCTGAACCTCCTCCTGCCAGAGGCCTGTATGAGCAACAACACGCCTCAGGGCTCAGATAAACCCCGGCTACCTCTGTCTTTTCTGTCAACATGTGCTCTTATCTCACTATCCACTGTCTCTTTTCCCCGTGTCTGCTTCTGCTGAATTTCTTTAACTGCATCTCGCTTTCCTTCAGTCCAATTAATTTTATCCGTCCTCTGCATCTTTCCCTCTCGGTAATGAGAAGATTTTTATATTATCCCACTTTTAAAGTGCAGAATTAAATGTTGATCTTCTTTATAAACACCTCAGATCAAAAGCAGCGTAATAAATAAATATGTAAGATGCTCCATGATCAAACCACATGTTTTTCTGGAGTTGCATGTAACTAAGGCCTCTCTGGGAAAGTATCCTGGGAGGCCTTACAAGGAAAAGGCAGATACCAGCATAAAGACTAAGAGATACTGACATTAAAGAATACTGCTCTGATTTAGCATTTAACATCATTGAACTCACAATTAACAGATTAAAACAACCAAAATGAATGCAGCAGAACCAGAGACGTCGTCCTCTCTACTCCACACAATTGTGTACAGCACACAATGAATTTCCAAAAGGACAAACAAACAAACAAACAAATTAATGCACAATGATGCAACTTGACCACTAACAGCCCAGACTGAGAATTGTGTGCTAGTAGCTGCTTAATTCTTTCTAAACATTCAATTTTTTTCGTCATTTTCAAACTTGTAGTCTAAAATCATGACTGACACAATTGGTGCTTTTCTTTATGCTAACCTGACTCCTCACTTTCCTCACTTGCACCTTAAGGCACTAGTTGGCACTAGTGGGCTCTTATCAGCCTTGTTGACTTTTTTTTAGCTGATTCAGCGTGTTGAATCGGCGTCAGAGCTGGCAGAGCCTGTCGCTGAGCTAAATCACTCTGACTGGCAGTTCAGCTCAGTGCATGAGTCACGTGGCTGTGAGATCAATACAAAATGTTATATGAGGTAGGATTACGTTTTTAGCCACTGGGCTCTTTTGCAGAAACGGTTCACAATTATGTTATTTTTCGCTTGGAAACGGCATATATCATTTGTTTTTTTTCCACATCTGGCTTTGCTGACTGGCAAACTAGCATTTTGAATCTGTTCGGTCAGTCTTTCGCTTTCCCTTTTTGGATGACAAATACAGATTACTGCTGCCTGCTAGTAGTTTATTTTCTCTCATATGGTTGCAGAACATACATGCCTCCATTATCTGTAATATTTACAGTCTTAAACTGACACAGGCAATGTGAGTTGACGCAACAATCGGCCTTTGTCGCTAACTTGGTGTGTCTGAAGCTTGAGCTCCTACCAGAAAACACAAAGAAAGAGATACAAGGAAGAAACGAACAGGATGTGTTTCCTTGCCCTAGGCTGCTCCAGAAGCCTCCTCTCTCCTCATCTCCTTGAGGTACATTTAAAGGACTTGAACATCCTCAATGATGGCAGCTGAGGAAGGATTTCTCAGTCATGGGAGGAGAGAGGATGGGAGGAGGACTAAATTATGATAAGCAGGAAAAGCACCCAATTTATAAGACCTCAACATCTCCCTTTGGAGCCACAAAAGGTACGTAAAATACACCTTTATTTACATATGCAGTAGTACTCTCTAACACCTGTAAACATACTGAAGGACTGTTTTGAGGATGACTTCTTTGATGTGAGATAACCATCATTTGTGGAAGACACTTTGTCGCTTGTGGATAAATTAGTTTTAATTGAACCAGATGACAGCAAGAAAGAGAAGGCTAATATAAAGGTTAATATGAACCAATTGCAGTAATAGTAGCTTGCAGGCTGACCTGGTAACCGGAGGGGTAAGTAGGTCACCGCTGCATGCATGTCACATATGTTATAGCCTATATGTAACTTTAATGAGCACCCCCATGATCATACATACATATATACCAGACCTCCATAAGAAGATACACATGTAGGCTGAATTAGGTAGTCAACCATGTAAGGGATTACACATGCAGAAACTTCTGTCATGTAAGCACACACACACACACACGCACGCACGCTTGAGGGGCCTGTGTTGCAATGATGGTGTGGAGCTCTCAAGTGTAAATGACTGTGGATGGGCGTCAAAGTGGAGGAGGAGGGTCGCAAGAGAAAATGTAGGCCAATCATTCTGCTCAACTGCCTTTATGCTGAAAAGGCCAAAACAGAGAAGAGTCCAACAAAACACAAACACTGTCACACGGCCATTACTCCACCTGCTGACCGCCTCCACCCTCTTCAATCTGTCTTCACTCCAGTGTTATCATCAGTCATTTGTATTATTTTGGCTGCATCACTGTCCCTGTTTTCTGTGTATCTGCAACTCTCTAACTGTCCAGACAAGACAATGGTTCGGAGTGTGTGCACGCAGTCCTGCCCTGGCAACTGTTGCCTGGATACAGCATGTTAAAAATCACACAAACATCTCCCCAGAGGAGGAAGGAGTAAGTGCTTCTAATGGAACAGAGCTGGAGGGAAAGAGGGTGCAGTGTGGAGAGGGGTGGGAGGAGGGGGGTGGTGCATAATTGAGGAAGAGGCTTTTGGGTTTGGTAAATATTTGGTTCAAGCAACAAAATGCTGAGATTACTTGCATGTGTTAACTTGGGGTACCAAATGTCACGTCTTATTTCTCTGTATCATCGATGCATATAGATGCTGAATCATTACTCAACCATAATGACCACAAAACAATCTGTTGAGTCTAAAGTGTGCAATAAGACTGGAGCTCTTCAAGTGCACAAGGGGACGAAAGTTTAGCTCAGACTTACCGGGACAATCACATCGTCATAGAAACTCCAGGCCAGCGCCCACCGCATCGTCCGTCCCTGGCAAAACTCTGTGTGAGTCACTTTAGGTACCTGAGAAAACAGAAAGCAGAAAGCGGTCGGCACTGTGTTGCTCTCGGCATGCAGCAGATTGTAGTGATTCAAAAACCACTCATGAGAACCGTCCTTAAAAATGGTGAACTGTTAATTTAACTTTAGTTATTTAACTTTTAAAAAACAATGAAATGTTTAACAATGATTAGTATTGCTATAATTAATATTTTAACAGTTTATTGTTACACACATTGTCACGTTTAATTTACTCTATTAAGCATATATTAATTGTTTATAATTGGTTCTTAAAACAATTAATATACATTCTTTGAATGGCTTTTATAAAGTTGTAACTGATGATTACAATAATCTGTTAGATGGTAAATAAATACATGCAGTTCATCTATAAACATTTAGGTTTATCAAAGCATTACACAGGATTTATTAAGCATTTAACAAGGTGTTATATCATCAGTTGCACCTTTATGATAGCCAAGTAATGTTAATAGATGGTTTACAAACCAATTACTAACCACTGACAGATACTTAATATAGTATAGCAACTTTTATGTGTGTGAGAAACTGAAAAAAAACAACCCAATTCTAATAAGGACTAAACTTTGATTGATAACAACAGTAAAATAAGGAGGTGGAAGTCATGACCCGCCCTACTGTGCCTCTGATTGGTTAGTACTCTGTGCCTTCGTCGGTTCGATTGTGTTAAAAGAGTGGAGAGACAGGGCAGTGTGTGCATGTGTGAGCATATGGTGTGAGCGGACAAGCAAAAGCCTGCGAGCAGGTGATATGAGTTTCAATGAATGCATCAGAGTGTACAGAGCAGAGCAGAAAAACAGGTTTTCACCTGGCGGTAAAAGTGGCCAGCTTAGCGGTAAATGTGCAGTGTGAGTCACAGTTTTTGGTTAAAACGTGCTGCTGCTTCTCAAGAATAGGTGGAGCTCCTGTGTGTTGCTTTCCAGCTGCTGGTCAAAGGGAGGGGAGTTAACCCCGAATTCACTCTACCCTGGAGGTTAACGAATCTCCCCTGTGCTCGCAGTCAGGGAGCTGAAGCAGGGATGGTTAACAATTGGTTAGGTTCAGGGTCAGAATATTAGGCAAGTCAATCAGACACAGAGGAGGGCGGGTCAGGCCTTTGCCATCCTGAGATTGAGTCCTCTACTAACTCAATTGTGGATAAAATAATATTATGTTGAGGCTTCTATAGACTTTCCAAAGTGCACGGATAAAAATCTGATAGTAAATTGTGACTTTTTGCATTGGCAGTGTGGCACTAAAAACAATTTATACACCATTTTTGGTGTAGAAATCATAAACTTAAGCCGCAGCGAGGGAAAGGCTCGCTGCTTCGAGCTATAAAACAAGTCACACAGGAGGTCACAGACACACAGTTCTGTCAGTTTTCAGAAGAAACAACCTCCCTATGCCCCCTTTTTATAGAGGTATTAGTCCATACTGATAGATTTTTGTACCTGACAAAATTACCTACACCCCTATGTTTACAGGTAGTGGTCCATTCTGATAGGTATTTATCTACATTTATACAGGTTGCTGTCCATTGTGATAGATATTTGTGCCTGACAGAATCCTCTACTCCACATATAACTGTATTTATACAGGTAGTAGTCCATTTTGTTTGACATTTTTACCTGACAAATGACCTTCTTTGTATTTCTTTTAAATCTATTTATTTATATTATATATTATATATATATATATATATATATATATATTTTTTTTATATTAAAGCTACCATTTATCAATGATGGATACTATTAGTTTTACCAAAACATTGCATACAATCAACATTATAGAGACAAACTGATCATATTTGGTTAGAAATCAAATTTTTGTCTATGTCTATGTCTATGTCAGGGTACTCCAAATTATATGATTACATATATTATAAAGCCTTGTAAGAAGGTTTTAAAAACTTGTAAATAGATATTTTCTCAGTGTAATTAGGTTTATAATGATTATTACAGACATGTCAACCCATTACTATTATCACTGCATATTTTTTCCTTTTTTGACTAAACTATCAGGATACTTTGCTTTTCATTGCCATGAGACAAAAAACATACTGTCACAGCCCTATGTGTAACATGACCTGAAGAAAAGAAATAATATATTTTTGCCTTATCTTCTGATCTTGTAACTTTGCACCTGCTGTATGAAATGTAATTGCCTCCCTATTAATGGAAATGTATTGCTCCCATACTGTACAATCACTGCTAATCATGCTGGCAGCAGTTTGAGATCATCATTTGTGTTCTATCACCTAATTTGTAAAGTATGTAATAAAATACAAAATCGCTCCACCTAACCAAATTGTTTTAAACAGGTCAAAGGTTTATTTGAAGCGTCCATATTGGAAGCTCTCAATGAGTCCTTGACTTGTGACAATGGGCCTTTCCAAAACTGGACCCTACCCACTCCCACTCTACCTTTGAGTGTCATCCCATTCGTAGTCAACTTCACAGCTGAATGAAGTACACTCCAGCAGAGCGTAGGGTATAACTACAGCGGCAAGCTTTGGGACAAACTTCCCTATCTGCTGCAGAAAAAGGAGCTGTCGTCATATTTCATAACAATGGAGAAAAATAAAACTTACTCCTATTTCATGTTCTTCATAGGAATTTTTTTTATCAATTTTATTTGAGCTGTGCTGCTGTCAACTGGAATTTTGGTAGCCTATATTAACCTCATGCCATTAAAACGAATAAATACATAGATAAACAAATAAATAAATAATACATAAAATGGAATACAACGTATTCCTGATATTTATTGATGACATTTCTTTTCTTTGTAAAAATCTTCTCGTTTTTCACTCTGATGTTTGTAAGGTTTTTTGCAACAGTTCCTGTACATTCAGTTCTCCTGGACATTAATTTTTGTTAGAGACGAGAGAAGGGTTTATTCTATCCCACATACAGTGTACCATTTAAGATGTTGACATCTGTATGACAATAATCTTAAAAGTCTATCGTAGTTTAAAGAGTTTAAATTCCTAAGGGTAGTGGTGAGGATCATTATTTTTATGGAGAGTCTTGATGATCAACAATACGATGTTGCACGTGGTCAATAAGTTGGCATTGGTGCAGGCTCACTGTAGGGAGGTTGCACAGCCCACTTCTACTCCTCTCTGGGTGGTTTGGGACGGCACTTTATGTGGCAGACACTCTGTGTGAACGCGAAAACGGGGTGGAGGTGGGTAGGTAGAGGGGATAGGGGGTGGTTTGTGAAAGGCCCAACCTTTGATAGTGTGATACACTGAAAACTGCTCAGTCCGCAGGTTTGGTGAAGGTGAGGAAACTACAATCTGATGGAAACTGAGACACGAGTTTTTGCTTCTGTGAGCTCCACATCTCTAAAGAGGGTGAGATTATTAAGATCCAGGATGTGAAGAAGACTCACATGTGGTGTGAAAAGCCTCATGCTAACAAAGCACTTTTAAGTGTCTCTCAGGACTGCTTCAGTAAATTCGACGAGGAGGGTCACTAAGACGAAGGATCAGCGGTCAACCAGCTCTGTAGCTGAGGCATTCACATTTGCTAAATTAAAAAAATACAAAGAGAGATGAGGGGACACTGGAGAGGAGCCGGAGTAATGGGTGATAAAAGCATTAGCATATTAACTAGGCTGGGTTTCTGTTTACACACACTTTAAAAAAGAGGCAACAGTCTCCTCTCTGGACGTTAGCCAAGGCTGCACTCACTCTGATGAGCAGCGACAGCACCCGAAAACCTCCAGAGGAGCTTCGAGGGATGGCAGGTAGAGGTTTTTTTTTTTCTTTTTTCTTGTTTTCTGAGCATGTGAGAGAAGTGACTGGCACCAGGCCAGAGGCCTGCAGCAGTCAGGAGTCATGTGCTGGACTATTAGTTAGGCTAATGACACTAATGCAGGTTAGCTACAGAGTACCGTGTGATCCAGTCATGCACCGCTAACAGAAATCAGCTCCTTCATGGCTCATTTGTGACACTGCTTCGTGTAAATATTGGAAAGAGCTGATGTGTTTTATGTCTGGTTATCTGCTGCTCTCACAGCGACGACTGCTTCTAACATCAACACAAAGTCCCAGAAGAGAGTTGTGGTTTGAGAAGGGAGGCGAAGATTGTTTTAACAAGCCATTATCGAACCCCGAACAGAAGGGGCACCTTCCTGCATGAACAAACTGAGATCAAAAGCTATGTGTGCTTTGTAGCTGATTGATTTCAGAGGATGCAGATGTATTTGTATGTTTGCCTTGATTTGTGCTCACCCCTTGCTTCCTCAGCTCCTCTTTCAAAGGTGCCAGGCTACATTTCTTCCCCAACATGCAGCTGTACCACCTGCAGAAAGAAGAATCCATATTAACCAGCTGTGTGTCTCTGTGTTAGCGGGCACAAACTACCAAGCAGAGATCAAACGAACCGAGGTGAGCTTTAGGGAGCAACACAAACACAGACAGTAAAACATGAGACAGGAAAAACATCCGTGTGTTTGTGTGTACGCTCCATAGTGATGAAAAAGCTGTTTTGAAGTCGTCCCCTGATGGAGGCCTGATCAATAATCTCTGCTGCGCAATAAAGAGGTGAGGTTGGTTTTGATCAATAAGCAGCAGCATCCAGCCAAGGAAGATGGAGCAAAGATAAGCACATCAGGTGGCCAGACTGGAAGAAGACTGGTCAATTTTTACAAACCTTGTCAGGATTTGTTTGTTTTTCACAAGACTTTATTTAAAGCTTATTATGTGGTCTGTAGTTTCTGGAAGCCGACTGCCGCCATTGTGATGGAAAAAAGATCTTAGAAGTCATTATAATCAGAAAGTCTCAAAACATGAGTTGAACTAAAAACAGTGACTTAGTATCTCAACATAATGGGTTGGAAAAACTTTATCAAAATAGTGACTTATGATCTCAAAATATGACTTAGTGTTTGAAAATAATGAGACATTTTTAATAAATGACTGTCGTTTCTCATTTTTTTGAGATCCTAAGTCATCAGTTCAGGAAATCTGTTATTTTGAGATACTCACTAATACTAACTGAAATACTAACATACTTTTTTAAAGAAAGTTTCTTGTTAAAATGGCAAACAGAATGTTTTTCTCCTACCATCACACTGGTAGAAATGGGCTTCTACAATATTTAATCACCACAGTCTAGGTTCAAAAACAAACAAATCCTAATATGTGATCAATTAATATGTAAAGAACAGAAGTTGATTGGATATGGGAACAAAAAATAATCCAATAAAATGTTGTCTATTTTCATGGGTCCCCTTTGATTAGATGATTAAATGTCCAAAATTCAGATGACTGAAATGTTGATACACTCATCTGAGTCACCTATAAACATGAGGCCATTGCAATGAGGTTTTCTGTGCAGCAACAAGTAATTACATTTTTTTTTAAATCCCATGTTTGATACCAGTACCAACAGAGCACTCAATTCAATACCCATAATGCCAATGGAGTTGCGCTCAGTATGGCCATACTTTCAAATGCTTTCATGGCATCTTGGCACGCTGAACTGCCAACTCTGTCAGATACACTGCGCTAGACTTCACTACACCAAAGATCTGCAGGGATGTAGCTGCTGCTCCACATCAGGGACAGTTGTGGCAGTCCACCCAACCCCACACGCACACACACACACACAGTACAGTTATGTAAGCTATGGCCAATTAACAGGTTTAACGACAGACTAGCCGTTTTGATGTCGATGTGAGTTTTTTTAAATACTGACCATTCCTCGAGAGGAGGGCGGTTTGCTGATCTGGCAGAGACTCGGGACAGTCCAGGATTAGATACCCGTCACGAAAAGGATAAAATGCTTGTATTGTTTAACTGGAGATGTTTCGATAATACTTGATACTGGGTTATTTCTGATGAATCAATACCTTAAAGTATTTACAGCCAGCCCTACTTTTTTCTGACATCTTATGAAATAGATGATTAATCGAGATAATGATAATAAGAGTGATCAATGATGAAAATGATAGTTACAGTGTAACTCAATATTCTCCTAAAAAAACCTATATTTGAAACTTATTAAAAAATAAAGGACTTTGTAGTAATGACATAAATACATTAGAGGATCTACATGTAATTTTAAGCAGATTTAGCACAATAATACCACAGCTATTTACAACTACTAACATTAATTTAGAAAGTACAATAACCAGTTTAAACTCCTGTGAATGTTTACAAGTGCAGGAAATATTTTTCCCTCTGGATTGAAGGACCTTTGACTTGTATTCAAACCTAAGCCATTTTCCTAATTATACAAAAGCTACTGTCACACCCAACGACTGTGGATGAAATCTTAAAAACAGTTCTGACTTATGAACGACAGAAAGCAAGGATGGTAATTTGTAATCAGGTTATGGAGGTAAGAGGATGCCCTAAGGGGTTGGAGGCAAGGAGGAGAGCAACATGTCAGCCTCAGTTGACACAATGAAATATTGAACAGCTCTAATATTCACAGATGTTCCCCACTTTTCGACACAGTGGGGAGGAACACCCACAGCCGTCTTTCCTCCTCCTCCATCGGCAGCTTTTCAAACATGCCAGAGTGTGCAGCTGCATCCATACTACGTCGAAGCATGTGTGATTACAATCTTATTAGCTGAGATGGTAATTTTCATATCAATGGCAGGATAAATGAGGAGTATTACCTCATTTCTAACTGGGGTTTGGATGTGTTTTATACTGGGAAGTAAGGTATCTGACAGTAATTACGCTTCAGTGGAAAGAAGAAAGAGGGAGCAGGGCGGGATGGTGAGGGCGTCTCACAGGACCAATCGGTGAAGCTGGCAGTGTTTCCATGGACACCTGGCAGCTCTGGTGTCCCAGCATGCATTTGGGAGTGACAGCCGGCTCCGGTTGGTTTGGCCCAAGCCTCAAACCTGTTAAATTATACTGGGTTCATTCTCACTTTGTTTCCTCGCTACACAAATGTAACACAGAGCCACACAGGAGCAGGCAGGTGTTGAGATCTGTCTCTCTCAGGGCCGCTCATCTTTCCAGTAGTGACGCGTTATGCAAACACAGAACACACTGTACTCCCCGTTAGGAGCCAAAGCAGGTGTGGCATGTCTAATCAGTTTTAATAGCCCCACTCTGCAGCTCCCTCTATCTGTGTCTCAGTCTGCTGCCCCCGTGACAGTCCTGGTAACGGGGGAGGGTAAAGTTACGGCCACTGGAGACCCCGACCGACCCACCCAAACACAGCTGTTCCCTGTGGGTTCCCGGATACAGCACAGGGTGAGCTTGTGCCAGAATCATTAAACCAAGTGTGGGTGACAGCTCCATTAATGTGCAGCGACCCATCTGCACGTTTCACCTCTCGGTGTCTCCCCTTCACCGGCACTCTCAGCGGCCATTAAAACCTCTCAAAGCCTCTCCAAAGAGAACAAAAATGCAGCGCTCTTGTTCATCCATCTGCTACTTTAGATATGGAGCGATGTAACCCTGAATACTTAGAGTTTTATTGTTTCAGTTATTAAATTTGGTGTTACACACACACAGCAGATTCGGAATCCTGAGTGAGTCCGGTTTGATTTAACAGGTCAATGTCCGGCTCTTTATCTCACCGCAAGCGTTTCTTGAGCTGCAGGCTGTCATGAATGATCCTCTTGACAAACTCCAGTTCCCCGCCCTCCGCCATGATTTCCGTCACTCCGCCTGTGTTCACTGAACTGGGAGGAGGTCGCCGTGAGTTCCTGGAGTTCACCCCCTGGAGAGAGACAACAAGACAGACAGAGATTAAGATAAAATCCTATTAGAGGCCTGTTACTATCATGTAAACAAACACATTGAACAAAAACAGTGCATACTCTCAATGAGCCAAAACACAAATCTATCCATTTTGAATTTAAATGTTCAGGACGGGACGCCATTAAAACATATAAAATGTAAAAGGCAGGGAAACACTCACCTTTGCTTCAAGCTGGTTTGCAAAAAAAGGAGGGTTGCACATGCAGAAGTCGTACACTATTTCTGTCTCTTCTTTCAAGGCGTCCATCAGCAAAGTCTTCTGAGGGACTTTGACAACTAGGAAAGTGCCAACACAGTGAGGTGAGGCAGGTCAATGTTTTAGTTAATCATGGGGGCTCTTGAGAAAAAACAGAACAAGGCGAAACAAGGTACAACTTCAGGCTGTTGCATCACAAAGTTGACAATCATGACAGAAAAAAAAGTAAAATCTTTTGCTGTCAGGCTTCACTCGCACCATGAGACACTGCGCACGTGAAAGCTTATTGAGCAAAAACCAAACTGAAGGTGTCTGAGAGTTAGAGTGAAATTTTTATAAGATGACATCTGCTACAGCCCTCCTTAGTCTGGTAATACTTGTAGCTTAAGGAGGCTATTGTTGTCATACTTAAGACAGATACTGTTAACTCTTCTCTGCTTGTTATAATGTTACTCTACAATTATGGAAATTACCATTATCCCCTAAATTGTTACTTGTAGCCACAGTTCAGCTGACATAATGCTGTCTCCCTAAAAGACACATTAAGTAAGACCATAAGGTCTGTCACGATAACTAACTTATTTTGGACAGCATATTGTCACAGAAATTATTGCAATTAATAATATTATTGTCAGTTTAAGACCATTTTATGCCACTGATATAATGATGAAATATCAGCACAATAATACAATTACACCCTTTTAAAGAGGAATCAACTTTAGATTCTTAAGCATATTAAGATACCGAAATTGGAATATAAAAAAATAAAGAATCATCAAAAAGTAATTGACAGCTGATTCTATATGATGAGTAATTATTGTTTGACTTTAGATACATTGCTGCTTGTTTTTAACTGTGTCTTGTAAGGTGTTCTTGAGGCACATATAAATAAAATGTATTGATATTATTATTATTGTATAGAAGAAAGTCAAAAGTACCTTTATATGAGTTTTACAAAATTACTTAGTTTGGGACTTATTACAAATTCGGCCAGCAAAAACAAATTCAAGTGATGCCCCGTGAATCCAACAGACAAGCTTAGCGAAGCTCCAGGAGCATCACACTGACGTTCGTAGTTCGGCTAGTGTGCTGCAGCCGGCTCCCGGGTGTGAACAGTCTGGGAGACGGGTGGTTTGTTGGTGGATTAACAGAGTGGAGCATAAAGTTGTTGGAGGGTAAAACTACATACAATGGACTTTTTGGCTCCTTGCCAGAGGTTGGCAAGCTAACGACTATCAGGGCCGTGCTTTTTCCACTCCAAAAGTGCAGCCGCAGGCTACAGGTGAGCTACACTGTGATGTCTTTGAAATGTTTTTTTTTCTCTTCAGACTCACGCAAGTAGGAGGGGTAAAGACAAAAAAAAGGGAGATTCACTGCAACCACGCCTTGATGTAGCAGGATCAAGGACAAATGTAATTAAAGGTAAACTTTGTTTAAAAAAATGACTAATAAATTTACCTTCCTTCCTTCCTTCCTTCCTTTCATGTTTGGAAAAGCTGTGCTGTTTATTCTGACATCATGTCGACTGAAATGTCGGTGACATTTTTATGTAAACAAGCACACATGTAAACACAACAGGCAATATCAGGGTCCCGAAATGATCAAGGTCATTTCCATGTATTAATAGGCAGATAATTTCTGTGACAGGCCTAGAGACAAAATACAAACACTTTACTTAAAGACTCCTGTCAAACTGCAGTCTAATGCCCTAAATAACTGTTTTTCAGGAAGAGAGGACCACATTTACCTTTAATCAGGTCGGACAGGTTGTTCTGTTCCACGTTTTTTGTAGCGTAGTCAAAACAGATGTCATCCACCTCTGTGGCCAGAAAGTACCAGCCGTTCATTGTGGCTCCCAGTAAGGGGTAAATACAGGATGCACCAGTGCCTGAGGAGACACACACATGTTTTTTTGGCAGCTTGAGGATGTGGGTGTTCATTAGGATGATGGATGGTTATGACTTTCATTGGACAAAATGTAAATATGTTGTTTAAAGTAAAAGGTAAGGGGACAATAAATGTCAATGCCGGCAGCTGTTATTAAATCATCCACACACGACAACAACGACCAGAGACGCATAATTCAGACCAGGCTCAAATAAAGCGGCACCAGTTAGTAAAGGAAAGGCCAAGGGGTGATCCATCAGGGAGCAGACAGCCTCAAAGAGTCAGGGTCACCAATCAGTGACCTGAGGGCCTAAAGAGGACACGTATGCACACACACACACACACACACACACACATGCACACACACACACACACACACACACACACACACACACACACACACACACACACACACACACACACACACACACACACACACACACACACACCAGCAGGCACAAACTCCACATGCTAAGACAGACAGACTTTTCTCTAAGAGACGTAACGGCAAACACACTGTGACATGTGGATGTGGATTTGGCTGGTAAGTGCTGGGAACACTGGGAATGACGGGGCTCGTGTACCAGCTGGAAGCACCACATGACATTCTGCGTGCCGCTCTGAGCAGCTGGCAGCCACATCCAGAATAAACAAAAGCTGGGGTCTCAAACAAACTAACTGGGGGAACACACATGAACAAACACGTATTTCCCCCCCTCAGTTACATGAAGAGTATCAGCAACCTCACCATGACTATCACAGAGAAATCTATCCGACATTAGTAAAATATGTGCAGAAATGACACAAACAGCGGCAGTGGTACCGATGTCGATGCCTCTGCGTGGTTGCTTCTGGCCGTCGATGAGGTCCTCCACCCAGTGGATGTAGTTGAGGCGGAGGGGGACGGTGGGTATGAGGCGCTCCAGAGGGATCTCGATGGTCAAACCAAAGTCCTCCTTCAGCAGGGTGCAGGTCAGCGCTCGCACCGCTTCCGGCTCCTTAAAATTTACACTGGAGGAGAAACAGGCATGACTGAATGAGTTCATGGCATTTAAGGTCCCCGACGTAACGAGCCGACAGTTGGCCATGGTCATGGTCAAAGTCGGACTGTCAGTAAGCATCTGCAGGACCGCACCGCCCGAGTGCACCGTTGGCACTACTCAGACAACGGTCACCCTTTTTGAATGATGAATACAAATTACCGCCACCCTGCTAGTATGGAAAGTGAATTTGCCCTCATAATTTTTTTCCTCACTCAGAATTTACATGCTGGTTGGCTGTAGTCTTTGCAGCGTGTTCAAGGGCAACTTTTTGGCCGAGACACAGATGACGTGAGGCAACACAACCGTCATCCTTTGTCCCCACTTATTCTTCACTGTTAGTTTTGTGTGTCTGGGAATTAAATCCTACAGTACAAAAAAAAACAGGTTTATCACAACTTGGGTTTTATTTTTAAACACTGCCAATTTTAGACTATTTCATTTAGTTCATTTAGTTAGTGGTTTCTTGTACATCTTGGCATAATATAAAAAAAAGTTGTTTTTTTTTAATTCTGCCCTGAAGATTGAGGTTTAGAGCAAAAATTTTTGGTTATAATTCTACTGTTGATGTTTGTGTTCTCCTCCAAATAAATTTGTTTAACATTAACTTGAAGGTTATTTTTTACTGAGGAAAAAAATGAAAAAAAAATGATGATGTTGTATGAAACCAGAGTTTCCTCTTAAGGATGATTTCAAATAGAGACGTGCTGATCTGCTTGTTTTACCAATGAGACGACCTCACGGCAATTTACCAAACTGCTCTTAATACTGCACTTCATTAACCCTCTGCTCCTCCAGCCTGCTGCAGCTCTCTCATACACACACACACACACACACACACACACACACACACACACACACACACACACAGATGAAGGACAACAGGGAGATAAGCAGCCCATCAATTCACAATCCCTCGCTAATGACAATGAAATTCACATTTTCAACACTGCTAAGACCTCCCACTTTTTACTCCCAATTCTCAGTCCTACTCGTTCGGTTTTGCCGTCTTTTCCTCTCGACACATTTAATGATTTCAGCTGTCACACAAGTGGGCACAACTGCGGCAGACAGAACAAGTGGGCGAGATAGGTATAATTAAAGCTTTGCCGAGCACTTTCACACCTTGGCAGATGTAATTAGACACATCCTGGTGATGGCAGCGTCTGGCACCTCACCAGTTTGGTGTGAGCACAAAAAAAACTGTTACTGCTGGTAAAGATGGAGATATAACTCAGAGATACAAAGCAGTCAACCTCTGATTTTGTTTTTATTTCTTTTCACAAATTAATTACACATAAAGCGCTGAAATGTTTTGCTCTCTCAATATTCAGCTCCTCTTTGGTGATACTTCACAACAAATAAAAGCACATTCCAATTTCCATTTTTTCCTTTCTTCTAGGTCTATTCAATGACTGATAATAATCCTGTTTTGCTTCAGGTACCACTGAGACATGAAATACTATTCGGGAAGTAAATTTTGAGTAAAAGATAGAGGAGTTTGAAGATTTACGAGAGACCAAAAACAGTTTATAATTTCACGAGAAAGGACTTCCCATTTTACTTTGTAATATCACCATGGCGACAATTATTTAATCTTTCTTCGATTACGGTAAATGGTCAACGGACTTGCACTTATTTAGTGCCTTTCTAGTCTCCCCCTCCCTGCTACTGCATCCCTTTTGCAGGACCAAAGCTGGTTTGAGCACTAAAGCACAATAAAACCTGATTTGATAATACATGGTGCATATCCTTACACGCTAGCGCTGCCACAAATTATCAATTAATCAATCAGTTGTCACCTATTTAATTAATTTCCAACTAACTTGATAGTGGAGAAATTGGTTTGAGTAATTAAAAAAAAAAAAAAAGTCAACATTTTCTGATTCCAGCCTCTTAAATGCTAATATTTTCTGGTTTCTTTACATCTCTGTGACAGTTTAACTGAATATATTTGGGTTGAGGAAAAAACAAGATGATTGAGGACGTCATCTTGGGCTTTGGGAAACACTGATTTTCATTTTTCACAATTTTTCCACATTTCATAGACCAAACAACTGATTGATTAATTGGGAAACTAATTGACAGACTGACAATGAAAATAATCATTAGTTGCAGCCCTTTTAAGATGATTTAAGAAGATTTTCCCTGATCAGAATGTGAACGGTGTACTTGTGTCTTATTCCATGTGTTTCAGCAATGTATCACTTTATTTATTATCTGACTATCCACCTGAACTACAGAAACATAAAACACAAGTGACAGGCCTCGTTTGAGCTGCTCACTGCAGTACACGATGTTCCTGGCTGGACATCCCCAGTAAGTTGCACGCATTCCCCATATCTCTGTACCGTCATTTCATATGATCTCTCCACTGTCAGCTGGGTAATAAAGCCATAAAAGGCCCTAAAAGTATTTATAAATACTAAGTGTGCAATATTACTGCAAAATGTGTTGACTTTTACATTACATTATGAGAAAAGTCTGTCGTACATGTTTCTGAGGGATTATATCTGTAAAAGAAAATGTGTATTTAAAGTATAGTTGTTCTGTAATTATTAGGTTTTCTTGATTGAAAAAGTACATCTTTTGGCATAATGCAACTTAAATATTCATGCCAATAAAAGCTTATTTGCATTGAACTGAAATGAATTGAGTGTGAAACAGGAGAAACCTTCCTCTCTGCTGAGGTGACTCTGGTCACTGAACTCCGCGTCTTCATCCAGGAGTGATAACAAAGACAAACGACCCTCCAGGTGCAAGACGGATACAAATGAGAAGTGATTTACCTGTAGAGCCTGACATCAATCTTACCCAGTGTCTCCTCACCTAATGAACATATTAGGTTAATGGTCCAGTTTAATCAGCAGCTGAATGAGTGACCTCGTGGAGGAAAACGAACAACTGGCTCTGCTCTGAGGGTGTACGACGCGCTTTCAAAAGATGAACCAAGGAAGAAATTTGCACTTAAAAAATGGCCTGAGCTTTAGGGAGGAATCAGGCTAATGAGAGAGAAGTGATTCATCAGCATAACGCTCAGTCTTGTCCAAAATGAAAGGCTGCCTCTCTCAGATATTCTGCCCTCTTTCATTTCTCCTCTGAGGCATCATTAGATAGGGATCAATATTCAGAGAGGGAGGCTGCTCAGGCCTGCCCTCTATTTTTAGACCCTGACGAGTGTGTGTGCGTGGTGTGTGTGCAATGTAGACCGATCACTCCCATCAGCAGCACTGCGAATGCCACATCGCCATGGCAACCCCACCTACTGAACAGATGAGGAGAGCACGCAAATCCGGCCACGCTGGAGCAATGGCTGATGCCAGCCAGACGGAGCGTGAGCGTGCCCGCGATTTACGTCTGTGCTGCCACGTAGGTGCACCGCTGCGTGGTTATGACATCAACGTGGACGACGGGACACAATGTGGGACAAACCTGGATGAAAAAGTTGTTTTGAGGATTGGATGACTAAAAGGGAGGAAAAATGTAGGAAACGGGAGTCAGTTTTTAAAAAAGCTATGTTCAGGTGAAACTGCTTGACCAGACGCGAAGAAGCAAAAAAGGTGTGCAGTGAGATGCTGCAGGTGAAGAGGAAGAAGAGATTACTGAGCTTAGAAGACGAAATGTCAGGTTCAGGTGCAGATGGATAGAGAGAACGACATAATAAGACTGGAGGGGAGTTTACTGCTGAGACAAACAGCTCGCTCTCACCTCTGCGCCACCTGATCAGCATGAAAGCATGCATGCACACACACACACACACACACACACACACACACACACACACACACACACACACACACACACACACACACACACACACACACACACACACACACACACACACACTTTCAATCTCCGTCCACAGAGGGGTGACCTTCAAGGTACATCTACTTTACTCTGAGTGTGCTAGAGAAAATTTTGTGCTGATTAACAGCAACTTCTCTCGTGTCAGGTGTTTTTTTTTTCTTCACAAGAGCAAAAATAAGTGTATCAATTAAAAACTTAACAGGAATTTCAAGATAAACTTAATATGAATATCTTTGAGCTTATTTAGTGATATTTTTACAGTTCTTTAGATATGCTGTATTGTAAAAAAAAAATGGCTAGTTGGAATCCTAATAAAACCAGCAATCATGGCTGAAATTATTATTTTTCTAGATGTGTTGTTCAGGATTACTACTATAATAATATGTGCTATTCTAAAAAGCTACAAAGTAAGAACAGGATGGCCAGGATGAAGAAAGCTAAAACAGGAACACATCGACAGACACTTAAAGAAGTATTTCACCAATATAAACAGGGTTCACATATAAAACTGAGCGCCCTCTGCAGAAAGAAGCAAACACCAGGGAATGAGAAGAAAGGTGCTATGGCATCCACTTTTGCTCAAGAGGCGGAAAACCTACAACTACCAGAATGCACTGCGCCGTACTAGACCACTCCTGCTGGTTGGTGATGTATTTCAAACTCGTACATGTGAAACAATATGGGGCAACTGTAGATACATTCCGGCACAACATGTTTGACTCCATAAACTTGGACCAGCTCCTTATGCAGACATAAACGGCTCTTTCTAAGGTAACAAAAACACAACAATACTAATTTTCAGATGATTATACACTAAAAAAAACATACTTATTATATTCAATTTCTGCCAATATATACTGCTAAAGCTACAGTGAACCTTTAATTACAGAGTTGGTGCTTCTGTTCTCACATATTGAAACAAAATAAAGAAGAAAAATGTGCTTTTTCATTTAAGCAATAAAAGGTGATTTCTTCAATATACTGGACAAGCCAACAGCTAAGAGTAATGATTGTGGAAACAAAACGGCAATAGATGTCTTTGGAAATGCCATTCTTCGGTTTAGTGATAAAGGACAGACAGAAGCTACAGAAAAATATCTTTTGTTCAGATTTTGTGGTGAAGTTTACTCATGAGCTGATAACTAATTAACCAATCGCTTGAGTTTTTTTCATGAGATCTGCTTGTGTCAGCTCAAGAGAGCTTATACGAGCTGCTTACCAGAAACCCTGGGGCCAGAACACAACTGAAAATATAATTCATAATTAACTGGTTTTCAGACAAATGATGTGGAATATGGTGATGGTGGGGCCTGGATTTTAAAGGCACAGCACAAAGGTGACGACAGCCTCTTTACAGCAGAGTCAGTAAGTGAAATATGTACAAAAAATTATGTTTTAACTTGGGCTGTGAGTTTCCTTTTTCTCTGTTCCATAAAACATCTGCAAGGTTATGGCTCTGCTGATCATCGTAGGTTTAGATTTATTAATTCAAAATGTGACATTAGGTCATTATTATTCATTCATTTTTCTTCTATTACCAGGAACATATTTAATAATATATCTCCGAACACAAAACTGGTGTGAAAATTCAACATTTCATTAATTGCAGAGGTGAAAGTCCTTACACAGATGATCATCTACCAGCCCATAAAAAATATGACTTCCAAATTAAATGTCACCCAGGCTGTTGCATTTTTAATACCCATTCATGCCTCCTAATCCCACCCCTCCAAATGCCTGATCTGAGCCCCCCTTCTCCTTCCCCCAAAAACTGAAACAAACCAACATCCAGACTACTTTTTATTTTATCGCTTCCTCACTTTAAGTCCAATCACATCCCCCATATTTCTTCTCCTGCTGCCTCTGGTCGGAGCTCGACTCTCCGCCCGCTGCTATCAGTCGTCCCCACTGACGATCCCTAAATGAAGGGAGACGTATCTCCCCGAGGATTGAGTGAGTGTCTCCCCAAGATTACTCTTATCCCCAACTCACCGCTTAAATACTTAAAAAACCCAGTAGATGAATTCATTGGGGAATACAAAACCACACTAATCCTTCCACTGATGGAATGAGAGACTGACGGGGAAGAAGAGCCAAATTTCTGCAGACGGCTAACGAGAGCTTCGTACCACACACGAAGGGAGATGTAAATCCTGGACATCCGTTTATGGAGCAGGCAAAGAGACAAACTGGCAGCTGACTCCAGCCTGAGACAATGTCTGATCATTGTGCAATATCCAGCTGAAACTATTTGCTTAAAGGGACAGTTTACCCCCAAATCAAAAATATGTATTTTTATTCGTACTCGTAGTTCTATTTATCAGTCTAATTGTTTTGGGGTGAGTTAACGAGTTTTGGAGATATTGTTCTTGGAGATGACTGCCTGCTCTCACATATAATGGAACTAGATGGCACTCTGCTTGTGGTGCTTGAAGCACTAAAATTAAAGATACATTCGAAAAACTCAACAGCAATGTCTCTTCACAGAAATCATGACCTGGTAGTTTGAGATAATCCACAGACTTTGCTGTGAGCAGTCTCATGTGGAAGCTATTTTCTTTCTACCGAACTACAAGAAGGACACGTTCATGTACTCATGGAGGAGAGGCTTGTGCTTGCGAGATGTAAACATTAATGTCGTCCTCCTCTGCTGAGACATAACGTTAAGTAGTTGAGTGTCATTTGTTAAACAACAAAGAAAATTATTCCCCTTTTTAGCAACCAAGTTTGTCACCGCCATTGTAAAGAAACATCACTGGTCTATAACCACTAGCATCTGTTGGACTGACTTTTTTTTTCTTTTTTTCAATAAATTATTCAGCAGTATATAAATATCACAGCTTCTGGTGGATGGATCAGAAAATGACAAAAGCAGCATCTCAAGTATGTTTTTTATAACTTACGGAAACACTGTCCGTCAGTCTCCTTCTCATTGTGGCACTCGATAATGTCTCTGGCCTTGTCTCTGTCCTTAGTCCTGACAGTTGTGCTGCTATCAGGTTTTCCCACACATTCATGTATTTGTGGCAGGCTGCTATGATTATCAGAGTAGTCTTAGTATTGGACCACCTGCCACTACAAAAAAAATTATATTTTTGGAGCCGAACCGTTTATTACCAGCTTTATTAGAATATATATTGTTCACTTATTTATAGCACCTCAGAGTGCAGAGTGTACTCTGGGCACAGACAGAGCAGCAGTGGGCAAACTGACAGGGAAACTTAACCGGTCATTCTGCTGGGTCTAAAAGTTTGCATTCGCTCGCAGCAGCTGCTCCTTTCATCCACTGATCTGATCTGATCAGCTCTGAACTGACAGGTCAGTTATCCACCATGAAATCATGAGAAGAAATCATGAAGAGCTACTGCAACACATACAGTCTTATTCTGTGGGAAACAACGACTATAATGCATAAAGCTGGTGGTTTGTGGGTCAGATTGGGGTGGTAGATTATTACCCCCAGCACTCATAGATGTAACTGTCCACCATAATGTTTCAGTGTGGAAATCCTCATGTGCCAAACTAGTAGACACCGCCCAACTCCGGTGGACGGACATCATGGCATGAGCATGTCAAGAACTGTCAAGAACTGAGCAAACTTTAGTGTGTGTATTTATCACAAGTAATACTCTCTATTGCAATATTCAACAATGTTATTGCAAATTTTTCTCACATCACACAGCCCTACATACAGCCTGTTTTACTGCCAGTAAACAACATTTAATTTCTGTTTTTTCACACTTTGATGAACAACTTTCTAAATTTTAACATTGTCCAGTCCGAACACTGCCAGCCCATTGTTTGTTGTCTGTCTGTCTGTCTGTCTGTCTGTCTGTCTGTCTGTCTGTGGCTCGCAGACAGACAGACAGAGACTCCACAAAGTGATAATTAACACCTGTCACAGACGGGCATCCAGTTGAGTTACTGCGGGCCCACACATGCAAATGCTCGCCCGCCGTAAGATGATTGACATGGCCAACTCACAACCACAAAAGACCGGCCCACAACAATATGTTCACATTCACACACAGATGTTCAGACTCGCTGCAGTGACACCATGTCGGCATTCATCTGCATAACACAGACAATAACAAGTGATTTCCTCACTGAGCAGACGTGGTACCTGTTTCACAAAACACAAACCAAGAGGAAGGAGAGCGTCTCCGTCCTGACAGACGAACAGCGGACCTCCAACACACGTCTCACAATAACTGTCAGCTCTTACAATCATGGCTTTGTTTTGACGGACATCTTAACCATTGAGAATAATTAAACAAAAAACATCTAAATTTATGAACTGACAAGCTGATTTGTGTTGCTAAAGGGACTACACTTAAGATGCACTGTAAATGCTATTTTGGGTGTATTTTTAGCTAAAATAAATAGGGCTTCTTTCGATACCAGCACAAATACTGTGCTGTTTTGGTACTGGTACCATTTACATTTATTTGTATTTACATGTCTATACATTTATAATACAGAGCAGCTCCACAAGAACATTGTCTATATAAAAATGTCCTCAATGAGTAAAAAAAAAAGAATCAGATACCAACTCATATACAGCTGCTATAACTGTTTCTTAATTAAATTTTATTTTTCAATAAACACACTCAGGCAATTTGCAGTTGAAATGTTCCTCATTGTGTATCCCTTGTTTATACACACTACACACGCATTAGGACGTAGCACAGAGTCAGCCATGGCACTGTGCATGATCAGTTTGGGGGTTCAGTGCCTCGCTCAAGGGCACCTCGGCTGTACCCAGGTGGAAAACTGGCACCTCTTCAGCCACCAGTTTACACTCTATACCAACACAAGGACTTGAATTAGCAACCCTCCGGTTCCCAAGCGCAGTCCCCATGGACTGAGCTACTGCCACCCAGGACAACAGACAAGACAAAAAGTAGTTTGCCGAGGCTAAATTTGGTAAAAGAAATATAAAGGCTGGGGAGAATTTTACAATAACCAAATGCAATCCTAAACCTAAACATTCACTGTGCTCATCAGTACTTTGATTCATTGTTCAGGACAGCATATTAAAAATAAATTTTAAAAAAACTGCACAAAGCTGTCTGTAATAAACATGGACATTCTGCAGGGCCCGTCGCTGATATTATAACTGCAACTTTAATTATTTTTTCTGGGGTCCTCCTCTAATGATGGCTTTAATTTAATCATACTGTTTCTCCACACAGGCATACATGTTGACATTTTTCGAGTTACTCTACTTTCACACAAAAGTCAAATCTGACATAAAAACATCACATGAAGTTGAAGGACGAGTAGCTCTTTGCAAGGAAAAAACTCACTTGAAAAAAAACTCACTTTCAGATTCACTTTAAAACACAAGAACGTCTCTCTGGACCGGATTAAAAATACAGGAGGATCAGCAAGTTCACTGAAGAACAGTAGGTAATCTCAGCTGTAGTTATTACTGGTGTGAGGGTGTTAATTTAATCACATACGTGCTCTGGATGGGATGAAAATCACTGACCAGTGCAGGTAATGCCAGAACCATCCCGCCTCCCCTCGAGAAATAAATCCAGTCTAAATGGACTTAATATCGCCTCTTCCAACTCATCTACGATTTTAATTAATCAGGTTGTTATTAGTTAAAAATGAATCCAGTTCCTGTTTCTTTCCCACAGCAGCAGCAATCATGAGCTCACACTGGCTGACGTCAACACCACTAATCCCACCAGACGTATTTCTTCCTTTGTGCTCCTGAACTTTTTCACATCATGACCTCTCATCATCTTACTGGCAAGGGTGCGCACATGCGCGCGCACACACACACACACAAGCAGCGTTTCAGTCACATAATTTGTGTCCAGTCCACAGTGACACACACAGGCAGCTTACAGGGCAGTTTTTGATTGACACTCAAACCGATTTTTAAAATTACTCGTTCATACTTGGTGAAGTCTCTCCAATGAAGGATTGAGTAAAAAAGAAAGGAAAATCTTTTGATGTTGGGCTCATTAATCATTTGTCCAGGCCTCGTCCTCCTGCTGCTGCCAGCAGCTGAGCGAGCAGTAAAGATCAGACTGAGTCAGCTGGGGCCTGAGCGGTGCTGAGCAGGATCCTCAGGGCTGGATTCAGGTATACCGGTGGAAGGTGTTTCTGTACACTGCTTCAATATTTCTATAATATATGGCTAAAAGTATGTGGACACCTCTTTGTTATTCTTGAACATCTCATTAAAAAAAACTCAGTGATTTGTTGCTAAGACAGCCTGCAAGCTGGCTGCAGGAATTTGCTTCCTTTCAGCCACAGGAGAATTAGTGAGGCAACAGTTTTGGGTGAATAAGGTGTTGTTCACATGACATCGAATGGATTCTAGAGATGAGAAAGATTCCCATGTTTCCTACTGTACATGTTAGCGTTCATCAGACTGAGAGTTGGTTTTGTAAGGTTGAAAATACTATGCATTTACGACACTATATCAATTGTATTTTGCATATTGTAACCTTGTATGATTACATTTGGTTGACATGAGACATCCATATTTTTTGCCTACCCAGAATGCATTTATTTTTAAGTGGCAAGCCAGATGTGTATGAGCTTTGAGAAAAATCATAGTTTACAAGTTGTAATTATTGGGGATAGATCAATCCAACTTTTTCCTCTGCCCAATTAGAGATGTTTCAAAAACATTTTTCCTTTCCAATACCTTTTAAGACACCAAGTCCCAATCCAATACCATCGAATTAAAAAAAAAAAAAACCTGCTGCATTCTGCTACCATACTTGGATGTGCATTGATTGCTATCATTGTTGTACGGTGTGGCTCAGGTTAAACCCTTGGTGATCCACAAACAAATACAAACAGACTATTAATGCTGTGCACGCTGCCTTTTTACTGTCGGGACTTTACAGTGTAAAATACTGTCAAATAGCAACAGTCAATTGTACACTATTAACTGGAAATCAATTCTCCCTCCCCGCTCTGAAACAGCTATTGGCTGCACAACATAACTTGCTGTGTAGTATTTTTGGGAAAACTCTTATTTATTCAGTAGTGAAACTACTTTAAAGTTGCATTTTTTAAGATTTGGAAAGAATTTTAGTTTAAAACATTCAAAAAATGAACTAACCTTAACAACAGAGTGTGAATAAGTAACAACTTTGACGTTATGTCCAAGATGTCTATATGTATTGTTCTGCAGAGATATCCACTGCTAAGCAGCCAGGGACGGGCCGTCCCTTCTTTCACAATACATCCTGGTCTGAGAGGCGATAATGAGTCACTGTAGCCCCTAACGTGCCGCAGGAGAGGATGAAGAAGCTGAGGCAGCCGAGGTCAATCATGGATGCGTTAGGAAAGTCAGTGGATACAGCACAGAAGTTACAGTCTCAGTGAGTTAGTTAGTGTATAAGAAACACAGCAATGGCAAGAAAACGACCATTATCATCATAACCATCATAACCAGCTTCCAGAAAGAAACAACTTTCCGCGGCAAAGAAAAGAACCGATGTAAGAAGACACAAAGTAAGCGTCAATATTGGTGTGGCTTTGATGCTGGACTCCCAACTTTTCTCTTAGACTGGTAAGTAACAGTTAACATTCGCTATTTACCAAAACATATCTTTAGTCTAACTAATGACAGCACAAACTGTAGGCGTATAGTTCGCCATAAGCTTTTCAGATGGCGTGATGTGACTGTTTTCTTGTTACTCTGGCGCTGGTAAAACTGGGCTAAATAGGTAAACCATACGTAAACGCCGCATGTTAATTTCATAAGTTAGCAGCCTTATTTTGACCGCATTAACTGAATTACAAACAGGTCATTTAAAGGGTGAATACTGCCCCCTATTTGCTTGGCCTGGGTAGCTAGTAATTACAAATAGGTCCTATAAAGCTTATTAATAAATGAAGCGTTGTTAGATTGGTGCATAGATTTGCTGATTTACCGATACCCAATCCAGCATTTCAGACAGTATCAGAAGCATTTCCGATACAAATATCAGTATTGGAACAACTTTATCCCAATATCAATTTTGATACCTCAGTGCAGGGACAGTGTTTCCGATACCAGTGCTCTCTTTTTCCCAAATTTAAAAATGTGTATGGCTCAGTGCATGGAGCTCTTGGAATGAGGCCAGGGATTGCTGTGGTGCTAAAACTTGGCTGTCTGCCCGTGACTGAATGAGTGAACCTGATAGTGGAAACACTTCATTTTAAAATGACATGTACCAAAACAAAACAGTGAATGTAATAATGTGGATGGAAAACATCATGTTGGATACCAATCCACTAGAAAGGTTAGTCAATTCGGTGTTTCAGATCACTGAATCCATTGTAACCATGAGCTGGATTTCCTTTTGTTTACAAGTCTGAAACTTGTAAAAGCATTAACTGCAATATGAGATAAATGTTCCTCCTCATTTAGTGCTGCAGGAATGAGTCCTCATTCGCCGAAATTAATTTACATATTCACATCTCTGTTTCCCGCGTCTTAAAGTCAGTTTTTGGTTATATGTCTGAAATAAGGTTGATGGTTAATACGAGCTGAAGAGAAATATGTTAGTATTAAAATTATTATTATTATTATTATTATTATTATTATATTATTATTATCGCACTGTTTTTTGATGGGGGAACCTGTGCAACACTAATTTCTGGGTCAGCATGATGCCTGCAACACTCCATGAATGGACTTTGTGCAAAAGTGTATGTTAAAACATGATTTGGCCTTACTACATTTTTTTGCTGCCAAGTTAGAGCCTTTGCCAAGCCTAGATCTGGACCCTGGACATCATAAAAGATAATAATACACTATCCCAGAGGGTGTAGGTTTCATGTCATTATTTGGGGATAAAAGGGGAGGTTGTTGTTTCCTGCCCAAAAATTTTGAGCATGAAACACTAAATTTCATGCATTCTGGTTATTTCTTTATGGTTTTTGTGTATTTTATGAATTTAATAAATTTTGAATGTATTAAAAAAATTATTTGAATTTATTTTCTATTTCCTCCACCAAAATCTACACTGTCCCCATCCCCATAATTTGGACATTTTTGTCACTGAAATCTTCTCAGTGAGTCATAATGTGGGAAAAACAGACACATGCACAGTAAACAAGATTTCCTGCAACCAAGAAAAGCTTCATCCACCTTAGCCAGTACAGAGATGCAAAATCAAAGACGAGGCAGTTCAAAAGTACTTGAGTGGGGACGATACAGAGTATGTGCATGTATGTGCTGAGTGACATCATGGCCTCATCCCATTCATAAATATAACTGATGATAATGATGAGATATTTGAGAACAGGGATGGACAATAACACTGCAGAATAGGGGTCGACAGATGATCAGCCTGGCTGATTATTGGGGTCGATATTTGGCATTTTACCAATTACCCGTACCGGCATTTTTTTTTTAACAATCGCTGATAAAATAAATTAATTAAAAAATGCAAAGAAAGTGTCAGCATAGGAGGAATTTTAACTTCTTAGGGAGATATTTTTATTTTTTATTTTTTTTATTAAATTTTTCACTTGACTTTATTAAAAAAAAAAGTTGCAGGGAATTTGCTGTATATGATGTTGAATGATTCAGTTTTGATTAAACCAATATCAGTCGATCCCTAATCATGGCCTCATCCCATTCATAAATATAACTGATGATGATGAGATATTTGAGAACAAGGATAAACAATAACACTGCAGACAATGAGGAGTCTCATGTACTTACACAGGTCTTCCCGCGAGGCTGGTGTGCACGTGCTGTTGGAAGTCCGGATATTTGGAGGCCAGGTAAGCAAAGTCCGGAGGTTTGTCTTTGTAACGGTTCCGGGGATGCATGGACTTATTCAGAGCCATGACCAGAGCCCTGATTTTAGAGGAGGTAAAGGAGACATCAGCATGAATCAGGGCGAACTCACAGCGACACAAACTAAATGTTAAAATACACACTGATGCGAGCAGTGACTGAAACTTATGATGGAGCTGAAGTGACTCTAAAACTGTTAACCGTATACATTAAAACCTAGTTTGGCAACTAACTGCTGTTTATAGTTGCACCGATGCCACATGTTAGTCTGTGTCTTTAATAATTTAACCTGTTTGTACTTTAATTTGGGGAACAACTCTTTCTAACTGCAGTAAACGCTAACTGACTCACGAAGCTACTTTAGAGCAACATTTTAAGCTAACATGTTTCCCGTATTTGTTTGTGCCTACCTTTATTGATGTACTATCCGGGTTATGATAAAGTCTGCTGTTATTTTCCGACAGGTGGTGACTTTACTGGACCAAACAACTGTGTAGAAAAACTCACAAAACTCACGTTGTCCAAACGTTGTTCACTCTGTAACTCTCTTCCTGTATATCAGTGACGTCACCTCACTACGTCCATGCGTGTTGGCGTCACTTGAATAGAAAAAGCTGAGAGTTGTAAACTGGACTTTTGGGGGTAAAAAAAATACATTTAAACAAATACCGAGGAGAATCTCTTATTCATTTCTTTTGAAAAAGAAATTTTACTGTTTTTTTTCTATATTTTTTATTTTTTTTAAATAAATGTAACTGAAAGCCCTCCCCCCTTTCTTGCATAAAAACCTACTGTTTACTGTTTACTTCAAGAATTTACTTTTCACCTAAACTCATTAAATATACATTAAAAAGTAACAGACATTACAATTTGAATTTTTTAAGTAAATATATTAACTCTGTTGTGTCCTGCTTTTTCTTTACCTTTTCCTTTTCATCTTATTACCATATATAAGCTTTGACAGTGCTTTCCTTTTGCATTAAAACTTTTATGATAAATGCAGTAGAGGTGGGAATCACTAGAGGCCACAACATATATTATTATTATGGTTGTTAAGTCAAAATACAATATTATCACAATTTTAAGCATGATGTGATATGCTGAGCGATTTAATAACATTTATTGTGATATTTTATTACCTTTCTTCAATTGCAAATGATGTCCCTAAAGTAAAAAGTCCTTCTGTTCAACTCATTTCAATCATTTTTTATTACGGCACATTGTATCTAGTAGAGTGAAAAAGATTATATAATTCTAACAGGTTGCCAAAATTTTAATTTACATTTGTAATATTGTTAATTTATATCAATTTAACAATAAAAACAATACTTGATGTCTGTGCATCAATACAATATTCCAAACACAAGTATTGCAATACCAAGCTGTTCTGATTTTTCCTTCACCCCTAAAATGCAGAATGTAAATATCTTTTGATCCATTTAGTTTAAGGAAAAAATATAATGGAAATGAATTAATTTGTCAGCACTGAGACTGGCAAAAGATCTGATTTTTACTACACGATTATTGCAGTCAAAAGAGTACACAATAATGATATTATTGTGATATCCATAGAAAATGTGAAAAACAAACAAACAAATGCTATCAGTCAGTCATGTTTAAAATAATTTTTTGTGCATTTGTATCTTTTTTGGCAAATGAATAACACTCAAAATATGAGTGTAGGAAGGTTGAGAGAGCACCTTTAACCTTAACTGTACAAAAGTTTACAAAAACTTCTACACATCATAGATGGCACTGGGAGGAAACAAACTGAGAACAGAAATATTTTCAAGTGTATTATTAACATGATATCAATATTTCAATTTTTAAACATTAGAGTTCTTGTCAATACCGGTATATCTTGATACCCCAACACATAACCATAATTTCATTGACCTCACTCAAAATGAACTGAATGAACTCAATGGTGTGATAGTGAAATTTAGCTCAACTTTTCTCTTGTTTAAAATAATACGCAACAGTTCAAAACAAATAAGCAGACAACACAGATGCAGATTTTTTTTCTTTTATTATATCGCAAACAATAATGACATCCAGGTATATTGTTAACAGTTTGCTGAGTGTAGAGTGAGACCTTAGTGGCGAAAACATCACGAGCTCTCCTATAGGAGCTTGTTGTGCAGTCTGAAGCCCTCGGATGTGGTTCACAGGCAGGTTACATAGGACAGGTGGACTTGAGGCCTGAGGAAACGGCCCACAGACAGTCAAAACATGTCTGTCAGTCCGTTTACACCAGGCCAGAGCAGAACAGGGATTGCTTGGGACCTGCAAATGGCAAAAGGGGATTTTCTTCATCAGGGCTCACACTAGCCTACAACACCAACAGCTGTGTTGTAGCTTTTTTTTCTCCATCAATTCTTACAAAAGATACAGAACACACATCGTCCTGACCTTTGATTAACCACCTTCCTTAATTAAGGAAGAGAGGAAGTAGTTTTGAATCTACATTTTACGGTCTGGCATGTCATAGCGTGATCCTGAGGAGACTAGCATCATCATCAACAACAAAAGGAGGCTGATTTCTCAAGCTAAACCAGATTGTACCGACAAATGTCTCCATTTTTGGCTTCAGCTAGAACATTTAACACATTGGCATGTCACATTAGTCATGCCAAATTGCACTAGAAAATCTGCTGATTCTCTGCCCAAAGTCTTCGGGACACAGAAAACAGCTTGTAGAAAAAATAAGACCTTTGTAAATGGGCACACACCGAAGGGAGACATGAGTTTAACACCCTGAAAGAGAGGGTTTCTCCTTTGGGACATCCTAGTCTGCCACAATCCCATTGCATTTACAGAAGAGGAGGTAAACCTCCTTCAAATAGCATCACACACAACAAAACCAGCCTTTCTACAACCAATGAACAAAGCTGTCTGAACTTAACAAGCCAGCCCATCAAGGCCGATGTCAGAGGAACCGTTTGACATTTTGAAAAAATATGCTTGTCTGCTTTCTTGCAGAGTTTAGAGGAGAAAATTGATATCACACTCATGTTCGTATGATAAATATGTAGCCAGTGACAACAGCCAATTAGCTTAGCATGGCGTTAAGACTGGTAAACAGCATGTTAGTGGTCCCAGCATAACAGGTTTATTTTAGGGACTGTACTTTATTTAGCAGAGGAGGGGGGCGGCTTGGGGAAAACTTTGTTTTGTTTTTTAATCGTGACCCTTCTTGAAGCTACAAATATTTTCCTTGAGCCTACCTCCACCACAAGAAAAAAAAAATTGCCACCTCTGAAAAACAAAGCCTCAGTGTTTCACTATTGTCATGCATGTAAGAGCACAGATTTTGGTTTGCACCGGCACAGGATCTGGTTTGTGCAAATGGCTATTTTTTTGGCAAGACTTTGAATGAGAATGATAGGAATGAAGGAATTTTTAAGAGGGAAGCCTACAAAATGCGTGATGTGTTAAAGGGCTGTCAAAAAAACCTGAAAATAACATCTGTTTTTAGAGTTTCTGCTTCCAATATAAATGGTTCAATGTTGGCGATTCCTAAACACAACATGCCTTTTAAAGCCAACACCTGGATTTAGGGTTTGGTGAGTATTTAACACAAATGCTACCATGTAAGTTGTATGCCCCTCCCATAAACCAAAAAATAAAAAATAAAAAATTCATAAAAACACAAGTTCCTCCCCGCTGCTTAAAAAAATTATTTGACATGCCTCCCATTTAACCAAATAACGAACAGTCCCTTAATGGGAAAGTTGTTCTCAAATGTTGATTTTCTAACAAGAAAACCATGTTATTTTTTTTAAACACTTTTTGCTCTTTTATTGCATAGAAACAAACAAGAGTATCTTTGCCAATATTAGGAAATTAATTTCTCTTGCAAAGAAACCACTGGAGACTCCGGTGAATTAATGGTTCTTGTTAATCCAGCATGTGACTCTCGATAAAAGGGCATTTTGTTGATTTTACATGTTGGTTTTTGTACTGATTAAACAAAACAAGAATTATGAGTTCAAATGGTGCTGGTAGGTGGATTCTGTTTGCGTTGCAAAGAGCCAAGACTAGCTGTATACCTTTTTTCCGGTATTTATGCAAAGCTAGGTTAACTGGCTTCATATTTACAGGGCATACTGTATAACAGAGTGATGCTGATATTCTCAGAATGTCAAAGTACTTTAAGAACACGGGTACTTTTCATTCCACAGAGACAGTTTTTCACCTCATTATTCAAACCAATTGTTCTCTGACGGGATCCAGTATTTCAGCTTTTAGAATATTGTTCTGACAGCTCTGCCCCGGTGCAGGTTCACATGCAACGGTGCTACATCAACAGGTCACATTAGGCTCACAGTAGCCACTATCAGGAGCTTGAGCAGCAGATCACCACATCCAGTACACACAGGAAGAGGAAAACGTGGCAAAGAAGCGAAGATCAGTTAAGCAGTGGAATTCTTTATTAGCCAAGAACTGCATTGGAATGAAAACGGCTAATCAGAAATTATAGGTTTATGCATTTATCAACATCCTTAAATTTTAATGTCGTCTTTGATCGTCGTTAAAGGACCAAAGATTTAGTGAAAACAGGGATGTGCAAGATTAATGAAGCACCTTGTCAGCTACAGTTAGCAAGATGTTTCATTTTTATTTTTTCCTCAAAGAGGAGTGGAATGGTTGTTTTCTACAGCGTGGACTGGTTTACAACTATCTTTCCAGTCTTTCGGTTACAGCTCCACACAAAAGCTGAACGTTTGAGGGAAGCCACTCAGAAGACGTTTGCATACGTGTGAGGTGGTCTGCTGTCTGTAGAGATCCTCGCTGCTCAGGCTTTTAGCATCCTCCTCCATATCTGATCCAGGAGCTGCCACAATAAAACCTCAGCGTAAGACCCCTCTACAGACAAAACAGCGTCCACACATCCTTTAGCATGTCTGCTGCTAGCATGTCCTCACTAAATTCCCATCCAGTTCATCCTTTAGTGCGCTAATACAAAAATTGCCAAATGTCTTAATAAGCTAAATTTACATTTCATATTTTCACAGAAAACTGATTTTTTATTTTTACTCAAAACCATTTTTATTATGCAGAACATATATGTCACCCCTCAGAAATTAGAGATCTTTGCACATCCCAGATATCAAACCCTGGGGGCTCACTTTGACTCCTCGTCATGCTTTTATGTTTCCTCTTTAGCAGGTTTACTTTACACAAGGCTGTAGTCTTCAGAGGCGCCGTGGGGCAACTGAGCATCTTATGACTTTTCCACAGTTCCTTAAGTACACCAAACCCCGCCAAGACTGACTGTGGACTGAGGCTTCAGTTCAATAACAAGGTCACAGAGAGTCATCTTCTTTCTGGACACACACCCGCGGTTTATCAAGTGCTAGAGATTAATCAGGTGTAATCCCTGAACTCTGCTCAGGTGATACTGTGGCCCAGGGCGCTCACTGACAGCCAAACAAACTCGCTCTCTACCTTTGGCTTCTTGTGAAAAACTCAGTTATTCATGAAGCCACTTTAATACATTTTTATTCTTCGCAGCAGATTCATTAAACGGGATAATTTATCTTAAGTCTAGCAGTGGTTCATGTGCCACCATGACAAGAGTACAAAGCGGTTTTTAAGCCCCCAAAGGTCCAAGACAACAGTTTGAAACATTCGTATATACAGCCATTAAAATATTACCTAGTTCCACATGAAGAGAAATGGTATGCACATTTGAGAAGTGATGTTATAAAGCTACAGATTATTTCAATAACAAAGCCCCACAGACAATCGTATCTCATCGCATCATATATGCTTTTCCGGCCTTATCTCTCGAAAGTTTCACCAAGCTAGGCACCAACAGACTACGACAGTGAAGGAGAGAAATAACAGAAAAAAAAATCCTAAATAAAAAAATAGACAAAAATAAATCTTACACATAAAGACACTGTCATTTCTTAAATTATCGGTTTTTAGTGCCCTACATTTTACACCCAGTCAAAAACATCTGCCTTCGGTTGGTCGGTAAGGCTGCGTGACAGACGGCCAGCCCCGTGGTAAACCTATGGTACTTCTAGACGTTATGTAAATTTACAGTATACAATTTTGGATTACCATGCAAGAATACTTTTTTGTGTAACATTTAATAGCTCGATCTACATCCAGGAATAATTTACATAGAAGGACAATAGTTATTGGACCAGAGAGCGCGATGGGTAAATAACCATGGTGGTAAGTGCAGCCGGAGGAGATGATGTGCGGGTGAGGTTTGGGTTAGGTGAGGGGAGAGGAGGAGTGGGGATGAAAGGGGAGGTGGGATGGCAGGAGGAGAGGTGGGATCCAGAGGAGCGCCTGGGTAATTGGGGGTGGTGGTCCAATCCTCCAAGGTCCAAATCAGCGGCACTCCCACACTTTTACTGTTTGATCTACACTCCCTGTGACCACGTAGGGGGCAGCCTTGTGGAAATCTGCAGGAGAAACCAAAGATCATCAGAACAAAGGAAAGGAAAACACATTTCAATCCCAGTCATCAGTCCCTCCAAGATTTCACAGTATGTTTTTGGGAATGTCGCGGCCTGAAACGCCTGATTTAACATCAGCCTTTCTAAAAGACTGTGATGCATCGTGCAATGGTTTAAGTAGCATTGGGCAGTATCTATTTGTGAGCAGCGCTAACCCCCCTTGCATGGCGCGTGCAGTTTTCAGTAAAAATTGACAGTGAAAATGTTCTTTAAATCATTATATTGACTCTTTACCACCTTTTACTACAGTTTCAATGTCTTCATCTGTCACAGAGATGAAGAAATACAAATTTATTTGTTTTACTCAACCTTTCCTGTTTCAAATTAAGAGCCTATCACAATGTTTCTGTTGACAGCATCCCTTCAGTTGTTGACACAAGGCATTTTACTGTGAAACATTTGCAGGACCATGTTGTTAACAATGCAGCAGCTGCACAGCTTCATAAATGAGCAGAGTATGTACTTTTAATTGTGGAAATACAGTAGTTATAACAGCAGGCTGCTCAGCAGCATCGCAGCAACAAACGCTGCCAATGTGAACTCACTGCTCACGCATGCAGTGTGGCCCGGGCGTAACCTCCAGGGCATGTGATGTGCACTGCATACAAAACACCCTCAATACCCCTCTCCAGTGTGAAGGCTTCTTTTGGGTTTTTTTTTTGGGGGGGGTGGGGGTTGCTTTTATTGAATAGGACAGTGACAGCATGAGAGGGGAGAGATTCTACTTTGTAGGCGTTATTTTTTGCAAGTAAAAACAGAACAGCAAAAATATTTGTGAAGCTGTCTCGGTTCTAAAGCTTTTTTATTAAGAGCATTCAGAGTTTCCCTCAGAATTAGGATCTATTTGGGATGGTAGGGTTGTTGGGTTTGGGGGCAGCAATAATTAATCGCTGACAATCAGATGCTGTTTGACGCAGCGCTGAAGTGATTTCATCCCTACTTGTCCCACTGATGCAGTAATCTTCTAACGCCATGCTGTTTATGTCACAACGACACCAAAAACAGCTTGACAGTCATTAAATCTCTTGATGGTTAACATTAGCCATGTTTTGCTAACTGTCACTGTGTGTGTATGTGTGACTGTGCTCAGGGGCACGGAGCTCACACTTCCCCACCAGTAGTCGTCTGATGAAGAGAAAAAGAAAGATAAAGAGAGCGGGACAAGGGGAAACTTAATGAATCAATAATAAATTGTGAAATGATAGATTACCTATTTTACTACCAATTTATTGCTGTAAAGTTGAAGACTGACGAAAATGAACAAAATGTCAAGGTTGTGCAGAATTTGAGGGGATCAGCTGAATTTGCGTTACTTGTTGTGAGTGTAAGACCCTGAAGGGACTGAATAATGCAACAGGTCTCAATTCACATTTAAAATCAGTGTTATGAATACCAGCAGGACAACACATCGACAGGACTGAGTGAGGTACCAACAGTCTCAGTCTGTTGACAACACAGACGCCTCTTTAGTGAACACAGTTTAATTGACAGTCACACTTCAGTGTCATTTTGTCAACAGCAGACAGCAGACGTATACATGTGCTGTTCCTTGTGACAGGTCTGAGGATTTGGAACAAAATGAAGTTGTTATCCTCTGCTGCTGTTCAAATGAGTCACAAAATATATAAATATATGGGAAGCCCATACTATACTTGTACAGACACGTGTGACTTGCAGCATTTATCGGCTGAAAAGTATTCTGGTTTCTGACCTCGAATCACTGCCCACATCTCAGAATTTTTGCAGTGATTAAAGTAGTAGTAATTGACAGTTATTTCCGCCAGTTTAAGAACAATTGACAAGAGGGGAAATTGTCATCCAGGGCCAGAGCAAGAAAAATAGCAGCAGTTACACGGGAGCAAGTCGACATATTGGGGCTGTCTGGTGAACCACAGGTCTGAAAAGGTTATTGCATCATTCCTGGTTCAAGACATTAGTTGCACTAATAGATTGCTCAAAACTGATTGGTTTGTGAAAAATGACGTGAAACAGCAGATTATGAGGCCATTTAATAAACAGAATGCAAACACTATGGGGGAAAAGCCCTGCGTATTGTGTTGTGCACACAGACAGGACAATGCCTTTTTTTTAGAAAATGGGGAAAATAATACTTTTTTCCCCCAATGAGTTCAAACAAAGGTGCTTTGTCTTTTTCACACCGCTCCAGAATTTATCACATCAATAGCTCACAGCGATATCCTCTTTGGTTGAAGTAGGATTTAAGAGGACTCGGTTTCAAACGGCTTGCCAAGGAAAAGTTGGCTGAAGAGCTCCTCAAGAGAGTTACCGAGCCTTGATCTGCTGAAAAGCTGCAGATACGAGGAGGGGGAGGCGGGAAAATCCTGGAGCGCTTGTCTACCTCTTAAACCCCAGCTGCCAGCAACCCTCAGGACGATCTACACACTGCCGGTGAAGGTACTGGGCTTCTTTACAATTATTCAGCCTTTGGCTAAAGCAGATATTTGTGAAACCAGCTCCGCCGTCCAATGAGCATGGAATAAAGAGGCTCCTGCTGCACCTCGGGAAACAGACTGGTCAAACAACAACAAGGATGGAGGGGTGAGGGGCTGCTTACCCAGAGAGGTAACGAAGTGTTCATGGGCACACAGGGTTTTCATGCAGCGCTTGTTCTTGTAGTCCCAGATCCTTAAGGTCTTATCATCTGCACAGGTCACAATAAACTTGCCTCCGGGGTGGAAGAGGATACCACGCACCCAGTTGTCGTGGCCGACCTGTGAGACAAACACAGTTGCAAACACATTCATCTCACTCATGAAGCCATATGTTTTTCACTCTGGATATTTTATCCAAATATTAATATTCATACAAATATCAAAAAAGCCTGAGATAGTCCTCACCAGTGTCATAAGGCACATGCCAATGCTAACATCCCACATCTTGATGGTTTTGTCTCTGGAGCCAGACAGCAGGAATGGGCCTGGCTTACCACTCTTCTTGGTCTGGTTAGGAACAAAAGAGGGAAAAATTAAATAGCAATAACTGTGCAAAGCGAAGACAAAGCAGAATCAGAGACCAAGTACTGCAAATGATTTTGAACAATCTCATCAATTACTGTTTCACTTGACAAAAAAAGATACGAGTTGGATTCAACATTCCTCGAATATCACTGCACTTTTCCCGTAACAATATCGTAACTTCCAGAGCTGAAACAAAAACCTGTTGGCTACAATGCTGATGTAAAATGGATCATTTAGTGTCAACTTTCTTTCATGAGCACTGTTCACAGTGCTGTTAGAACGCTTTATTAATACCGGTGCCTCCTTGTGTGCAGCCAACAGGAGAATAAACTGTTTCATGACCACAGTGAAAATGTTGTTTTTGAAAGGTTAAACGCCAAAAACTACTGATTGAAGCAGAGTATTAATTACGATGAAAACATCTTGTGAAATTTGTAAATTACTACATGTATAATTTTCCAATATATTTTGGCTTTTGAACTACGCAATGATGTGGAGTTAACTTTTACTGGATATGTTTCCATCACATCAGCTGTGCTGGTGATGTGGTTACACTTTTTAGAAAATGTTAGCCTACATGTGAAGTTCGTGGACGTAGTGGCTAAATCTGTCCATTCCAACAGGTATCTTAGTTACAACAAGATTTTGTAATTTTGAATTTTGAGATTTTGTCCATAAAATCACAAGAGGGGTTTATAAAATATTATGTTTTGTTTGAAATTAAACTACCACATTAACAGTATATTTTTTTTTGTTTCGGGGGGTGGGGGGGTAAATAATTTTTTTTTATTATTACTATTATTTTATTATTATTACTTTTTTTATTATTACAACTTTTGTTTATTTTTGTTTGTATTGTTTTTTTTTCTTTAAAGATGCTTGTTTTTTCACATATTTTTTTCTTTTAATACTTAAAGTGCCTTTTCCTGAATATACTTACTTTTACCAAGTAAGTAAGTAAAGTTAAAGGAGAAGTCAGCTGCCTGACTCAGCAGAGACTAGAAATCATTTTTTGTCGCTAAGTTGTAGTAAAGTCCTACTTGCTGGAGAAGTAAACTAGGATTCATTACATAGGAGTCTACTGACTAAAATGTTTTGGTGTAAAAAGATGATTCAAATGTATTTATAATAATGTTAATTGACCTAATGAATGTATATTTCATTTACTCATTTTTCAGTACCTGTCATTTATCTTTTACATTAATAAATTTTTATTTGTTATTGTGCTCTCTTTTCTGGACCAGAAAATACAGAGCAGCAAAACACGCCAACTAAAATACCTGGGGGTGTTTTGCACGTTTCACTTCAATTAACAAACAATACTGCATCAAAAATCAGCTTCCGTAGAAGTGGAACAGTGTTTTTCACTGCACACAGGTTAGCCAGGGACAACTGCTGTAAGGGCAAATATTGTTTTAATCTGACAAGGCTAAGATTGGACACACTTGAGATCACAAGGCGTGAGGAGTGAGTGTGGGCTGACTCCAGGCCACAGTGATATTCATCAAGTGTATGCGAGCACACGCTTTTCATTTCAAGCTGGTCTGTTCACGTGGCTGTCAGTCTGAGCAATGACGTATGAGACTCACTGACATAGCTACGCATGTAGAGAAGAACACACTCATGTGATACAGTGAAACAGGGTTTATCACCTTGTGAAGACATCACATCGCCACGAGATTACCTATAAGATTTGGTTTTTACATAAGATCCATCTCTGTGCTGGTTGTATAATAACTGACTGTCTCATGTGGGCCAGAGTCTGGAAAATAAGTTTCCACCAATTTTACACGAATAAACAGCCAGTTAGCTAACTTAGAATAATCTGTCTACTATACTTTCATGATTAACCACACTCGACACCAGTATTGTAAAAAGCTGTGCAGAGCTCAAGAGATCTGTCTCAGGCCCTCAGATCTGTCTCAGGCCCTTCATCAGGTTTTCAGATGTTTAACAGGAGGTGGTCGTTTACCTCAGAGCCTGTGGCCTCTTGGATGGTGGGGTAGGCGCTCTCTGGTGCCCAAGAGATGCACTCCACGACGTGTTCGTGTTCCCGCAGCTCAGCCTTGCACTCTTTGGAGGCCACGACCCACACACGCACAGTTTGGTCATTGGAGCAGCTGGCAATCAGTGTGCCGTCTTGGTTGGGTCGCACCATACGGACCCACTCCCTGTGGCCTGTGAAGGTCTTCACACAGTAGCTAATGCACAGAAAACAGTGACGAGGTTATCATGTTGTCAGAGTGGAAGTGATCAATAAAACAAAACATCATGCTTAAAAAAAGCACCCAGTGGTTTTAAGGATGTTTGTGAGGGGTGCTTACCCAGTTGCCACCTCCCACATTTTTATGGTTTTGTCCCTCGAGGCGGAAACGATGTGATCTCCATTGGGCATGATGGCTACAGACGAAACATTGTGGTCATGTCCTGGTAAACAGAAAAGACAAAAACAAGATCTCATAAGAGCCAGAAAGTTTCTAGACAACACAACCTCACATCTGAAGCTAATGCATAATGTAATATAACCATCTTTCCTTCTTTACTCTAAACAAGAATCATACTCAAAATTTTGATTTTTTTTTTTTTAACACGTCTTCAGCGACTAACAACACACACAAAAAACCCCCAAAAGATGGGTTTGGTTGTAATTAGCCAATTAAATGACAAGCGAGGCAGCCATTTGCTTGGGCTTACTTTGTTCCACAGAGAATAAGAGATGCCTAATTACCTAGACGCTAGGCCATATTTAAGCTGCTAAACAGATGAAGACAACAGTAAGTGTACTCAAAACTGTATATGTGTGCGTCTGTGCACATACACATGCCATCAGGCTATAATAATGGGTAGCAGCAACACGGAAAAGTGCTGTTTGGTGCTGAAGAGGATGATTACTGAACTGCTGTCCAAATTGGCACTAATCTACTTCACCAGTTGCCCTCATTTTTTAAAAGACGTAAATAATAAGCCATAATCGATGAAAAAATAAAGAAAGTTTCAGTAAATGCATTAAATGTGAATGGCGATGTGGATTAAATAAAGTTGGAGTGGAAATGGAACAGAACTAGACAGCAGGCTCAGTTTAATAGAGCATTTCGGACAGCGATCTCTGCACTTATGATTTTTTTTCTTGCAAAGTGTGAACGCAGCTCGTCTGTTTACGGACGTGTGCCAGGAGCTCACACCCCCATTTACAACAAAAAAAATTGGCAACCAGTGAAATCTGTTGCTCACATGAACAAGATGCAGGATTTACAACTCCAGCAGCATAAATGTAGGAATGCCAAAGAGCTACTCGTCTGTTTGCTAAGTAGGCTTATTCATTTCACTGAAATTCATTCATGTCTGCTTCACAGTCAGACATTAATGGGCACTTCTAGCAGACTTATGATGAGTAGAACAAAACGCTTCATATTGTTTGGGCTGCTGCCAGCTGGTTGGTGGGGGGCCTTCTCACAATTCCAACAAGGAAAATAATATCCTTAAAATCAGCAGGGCCTGAGGGCGCATGTAGATGGCTGCCATCATTTACTTGGCAATTAGGGTGTGAATGTGGGGGGTGTATGTATGTAAGGAGAAGATAGTAAAGACATGGCCATCAGCGTTGTAAATTTTCACATCAGAAAAAAGAAAGAATTTGGACCTGTTTTTACAATTTAAATGATACATTATAAGAAAAGCTGGGGTAGTACACTGTGGTGAGGAGTACTAAAAGAGACCAGATGACTAAAACAGCCCAGTTGTCAGAGCTGGTTGTGAATCTCAGTGCTGTGAATCAGAGCAGATTGAGGCTCATCAGCAGCATCAAATGTGATAACAAACAGCATCTGCACCACCTGAGCCCTTTCTACAGTCACAAGCTGCATTTATGATGCAATGGTGCAGAAACCACGACAGAGCATGTTCACTTAGGTAACACAAATAGGAAAAGCTGTGATGCACATCTGTAAATCTGTGCCAGTGCTCATTCTTCACTTCTTTTTCTTACTTGTCATAGAAAGCATTTTTGGAAACAAAATAAAGTGTTAAATCTTCTTACCGTGCATGGTCCTGATGCATTCAAACCCTTGGAAATCCCACAGCTTGATAGTCATGTCTGCAGAGCAAGATGCAAGCAGTTTGCCGGTCTGGTCAAAGGAGATGTCCTGCACTGAATCTGTGTGGCCCTTCAGTGTGCGTTCAAAGTCTCCTGTCTCGTAGTCCCACACCTGGAGATGAAACCGTATTTGGACATCAGTTTTGGAGAAACCTTCATATAAGAGAACACGGGAATAACTAATACTTATCTGTGTATCACTGAGAAATACGTGTGCTGTTCATTTCACACTGAATCCCTTTCCAAACCCCAGAAAGCCTACAAATGTCACATCATTTGTGGCCCAATGTCACCTCTTTTCTCAGCTGAGCAGCCAAAACAAGATGAGAAGAGAGAACCAGGCTGTCCAGAGAAGTCATATTACAGTCCTAACAATTAAATATGCTGATGGAAGAATGTTAAAAAAAAAACTACCATTTATTTTAAGAGCTCAAACAGGCCTATGTTTGCAGACACCACACACTCTCTGTATATTGAATTTCAGAATCTGTGCAACCCCATTAAACTGTCAGATGTCTGTAGTTTGTGTGACACCCCATCATATGTGTATCCTCCTATAGCAGACTTTCTAACAGAATTTTCTGATTTCTTATCAAATATTGTACTTTGTTGCCATAGAATTATTTTAGCTGGAGACTTTTACATTCACATTGATGACTTTTCTGATCCATTTGCCACAGAATTCCTAAACATTTTGAACTCATTTGGGTTGCAGCAACATGTTTCTGGGCCTGCACGTAACTCTGGACCTGGTTTTCTCATGCGGGTCTGAGTATTGGCCACATAGATTTTGTTGACCTGTACATATCGGATCATTTTGATAGCATTTTTTATAGTCACACAATAGAAAATGCTCATATTATACACTCACATGCTTTTAATGGGAACACTGCATCAAAATTCACAACCTGTTTTTCTGCCAAAAACAGCACTTTTCCAGACACAGAAAATCTCATGAATGCCTTCAATCTCCTCAGTACACCCATACTTTAGGACTGATTTTAAGATTTTACTTGCGTTTGCAGTTCGGGTTCCTCTGCCCAAGGATCTCCGTCTTGCTACATCACTATCTTCTTTTAAATCACTTTTAAAAACGTATTTTTATCGAAAGGCACTCCTGTCATCTCTTTTTAATAGATTGTTTTATTAATATATGATACCTGAAATTGTATTTAAGTCTTGCATTGCACTGTTTTTAAACTTTTTACCTGTGTGTGTTTTATGATTTTTAAATGTACAGCACTTTGTAATGTTGGTTTTGATAAATGCTATATAAGTATACTTTATTATTATTATTGTTATTATTATTATTATTGCTAATGGCAGGGATGCATGTGCCAGGATGCTGATTAGGGTTACAGTTCGGCCTGATAAAAACAGAGAGACAGTGCATTGTGCTAAGTATGGCAGTGCCAGTTGGAGTGCAGACAGAATATGGAGTGAACAGTAGTAAGCCTTATTTTCTAGCTTGAGAAAGCTGTTATGTCTCTGGTTTTAAAGCAGACAGACGGTTTGTCACGGAGGGGATAAACCCTTCTTGGTTCCTCTCTTGGGTTGGGGGATTTTAGGGCAGACGGTGACAGGAGACCCCCCACCCTCCTCCCTTGTCCTTCTGCCTCCCCCCCAAAGGAAGCTACAGACAGTGCAGATGGCCGCGAGGTGCAGAGTGCAGAGGGGGTTTATCCTGGGGGAGATCAGTGCACTCAATGTGTTTGGAGGTACACCAGGTTTAAACACAAAAAAAGGTATTTAGCAGCAGCATCTAAAGCACATAATCCAATAACTACCTGTAACTCAATGCTGGGTCACCAATGGTGACTACATGAATGATGCTAGCTGTTTCCCCTTGTTTCTAGTCTTTATGCTAAGTTAAGCTAACTGTCTGCAGGCTCCAGCTACATATTTACTGTACAAATATGACGGTGATATTAATCTTCTCATTTAATTTCAGGGTTTCCCACATATTCATTTATTTGTCGCAGCCCACCACGATCAAAATATCTGCCGCCACAAATTGATTTTATATTTTTGGAGCTGGAGCGTTCATTCAAAGCACTGGTGGGATATATGTACTGTTTGAATGACGGAGCAGCGAAACGCTAGGCGCGGTCAAAGTAAAACTAAATCGTTAACTGCATTGTGTCTAAGAGTTGTTTTCACTGCCTCAGTAGCAGCTGCTCCTCTCATCCATCAATGTGATCAGATCAACTCTGACCAGATTGATAGATCAATTATCAACCCTGCGACTCAAACTCCCCAAACTGCTGCTGGGCAGTGCTCATGAAGAGTTCTGCCTGCACTGAGTTCACAGACCTCCCGAAATGTCCAACTACCGCTTTAAGGCAAAACACAGGCAAAAAAAACATACAACTTCTTAATGCCCAAGGTGGTGTGTTCAAATAATTATTATGTCCAACTACAGTTAAAAACTCCATGATAAGATACGACATGTAAGAACCTGAAAATAGTTTAAGATATTAATTTTATGTTGATCAACTTGTTTAATCATATAATTGCTCCTGAGAATTCCGTTGGCTGGATAAATATGTCACTCACTACTGACTGGTTTGGGCAAAACATAACAAAAACCTCCCAACAAAAAAAAGGTTAACATGAGCACAATGTCAGGCCGAATGAATGAAATGAAACAAAACGGGAGTTCAGTCTTAAAAGGCTAGACAGCGTCACTGGCATGAGGAGGAAAGCCGATGCGCCTCTCAGTCAGTGTAAAGAGCACGAGGTCTACTCCCCAGTTAAAAAATTTAACAGAGCTGTTCAGCACAAAAAAAGTAGGACACAGGGGAAGTCAGGGCAGGCCACAGAGAGAGGAGGCAGCCAGGAAAAGAGGTGCAAGAAAACAAGACTGAAATGTTAGATTGGGCCCAAGCCTGACTCGTCTGATGGCAGGTAGTCATGGTGAGGCAGCTGGTGCTTTAACTGGAGGATAAATGAGGCAGGATGCTGGGATGTGGGGTTGCTGTGAGAGGGGTGGGGGGGGTGTGGGGGGGTGGAGTTGGAAAAGGAAGAAAATGCCCTAAACAGAGAGAGGAATCCCTGCCGTGTGGGTGTAGCTGAAGAGATGTACATGTGTCTCTCATTGTGTCATGAATAAAATATACAGACCAAACAGCTCAACAGAATATTGGCATTGTGCAGTGAGGCAAGAAAGAGCTGCGATTGCAAAAATAGCCCGGAGACAGACTACGGAGTTTAAATATGGAATCTGGGGATACATAGACAACAGAGAGCGAGAGAGACACTTGTGTAATCAGGGCGTGTCGAGGAAGGAGAGTAAGAGCAGTGGGGGTAATGCTTAAAAGCACAGCATAATACATGGAAGGAGAAGACAGGAGCAGCATTAAACAGTGTGAGCAAAAGCATGTGTGCTAGAGCTGCCACCAAGCTGGCACTAAATTAAATAAGACCACTCTGTCGATTTCAAACCTGAATCCTATTACTGTGATGTAGGGAGGACGTGAAGAAGCAAACAAGAAGGACGCTGCAGGCTGACTGAAGATGTGTTTAGAATCACCTTGCACTACACCCAGCATGTCTTCACTTTTAGCTGGCCTACATTCAAAAACAAACAGACGAAGCTCCAAATCAGACAACAGATAAACCTTTGTGAGTTGTGTTTACATTACCTGACAGAAATGCGGGGCCTCCATCTTAATATCTCATAACCCTCTTAAGTATGCACGCTATGTTAGCTACCAGCAGACCGGCGGCTGGTGTGGTGGGTAAATGATTTACTCGCATGTGGTGCTTGGCGGGTGTCAGTTTCGGACCCTGCTGACAGTATTTACCATGATTTCAAAGCACGGTATTGACGCAATATTATCATGATAATTAAAATTTGAGTGATGTAACTAACAGTCAGGGAATTTTACCGTGATTATCGTGATAACCGGTAACTGTTACATCCCTATTCTAAGCTCAGCCCTGTGACACAAGATGTCATCTGTAACCTCAGTTTGATATCAACACGGTTATCTCATCAATACTAAAGTCTGAAAGCATATCAGCTGACACTGACATGCTAAATTATAAACAGTGGCAAAGATGACAAAAGTGGTTAATTATTATATTTGACAAGATTTAAAACCTTGTCAAATCCAATATGTTTTTTGTGATGCTTTATTTGAGCAATTACATGTCCAGTGTAAAATATCCTAAAAACCCAGGATGTCAGATAAGCAAGGCCGCTGCTTTCATCCCTAAATATTTTAAATGTTCAAGGTCATCAAAAGACTTGTAAAGGTTATCATATTTGCTAGGCCTGAGTGTGGGGGGTGATCATGAGTTTGGTCGTGTGTGTGCGTGCAGATGTATATCTGTCCACAGCAAATCTCTCAACTATTGGACCAATCAGCCAGTTTTGTGTGCCAGTTGTGTGCATAAGTATGCATGTATGCTCAATGTATTCTTATGGTTGCAGTGATTCACAAAAAAAACCTGTATTATTAACTGTTCTATACCATCAGTGACTGCCAACTCCTCACTTCTCTCAACAGGCCAGTCGGAGCAGCAAGTTTTCTGACTCACCTGCCTTAAAAGCCTTACCGTGTGTTGCGGGCCACATTTTGGCATTGTCGTGGCTCAAAAACTGACATGCATAGAACAGTTTTATCTCATTTTGAACTGGAGCAGCAGCAGATTACTTCAATACCGATATGTTTTGATTTATGAAAGTTAGGAACAATACAAAATGACCAAATGACCACTTTTGTTATCTTTTCCACTATTATGGCGGTAGGGGAGCCAGAAGGTAAATTACAATTCTGTAGACTTGCAGATTTTGTTGATTTGGTCATTTTTCCTAGGTTTTTGTGTTTCTTCCATAACTACTACTAAGTAGGCTGCCATATAATCTCTTTTTTGGGGGAAAGGATGTGTATCTAAATAGCCTGGTGCAGATCTGTACTCTAGTGACTGCTGTTCGTTATAAATATCTCTATTACATACAGTGGCTTTAGAAACCTTGAAGTGCACTGAGAGGTATACCTACATTCAGTATATAAAGTAAATGAAAATTTTAAACTGGAAACAAACATTAATAGATACACACAACAAATTGGGGTTATCTTATCATTTGCAAAGCAGGAGCACAACCCTGCAGGTTTTAATAGAGACTTCAGTAGCGGTTTTGTTTATCTGCACACCTTCTGTGCGAAGACAGTAAACTAATCAGTGAAATCACAACAGTTATTCTCTGCTCTCTTCAGGATATAGTATGAAAATCTTGAAAAACAGTTGAAATGCCATTTCAAATAGAAAAAAAGAATAAAGGATATTAGTTCCACGGCCCATTTGAAGGCAACCTCTGCAACAAATCTGTTGTCAGACCACCATTCAGCAGCACTGACCTTTATTGTTGCGTCCTCAGAAGCCGACACCATGACACTGAAGACTGGGTGGAAGATGACGCGGGTGACTGGACTGCGGTGGCCACTCAGCGCGTACCTCTCTGGTGGACGTGGAATCCACTCTTTGGGGTCTCGCTTCTGACTTACGGGCCCACCCAGGGTGATCTCCTCCTTTGCTTCATTCAGTTTGGATTCAAGCTCCATCACCTGCCATGAGTGTAAAGGTACAAGTTAACAGTGTAGAAGCAGAGAGTTAAGTGCATAGAAATATGCACATAATGTAGAGACGGTTACACCATGGAGGGAATACATTAAACATAGGTTTTAACAGCAGTAAATTTGTGTTTTTAACTAATAATTACATATTAACAAATGGATTAATGCTTTCTATTCCTTGGTAGACTTCCTTTTCAGTGTTAACTGTGGATTCAGCAGTCATGTCATGAACCATTCACAAGACTACAATCCTCACAAGCATTCTTTGAGGAGAAAAAAGCCCCACAAACCTTCTTTTGTAATCTGATGACTGAGGTCCATTTCTTTTCCAAAAGGCCGGCGTACTTCTTATCCAATTCTTCATTCTGTGGAGAAAAGTGGGGGGCAGGAAAAAAAGGATATCAGGCAAACATGCAAAGAAAGCCAATCAAAGTCGTGGGCTCAGCATAATCGGTGAGGCCTGTGGGAGGGGGGCCAGCTGGGGTGGCATGCTGAGGTCTTTGACTATAGTAAGAAAGAACAGGGAATTATTTACACACCCCTCACAGGCCAACAGTGACTGCCAGACACCACCAACCTACTGTACAACACACACATAAACACACATACTGCGCACACATAAACACACATCCTAGTCCTAATCCTTCTCACACAAGCTAATCTCCTGCAGACAAGAAAGGCTTAGGCAGCTTACAGCCACACACCCGGTACTGGAGGCAGCAGTGGAAGTTAACTTGTGGCAGTCCTGGCAGACAGAAGCCTGATTCCACCTGCAGGCTAATACCACGAGCTGGCCACTAGCTTTTACATAATGGACTTCATGGCACATACAGACTGTTTGTTACTGCCAAGAAACAAAACAATGTGGTGGCATTTTTTCTCTGGCGCTGGACACACATTAAAAAAAAATCTGGGGCTGCAACTAACAAATATTTTCACAGTGTAAGTAAAGACATTTTTATGAATCATAAAAACATTTTTATTTCCACTGTTATTGGTAATGAAAATAATAACTTCTCATTATGAAGTATATGTTGTTTGCACATGGTAATGTCTCTGTAAAACAACACCATTTGTGTTCAGATCGGTTACCGGTAAGCCTCACGATAACTAGAGATGTAACGATGCATCGCGAGGCGGTTAAAAATTGCTAAATCAATACAAAACGTGATATCAAATTGGTGATATCAGAAATGAACCGCGATACTCTATTAGAAAAGCAAAGGGTATAATCTGCTTTTGACTTTGCTTGCTCAAAGTTCCAGGTCATGTTCAACATCCTACGTCATGTCCGAGACTGGAGACAGCCAGCTCACCAACGTAAATAAGACCAAGCGGAGGCTCCACGACAGGCGACATTGAAAGGGCAGATGCACCCTCCAGTTTCAAATCGGGAGTGTGGCAGCATTTGAGCTTCCTCAAATCAGAAAGAAATAAAGCCAAGATAAAAGAAAAAAACAGTCTGCAAATATTGCAAGAGAGTTCTGAACTACACAAATAGTACAACTAACATGATGCAGCATGAGAGCTGGCATCATAGTGAGGCGCTCCGGTCAGCCCCGCCTACGCACATTACTCTTTAACAACAAGTACACAGCCAAACCACACTTACAAGCGCAACTGCAACTCTGCTCGCCCAAACAAGTGCAAGAGCCAAACAGAGTGCCCAACTTATCACCCAAACTTAGTTATTGAAACTTGTCCTCTCTGCTTTCCTCTCTAGAAAAAGCATATCTTTCCACACCAGCCACCTCTGTCCCAAGTGAAAGGGCAACTTATTTTGTATAATGTTAGATTGAAATAATTCATAGAATATTTTTTAGTCATAATAATATCATTTTGTATTTTTTAAAAATCGTGAGAAAATCTTATCGTGAACCTAGTATCATGAATCATATCAAAACGTGAGTTGAGTGAATCGTTACATCCCTGTTGATCATTGTGCAATTCTGTCTGCCACCAAGTACGATCTTCTTGGGAAATGAAGGCTCAATATATGGCACAAAGGACATGCGTCAACCCTTGTGCAACAGAAACAGGAAGAGGACAGTGCTTTGGTATTCGCTGATAGCTATCATTAGCTATCAGTCTAAGTTATTTACTCTTACCATCCCCAGTAGCAGAATCGGTAGATGGTGGAACAACCAACATAACTGTGGAAACTCTGGTAATAGCTAAGCTTTGCGGAAAACGGAAAGCAATCCGGATGTTTTTGCGACAGTGACAGCACCAATAATACTGCTTGAGGGGGTGTTTCCACTTTAACCTGCTGATTATTTTCTCGATTAATCACATCAATCATTTGGTTGACAAAATGTCAGAAAACAGTGAAAAAAGCTCTTTTCCCAGAGCCCAAGGTATGATTCTTGTCTCAGAAAATGTTTTGGTATTTCAATACCATAGATGTACATTGCATGCTAACCATCAATTTCCATAACATGGTATGCAGTTTCGGGTAAACTGCTACAACCCTTGCAAAGGTGTTGTATTCAGTTTACTTGCTTTGTTCAACCAACAATCAAATATCCAATTATATTCAATTTTCTATCATAAAGGACAGATAAATGCAGTAAATTTTCATTTTGAAAGCTGGAACTATGGATTCTTTTGGCACTGATGATATAAACAACTAATTTTCGGTTCATCTGCTTATTGTTTCAGCTCTGAATAAAACCACAAACTTAAATTAGCTAATATTCATGAATCCTGCCGGCCTTGCTAATGTTCAAACTGTTCTCATGACTTACCACATTTTAAGATATGAGTTATAAATGGACTTCATTCTTTCCCTTCAATAAAATACAACACAAGCAAACAACAACAAAACACAGTGAAGCTTACACCCGATACAACAGTTTTGGTGCCACTGTTTTTTTTACAACAATGCCTTGAGGCTGTTACTAACTATCAAAGCATTAAAACCCCACATTGACAGACAGCCATGAGTGTCAGTGAGGGAGAAAATTAGCGTTGGGCTTCAATTTCACAGCTAGCTCCTTGAGCCTTAGCTGGAAACAAAAGCAGACCTAGAGGTGTGGAGAATTGCAGACACCACAGTTGCCTATATGAAACAATCCTCAATGACAGGAGGGTATATGTACATGAGGACAAAGACAAGAACCGAGGCACTGCAGAAAAATGGAGGATAAAGAAAACATGGAGGTAGAGCAGGGAACCCAGTTTGGACAAGACAGTCATCATCTAATCTGCCATCTGCCTGGAAGCTCTGCCCATTACACCAAGAGACACACAGAGAGACAGACACACACATGAGAAGTGCCAGACTTCAATACAGCCTGCCAGTCTGTTGAAACTGACCAAGCATGTGTGTTTGTATATGCATGCAGGTATGTACATTTTGTTTTAGGAGGCAAATCGAAACTAAAGCATGACCTCTTTTTTTAATTCACACTAACAAAACCCTCTGGTGCACAGTGACTCATACAGCATTAACCTTTCACTGCTACTGAGGTAGCCACAAAGAGCATTACATTCTGTCGTTGCAAAATGTAACTACATTTAATGGACATTAAAGAAAGGCCTTTTTACAAATGTCTTACAATGTAGTCTCAGAGGTAACAGTGCTAAAAGTCATTTGGTTTTTTAGCATGGTGCTGCCAAGGTGTGCGTGTGTGTGTGTGTGTGTGTGTGTGTGTGTGTGTGTGTGAGAGTGAGTGAGTGCGTGTGAGAGTGAGTGAGTGCGTGTGAGAGTGAGTGAGTGCGTGCGTGGCTGAGCACTAATACCCAACAGGGTGCACCTATCCCTCCGTGCCATTCATCTATTATTCAGCCTGCTTCCACGGGGCTGCCACAGAGAAAACGTCTGAAAGAACGAATGAAGACAGAGAAAAAGGGGGTGGAGTGTCACGTATTCACATGGTGATGATGGGGGGGGTGTCTTAGATGAAAAGGGGTTGAGGTGAATCACGATAACATTACAAACAGGAGTATAAGTTAACATTTTGCCAATAAGCACTGGTGTTGCTTGAATTTAGGAAGCACAGGCATCAAATTTTAGGAAACAATTTGCTATAATACTTAATGTTTCTACGCTTTTGTTTTGATTTTCGAGAGTTGCACATTTTGGCTCTGTACTACAGTACATTATGTATGAAACAATACAATAACAATGAGGTATAAGTGCAGATATCCATCTTTATGGGCTGTTTTTCCATATAGGTTCTCCTCCTCTTTTAAGACAATGAGACAACAATGCTTAATATACAGAGAAGGCAACCCTGAAGTTAATATGGCTAAACAGTACATTGTTTGTATGTTTTTATACCCATATGAGCATTATATTATTGTAGTGTTCTCAATTCAGAACCAGAAAATGTACCCATATAGTCAGAACATCTTTCATCCATTCATTGTCTATTGAGCAACTCCAGACTTAATATCCTGATATCATAAATTTGAGTTTTAACACTCAAGTTTTTGGATTTGGGAGATTTTATGCTAACTAATATTTTAGACAAACTTAGACCATAGAAATTACATGCATACATTTGAAAATTGATGCGGTTCCCCATTAATATCATACTAAAAGCTAAAGCCGACACAACAAGTAAAAAGAGGACCTGGTGGAAATTGACCGAGGTCTGCCAGTAAGCTGCACATCACAGATTACAGATAGCTACTGACTGCAATGCCCAGTACTACACCACAATTAACTACAGTCCCAATGCTAAAACATATAATTACCTAGAGATGGGCATTGCAAATTATCTTAGGCTGTAGGTGTGAGTGCTGCAGTGTGAGGCATTATTTTATGTTTGACCCTATATAATCATTAAATAAATAAAAGTATTTAAGAATATAACTAGAATTAACACATTCACTAGGTACATCACGGTGATACTGTAAATGCAATATTTACAAGTGATAAAAGCTTTTCTCAAGATGAATTAGCAGCAGCTTGTAGCAGAGACCCCCTAATCAGGGAGAACACCATAATTGGGTGCAGGTGTTCCTGGTCACACTCGTGAACATGTTGACTAAAATGAAAATTAAAGTGGAAATCAAGGCATATTGTTTGTATAAATTTGTCTGATTGGCTTTGCAGATGTGTGTGTGTGTCCACCCTTAATCTACTCACATTATCTAATTCCGCCTCCTTCTTGAAAGTGGAATATGCTTCTTCATATCCATTGGAACGTAGATAATCGGCTATTGCTCGATTTCTGAAACAGACAAAGAGGACCTGTAATTAGTTCTTCTGATTAGCAGACAAGATAGTTGTTAAAGTGCCACGAGAAACGACATGAGTAATGGAGTTGTATTCAACACTGTAAAACAAAGACAGAAAATTAGCATGTTCAGGACACGTTTCAGACAAAGATGTAAATTTTACACACTGAGACCCTTGTTATCATGGTTCTAGCTGTATAATAAAAATGCTTGCTATGCATAAATGTAGTCTAACAGTTCCTATAACAATACACACAGACAGTCCTCTGCTACAAACACACAAGCACACATGCACGCACGCACACACACACACACACACACACACACACACGCACACACACGCACACACACTCTCCTCTCCACCCATTTGACACAAATTGAGAACACATCTGTCTGGCTTCTATAATGAGCTCTTGTTGCTGTGGGCAAATAATGGGAAGGGATGACTCCCCATGGTGTAGATATGGGCAAAATGAGAGTAAGTGTACATCCCACCATCACCTTCACACACAGAGAGAAGGACAGACAGAGACAGATCATGAACAAGCAGGACAATCCCTGTGAGATGGAAAAGCTTCTGGATACTGTTTCACTCCAGTTCATCTCCTTTTCATGTATACGTTTGAATATTTACTTTTGTTTGTCTGCACAGACATTGCACCTTTCAGAAAGCGATATTAAGATGGTGTGGATGGTGACAGAGGTGTATTTCTCTCCCACTATTTCAAATATGTGAAGACAGATATCAAGATAGGACAGACAATAGACGAGACAGGCAGATGTGAAAGTGAGGAGAAAGGAGGCTATTGTCGCTCGTCCTCTTTTTGTGTCCTTGGCTGCTATAAGGACAACCTACACAATTACAACTCACACAGCTACCATGTATACATTCACACACACACACACACACACACACACACACACCCACACACAAACACAAATACACACAAACACACATGTTTATGACTGCAGCCTCAGCAGAAGTTCAGTTTACCAAGAATTGAAAAATGGGATTTAAGCCATTCTCAACAGGCTTTACTTCTCTATCTCATTACACTGTCATGAGTGTGCAAAAGGGAATTTTTGTAATTTGACCTTATTTCATCCAAATGTTTCACTTAGTTTAAGTGTTAGGAGTTAAAGTTAGGAGTAAACAAACATTTTGATTCAGGGCTGGATTGTTATTCAATATTATCGTTGTCATTGTTTATTTGCATTGGGGAAAATTTGATGGATATGAGTTATCATTTAACATATTGATCACAGCCAAATCACGGTACAGAATATCTGTTATGTCAACAACTTAAAAAAATCATTCAGTAAGTGCAGCAGCAATATTTGCATCATTGTCACTGAGGATGTTCCTAACAACTTATTTCCCTAGCATTTAAACTCAGAGTGGTTGTCCACAAGTAAGAAAACACTCAGAAGGAAAAATAAATCTTTAGAAAACATGCCTGTTTATTACAACTTTGGCTCTGAGGCTTTGGAGTTTGACCTATAACAAGGACTAAAAATCAGGATATCTTGGCTTTTGCATTTTCAACTTTGATCGTTCTTTTTTCAGTTTCTCTCTTGTGAATTCTAAATGACTAATTGCTGGAATACCCCTTCATGAAAAGAGAATCTTAACCTTGAAGTTGCGATGAGAAAAATGGTGAACACTGGTTATTTCATTCAAGGCCAGATTTAAATTTGTTTTTCTTTTTACTTTTCCAGTCATACACACACATTCTACTTCATGCCAGACCTGCCAACCAAAAAAAACTGACTTTAAAGAGACTGGAAAATGAGCTGGAGACAAAGACACAAAGGCACTGAATTCATGAATGTCTGATAAAATGCTATTTTACTCTAATACTAATACAATATTTCCTTGATTCCAGTCCTCCTGTGTTTGCACACAGAGAACCCTGTCACTAATGCCAGGAAAAGGCAGACAAGCTGTCAGGCAGGCGAGGCTTTGAGGTGCCAATATGAAGGGGGGTGGGAGGGGGTACAATCTGTCAGCCCAGCCTGTGCCCCCTGTGCCCTCACGGTCAGTGTTGAGCAATGAAACCCCCATCTCCCTCTGCCCACCTGAATCCCCATGACAACAGGAGTAGGTCTTATTACAGCTCAAGGTTAGCAGGAGGTTATCCTCTCCTCTGACAGCCTGCCTGCCGCAAGTCTGGAAGACACAAGAGGGGAGGGCCGGAGTGTGCTTGCATGTCTGAGGAAGTGTATAAGCAGGCGAGGGGAGCTGCAGGTGAGGCAAGCTGAGGAAGCTTTGACGTGCCGTATGTGTGTCAGGAGAGTGTGTACGAGCAGGGGTGCATCCACAAAGCCCATCAACAAAATGTCACACTAACCATTAACAGTCTAATTCAGAGGATGTGATTCAGGAAGACCAGGAAGAGGGCAGGAAATCAAATCACTTTGGCGAATCACATGTAGCTCTATGGGGAATACAAGCAACTAGTGAGTTACTTTACTCTACTGAAGTCGCCTTTATTTCAGTAAGTTTACATGAACAGTTAAGTAGAGCTACGGTTACAGCTCGATTAGGCCATTTAATTGGACTACTGCCCTTGTCCCAGTATACAAGCACCAGGGGAGAATCGATTTATTGACAGAAGTATGTCCGACTCCATCACGGTGGGTGCTAATATGCCCCCTTCTCAAGTAGTTGCTACTGGAACTTCTCCCGATTGACCTATTACATCACATACTAAACAGGCTGCAGGCTGCAAAAAGGTTTGCACGTTGAACAATGATAACATGGATAACTTTTTGGCGCTGTACATTTCATACGTACTTTTTCCTTTACTTGCTACTTTCATTGTTTTGTTTTCTTCTTCTTCCTTCTTTTATTTTTCCCAGCTTTCTTCTACGATTTTAAGCAGTTCGACTCCCAGGTGAAAGCCCAGCACGGCGACTCGGAGCATAATGCCTAGCACAGTTCAAGACCAGTTGAGGTGTATACATGACAGAGGAGCCCAATCTCCAACTCGGTTATCAATTTCAGCTGCATTAACACATTTACATGTATATTTAAAAAGTCCAGTTTTAGTTGGATGAACACAACAATGTGACAATAATGTGAACACACTCTTACAACTATAAGAAACAGGTAACCTCACAGACATTAGTCTGCAACAGTAATAGCAGTAAGTAGCTCCAGGGCTCCAGGGGATGAGGTGGTAATCATGAACCATATTCACTATATTTGAAGTGAAGTTTTTGCATGGTGCAAGAACAATAGCGCACAAGCTATATCATTTGTACAAACAGCACAACCACAAAACCACACAGCAAAGCAAGTGAAAAAAATGAGGGCTAATATTTATATAAAACACCCCCTGTTTCTGTTTTTGAATGCATACTGTTTGAAAGATAAAGCACTCAAAAGCGTAGCTTAGCAGCACAGGACAATATTGTCAGAGTGGGTATCTGTCAAAGAGCTGCTGTACTGAAAGCAGGCGTGAACACAAAGTAGCCAACACTCCCCTGACCCCCACTACACCACGCATGTGGCAAAATAATAAAAACCAAATGCAAACATGCAATTTTTTGTATCCAGTCCCCAAAGACTGAGAGGGAAATGGGGAAAGATGAGTACTGATGTCGACAGAAGGAGAGCAAACCGGCTGGTTTCCATGGTTACTAGCAGCCCACATCTAGATGACGTGATGGGGAGATAGCAAGAAAAAGGGCAGGGCGAGTACGTGGACAGAGAGGACAGACAGAAGATGGAAAAAGAACAATAGAAAGCAAGAAAGCCCATATTGCAGCTGTAAACTTGGTCTGTTTCAATGAGATCAAAAGGCTTTCTCTATGAGGGCCGAAAACAGCACCAACTGCTCACTAACTATTCGAAAACTAAAAATGCAATGTCTTCAGCGAAACCTTTGTGGTCAGTCAGACCTCTGGTAAAGAGCCGCTCTCTGATGTACTATAAACCCTTAATGGAGTGAGAGGGAAATTGCAGCCTGTGACAAACAGTGAGATGAGGGAGAGATGTATGACCTCATCCTTCTGAGAAGAGTGGTGAGTCAGCCATCCAGCATGTCTGCCAGTGACATCACTTCCTCCTAATTCCTGCTCCGTGATCATTCACTTTCACATCATTTTAAATATGAGCACCATTTGCTAACAGAGCCTCCACCATTTCCTTAATTTTAATACATTCTGCATACATGATAAAAACGTGACCAGTGTTAGTCCCTAAAACACCTCTGTTAAGCTGTTTGAAGTGTGCTGCATAATACATCAAGAGCATCTCATGTAGTTCAAAAACAGATTAAGCTGTACCTGGTGGCGACTGGCCGTTCTGTTTCAATGGTCACTGGATTAACATTAACCCATGTTTGTGCTTTTTTGTATGGCCAACAGCAAGGTTGAGTGATTTCAGAATAAGACTTCAGCACAGCTGCTGCTGTGTTAACATCAAAAACAACTGAGAAGGCGATGGTGGCGACTGCTCACTGTCTGAAACACAAGCACAAGCATGACACAAGGGCTGCCACTAACAAATATTTACAGTCAGGATTCGACATTAACCATGGCATGATGGCCCATGGCAACAAAAACTTAGTCTTTGTCAACCAAGTGTTGGCTGCAGTTGGCCCCCTAGTTTCTCTGACATGAAAGACATGAAATTACATGTCTTGATGCAGTTACCTGTCTAAAAAAAGGTTTAATAAACATTTTATAAAATGCTGTGAACTTTCACCAATGCAACATTCACAGCTTTACAAACTTCATTATTCATTTGTGCCTTTTACTTCAACATTCTCCAAAAACAGTGAACAGTAGTCGCTGCTGGCTAACCAAGCCTCAAGACTAATGCCGTCCTGTCATCTTGGGAAAACTAGAAAATGGGTTTGGTGTGGTGTGTTTAGCTAGAAGCTTGCAGAGCTAAACGAAGCAGGGCTGAGAGTATCTGTTCAGAGGAACAGTTTAATGTGACAACACAAGTTTACAGTAAATAATGTGCCAAACTACTTAACATGAGTGCAGTTTGGAGGGAAGATTAAAAGTACTTTGAGTTTGGAGTTACAGATACTTCTGTCAGAGATTAAAATAACCAGATACATTTACCAGCAAATTTAAGTACGCTACTGACATAATTGTACTTTGATAACAAAAACTGTATGTAGCTGTTATCGATTACGAAGTGCTTTACTTAAACTAAACACAAAACGACAAGAAGTAGCAGTTTATTTAGATATAATCTGGATTGTTTCAAATAAATCATCTTAATGCTGTCTATTTAAGTGTAACATTTGTTATTATCAGGGATGCATTGTATTGGATTTTTTGCCGATATTCGATATACCGATATATAATGACTTATTTGACTGATAACCAATGCAGATAGATATGGTGCAGTGCTTAAAAGTATGAGCGCCGAACCCTTCAAATGTATTCGTTTGTTTTTTCACATTTTTAGACTTTCACAAGACCAATAGCAATGTCTAATACCATGCTCATACACTTAAATGGCCAATTAATTGCTGATTTTATTGACTTACATGGCCCAGACATATATCATCCACCCGCCTAAATGTTTAAGAAATACAGCCCTTCACAGTCCATACAGCACACTCATCGGCGACAGACAGATTCTAAATGCTCTAATAAATCCTAGAGGAGGGGGAGTTTTGCTTGTCTGGCCAGGCCAATGCCCTGTGCCATATATTTGTCTATGGGCGCAACCTGTAGTATTTCTAGACCACACAATGTATGGAGCTGTTCAATCTTTAAACATGCTGGTAAATATTGAATAGCAAAAAGCTGAAGTCTACTCTTTGAATGGTCCCACAGCATATAAAATTCACTTCCCATGGATTATTTCATGGGGCATTTCTCACAGCCACAGAGAGACATTTTCTAGATTTTTTTTCATGATAGGTTCATGTGTGAACAGTGGCATCACTCCTAGGCCATTCTTTCAGTTCTTCCCTCAAAGACCTAAAGAATCAGACAATCCTTTGTATTAACAACAGCTCTGTAATTTACCCAAGGTACATGTTTGTTTGGACTTGATGGAAAGTCTGAAACTTGAAAGGTGAGCATTTTGTCAAGCTGGACAACTGAAAGACCCCTAAATTGTCAGTGGTACTACTCAGAGGACCTGATCTATCTGCACATTGACAACAGGAGAAACACCAGGTACACAACATCAGGTATATACAGCCTAATCTCACATCAAACATGGTCTGAAAGGTTCTACTTGGGAAAGTAAAGAGACATATTCAGTCAAGCAGAAGTTGTGTTATGAAAAGGAGCAGGACTGTCAGGAGAGCCTAAAAAGTTAAGCTTGTTGGTCCTCCATCTTAACAACTGAGAGCTAAACTGCTGATAACGTCTCCAGGAGAAGCATCCACATCATATGACAAGATTGCATAATTGCTCAGTTACAGTTGGATCCCCGTGAAAACTGTAACCAACCTACTATTTCTCTTGCCTCACTGATGACGAGGAGCTGAGACATGAAGCATGTCTCTTGTAGGGTTGTCAAATATATGTTATGTTATATGTGACATATGTTAGAGCGGGCCCTTGGTGTGCACTAAATGCAAAAATTATACATCGTTTCATTTTTCAGCTATTACGGCTCGCTTTCACACACCTTTGTTTTTAGTCTGGTCCAAAGGCCGAACCACTGGCGGAGCGTCACGTTTGCCGACCAGAAAAAGAAGTGCTGAGAAGTAAAGAGAAATAAATGTGCACACACAACTACGCGTGTTGTTCCTGGTGCTGGTCGTTGCATACGCTGTCGTCTGTATGTACCACTCTCGACAAATGATACAGTTTGAAAGTAAAGGGAGGTGAACTACTGAAGCCTTTTAAGCTCAAAATTGTGGAGTACACCAGATAGTTGGGGCAGATTGAGGTCGGATGCATTGACACCACACCTTAACCTCCTAAGTGTAATCGCTCCCCGCATTAACCAGACAATGAATCTACCACACCCTCTTAAAGAAAAAAAAATGAAAGAGAAAATTTGGTTGATCTATTAAAGTTTCTACCCTTTATTTTAACTTTCAATCATGTCAAAGCCTCTTAGAGGGGTGATTATCATGATGCTGTTAATTACAATATAAAAAAAAAAAACGTTGGGAGGGACAGAAAGCAGTCTTCTTTCACATTACTTACAAGCATTGCAGTGGGGATCAACCGTGAAGCCAGAAGAGGACTTCAAAGTGGAAAGTCTCACAGAAGAGTAAACATTCACCCAGGACCGTCTTTTTTACTGAATGCAGACTCAATGCAACAGCAACTGTTCTTCGATATAGAGAAGGTGAGTGTGTGTGTGCACTGCAGTATGGTTTCACATCAAAAAGCAGCTACCTCTACACACCAAAATACACAAAGAAGTCACACACTTCTCTGTAATGGGTGTGTAGCATGCACACATTTTCTGTCACATGGTGGTGATGGAGCTTTGTTGGCCGAGCTAAAGCTGGAGCTTTGAAGAGTTAAGTGTACTTTCTAAATCCCATGACGGTGTGTATACTTCAAGCTAAACAAAGGATAACAAAGACAGGCAGACCACAGATGTGAGATGAGGCTTCCCATCACCCACATATAAAAAGGGTAATAAGGCAGGCTTTTTTCCCCGCTATTTAATATCTCTGGTTGTATTGTTTTGGCCAGAGCTGCCAATGAGTATGACTACTATCAGTTTTTGTGACACTAGATTTAAATGTTTTGAATATGATGAAACATACAATAACATAATCAGAGGGGTTAAAAAGAGGCCTGTAACTAGCTTTTTTTTCACGATTGTATATTCAGCATATCATTGTTACGATTAATTAATCATTTGCTTTGTATATTATATAGTGAAAATGACTGTTGTAATTTTCTATCATTAAATACTCTGGGTTGCTTTTTTCCATTAGCAAACAGTCTGAAACCCAAAGATATTGAGGAAAATAAAAAAATTACTACAACAATGAACCAAACATTAAGATGAGCAACCAACTTATCTATTGACCAATCGCTGCAGCTCTACATATCAAACACAAATAGGAAATGTCTGACCAACATGAAAAGCAAATGGCTCAGGAAACCAGTGAGTGGATGCTGTGTAAAGAAAAAAAAACCCTACCATTCATGACACTCATAATAAAGATGTGGATGACTGTCATAATTCAGCATCCATTCTCTTCACAATGACTGAGGATGAACAAAACAAAGTAAGATCCATTGTGACCAGGCAACCATTGGAAACCCAATCCAGTAGACTGGTCCTCTTTCTAAAAACCAAGTTCTTTTAAAACAGGGAACAGTAAATGATTGATATGTGATGATGGGTCCAGACCACAGACACTGTTACCATGCCAATCCATCTGCGTGTCAGTCCTGAGGCCAAATCAGATCCGTATTGTTGAAAGACCCCCTGTAGATGCACCGGCCGTGCTCACTAAACTGAGCACCAATAGAGAGGCTCGGCAACTGAACATGCAAGACTAAGTGTCTGTGTGCCAGCAACAAATGTCTGTGTGCAATCCCCCTCACAAGGCACCTGTCACACCCAAACACTGATGTGCTTCCACAGATAAAAGACAACCACTTGAAATATTGCTTCTCTGGACCCAACTAGGAAATAATCGATGCAGTGCAACGAATGAAAACTGTATTACCTTTGGCCTTTAATCCACATATCTGGTCACTGACACTTATAACTGACGGTGCAATCACGCTTTCAAAAAGGTCTATGCAACTGAAGTTGGTCAACTAATTTAAAAAGGTCACCAAATTGATCTACTTAGGCTTGCACTGTAATATGTCAGATCTTGACAACATCCTGTTTTCTGTTGACTAGTGTAAAGTTGGACAGAAACCATGATTATCCATCATTGAGATAAAAATGTATGCTTGTGCATGTAAGCACAGGAGGGAGAGTTTTTAGATAATTTATGCTCATTTGCACATAGATGAACATAGGATATTACAGGATCTGTATCTGAGTATCTGACTTTAGGGTCAGCAAATAAAACAGATGTCTTTTGCCAGTGTGAACTCCTCATGTCATAGGCTCAACTATACTATACTTTACAACAGTTTTTCTTGTGTAACCTTTGTGTCTTCTGAATGGCATAAGTCTTAACATTTAATCTGTCATGTCACCACAATCACAGTCAGGGGATGATGAAAAAGGACAAAAAAATCACATGAACTATCTTGTAGCCAGAGACATGGAAAGAGCTGAGGGGGTTTTCTTTATCAAGCAAAGAGAGAGTTCAAAAGCATAGACCCATCTGCACATGGGTGCCTCCAGGTCTTTCAAGGGAGCAGATAGTTTGTGTTCTACATCTATTTTTATTACACGCCAACGGGGACGGGTCCCCTGACCCTGGTAAGAAACACAAGTGAGCTTTTCATTGGCTATTCTCATAAAAATAGAGTTGTTGTGAGGATGCTACGCAATCACAGCATCTGACTGCAGTGCTGACAAAATAACACCAGTTTTGGGCAAAAAAGATTATTTCTCTTTTTAGAATATGTTGTTCAACACCAGCAATAAAACAGTTATGTCTTTCTGGCTACTGGAAGGACAAAATCAACAACAAAGAAGGATGAACTGCCTAAAAAAACTAATTCAATGCCAAAAACATTTGTCCTGATGGCACACACAACAAGGACAGTACAGATATGATAGTTCCCCTATAGTTATTTTATTGCAGCTTAAAAATGTGGAAAAGCTGGCCTGAATGCAATGGGGAAAATGTACTTGTTTGCTGCCTGATGATAAACAAGGCTGTAACAATGAAAGGAGAGGGCCCAATGTAAAATCAGCATGAATAGCAGATAGTCAACCAGTCACAGTTCCCATTACCCTCTCAGCTATATTGCCGGACTCAAAATTGGCTGCTGGGTTTTCAAGCTGGCTTCTCACAATCAGGCTGCCAGTTAGGAAATAACATCTTAAGGGGACTTTATAGCCGACAAACTAAATGAGAGCACCAACTGAGCCAAACGACATCTCCAACAGGAAGAATGCAACAGATGCTTGTATGTGGCTCAAGTGGTGTGATGGTCCCACACCAGTTTCCTGTAAGCTATGGGGCCAGGGACTTGTGTAACAGAGAAGAAAAGAGGAGTAAAGGGGGGTCTCTGGCAGCTTCCTCTGAATAGCAAATAGCATGAAAGATTAGCATTCCAATAGATCTCTCCATACCAACAGACCCCTCCCACAGTGCTAATCTAAAAAAACAGAGACATAGTTACGAATACTGAGAGCCTTGTCATGTGAAGCATGTCTCAATGATAGTGCAAGACCATTCAAAAATAACAATAAACAGAGTTATCGTCTAGGGACGTAGCGATTCACTCAATTCACGATTCGATACGATTCATGATACTGTGTTCAAAATACGATTTTCTTACGAATTCTTTTTTTTGGAGTGGTGTGGAAAGATATGCTTTTGCTAGAGGGGAAAGCAGAGAGGGTAAGTTTGAAGAACTAAGTTGGTTGGCTCTTGCACTTGTTTAGGCAAGCAGGGTTGCAGTTGCGCTTGTCAGTGTGGTTTGGCATAGTACTTGTCATTAAGGAGTAACATGCGCAGGCCTCACTATGAAGCCGGCTCTCATGCTGCATCGTGTTAGTTGTACTATTTGTGTAGTTCAACACCCTCTTGCAATTTTTGATGACTGTTTTTGTCTTTGCTGTTATCTTCTCGCCTTTATTTCTTTCTGACTTGAGGTAGCTCAAAAGCCACCACACTCGTAATTCGAAATTGGAGAGTGCATCTGCTCTTTCAACATAGCCTGCCGCGGAGCTTTTGCTTTGTCTCATTTAAGTTGGCGAGTTGTCTCTAGTCTTGGACATGACATAGGATGTTAAACACATAGAGACGTCAAGCAAGCAAAGTCAAAATCAGATTACATCCTCTGCTGTTAAAAAAAAATCTTCGCAGTTCATTTTTCATTTCACCGATTTGAATGTCACATACGTTGTATCAATTTTTAACTGCCTCGCGATGCATTGTAACATTCCTATTATAGTCTCATTTCAAGTCAAAAAATCTTTCTTTATCTATTGTATGCTGTTTTACCATATTTATTGAGTTGAAAGGAATTCTTAAGGACTAAAACTCCAAAAGATCATCTCTTCTCCTTCTCATGACCTTGAATCTCACATTGAGCTGCCTTAACTTTTTATCCCTCGCCTCAGGGGTTAATTACCAAGCCCACAGACAGGGCCAAATTACAGTTCCCTCATTATAACAATCTCTCACTTTTCCCACTTGCTCAATATATACAAAACAGCATATGTGCAGATGTGTCTTTGTCTGTATGCCACTCCAGTGCCTATGCTAGACAATTTCTAGGCAGACTTTAGGCATCTTGGGCACGTGGTTTCCCTGTGGAATCACTCTAAGCACTGACGGTGTGCACAGAGAATGTGCACAAAGCTCGGTGCAACACTTTGGGTGCCTGTTTTTTTCCTGGTGTATGTTTTGGGGCAAAGGTGGCACTCAAAGCTTCTCTTAAAGGCCACATAGGGCAAATTGTGAATACTGAACATTGTCAGGGTTTGGTATTGTAGGTGGAAGATCAATACATTTGTGCTACAAGACCTCAGGGGAGCTCAGGAACCCTAAACCAATCATTGATTCTTCCTGAGGGGTACCAATGAGAAAAAATAACAAAAACTCCCCTATTTAAACAGATTCTAGTAATCAATACACATCTTCTCCTGAAAGCAATTAACAGGAGTTGCATTTTAGGTTTCAAAACAATTAACAAAATGTCAGGTGTAGAGTCTCTTTTTGCTTGGGCTTAGGTGACTCATGGGCGGCTTCAAGAAACATCTGATTCAGACTGATTCTCACATTTGATTAGATGAGAGTCAGGATAACATGAGCTGCCACAACATGTCAGCAAAAATGTCATCAAGCAAGAGATGACAACACTGCCACTCACATTCTGATGAAGTGTAGTTAGAATAGTAAATGTTATTCAGGGGGTGACAGTTAACCTTACAGTTTATGGTGCCACAAACTGTAATAGCCCCAGTTCATATCTGGTAGGGGACGTTTATTGCATGTCATCCAGCGCCATCTCTCCACTCTCAACTCTCTAACAACAGATAATAAGTTCATAAAAATACATTATTCTTGGCTGTAGTTGAGGCTTTTTTTTTATCTCTGATTAAGTGGCTGCATAAATGAGTTTAAATTGCTGGCATTTGGCCAACCTTTAAATTCCTGTAACCCATATTTTTTATCTCCTTACATAAAAATAACTGCTGATATATTCAATTTTCTAGTTAGCTAGGAGTTGTCATAAAATCATGTCTGGATGAAACATCAAAAAGAAACAAAAGTAACATTTCTAAATTGGACAGTTGGACAAAATAGGCAATTTGGTAACATCTTAGTTTTAGGGATTTGCATTGGTCATATTTAACTGGTTTCTGAGATTTCATATATCAAACAATTATTTTGTGATTGAAAAATAACCAGCAGATGAACTGAAAATGAAAATAATTCTTAGTTGCACTTCCCTCCTTTGAAAGACACCATCAAAGTGGCTTTGACAGAAGCACCTGACCATGTTTATTCCTTCAAAGCTGCACAGTAACATCAGAAGAATGTGGTTGTACTGGGCAGCAGTGGGGTGCAAGTGTGTATGAGTACATCAAAGTAAATCTAATATGAAGGTGAAATGAAACATGTCTTATCACATGATGCAACAGATGTACAACACTGTAAAGATCCATACATACAATCTCACATCTTATTATATCAGCCACATGTTGTGAAAGGTGTGTTGGCGACTTACAGTTCATCTCGTTGCCGTTGTGACAGCACCATGGTGACGGGGTAGTGTGGGCGGGGCCGGGAGGGATCAGTTAATAAAAGGTGAATCTTGTGCAGCTGCTGCGCTCTCCTCAGTCAGGAGATGAGCTGTGCTGATCCAAGCAACACGGGCGAGGACGAGCTGTGTACTCCAATGGTGGGCAGTTGGTTTTGTCCAGACAAAGACTCAGACTGAGAGAAGGGGAATGCAGGAATCTGCCCCCCAACTGGCTGACTCCAGGGACAAGAGAAGTGGAGAGCCTGTAGACCAGTCACCAGCCAAGTCTAAACTGCATCTAGAGAGGAGAGAAAAGTCAACATTAGGTATGCATGACAGATAACATGAAGAGTGGGTGGAGATGAAAATGTTTATAGGCCAGAGGAGGACTACATCAATGTGTGCACCAGTTTATACGCAGATAAAATGGCTGAAAAATCTGTCAACAATGGATTTTGCTGTTATGTTGTACCAGAAAGAGTGTGGCAGAATAAACCCATCCATCAGGCATTTCATACCACCAAACCACCTCCTTTCCATAAGCCATTCCTTCATTTGCTTTTCAGCTCCACTCTTATCTACCTTCATTATCTATCTGTCATGTCACCAGTCTGGTCTGAGAGCTCTGGTCTGCTCTTGCAGCAAATTCCTTTCTCAGTGAACATACAAGAGCTGACCCACATTCTCCGAGCAACGTATTTCTCCTCCCAGGTTGCTAACAGAAAAGAAAAACAAGACACAGCCGAGCGGGCTCGAGTAACGGCTGTGCTCTTGTCACATTCCTCGACCCTATGGTCTCATTACAACAACTCTTTGATAAGATGCTGGTTTGTCTGATTGATGGCATGATGAAATCACTATAACCGTCATCTAAAGATTTATCAGTGTTTGTGTGAAATTTATTTATCCCCATGAGTGGAGCATTTATGTGAGCAACAATAAAGGTTGACAAAATGCTATGCAGCTAACAATAATGTGATGAGGTCTATTTTTACACTGCATCGTTGTCTTGAAAAGCATTTTACCAAAGAAGATACCCACAAGAATACTAACTGTGAGCTACAATAAGCCTCTTAGTCTACTGGGACCAGCCTGACTAAATCTCTGCCAGACCAGTAAACAAAAGGTGCAAACAAAGCCAATTTACCTTTTTATGATAATAAACTGACCAAACTACACCCAGGCACACATGCCCAGGAGATGATGTGTGTTAGGTATGAGATTTTCTGCACGTGAAAGGAGCAGCCAAAGAAAGCATGAGCATGGGCATGAGGACTGGAAACACCCCAGCAGGCTGCAATGAAGGAAAATTCACTTCACTTCACTTTCTTCATTTCCGCTTATGATGCAGGAGTGACAAAGTAAAATTCCTCCTTTCCACTCCTGCTTTTGTTTGCATTAAAGGGACCTATTACAATTAAAACAGAACCCCAGCGGATGTAAGACCGAAGTCCATTCTGCTGAATTTATACACTAAAACTGTGGTGTTTGTAGGACTGGCCGATAAAACAATAACAATAATTATCTCAATATAATAAACATACAATAAATCACCCATATAATTAAACCATCCATACGCCAACAGAGGGGGGTTGTAATGCACCTTAAATGCCAGTTACCCCCCACCATTTACCTGAAGAAGAGGACTGAGCAGCAGCAGTAGTAGAGGAAGAAGAAGGCCAGACCGGGGGACTGACTGACCGGCCACCTTTCGCCAGCAACTAATGCTGACAGCAGCATTTCAATGTTCCAACATTTAAAGTTACTTTTAGTTTGATTGTTTTGACCACAGATAAAGTCATACCATGAATGAATTGGCCACACAACATTAGCTCCAGTAGCTGTAGAGTTTATTCATCTTTGATAACAGTATATTAGCAAGTTAATGTGACTGACTAACCAGCAATTTTATTTAATCATATGAAATAATGTGACTAGTTAATAACCAAGACTATGGCGGGCCGCCATAGTCGAATTTGTCCCACCATAGTCTCAATGAAACTGGACTTTTAATCAAGGGTGGTATAAGAGGGCCTCAACTTCAGGCACATTAAAAGTGAAACTAAAGCGTTCATTCTGCTGGGCCTAAAACTCTCTTTCACTTGCAATAATCTAAAAATATCTTATTTAATCCATCAACAGATCAATTACCCACCTCACAAGTGACATTCAGCTGCAAAGGAGATAAAAAAAACAACTACCTGCTGCGCTGCATTCATGGACCCGCAAAAAACAACGGATATTAGAGTGACATCACAGAATCGACATTTAAACATTTAAGAAATAATGATTTGACTTTTTCGTTAGATAATTATCAGTAGACTAATATGAAAATTTTACATTATGATAACATTTTAAGCCATATTGCCCAGCCCTAGGTGTTTGCTTATTTATTTGCATATTTGACATTATAAAAAGCAACCTTATGTAGCCAACAACAATTTTGGCCATGATGTCACACACCACACCTGATATGACTACAATCCTAATAACTGCTGTCCTCCTACTGTGTGTGGATTACAGCATGCATGAGGTTTCTGGCCTTTTGCCCAACTACTCTGCCGTGGTTCGAGGTCACAGCAATACGACAACACAACGATGGCACTGAATCTTAAAAATGGCTTTTTCTAACACTCCACATACAAAACATCCAACCTGCAAAACTGCTGTAGTGCATGAAATTAGGTCATCTACTATATATTGATACTTCCCTCTCTGCTGCTGGCAGCCATCATCACTGTGAGTATCCATTAATGTGTCAGACTCCCCTCGCTCCAAATCTTGTTTGTGGGTTCAGTATTGAGTAAAAATGTTTGCACAATCACATAATCAGGCTAATTGGTTCAGTACAAAATGTAGTTGTGTATTGTTGGAATGGGCTGCAGCCGTGGTGCATCTATAAATCTGCCCACTGATGGTTAATAATGGTTATGTGTCTTCCTCCCATTGATTCTCTTGTCTTTGTGTAGCAGCAGGAGCAGTACAATAAAGGGCCCCTTACAGTAATGCCGCTGACTGCTTTGAGAGATGTTTAATTTCCTGATGAATCCTAACAGCTTGTCTGTTGTTAAAATGCCATTTTAATGAATAATGGAGACATCCTCCTTCTCTGTCAATTTAAGAATGCAACAACCGAGCCCCAAGTCATAACTGTAATGAACCACACCCATTGCATCATTGTCTGTGCACAGTCTGTTTTTACACAGTCAAGCCAAGGAATTGGACCTAAATATTTAAAAACTGCAATTACAACACAAGATTTCAGCTAAAACATTCAAATCAAAACAAAGTGATTAAAACGCAAACCTATGTCAGCTATGTCATGTGTCAGCAAATCTTTCAAATAGGATGTTACAAAAACAGTTTGAGACAAACTCTCAAAACATACAGTCAGTGCACATGTGAGTCAAGCTGACCATTTTTTAAGATTGCAAACATCCAAATAAATTCGGCATCTGGTCAAACTAACACATCAGACAGCAGTATAATATTACAACTTTGCATCACTCCACCTGCCAGGACTGACAGACGAGGTATCTGTACACCATTCTGATAGTCAACACATGTGTCTAAACAAAGGAACACACCCCTGAGGAATGAAGTTCAAGAGGAGGAAAACACCAGAGTCTAAACTAGTCTAAGTATGTCCCAGCGGCAGAACACAAAACACACCACCACAGCAATGCTGACAATGTTGACAGTTATCACCTCCCTGCCACCTCTTATTCACGGTTTTCTGCTAACGTCATTATGTCATCGTCCTCTGTCAAAAGCAAGAATCTCAAACAGCTGGAATCTGGAGGACCTTCATTTTTTTGTTGATGACTGACTTTATCATCTGTGACATGTATTTCAGGACACTGGTAAGCCCCTTTTCTCTGCACAAAAACTCATGGTCACTTGCAAACATCTGGGTTTTGTATTTAATGGGAGAGGTTACAAACAACTTGATTCTGTAGTATTATTTCACAGGTATTTATTGGCTGTGATCGGCTGCCATCAACAGTGATGGAAATACAACACCCAGGTGGACGAGCTAATTTTAGCCCCTTTACCAGCCAGCTGAAATGAAGTGCTAACACAAAATACCATCTGTCTCCGTCCAAAGAGAACTCTAACATTGTTCCAAATTAGTTGGCACTGAATAAGAAACAAACATAAAAAAGAGGTAATCGCCGTAACATTTTTACTGGCCTTCATAGTGCTTTCTGCTGTTTACTAAACTGTTTTCCAGCCTGTCTGTGACATCAAACATGGCACACCAGTAAAAAAACAAAACAGTGAGGTATACATGTCCGCTGCAGGGTCTTGAATATAACTCTGTGAGACACACTAATTTAGGTGGAAAAGGGGTATTTGTGTTCTCTGCATGTTGACAAAGCTCCAGGTGACAACATATGGCACACAAACACTCAAAAATGCAACTTTTAGTGTCTTTGATCATTTTATTATTTGGTTGTCACGCTAACATGCTATAAACTCCCAAACCGAAATAAAAACACAGCCATCATGTGATCTGCTGGCTACCATATTTAGCTATTTAAAGATACGAGTGATGATCATTTATCATACTAAAAGACAGTCACTCTAAAAATGATATATTTTTTATTATGATGTTCGATTTTGATTAAGCAATTCTATGAGAAGAAGACAATTTTCCTCCTATAAGAGACAATGTCAGTAGCCTTAACTATGGTTTAAGCAGTGGCACCAACACTATTAAACTTTTAATTAAGATAATTTTGTAGTATAACATGTCCTTATCAAGAGTCAGCTACACACATACTAATTTACATCCCTACAGCGCAGCACTGTGCTGTATCAGCTAGATAAGCATGGATAATTTATTATGCCAACCAATGAAGTAGGTAATGTGCTGCAGCTGTGACATTAGACCGTGCACAGCCCTGATTCTTAGACCTCTAACCCCTGACCAACGAGACTGAAACGCTGAATATTCTGTTAATCATTTCCAATTTCTTTGAAAGGTTGTTCTTGGTAAAAGCACTCTGACAGAAATTATGCAAAGAGCTTTATCACTTACTGAGTTAACATCTGGCTTAGCTTTCAATCTGCAGCTGTTACGACCTGCAAGGTGCCTGTGTCATTTAAGTGAGTTGGTAGCAATCAGCTAACCCTAATAAATTACACAGCTAGCGACATCTTCCTTCAGTGGCTTATAAAAAGAGGGTCTATAAACACAATGCCACAGCGGATGTAAGAATGAATTCTGTATTCATCAGCCTTTGCTCTTCCTCTATACTAGGGCTGAACAATAAAACAATAGCAATAATCATCACAATATAATTTTCCTTGATAGTGATCAACCAACCAAACACCCACAGAGGGGGGCAGTTATACACCTTAAACACCAGCTACCATCCGCCATTATTAAGAGGAAGAAGACGGAAAATAACTTGTGGAAGAAGGAGCAATTTTATAATGTTACAACAACATTCAACATGCACAGTTATTTATAGTATGATTGTTTTGACCACAGATAACGTAACATTGTGATTAAATTCGCCACATAACGTTAGCTACAGTTGCTGTTAAGCTGACTGATCTAATGCTAACAGTATGTTAGCAAGTTATTGTGACTGACTGAGCAGCTATTTCATGTAATGATATAACTTAACATGACTACAGGTAACGTGAATAAAACGTTGATACATTTCCTCATTTGTAATCATGATTTTTGCTTCAGTCACGTCAGACAGACTTTCATTCAGGATGTCATCAAAGTTGTTTGATTGAGAAATGGCAGAAATTAAAACTGTGGGTGTAACACTTGTACAGAAAGAACTAACCACCGTTAAGATTTTTGTCTTGTTTATTTATTCTGTTTCCATTGTCAGCTAACACACTTACAAAATGGTTTAAACTGTCCGTACAGAGTTTGGCATGTTCCCGACCAGAATTAAGATTTCTATGTCTTTTTATGGTTTTATTAATGATATTATTTTGTTGATATAGCTGTTTTTAATCTACCTCAGACGTGTGAAATGTTCTACTATTTGGAAAATGTTGTAATGTTCTGACAATAAATAATAGTTTACATTTCAGTTAACAGTATGGTTTCATCAACTTCCACTAAGGAGCAAACATCAGCCTTTAAACTTAAAAGAAATAATGATTTGACTTTTTTGGTAGATAATTATTGATATTGATCAACATAAAAAACATTTTTAGCCATATCCCCCAGTCCTAGTTTCAAATAACGTGTCCCCATATGGAAAATGTACTCATCTCTCAAGTGCATGTTGCCAATCAAATTACCAGGCCATCAACCTGCTATCAACTGTTACCTGATGTAAGAGGCCTGATTAGTAGATCAGTACCCACATCCACACACAGAGGGAGACAAGCAGGGAGAAGGCTAACAGGAAAAACAAATCAATGACACGCCTGAGCCAACTTGTGCACACAGGTGGGAACAACATGATGAAAACTAGTTAGCCTCCGTCCTTCGTATATGGTTGAGTTAATTGTACAGTGCAAGCAAAGTTCCACTTGGCATACCACAAGATGCTTGTTTAGTCTCCACAGGGTATTCACATCTTGCCAATAAGTTACTGGTTCAAATTATTACAGCTCTAAATTTAGACTGTGAATATTTGATGGTGTATGCTGAGTCTGTCAGTTATTGTTGCCAACCTGGCAAGTATGCAACATTTTCAAATCAAACCTTTCAGTTCTTCAGGCTACAGGCAACCCCTATGACTGGTTGCTAAAATTATATTCAACAGCCTCTAAACGGGAGCTTGTTGACAGTAGTGTTAGTGTCATGCCAAAATTAAGTTTTCTCACAATGAGAGCGGTCATTTGTAGGTTGACAGGCAGTTGCTGCTGGCAGCGGGTCATTAATGAATGACCAGTCAGCTCAGTGGTGGGCAGCCTGTCTAGAAGGTCGACCTCTATGCCACTGACAGCTCAGGGAAGGAAAGTCATCATACAGGTATCTATATGCCCTTCAGCCTGCCACAATCACAAAAATAAACAGCCTCTCACGCTCATCATTGTCTGTTGACACAAAATAAAAAGGAGGCCCCCTGAGCAAAACTGTACATTCTGCTCCTTTCAGACAGTTATGTCTTTACAACCCCAGCGACATCAGAGAGGAACGCCCAGCATGATCTGTGGCTGTCCTTTGCTTCATTCTCCTGTTGTTGAACTGGCAACAAGTGCCAGCAAAGCAGCTCTTGCAATGGTCGATAACTGGTGTTGCTGTGTTTCCATTGCTGACAGCACTGAACAGAGCCTGGTTGCTTATTCAAATCCACCTCTGATCAAACTCACAAGTAACACTCTCAAGTAAATTGTAAAAGAAAGTACGCATGCCCTTTATTTTACACGAAACAAAGCTGCTGTTCTCAGTTAAGCATTTTTCCAACCAGTCAAGCATAGAAAATGGGTCTACCAATTAACAGACTGAGTCTGTCTCAAGTACTGTGCACTGTAGTTTGAACATTGAGCCATTTTAACACCATGGTATGTAAATCTGACTTTGGACCTGTGAAATGTTGTCAGCCTTCTTTACATTATTCAAACTGTATCGCATTTGCATTTAAAAAGACAGCACCAATGTGTTCTGCTCCAGAAGACTCAATTCAATAGCTTTTTGGCTCTGTGTATAGTTGTGCTAGTTATGTTAGTAGCATAGAGTCACGAACTAGAACATGCAGTGGAGTAAACTGTAAGTTGACAGAAATATAAAAAACTCAAGTAAAGTACGGGTACTCCTAAAAAATATTCAAGCACCGTAACGAAGTATTATTATTTTGTTACATTACACCACTGAAACTGGGTCAGTTTAGGCTAGTTACACACTAAAACAAATATTCTTACCTGAGAGGAGAGCACAAAGCCAGCGTTTATTTTTAAAGCTGGACACTGTTTTCATATTGATTTCATCAATGTCCCATAATTCCAGTAAAGCAGCTGCAATTCAGTCCTAACAGGCGTGGCTAGGAAAAATAAATCCCCCAAGGATCCTTGCTAAACCAATGCTTTATGTCCGCTATCACGACAGGATTGCCCAAAATTACGAGGGCGACTCTTAGGGCACAACCATGTGAGTCACCACAGCCATGATTTGCATTCCGCTGTAAGCCCTCAATCCACAAATTTCTGATCCGAGTCACTCAATCAAACATCCACACAATGAGAGAAAACGTGCAAACGGAAAACAGGGCAGACACTTGAGTACTGGGCAGACGCAATACATACAAACTCATCGCCTCCGATGTGCTCCACCCTGATTTTTTAACACCGTGCCAACAAACCGCATGAAGCAGAGATGATGGGAGCTTCAGCCGAGCATGGCAGCGAGCATCCACCGGTGTGACAGCGACAAACATCAAGAGGGGATATCCTCAGGGGCATGCCATGTTAGAAAACTGCAGCATGGTTGTCAATGATATCTGCATAGCAATAAACAAACCAGATGGCGAATAACACTTCACGCCCTCTCCAATGCTAACACTGGATACAGCAGTGGTGTGAAGCTGCAGCTACTGCGCCAATTTACAACAAAATATACACAAGATTACAGCAATAAAATATTCAAACAAGTCAACATTAAAAAAGCTAACATTAGACGCCAGCCCTAACGTCTCGTGACATACATTTGATATTGTTGTTGATGTTTTAACACAGTTGACAGGCTGCACTAACGCTACTTCAAACTATGCTAATTAGTAATTATTACTAACCTGGGATGGACGCCAAATGCAGCTGTAATTTACTCTGCCATACCTCACACACTGACATGTTTTGCATGTGGTCGCTAACGACTTTGGACGACACTGCGACGTTGCCAGTCGTTAAGATATCTTAACGATATCTAACGTATGCCCGGTTATCGTTAGCCGACGTTAGCTAAAGTTGACATTAGCTAAGTTAGCTTTGCAGGCAAAAAGTTAGCTCGTGCATTCACTCTAATGGAAACCAAAGGCTTATAATGTTCATTCAAGCTCAATTATCTACAATTAACTCACATAGCATTTAACGCCGACCGTCTTGAATTACAAGATTATTTATGTGGACACAAGGATAAAGTCCACTGACAAGGTACCTGCTGCTCCGGTCCAAGCGGCCTATCCGCCATTTTGAGACATAAAAAGGAGGTGCAAAAATTACAGCCACATCGTCATTTTCCCCACCTAACGCCGGATTCCTTCGACCCTGACCGGCTTCGTGATTGCAAACTATTTGGACTCACCCTATTGTTTCTGCCCGTGGATATCCTCAGCCGTCTTTAACGGTAACACGACCCGACAGGGCGTGAAATTTCCGCTCCAAAATATGATCTTGTGATGTGGAGGTAAACTGTGCCCGTCTTGTCTCTCCGCCGCTGCGCCTGCTTGTTTTTTCGTAGGCTACCGCATTCGCCTTCAGTCGGGAGCGCGCACCTGCGCACGAGGCTCGCGTTCACTGTCTGACGGGAGCGCGCACGTCCTTGATCGCAGAATTTTTTATTTTTTTATTAATAGTTTTGAAAACTACATTCAGTGGTCAATACCAACATTTACAGATGTGTAAACAACGAGACAAGTAGGTACAAAATAAATTATTAATAACTTTATTTATATAGTGCCATTAAAAACAGATGTTTACAAAGTGCTTTGACAGACAAAGCAGGGCAGGAACTCAGGGAGTAATAAAATAAACATCAACAAACATGGCAAACAGAGAAAGGTCCAGAGAAGTCAAACAAAAGGACAAGAACACACAAATAATCAACAAGAAAAAAGCAAAATTAAAGGAATAAAAGTAGTAAAACAGGCAGATCTCAAAAGGTAGTTTAAGTATTCAATTGATAAAGTTTTTTGTTTTAATGTTAGAATAAAAGCAAAAAAAAGATTATGAAAATAATATAGAAAAAATGAGAAGACAACACATAAAATAAAGTAGACACACAGGGTTTACCTAATTAGATGTATAATAAAGTTGTTCAATTTGCATACATTATTAGTTTTGGTTAGTTATTTATTATATTTTTTAAGTATGATATTGTTTAAAGATGCATATTTTTTCAAAGTCTTTTGGAAGGCGATTTCTTTAAAAATTAATTTATCATTGTATACTTTAGTTAAAATTTTGAACAAATTAATTACATATACTGTTCATTCTTGGATACATTTGGATAGTTGAATATTTATAATAAATCAGGTTCTTTACGAAATGTTCTTGCCAAAATTTTATTGGAGATCCAACTTAGAATCAGTCCAGAAGATAGTCACATGTACACATTAAAAAAATAAGTGTTCTAATGTTTCTATCATATTGTTACAGAAGGTGCACGTGTAATTCATATCAGGAAAGTATTGATAAATGATAAAATATACTGGATAGTATCTGTGTATAATTTTCAAAAGCGACTCTTTGATTTTGCTGGGCAGCACATATTTGTTAGGAAGAGTATTCCATGTCTCACCATCAAGAGTCTGGGCTGTGCTAATGTTCTCAGAATAAATGAATTTCTGATTAAAATATTGTTGTTGAAATAAAAAAAAAAACCCAATGGTTACTTTATACATTTTTTACTTTTAACCCTTTACATTACTTCATTTAGAACTGCAAAAATGACTTAAATATGACACATTTAAACCTTGTATGACAGATTAAAAGACTTTATTGGATCAATTCACATTTTGTACATGCCCCCAGAGATGTTTGTCGTAGTGGCCAGATGGGGCCACTTAAAATCTTGGTGTGGCACACCAACATATATTTATATTTATTGGGTTACATTTTACATTTTATACTTTAAGGGGTGCTATTGTATATACTATATATATTTATATACTTTTCAGTATTTTTTTTTAGATAAACCTGTAGTATTTATTTTAGCTTTTGTGCTTAGTTTTGAAAAAGATGACTATGTTCTATCTTTAGATGTCTCTTGTTGTTGTGTTTGATTGTCTGATTATCTATCTATCTATCTATCTATCTATCTGTCTGTAAAACACTCACTGGGAAAAATAATTCTCAAGTTTACGGGAGACTTGTGGGACCCTTTTAAATCCATTTTCATTTAGACATTTTGAGGTGACAGTTCAGTTTTGCCTTGCCAAACTGTAACCTAATTTTGGAGTTATTTCATCTCGTCGCTATGCAGACATAGTTGGTATCGATGATGCTTTAGGTTGTATTGCTTCGCAAGATGCCAAACCTTCACACTAGCTTAAACAAGTGCACCACAGCCTCTGTACAACATTAATGCTTGTTGGCCTCTAATTATTTTTGCGAAGGGGGCAGCATTTGTACGTTCGTTTGGGGTCCGCCCCGTTTCCATTTTATGGTACGTTATACTTCAACGCTACCATATTTCAGAGGTAAATATTGTTCTTTTTACTGTTTATATTCCAACAATAACCACTTTGCAAATAATTTAATTTTAAAACATGATCAGCCTATAAAATATTATAGATTAAACTACCCATTAGTTAATATAAGTAGCTAAAACTTGCTTCAGCTCAACCAGCAAAACCAGTCAAATGCTGCCTATATAGTAATGCATTAGTAGTACTACAAATATAAAACACTGAACCCATTCTGCCACCTAATGAGTACTTTTGCTTGTAATACTTTTGCAGTTGTACATAACAGACTGGTATTATTGCTTTTACTTAAATACTTGTTCCATAGCTACTTGTGTGAATTATCAAAACCCCAAACAAAAGTTTTATGAGTTTTATTTTATTCATTTTAATATAAAAGCATACTCAAACCAAAATATAATTAGATTGTTATTTTGTAAAGAGCAACACACAATACCACACATCATCAGGGGAAGCAGACTCAAAGACTTGGCCTAAGAAGCCTTTGTGCAGAAGAAATTTCATCAGCTGAGAAAACACAAAACTCTCAAACAATCAGAATTTTGAGACAGTAAATGCAACATGACCGGTGGGCAGCAAAGTGCGTAATATTTTTGGGGTAGATATTACTTTTTTTTCCCGACACATATTTTTATTAAGTATTTTGCACAGGAATTGTATATGAAAATTAAAGGAATAAGTTTTGTCTGTATTCATGTCATTCCTGTTATTATGCATATTCCACACTTGCTTTTAATTTCAGACATTCAGATTGCAAAGTAACTGCAAATATGCAAATTCTGTGTGAAAGACTACATTTACTTTTGTTGTATCTTAACATATTTCATTTTGTTGTTTTTTTTTGTCCACTTCTGATGTGAACGACTAATAACGAGAATAACATTTCAAGCATTGAGACAGCTAAATTATTCAAAACAGAAATGTTACACTGAACTCTAGCGGAGTGAGATTAGTGCCTCCAAACTAAACAGAAGCACTGTGTTACAAGAGCATAAACATAAAGTATATCTGAAGACAAATAGATTGATCACTCTCAGTGAGTTTATTCTACACTGTAAACTATTTCAATACCCACATATTAGACTTCCTGTTGTGGGATTTCAACAGGTTTGTTCAACAGGTAGCAGTGTTTGTAATTTTGGGCCGTATAACTAATATTCTAGGGGGAAAATGCAATATCTTTTTACAGTTCCCTCGTTTTGATTTGTCAACTGAGGTCAAAGCATATGTGTATTTATATGCCACCTGCACTGCACATCTCCTGTCATTCAGGTCAATGCATGTCCTTCACAATGAGACAAATGTTAGTGCTCCACCTTGTGGACACTGTTGGTAAAACAGACTGAGCAAGAGAAGGAAAAAGTAAAGAAAGTGGGAGAAAAAAAAAAGAAGATACAATTAACCCAGAAAACAATCAGTAAAGTCATTACCTGTTATCACCCTGGTTCCATTCAGAAGCATAAATAATAGGCACAATACACACCACGCTGTGCTATTGATGTCATGACATCATGTTTTAGGAGCACAATCAGGAAAATCACTGTAATAACCGATTCACCAGTCTGAAGAGCTTGCTTTTTGTTTTCTATTTTTTTAATACCGCTCCCTTATTTTCAGGTAATTCAGCCCGTACAGCAAGTAGTCCATCTTGCACGTCTTGTGCCAAGTACAAACTGCATATTCGAAAAACAGCCATCTCTCTATTGCTTTAATCACATACATTTAGACACGGCAACAATTAAGTAACAAATTGCCATGGGAGGGATACATTGCATGTATACAAGCGTACACAAACCTTTATCAGTCTTTTTGGTACATCACATTGAGGCAGCCCTTCTTTCGCCCACTTTTGGTTGTGCCGTGGACGTGATCGCACATCCAAACAGCACGAGAAAGTGCACTAAACACTGCTCAATGAACAGACACTCCTGGCTGGTTTTTTATCTCCGTTACATATGAAAACGTGACCCAATAATGGAAGAAAATACCTATCAACAAGAAATCAGTTGCTACTGCCAATGTTGAGCACCTGTCCAATGATGAGAAGGGGTTCGTTGCAGTACCAGTTCACACATAAACAGATTAACAACATTGGTGGCCATGAATGTTTTAAGAAAAGAGGCGTCAGCCATCCAACAGGTTTACTATGAGTAGAAAAATAAAGCATTTGGAAAGCCAATGTTTGCTTAGCCTCTATTCAAACTATGCAGCAGCAAAAGCAGCGACAACCCTGGCCGATCGATTTTCTGTTAGACTACACAAAGACACACACACTGTCACACATACAAACACACATGCACATATTCATTCAATGTGTAAAAATAGATTGAACACAGCTAGTATATAGATAGATAAATTTACTGCTTAAAGGTGGACGTTTCAAATCTGCCATAAACATCAATCAAGTACCTGTCTAAATCAGATAGAGATTTATACATCTTTTTCTTTCCACTTCTATACATTTTCTATAAAACAGACATGGCTTAAATTAAATCATGATCAACAGGCCTAAAATACCTTCTTATTAATTCTCCTGTGCGCTTTTACAAAACCCATTATTTACTAGAAAAAAAACCCAAAATATCCAGCAACTGAAAGTGGTTGAAAGCTCACTAATGTTGTTTTGCTTGCATGGAGAAACAGGAACTATAGGACACAGCAGGCACCCACCTGGGATGTTCGGAAGTACAAATGATTGAGCGATTAAATTAATTAACCATCGGGGACATGAGAGAGTGATGGGTGACTGCTGCAAAGTGGAAACCACTAGAAAGGGAATCTACATTCTGAAGCCCCACTTGAGAAATCATTAATTTCGTGACTGTGTTCTGGTCTTAGTCCACAGCAGAAAGTACTCCTGAGTTCTAGGACAGGGTGGGTGCTTTATCGTTTAGAGCACCGTTGAAGGGGGTGGCTACATGCCCGGGGGTCTCTGAGGCTGTTTTCGGGAATGGCGGGGCAAAATATGGTCCTGGGCTAACAGTGCTGTGGGAAGTCTGAGCTGAGAAGAAGGAATATTGGGGGAATATGGTACAGTGGATAAGGCTCTGGTATACAATGTCATGGTCATCCTTGGTCTCCCTCCCCGCGGCTGCAGCCACTCTTTCATACACAATCACATTTCTAAGCAGCTAACACCCTGTGTGACTTCACATCACCAGGTTCTTGGGCTGGGGATTTTTTTCAGATTGCACGTGGTTCTATGTTTGTACTTTCTCCTCCCTCCCCTCCTACCTTGTAGGAAATTCCCGCTCTGTATTCCTTTGTCCTACAGTTCACACAGTTTGTTCTCTGGACTGCCCTGACCCCATCCCTCCCAAAGTTTATTTCAATGCTGATTTAGACCGCTTGCTTCTCGGGTCCACAGGCTCGGTGACATGGCTGTTGCGTCACTGCCTCTCCTCGCCCCCCGTAGCAGAAAGTAGCTGTGTTGAAGGCTTTCAGACGTTAATCAATGGGGATTTTGTCCTCTAGTTCCAGCAGCCTGTCCTCAGTGGGCTCCTCGCTTTTTCCCAGCTCCTGAAGCTGTTGCCGCCTCTGCACCTCTGCCTTCAGGTTCTCCAGATCCTTTTGGCTGAAATGCAATACCAAGAAAAAAAAAATCAATATATGACTTCCCATGGAGGAAATTTCTATTATAACTTGACCGTTTTCAATTTTTTTTTTTTTGTCACTCATGTCTTAAATCTATTAAAATGGACTGAAACCTACAATCGAGTTTATGAATAAATTTGACAGATAAAAGAGGCATTATTTTGAGCTGAATTTTCCAGCTATTTTTAAAGATAGTCTCTGAAAATAATTAAATAAAATCTAATTTAACACAGCTGCAGTATTTCTATTTTTCATAATGTGTGTTGGGCCTCAAGAAAACTTTCAAGAAATACTTCATCACTCAAATCATGATTTGTACATCAATTACTCTCCCTTTGTTACACTAAACATGTGAGGAAAATTTTGTTTTTCTTGCCCACCTCCACGGAAAAACGAAAAACTAAAAACAGAAAAATCTTGATGAAGTGAAATCACAGGGGTCCACAATTAATAAAAAGACTATACAAAAATATGTTTGCAAACTCTCACACAACTTGCACAGTACAATACAAGTCTTATTAATCCAGTCGTATAATCAGTACTTCCCAAACACATGCATTTCTGCTAAAATTAAATATTTAAGACTTAACTGAAACTTATCACGCTCTCTTCAAAGCCAGACTCCTTCGGCAAAAGTAATAATTTTACCTCACGGAGCAAAGGAGCTGCTGATCTACCTCTACCTGAATCAGCTGGTTAGTTTGTGTTACTCTGTGACTTTGATGTTTTAAATAGTTAATTCGGATTCAGCAAAATCACAAAATAACCGATTAAGACAGCGGTAGACCAGCAGCTCCCCTGCTAGGCGAGGTAAAATGACTGTTTTTGTCATGAAGTCTAGTTTTGAAGTGAGCGTTGATAATTTTCACTTTTAGTTCTGTTCCCCGTCTGAAAGGTCTGTTTGGAAGCACTGAGCATGTGACTTAGATAAGACTTGGATTATACTGTGTGAACTATGTGAGAGTTTGATGTAGTTTTACTGTCACTAAAGGCGTGGTCCTGTGACATCAATATCTTAACAATTTTATTCATTTTTAGATTTTTTGCTCATCATAGAAGCATGCAAGAAAAAAAGGTTTTTTTTTTACAAATTCAATACAACACCAGATGAGAAAGTATCCTTTAAAGTCCCTGCAAGTGTTCAGGGCATTACGTACCTGAGTGGTATAAAGATGATGCCGTTGATAATGTTGAGCTGTTCCAGGACACTTGCCATGCTGGGAGCAGTGAACTGTAAAACAGGAGAAAACAACAACGTAGCATCACTGCTTAACGGTGGAGATCAAACGGCCAGAAGCACAAAGACACGTCCTGAATGAGAGCAGTCACCTTGAGGGGTGTGATGCTGGCGTTGGAGCCGTTCTTATAGATCTCATTCATGGTTCTCTGCAGAGCTACAGCCTGTTGGGTGAGATACTTCAGGTACTCTGAGCTCTCCTTGGTCTTCTCATGTGCCTCACCCATCTGAGAAAAGAAATGTGTAAGATATCACTTCATCACGACTGACAAAGAAAAGTGTTTCAGTTCCCAGCTGCGTGCAGTCGTGCAGGGCCCACCTGGTTCTTGTAGATGGTGTAACCCTCCTTCTCGTGCTGCAGTGCGGAGCGGAACTCGGCCTTGCTCTCGTAAACCCTCGCAACCAAATGATGGCTAAAAAACAATGCACATATATTGTAAGTCTTAGTGTCAGTCTGTTATATGCATATGGACCACGAATCTCTTCCCACCTGAGGGCCACTTTGAGGGACCGGGGTCCGTGGTACTTGGTGTTGATGGTCAAAGCGTTCTCCAGGAATCTCAGTGATAAATCGTACTCCATCACTCCGTGCAGAACCAGCCCAATGTTACTCTGTGGAAAACAGTCATTATTAGTGTTTATTCACGCTTTTTTTCTGATGTAGGTTGGATTTTACCAAATACACTATGGAAGCAGGTCAAAGTTTCTATAAATCTAAAGTATTTACGTCCAGCAGGGCCATCTCTGGGTGGTCCTCCCCGCAAACCAACAACATGAGGTAACGGGCACGATAAAGCAGCTTCAGGGCGGTCGACAGCTGGCCGTTGGCAAAGCAGTACAGAGCCAAGTGCATCTGGGAACAAACAGGAAACAAACATGCAGGTTAGAGGAACATCTTTAGCATGGGCTAAACAGTTACTTCATTTGGTTTAATAACTTACATATTCTTGAATTGTGTTGGGGTGCTCAATGCCGAGGACTCTTTCACTCATCAGAACAGCCTTTTGCTGGTTGCTGAGAGCCTGTGGGTAAATACACAAATGCCATTTAGGGAAATGGATGAATTATACAACAAAGTTGTCAGGGGGTCCCTCTGGACTTCACTTGCAAAATTTCACTCAAATTAACGTACTGATGAAGAAAAGACTCAAGATGACCACAGAGATGCACAGGAAATGCAAAAACAGGCAAAACAACCATGAAGAAAAATAAAATGATCTTAAAAAGGCACAAAATTATCTTGAAGAGGCACAAAACAACAGAAAAAAGACATAAAATTACATCAAACAGAAATACCACAGAGACAAACAAAACTATCAAAAAAAGTCGCAAAATTGCCTCAGAGACATAAAACTACCAAAAAATTATTAAAAATAACACAAAAACAAAATAACACAAAAATGGGCAAAACAACCACAGAGACGCAAACAACAAAAAAAGACTCAAATTACCTCACAGACACAAAATGACCAAAAAGACAAAAAAATTACTTCAAAGAGAAATGATCGAAAAAAACACAAAAACACAAAAAGATACCTATTGACAACAAAGAGTCTCAAAACACCACCAGTCCTTGTGTCTTGCTCCAGTGTAAGGGAGGTGGTGGGGCCCTTTGCATATCTGTGCCCAGGGGCCCACTGTCTCATAATCCGGCCATGTTTCAGCACATAAATGGCACACAAAGTAAGTGGAGTCACCTAAGTGCTGCCTACCTCAGGGTGGTCTCCCATGATATAATTAAGGCGTGCCAGCAGACGCAGGCAGGCACAGATCTCTACATGCATGGCTCCGTACACGTTGTTGAAGAGGTTCAGGGCCTCGTTGATCAGCTCACAGCCCTCCTTCAGAAAACCTGGAAATGCAAAGAAAAGGGTAGTGAGAAATTTTAGTCAAAAATACAGAGTTCTATAGGATTTTTTGATTTCATTCATTCTGTTAATTGTTCAGCAGGACTCAGTCTTAATGTCTCACCTTGCTGCACTTTGGCCTGTCCACTCTGGAAGAAGTGGAAGGCATCTGAGGCTTTGGGGTTCACGTGCTTCACAACAGGGAAAATATTCAGGATGTCCTCCTCTGTGAAGGCTGGCTTGTGGCGGCTGTCGAAGTTATACTCCTTTATCAGAATCTGAAAGGAAAGGAAAAGTACAAGACATTTCATTAAGGCCATTTGGTTAAGTGCTATCGGGGGTGATTATAGACTAAATGAGTGTTACCTGGATGCCAGTTTTGACTGAAATTTCTCTGAGCAGGGTGATTTTCTGGAGGCAGTACTTCTCCACCACGTGGTCGACACTTTCACTGTGAGAGAAAACATGGAATTTGTCACCAATGAATACACAATGCAGTAAAGCTTAAGTGTAAAAAGAGAGCTTTAACATTTGTTTCCAGGGCATCTACTGGTATCAGATACTTAAATCTCATGCATTGTAAGACACTATCAAGACTATTTTCAGCCAAATGTAAGACTGATTTTTGGATAGTATATATGTGGTCCAGGTAGAGGTAGGTTTTATGAAAAAATATTGTTGTTGGAGTGAGCTGGGCATTTTGACAAAAGGAAATTAAAAGATGGATAAATGAAAAAAGGCCAAATGTTTGTGGCAATTATACTTCAGAAATCCAAATTTAGGACTGTTTCATTACCTTTAAGGCCAAATATTTAAAAGACTTTCTAAGGACTTTCTAAGGACCTGCAGACCCCCTGGTTTCACATCAACAGATGGGGCCCTCACCACTGTATGGTGAAGTGATAGTAGCTCTGAGCCTCAGAGGCAATGTTCTTCCACAGCTCGCTGGGCGTCAGGCTCGCCCATGCCGTGTTGTCACCACCGCCGGGGACCCTGTTGCGACGTTTACGGCTTTTGCGGCGAGACACCAGTTCATCAGGAGGCAGGTGGGCGACAGCATCGGGGAAGGAGCTCAGGAAGCAGTTTAGGAAATGGCTTACAGCGGCAGAGAGCGCAGACAACTCCACACCCTACACGATAAGGAAAAAGGAGGAAATATATTAAATCAAAAATAAATATAGGTTTGTCTCTTAAGGAGGCTGGATGATCTACGTCAAATGTTACCAACCTGGAGGTATGTCTTGAAGATATGTTTTGCACATCTGGTGATCAGCTCACTGATTCCTATTCTCTAAGGTATGAAAAAGGAAATATTAGAATGACAAATAACAAAAAGTATGTGACAGTGGTTGTTGGATTCAGACTCACATAGAAATGCTCCAGTTGGGCTTTAGCGGGGGTCTTTTCCACAAACTCCAGGACAGTACCCAGATAGCGAATGTTGATGCCTCTCTGGCGCAACGCTTCGGTCAGCGTGGCTCCATCCATGGGCAGCGCGCTGTGGTCCAAACAGTCTTTAACCTGGACATACAACACAGACAGACAGACAGAGACAGACAGACAGACAGAGACAGACAGACAGACAGACACACACAGCTTTTAACTCTAATAAGTAATTAGATAACTTTACTGCTTTATGACTTGAATCTGTATCTGTGTCACTGACCAGTGATGGGATCTGACAGGACACCAGGAAGGCAGCGGCGTCTTTGAGAAGCTGCTTCTGCTTCTGCACGTCGTCTGCGCTGTCTTCAGGGAAATGTACTCCTGGTACAAAGACACATGCACACAATACTGAGTGTTTCTGAGAACAAGTGCCATTCACTCTCTCTTAGCACTTAAAAGATCATTTGAAGCCAAATGTGCTAAAAATGGCTACAAGCAAGAAGGAGATTAGACAGTGACAAATCTGACAGTGCAGGGATTGAAAACGATTAACTACAGTTGTCATGCCTGCTCTTCAACTAAATGGGTTTCATTATTTTTTTAAGGTTATACACACTGTTAAATGATGTATTACAGACACATAATATAAGAGCTGCAACAATTAGTCAATGGAAAAAAGTTAAATGGCTTTTTTGCTTAAAAAATACTAAAACCATTACTCAGTTATCAAAATAGCTGCTAGACATTTTCTGGTTTCATTGTCATGCATGATAGACTGAACAGATTTGGATTTTTCAGACTGTTGGCTGGAAAAAACATACACCTGAAGACGTCACACTGGGTTCTGGGAGAGTACAAAGGGAATATTTTACTATATTCTGACATGTTTTGACCAAATGACTGATTAAGAAAATAATGGGCAGATTAATAGATAATGAAAATAATTGTTAGCTGCAGCCCTACCATGTGCGGATACTTTCTGCCTACATTTGCTAACTAGTTGTCAGGATGTGCCTTTCCTCATTGGCTGTAATGTTATCACATGATTTTTGATCATATTCCTGCTGGAACATGTGTAGTTGTCAGAATTTTGGATTAAAAGCTTTAATTGGTGATGACCCAGAAACGCTGACCAATCAAAGAGACTGACGCTTACTTGGTGCATCTCAGACAGCCGGTGAATACAGGTGTCCCAGCACAGAAAGTTTACGTAAAAATTAAGTGGTTTTTTTTTAAATATTAAAGTATATAAACATGTTCTCGTACAAAACTCAAAATACAAGTATGAACCTGACAATGAGCATTAAGGGTTCCCTTTAACCCTCCTTGTTGTGCTTACCTGGGGAGAAGATGTCGGGGTTGAATCGAATGTCAAAAGATGTGTTGCTGATGGAGCCGACTGCCTTGCAGGCGTTGAGGACGACTTCGCGGCTTTTGGGATCTGTTTGTAATCAGGACCGAAAACAAGGAGAAGATGCAAAAATGTTAAAAGTAATGGTGAAAGACACATCATGGCAACATGTAAGAAAAGTGAAACCATGTCCACTTTCAGGCACCCGAAAACTGAGCTGAGCCTCACACTCACGCTCATGTTCAGATGTTTGGTTCAACAATGTAAAGACACCAATTTTCTGTCACCTCCGACTCTCTGTTTGATCACTTATCTCATTTATTGGTTGAATTAACAGGGACAGTGCACATTAATGCACACTGCTGTAAATGTGCCAGAGTTAGCCAAAGAGGCTATTTTTCTTTTGTAGTATTGATCAACTGTCTTGGCCTTTCAAATGTCAAGACAGCTGATCCCACAATACAGCTACTATTGAACTTTGCGCATAAAATAGTGATTTGATGAGTTCACTGCAAACATGGCCTTAGTCAAGCACCCAGCACCGTTTTAAAGCCGTCAATAAACAACTACGCATGCAGATTAGATTTAGGATCAATTGAGCAGCACAAAAATTAATGAAACATCAGATTATTTCTGTGTTTCCAAACACACATTTGGATTAATGAACACAGCAACTGATTATTCAGTTTATTAGGTCAAGTCCCGCAGCAGAGGCATCACAGGCGGGGACAGTGAGAGATGGGATGATTTGGGGGTCAACACTTGTCCCCACTGCAGGCTGAGGACTGAGCAGGGACAGCTAGCCTGGTGGAAGGAAGCCACTACGACCCAGTGCTTTGCTTGATATTTTAACACTGAACTGATCTAATGACACACACATTTTCTAAAATTAGCTTTACTACTTCTAGCTCTACTTTTTTTATGCAATCATCCACCAGAGTAGCTCTCCCTGCGTCGTCCTGGCTTCACGGTTTTGGGGTATTTTTGGACGTACCAATACAAGATCCATCTTCGGCAACTAAGGTCTCCGCCAGCTCTTTGGCCTGAGCTAATCCTGGAATACTTTCCTCAAGCTCCTTACCCTCCAGTGGGCTCTTGCATTCCCCGTTCTGGGTGGCTGCGGGTTCTAGAGGCCCGTTTGTGGCGGGCTTCGAGGAGTCTTCTTCAGCGTCAGTCGCTGCCTGTGAGGCAGCAGAGGTGTCTGTGCTGTCCGTGGAGACCTCTGTAGCACTGGGAGAGTCTGATGCAGCAGTCTGTGTCTGGGTTGTGTCAGCAGTGGTGTTTTCTGAGGGTGTTTCAGCTGTTTCTGTGATGGCGGGTGTATCAGTCTTAGCGTCCTTGTTTGCTTTCTGTTGCATGAGCTGTAACGCCGCCATCTTCATGAACAGAAGATATCTGCGGAGACACAAAATCAACACATGTAGAAACGCATCTGATGGCGGAGATGTGATGACGTACCATCAGAGCAGACTCCTACCTGTGCTCAACGAAGGCCTCGATGAGCTCTTGGCGTAGACAAGCCAGGCGATGGCGGTGCTGGCGGGGGAAGCCCTGGCGCTGACTCTCTGGAGGTAGCTCCTCTCCATCCACAGGCAGGAAGTTGAGGTCAGGAGGAAAGGTGCGGAGAAGGTCGAGGATGTAGTGTCTGCCGTCATTTCCGATGATGCCCTTACACTCGACAGAGGAGCACAGCTCCACTGTCTCGTTTTTCTCGTTCAGCACGTTGTGCCTCTGGACCTGAAATTTACACCCAGTAAAAAAAAAAAAAAAATAGTATGTGAGTCTGGCAAAATTAACTTGTTGGAGAGACAAAGGATCTGAATGCACAGTATTTCTGTGTCTGTCAGGCTCAATTTAGAACAGAAAAACAGGCCTGAAGGAATAAGGCTGTCGATATCCTACATTTGTTTTTAAGAGTCAACAAACAAACGAATCTCTTCCCTCTTGGTCAGCCTGTCTGTGTCTCTGAGCCACAAGCCATTTTGTTCCTTTTTTATATAACAGCTGGGTAAATAATTGTTAGCTATCTTTTCTCAAACAGACGTCATTAGTGTATTTTTGGGGACTATTTTCAGCTGCAGTTCAATACACATTTGGTGCTCTAGTGCAGTGGTTCTCAAAGCTTTTTTTTTCAGCCAAGCAACCCCGACTAACATTTTTGGAAGAAAAGAAAATGGAGATATAAAGAGGTACAATAAAATGTGGTAAAAATCCTACTAAAATATATTCTTCCTGATTCTGACAGTATTTTGTTGGTTCTGTTTTTGCTTTATTTCTCACTTTTTATCCCTGACACTGACCTTTCAAGCATGAGGGAAAACGAACAAGATTAAGCTATGTATTCTATATGCATGTGATTATAAACTTATTTCTGATTGCAAGGCTGAAAAAACAATGATGCAACATAAGAATGTGGGTATATACTTTTTTTAAGCACTGGATTTTGAAGTGGAAGGTTATCTACAAAAAGTTTGCTGTAACAATGAATTTCATTACAACAAAATTCCATGAATTTTCCAAAACTTTTAATGATTTTTAATAATTCCATCACTTTCCCATGCCTGGAAATTGAGATTGCAAAATTCCATGACTTTTTAAGGTTTTTCAGGACCTTGGGAGCCCTGTCACATGTGAGTCGATTTACCATTAACACACATCCCAATTTGAGAGCGCGATCTTGACTATGAAGTGCAGCAGGATGACTGACTCAGGATAACTAAGGTGTCCACGTTGAATGAGCTGTAACGCCGCCCAGTGTGACGGTGTAACGGTGTGACTCTTTGACGTGGTGTTTTTATATATTAATGGAGGACAGAGGAGGCTTCGGCTACACAGGATATGCTCATTAGAAGGATAAATCTATGACTGATTTGGGTCTTCTGAAAATAAAAACCTAAAATATCACTCCACTTTATCATTTAACACAAAAGGAACATACTGTGAAATACAATTAATAGAAACAATCATCGTGTTACTGACCTTGAGAGGCCTGCTGGTTTTCTCCAGCAGCTCCAGGTATTTGTCGTGAGACACGACCGTCTTCCCAAAGTCAATGGAGCCGTAGATGACGCTTTGCTCCTGCTCACGCTCCAGGATCCCAGGGATGATGGACTGGGCGGTGACACGGTATCCTCTGTAGTCCACCACTACCGTCCCCAGAGTGTACAGACCCTCCACGTCCACCGCCCCGTAAGCCCGAACTCCATTCAAGTCGTTGGTGGGCGCAGCGTGGGCAGCGGCATCTCCGCCCAGCTCGCGATAGTGGTCTCGTACATCGAAGCCCAGACTGAAGAAGATGTTGTTCCAGATGAACATCTGCATGCGCGTTTCCTCGCCGGGGTTGATGGCCATCACGTTGCCATCGATGACAGCCATGGCGCCTCGAGTGGCAGCTGCCGCAAAGTCACTGTGGACCTGCAGGACAGAGAGGAGAAAAAAAAAAAAAAAAGGAGATAAGTGATTCAGAAAAGAAGCTGTTACACATTACACAGCTACACATTGCCCATTAACAGAGTGAGTCAGCAGTTTGGGTGATTCAGTATCATCTGGTCTCCGCTGTTGGTTGTGTAAAGGCGCTACCTTGAATATGGCTCTCTCCCTCAGCAGGCGTTCAGGCAGGTTCTTGCGGGGCAGCTCTCTGGTGGTCTGCAGCTCCTCATTCCAATCTCTGGTCTGAACACAAATCAGCACAACAAAAACATAAATACTGGAAATAAACTTTACATTATTGGTCTTCCTGATGTGCTGCTGTTTTCAGCTGTGCTCACCTGTCCAGGTATGTGCTCCTCATAACCCAAGCGGGAGGTGTAGGCATCTTCAGCTCGAACACAGTCCATGGCGTGGTCTACCTGCGGTGCTGTCCAGCTGTACACCTGGAAAGGCGTGGCTATCCTCTCAAACGGGTGTCTCTGGACCCTGCAGAAAAGACAATTTAATATTTAAGAAGGGCAACATGTGGATGGGCTCTTTTTGTTCATCTGAAGTTTGCTCTTTTTGTGAGCAGTTTCTACATCACCAAAATAATATCCAAATGAATGACGAGAACACAGAGCCCTGACCTGATTTCTTGAAATGATTTTGTTGTTTCTTTGTTTTTATTGTGCTTTAAGACTTTGTCCTCCTGGCTGGGTCTTGACTATAAAAGAAGATGTCTTTTCACCTGATTAAATAAAGTTAATGAATGAATGAACTTTAGAATGATTGCAGGAAAGTAGCACTTCAAAAGAGAGCTGTAACAAAAGCAAAGACGAAAAGCTTTTATGCAGCATGGAGAAAAGAGATCTGAGCAGGAGACACTGAGGTACAGTGGTGGAATGTACTAACTACATCTACTCAAGTACTGTACAAATTTTCAGTACTTGTACTTTACGTTTAATGCAGTTTTATACCTCTACTCCACTTCAAGCTCAGAGGCATATACTTGCCACCCCACAACAAGTGTCTGACAGTCTAATAAACTGGAGGATGTTTTTCTGAGCAGTAAGATTTGATACAAGCAAAACCTTAAATATGTACAGCAGAAAAATGCAACATACACATTAATGAAGCAGTAATATTAACCTAAAAACATCATACTGGACCATTTTTCACACAATTTTTGCACAAGGGATTTTACTTTTTCAAAATGTGAGTAGATTTTGCTGGTAAGATGGTCTTTTCATAACTGGGCTGTCTTCAAATGGTTGAAATCAGCAAAAGTATCTCTTTAAGTAAAAGCTGAAGTGCTGAAGTGTAAGATGTGTGTTTTGCTTGGTGACAATTGAAGCTAAAGGCAAAGACATGTATTCACCTTTTCTTTTGCAGGGCAGTGAAATTTTTCTTGAAGGCAGGGCTGATCTGGCTCAGCAGCTCCACCAGAGAATGGCTCAGGAAGCTGGGATTGGCTGGCTTAGGGTTGAAGTTGTAGGTAGTAGATCTGAAATACACACATTATTATTATTATTCACACTGCTATAGCTTTTTAATATGACTTTTTTGTAAATTAAGTCTACTAACTGGAGAGAAAACGTCAACAGTTTGATTATACAACATCTAATATTTATAATTCTAACTGAGGTGATATTCCTTATACACCTCTGGGCGTTTCTTGATCTCACCTGCACAACAGTGTCCTATTTTGCTGTCGTATGTCTGTTGTTTTGTTTCATGTTTAATCTTAAAACTCTTAAAACTTAAAACTCCTCCTGTAGTGACGCAGGTCTGCAAATTTTCTCCAACAAATGCCCATCTCGAAACTACATAACACAAATACACGAGAGGAACTTATAATGGGTGTATCAAGCTGTTAGAAACAGAGAGATAACCCTGCTCCTAACCAAGGCATCTTTCCCACATCTAGTTTCCAATGTAATCCAATTGTCCGACTGTTAAATCCTTGTTGGCATCCAAAATTAGGATCCTGAAACTGTTAACGCAAAGTGACAGCCAAATGCTGTGTGTATATACTGTGTATGAAGAGATTATGGGTGCTTTGAGGTTAAGAGTCTATTGCAGCATAAACATGGAGCTGCAATGAGATACAGAGTTGAAATGTTGACTGACTGGTTGAGGTAGAAGCCGCGTGTGGAGGCGGTGACGCTGACATGGCGTTCCTCTGCAGTCACTATGTACAGGTACATGAGGTCACCGTGCATCTTCCTGTTTCCAGGTGGAGGGTTCCAGCCGCTCATGGTCAGGACCTTCAGGCACTGCATAGGCTGTTGAAGGCATAAAAACATTAGGAAATCATTCTAAAATTCAGTGTCTTATTTGACTACTGAGCGTTAATCTATGAATCTATGAAGTATTGTTTGCATTTATCACCATTTGTTTTCCAAATATATTTTTTCCCCATATCAGACCACATGTATCGCCATGACAGCGCTGCTCCTCACCTTCCAGTCCTTGTTCTGGGGCTGGAGGGGCACCAGGGGGCGATCTTTGCTGCCGGGCAGGATGTGCTCTGGAGGGGTGCAGTCAATCTGCTCCAACTCGGTGCCTTTTTTCTTTCGCTTACCACTGTCTGCAAAGAGAAACAAGCAAGGTTAACATCTGCAGTCCACCCGTATGCTGCTTTGTTTATGCTTGACATCGTACATTAAAAGGTCAAGCGCGTAGGATTTAGGGGAATATATTGACAGAATGGAACAGAATATAAAAAACTATGTTTTCTTTAATGTAATGAAAATAAGAAATGTTCTGTTTTCATGAACGTAGAATGAACCATTTATATCTACATCCGCTTTCATGGAGTCTGCTATGTTGCCCTGCCACGTTTCTACAGTAGCCCAAATCGGATAAACCAAACACTGGCTCTAGAAAGGGCCATCTGCAATTCTGCATCAGCCACCGTAGTTCGCAGCACCTGTGCAATAATGTGTCAGAAAAAAACAGACTTCTTTTTACCAGTTCAAATCACTGTGTCTGTGTGTTTTGGAGATGAACAGACCTCTGCAGATGATTTGACTTCCAATAAACCTGCTAAACATCTTGATATTAAGTCATCAGAGAAAAAAGGCGAGCACACATATGCAGGTGCTGGGTGCTGCAGGTCTGTCTGCAACTAGTCTATGTGGAGCAGAAACACAGAGGAGGAGTCCTCTGCAGATAAGTTGGCTCCCACAAACTATTTCCTGGATAATGAACACAGAAGGAATTCAAACCGGGAGCTCAGTCTTGGCACACAGGAATAGTTTCAGCTTGTTGCAATCTGCAATCCTCATCGCTACATGCTCCACATGGTTAGACATGGCTCTGCAGGACACAAGCTGCTCATCTAGCCTAGATGTCTCACAGTGTGTCATACCTCCGAGGTCTCCATCAGTGAAGATGCTGAGGAAGGAGAGGGAGTTACAGTCGACTCCGTTGTAGGCGTCTGAGGGGTCCAGGCTTTTCAGCAGGTCTCTGATGTGACGCACATGGATGCGAGCCTCACGTACTGTGTAGGGCTCTGGAGAAAAAGAGAGCAAAAAGAAACCAAGAGGGGATAAATAGCAGGCAGTGAGTGATTTGACAACAGATCAGGCTACTAGACACTTAAAATGAACCACAATTCAGTTCTGTTTAGTCTCCTACCAGCAGCAGCTATAAATCACTAGAGCCATTGCAAGAAAAATATTTTGCCAGGCTTTTATTCATCCTCTTTGCGCCACCAAAAACAAGAGAAACGTCAATAAAAGCGTCTGAATCTGACCTTCCACCACTTTGAGCAGCGAGCCCTCCTGCAGGCCCTCAATGGACTTGAGTTCTGCAAAGTTGTCCAGCACATTTCCGTCCAGCTGCAGTGAGAAGCAAGTGCGGTGACAGGTGTCCTCCCGGTCCATCAACACCTGATGGATCTCCTGCACCATCTCCTGTGGAGATACCTGATGGAAGAAAAGGAGGTAAAGCTGAGTACAGCTTATATAATACTTGCAGCTTCAGAAATATAACCTACTGTTGTTGGCATTAATTGTCTTTAGTTTAAAGTTTGCTTTCATATTTTTAATATTCGAGCTGAAGTGCAACCCAGCGTTCAGATCAAAAACCAGCACTGGTTCCATATACTGGTTCTTTATATGCTCCGGGGAGGCAGGTTTGAGTATTGGATACATGAGTTTTATTATATAGGAAGGATGTAACAATTCTGTGAAGTTAATGTGGATGTGTCATTACAGTCACCAAATTAATTGGAAAAACACTCAGTTTAGGTTACAAAGCATGTTATAGACAGTATAGTCGCGTAGCCAGCATCCCCCTTTAAATAAATGGACAAGTTTTTTTTTTGTTCATTCAGTGCTCTTGTCCGACTGAGCACCTGGCCTGATGAGCGGTTGCCTGTGAGGAGCTAATCCGTACCTGCAGGTCAAACGGCTCTGTTCCAGGTGCCTGGATCTTAACGGTGAAGCCTGTGTCCTGGATCACTATCACTTCCTGTTCATTAGACTCCTCTCCTCCGTCTGTTTCGCCGTTCCCATCCTGCTTTGACTCTGCCTCCTCTGTGCGCTCGTGAGCCCCGTCGCCGTTCACCATGGCTGTATCTGCACTGTGCCCTGCAAAGGAAGAGACAAACAGGGACATCAGAGACCTTTACATCCTGTGATGGTGTTAAAAGAATATTTCAACCACAAAATGATCATTTGTGAATAAATTACTACTCAGCCTATGCTATGCTGAATTCACAAAGAAAACTTTTTTTTTGCCTCCGCAAAAAGCATTTGAACCATTTTAAGTTTGGAACAGAGCAAGCAGAGAACTACACCCCTCAATAGGTGTTTTCCGACCAAAAAAGTTTGGGGGTCCTTTAAAATAAACTGCCCACTGGGGGGCTCCAACAAGAACTACGTTTTTCTGTTTGATTGAAGAGAAACATTTTTCATTTTGGCAAGTCAAAATCGTGTAATGTTTGTCCCTGTCGCATATCTGCTTAATAAAGCCTTGACTTCACTGTTGGTTTATATGTCCATGTTTTCTTCCTTCTTTTGCATTAAGAGTGGCTGTTTGTGTTTAGTGTTGTTTATAAGGTTAACATGTTTTTAAAAATGGCAGTTACCAGTGCTGCATTGATTTTGTTTGACCAATCAACGTACACTTCGATCACTCAAGGTTCCTCTTGTGCTGGGAGAGAACCTACTCTGAAATACGAACACCAAAGTTCCTTTAAAACAGCATTCTGACAACGACGAACGTCTTACGTTCTTGCTGTGCAGACAACAAAAATTGGGATCTGAAAACGCCTAATCACCACCATCCACCAAGTGCGTTGGACAAACAGCTCAGTTTTCTAAAAATCTACAGCTGCAATTAGTTAATAATCTGATCAACAGGGAACACCACCTTCAGCCAGTCAGTCGTGCAAAGCGACAACACCACCACAGGACCTTTCAGCCACATAAAAACACAGAGACGCTGCCAGGAAGCCATGTCACAAACAAAGCACACAGACCCAGTGGCTGGATGACGTAACCGATAACCTCATGAAATATTTATGAATAAGTTAACAGAGCCAACAAAGCTCAGGTACAGCATGCAAACTGATTCTTAAAATTCTCCGTACAATTGATTCAAACGTGCAGAATAAGGGTTTTAGGATCTACACACCATAACTTCACTTTTATCAATCATCAACTACAAAATCATTATCTGAACAAAATCAGTACAAACTCCTCTAAAAAAAGTTTCAACTAAAAAACACATACCACTGATGATTGGATCAAAATTATTTGACAAGCAACCGATCGTTCGTTTCTGCTGATCTACAAAGCAACACCAACCTGCAACACACACTGTTGCAACACCGCAGAGAGTTTAGCCAAAAAAAGCCTTGAGGAATTGAATACAAACAGATTTCAGCATTCATAAGAGGGAATTACTGGTCACTTGCCTGGCTGATTGTGGCAAATTTAATACCTGAGAGTCCACTGGAAACCATTCAGCAGCCTCTTTTTTGGATTTTTTCGCTATTCAAATGACTGTTACACATTATCCGTTACAAATCTGAACTATGAATGTCATTATATCAACTGTGCATGCATAATTTCTCCCACCTTTTCTAGAGTAACAGTTGAGGTGAGAAGAAAATTACATGCATAAAAATGAGTCTCTCGAGCACATTGACTCAAATAAGCAGGCCTGAGTGCGTGGATGTCTCACTGGGACAACTGCGGCCAGCCAGTGTGTCCTTGCTCACTGCCAAGGGTAAACGGCGTCAGGGTTACTGGAGAGAAGGGGGCCAGAGGGAGGGGTGCGGCCTCATAACTGGACCACGACCCTGGGTGGGACTGAATGCACTGAAATGGTGGAGGAGCGGAGGAAGTGCAGGAGAGAGAGGCGACCGGCCACGCTCTGAATAACAAACACAACGGCTTCAGAGCAGACACGCAAGTTCATAGTTACAAAGCGGAGGAGACGGAGGGCTCGGTGCAATGGGTTTCTGTGAGGCTGTATTTGTTTGCAGTATCAGTTATGAAATGGGTTATTTCTAACAGGATCCGAGTTGTTTTTGTCCGAGTACCTGAGGCACTGTTAGCAGCTTACTTCACCTGTGTCTGTGGTTTACAGAGCATTTTTAGATCTTTTCCATGGAAAACATCTGCCTGCTACGGTCGGAAACGACATTATGAGAGCGGCGAGATGGAAACTGTATAGTTGTGGGTCAGACGATAAAAGAAAGAGCTGAAACTCACAGTAAAGCTCATCACTATGAGCGACCCTTTTCACATTGTCACATACATCGCTTTCACAGTCATTTGATATAATGTTATATTAAAAAGGTGATTACAGCTGCTTAAACGGAGCAGTGTGGAGTTTAGCAACATCTAGTGGCAGAGATCGCATCGCGACCAGCTGAAACTTCGACTGGTTAGTATTAATTTAGTGTTCATTGTTCAGGAGGTTTAGAATTGGGAGCCAAATTATCCACAGAGGGTCTCCTATACTCTAAAACGGACAGACCAGATGATTCAAGATGGTAAAAACACGCAGCTCATCGCAGGACCTGCTTTATGTGCTTACCTTATTTCTTAAGATCAAGGCGTTCAGGAGGTTTTCACCCTGAATAACGCATTTTCGTGTTAAAAATTAGTGTTTTTCCAGTGCTGTCCAGCTCGCAGATCTTTTGTAATTGTCTTTGTACTTTAACTCCTAACTTATTCCAACAAAGTGGTTTAGTTTTTACAAAGTGTGGAGGTGGTGTTTAATGAGGGATATCAAATAATGTAGCCTGAAAGTTTCAGTTCGTAGCATTCACCACATCAGAGATGTAAGAGTACAAAGTGCCAGATTTCAGACTCTGATTGATGAGGCAATCTAGCAGCAGCTCATGTGTTGCAAAACTGACCCCTTTTTGGAAGAAGGTTTAGTGGGAGAGAGAAGAAAAGGGGACAGTAAGAAAAAACAGGGCACATCTCAGGTCCGCTTTTGTTATAAAGTGAAGGAATAAGAAATGCATCAAGATTTTTTACTTGATGCATTTCCTGTTGAAATGAGATATGGCACTGACACATAATATGGTGGTGGTGAAGATTAGAGTGACACAGCAGTTAATTTGGTGGGAGAGGCAGCAGAGCCAAAAATCCGATATTTCTGGTTGGCATTGTTCATTGTGGGAAGATACTAGATAGCCTTATGTGCCAACATACTTGTGGTTGACAGATACCAAACAGAAGAGCACAAGGTGAAGGTAAAGAATCAAGGACGCTAATCAGATAAAGATAGAAATGAGGCAAAAACACACTGAAACACTATCGCAGGCGAGCTTTCCAATGTAACCGACGCATCTGCCCTCTGACTAAACGTCTCTAAATCAAACTGCAAACTCATCGTAATCATTCATCCCAGTTCCATTCAGATGATGTAATACTTAGAAATGAGCCTCTCTTGAGAACAACAAAATAATAAATCTGGCAGCAAGCCATCTATCAGCTCTGCCTCGGCCTTGACATGAGGACCCTGGCTGCTGCCATGGCAACATTAAGCAGCCAGACAACCCTGAAAACAATAAAAACACACACGGTCTGTCTGTAATCATGTTTGCTGCACTACACGGGGGAAACCTCCTGGTGGACAGACAGACCCTGAGTCATGCAACGAGATTCATTGTGACAAAGACTAAATGCGATATCTGTTCGAGATTTTATCGTTAAATGTTTTGCTGCAATGAATGATAATATTAACATTCCTACTAGGGCAGCGTCACTATGGCAAAAATCAGAATCGCAATTATTTTTGGTCAATATTGAAATCACAATTATTTGACATAATGACACAATGATTTTGGTAACCGCGCGTTTATTGATTTTTTTAAATCTTGTTATTTAAACAGCAAATTTTCTAGAACATTAAATATAATTCAACTGAAAAACATTTAATTTAATTTATTCATTTAATTAATTTAATTCACAGCATATTTCAAAACCCAAGATAATTCAACGAAATTCATATATAAGCATAAAAATGGCTAAAGAGGAGAATAAGAGATTGCATGCTGTTGGTAGAGGAGCGGTGGACTAGATTACTTGAAGTAGCATGCAAAGACATGAATTACAATACAATGTATTTCAATATATTTTTTGCATATTCCCTGATGGACAGTCTGAATAACTTGCTATATTAGTCACTTATCGGTTTCCAGCTCAAAGTCACTGAAAAGCTCTGAAAATCATTAAATCTATCAAGATATGCGCTACGTTGACTGAGCACTCCACTATAAAGGAAAAGGGTGAGCTGGATTTATAACACAAGACGAAACAAGAGCATCATGGCGAAACAGAACACTGCACAGTAAAATTTGTATCTCTATTGTCATTTTCATAATCATCAGAAGTCAAAATTCTAATACAATTACAAATAAAACATGATTAATCGCCCTGGCCTAATTCATACATACAATCAAAAATGCCCCTTATGACATGGGAGCTGCACTGAGATAACAGAAGATGAATACAACAGTAGTGACAGTGGACTTGTGAGGTCTAGCCAGGTGAGGTGTAGTGCCAGAGTGACTCCTGAGATTATCCATGTCACTCTTCACCCAACTGGAGCATTAAGCCCCTTAAACACCTCGCAGTGACCCTCACCTCGATCTGTCTGCTCTGCCATGTGCTGCTGGTACGTCCTGATACAGCTCTGCACCGAGAGTCCAGTGTCAGCTTTAGGATCGGACATGTTTACGCCATCAATCCCGTCACTGCCTCTCATACATAACAGTTTCTATGCAAGTAAGGCTGCAGCTAATACACTCATTTCCATTATCAATTTATTATTTGGGCCATAAAATGTCCATCAAATGCCCTCATCAAGTTCCTTAAGTGCAGTATCAGGTTTTCCTTTCTGACCAACACTTCAAGAGTAATGAACTGTTCATTATTTATGAGGGAGGAGGGATGGTACAAAAAGGGGAAGGCATGTCAAATATTTTTTAAGCACTGGGGAGGGATTTATGTTTTTTTTTTTATGTTGGCTTAGGGGAGGTGAATACAAATTTAAATGGTTGTATTTTGTGTTTATTTTAGCACCAATTTTAACAAAGCCTGCTATGCTTTCTCTATAAAAAAATCACCAAAATTGCACAATTTATCACAGCCAGAATCTGTAAAAACAGAAATGATTTTCACATTTCTGAGGGTCCCTGGAAACCTCGTGTGCAACGAATGCTTCTGTCAGAAGAAATATAAAACAACTGAATCTGAGCTTAAAATAGTGCCATTTTATCCAGATCACTTACTTCAACATGTCTCATTTAAAAATATGACTAAAAATAACCGTTAGCATGAACTAACCAGCAGACACTACCAGGATATCATCTTCAACATTTAACTTTGAAACATCAAAGGGCATATTTTTAAAATCCAATTACTATTTATGGTGGAGGGAAGGCTGTGCATTTTCTGCCAGTCACTTAGTCAGTTAGGGAGGCTTAAGGAAAAATATTTGTCGCTTCTGGGCCAGTCACAAAAAAAAGTCAACCTCTTCTCTGATAAATAAAGAACAGTCATTAAACATCAAGTTTATCGTCACAGGAGACAAAATAGCTGCAGTAAAACTGGGAAGCTGGATGTAGAGAATATGTGGCGTTGCGTTTCAATAAAAAACTACATGCTAACAATTGTTCTGTCAATTGGCTTATCAATTAATCAACTATTAGTCTAACATCTAAACTGGAGCATCCACCTTTCCATGTGGGCTTGTGCACATTCATCATCATCCAGCCACATAACCCAAAAAATTAAAATACACCCAGCTAAGCAGTTCATCCTCAAAGCAGCACAAACCCTCACAGATGAAGCAGAGGCAATCTTGTCTGTTTTCTTATGAAATGACACAAGCAGAGACGATTCAAGGTCCCACATGTGTGACACACACACACACACACACACACACAGGCTGCAGCACTGACTTCTGGTGCTCTACAAGTTGTGTAACGTTAACTTCGCCGGCTGACAACCCACATCTCCGTTTAATCCTTGTCTACCGACACCAGTCTGCTGCTGCTCGACCGCGAGCCGCCACCAGTACTTTTATCTGTCAGTAAACTCACCTGCTAACACGGCTGTTCATGTATTATTAGCGTAACCTTCCCTCTCACTGTGCATGCACCATCATGACTTTTTCTACGGCAACCAGCTTCCGCTTCCCGGTCGAAGAGGGACACTTGATGTAATCCTCCCCGGCGGGGAGGAGCGGGGGGCGCTTACAGTGTTTACCAACCACCGCCGGGCATTTCATCCAACTGTCATCTCTTAACATGTATTTTAGAAACATAAAAACGACGCAAGACATCTTTCACACAGCTTGTCTAACAAATATCCATTAGATAAAACAACACTATGTGTGTGAACCCCCCTGTGTTCATGCTGCGTGTGTGCAGCTCCACTGAAGGTGACCTTCCTCTGACATGCTGTTACCGAACATGTGCGTCAATACGAGTTAGCATAACACGAGCCGCTGCACTGTGACACGTGAACAAATCACGCGCTACACCGCAGCTTAATGTTTTATCAGAAAACACCCGTTTTTTAAACGCACATGCTCGTCCTTTGGGGATAAAGCGACCCGTCGACTGTTACAAGAGCGGCTGCTTGCTAGCTAGCTAGTTAGCATGCTAGCTAGTGAGCTAACTAGCCGCATACTCAGCGAGGATGCTAGTGTTAGCATACCGGCTACCTCTTTTGGGGTTATTCTGGTTTGCTTGCTGTGTCGGTGTCAAGTTGTACATACAAGTAGTTCAAACACATGGCTGTAGAAATGATGCTGTGTAGCTAGTTTGCTAATTAGCAGTCAAACACCAGAGCGCTACTTAGCAAATGCTGCTAGGCTAAGTGCAAGGTGGACCCTCTAAACTTGGAGAGGCTACCAAGGAGATGATTGGGGGGAGGAGGGGGTGCACCCCACAGACCACCACCTTGGTCTGAGGACTTTTAAGTCACATAGCTAAGCATGAAGGCAAATGTCAATAGTTTTAGTGGATGCTGTGCACAAAAATAAACATTTAATAAAACACACTGACATTACTTAATGCACAGGGATGCTGGCAATACGAGGATGTTATTGTATGCGTTATGTTTGGTGATGGGTGTTTGTGATGTATGTCAGGTGATATAACAGCAGATTAGAAACAGTCTGCTGCAGAGTCTCACCACAGCCGCAGGACTCCTTCAGACTTGTCTTGCTGGTTTCTTTGCTGTCCTGGGCTCCATCCCCGGCTTCATCCGCAAGATCAACCGGATTACAGTTAGGCACTGACGCCGGGATGTCATCTGTCTTGCTCACCATGGTCGGCAGTCAGTGTGGCGGCAGAAATCCCCCAGCAGCGGTGCTTCAGTAAATTTAAGTCAGTGGAAGAAATACAAAAATCTGCTTCTCCGGCTAATGCAGGCTAGCTGGCTACATGCGAAGGGTACAAGCTTACAAAAACAAGTCTACAGAGGAAGGACAGTGCTGTACATGGTGCTGATCACACGTGGTTTTCTCCTCCCCTCCCCTTGACCTCTTTGCCTTTGCGTTGCACATCCCCACCCACCGAGCGTGGCACTACGGAAAGCCACATGCGACAAATCGCTTTAGCAAACTCCTTTTTGATTTTTTTTTTCTTTTTTCTTTGTGACAGTTGAGATTTTATATTGCTCACTGCCAGATATAATGGGAACAATGTCAGTAATTGCCCTCCCTGTCTCTCCAAATTGTTACAATAGGCCTGCTGTTACAGCTGTTAACACCACAAATTGTGGAAATATGGCAGAATAGGGCTCTAGGGTCCCTTTTAACCCTTGTTTTCCTTCCTCTTTGTGCAGTATTTACTGTTTAGTGGGGGTCATCCGATATTGTTTTTTCAGGGCCAATACAGATACCAATTATCAGTAGTTAATGAGGCTGATAACCATGCACTGACAATAAAAATGAAAATCTTTCTGTCAATATTTAGACTTTTGGACTAACAAACCCCAACACAAAATTTTGTTTAAATGCCTTTAGCAGATGTTTAATCAAACTGAGACTTTCATCATCATATGCAGCAAGTTCCCAGCATTTTTTTTATGATGAAGTCAAGTGAAAATTTAAATTAAAAATGAATAAATCAAGATTGCTCCTCGAGATTTTACAAAGACACTTTCTTAAGCACTTTCAAATTAATTAATTTTATTGGTGATCATTGAAATAGGATACAAACAAAGATAATTTGCAAAATGCCAAATATCGGTCGCAATATTCAGCTAGGCCAATAATCTGTCGACCCCTACTGTTTAGTATCACTAGATTTTCTGTGTGCTAATATAATCAAAATCACTACACAAGATAAGGACCCTCTTCAAGATCACACAATAAAGCAGGACTCAATTTAAGGCCCTTAATATCTTTTGATACTTTAGTACAAATCAGTTGACACACAGCCTGGAGCTATAACAGCCAGCTGTCTGCTTGGTAAATTACTTGTAGATGACTTTTTTTGTAACAGTGCCAGCATTTTCTACCAGACTAAACTCTATAATAAACAGCTGGCACGCTTTACAAAAGTAAAAGATACCATTAAATTATTTTGCTCTTGTTTGTAGCTCTGCCTCTACCTTCCACCACTCTGAGGTGAGCACTAATCCTTCGTTGTACTGTTAAGCGTTATGGAAGACATTTTCTGTGGATGAGTAAATTGCCTGCTATGTTTGGAGCTTATTGAGGGAACACCGAAGGACACATTTTATAGTATATAGTCACCCGATTAAGTTCTCTGTCAATAATGCCACTGGTCATAATCATACTTATTCAGTGATAACTTTAATTTTTTTATTTACAAATTGAAAATGTGTAAGCACCTTTACCTCAGTGGTAAAAACAAAAAGATTTTGTCTAAGAATAAACAAACCTCTGTCTCCCAAAGGACTCACATTAGCATTGTCCCTTTTATTTTTTCCCATTAATATATTGAGAAAAGCACAGGGAAGGGGCGCCAGGTGGCTCAGTGGACAGAGCGGGCACCCCATTTACAAAGGCATGTCCGTGTCGCAGCGGCCGTGAGTTTGCTTCAGGCTTGTGGCCCATTGCTGCATGTCATCCCCTCTCTCTTCCCCCTTTCAAGCTGACATACTGTCCTATCTAACAAAGGCAAAATGCCAAAAAAAAGCAAATCTAAAAAAAAGAGAAAAAAATACAGGGAAATCCATTTGTGTCTGCTTAACACAGAACCAATTTGGGCTTGAAACTGACTTTTGTAAAAAAAAAAAAAAAAAAAGAAAAAAAGAAAAAATCCAAAAGTGTGTGAGAGAGACTAAGAGATCAAGAGAGCAAGAGCAGGGGAAACACACCACAGAGGCTACTTTTGGCTTTTTTTTTTTCTTTTTAGGCTCAGAATTTAATGCTATAGCCTCCAACCAAATGAACTCTGAGCTTTTCATTGTCTATTTCTTTCAGATCAGGTTTTCTCTGGTAAACCTCAGAGCAACAATAATGAGCAGGCAGCAGACTAGACAATCTTTCATTTTATTCCAATTATGTGTACAGTAGATCACTATAGGAGGCTAACACAGTATATGCGGTTATCAGTCGACAGTTTCACGCAAGGACCAAAACATACAACAGCCCAGAGAAACATCTTAATGTCGGGTACCATACCGCATTATTGCTGGAGACCATAGAACATGTCAAACACGATGCTTCATGGTGCCACACACAGTCAAAGTAAACTGTTTGAAGTTAACCAGGACAAAACCTGGACAAGAAGCTGCTGACCATCATTTTCATTATTATGAGGACTAGAGTTATTATAAAGGCGTTTGGAGAGATGGAAGACATTTCCTGTGGGTGAGTAGATTATTTTCTTGCTATGTTGTGAGATGTACTGCTCTGAAAAGGATAAATCAGGCGAAGATTTACTCTCTCAAGCTGAAATATTCATGAAGAGACATCTTCATTAAGGCATTACACCAGTCGCCTTCATGTTAATTTTCGTGGTGGGCCTCTTTGGCTCATTAGCATTTTCCCTCAAAGCAGACAAACAAGTCAACAGTCTCTGCATGCAGCAACCTGTATTTTGGTGATTTATCCAAGTTGTTACATAATACCAAAGCTATGGATCCTCTAAAATGTGTTTGCTGGATGTTGAGTTATATTTATGAAAGGTGAACGGAGAGTTTAATCTACCTGCCGCTTCGTTTGTGGAGTGATGAATGAAGGCTAACAGTCTAAATTCAGGATTCCTGTTGGAGAAAAGAAACAGACCGCTTTTTTATCCCCGGCTGCCTCTTATAGGATAGAATAGTGCACACAGTCATGCTAATGGCTTACCAGCTGAGAGGTGAATGAAAATGATCACATTTGCATTTTTGCTAAAACATTAGACAGGCTTAGTCCATTTTCATCCAGTCTCATGTGGCACAATAATATGCACATTTGCTTCATTCTGCTTCACACACAGCATCAGTTCCTCACTTGCCTCCTCTGAACTGTAACATAACAATTAATCAAGTGACAATCAACAGAAACAATCAGAAAAATACTACGCAAAAGATACTGAGCTCAACAATTACAAAATACAGACAATCATAAAATCAATTTTAACACCTCCAGTGTTCTTAATCCATCTGACGCGACCTTTTAATGATATATAAATATATTGATATATTGCTTTATTGAGGATATACTGCTAAAACATAACTCTAAACTCCTAATCAGTTTGCTGCCGGAGGCGAGAAAAGCCTCAGAGCAACTAATCACGGTTGAATCCATTCATACAGGAAGGCTCAAAGACACGGATGCTCAGTTCAGTCATGGCTCAAGTATAAATCAACTGTGACACGACTTTGGATCAAAAATGACTGAGGTGCCACGTCACATACAGTAAACCTTTACCTCCAAAGAGTCTTAACCCTTTGAAACCTGAATTGACATCAGTTTTCTTGCGCTGTGTTTAAATGCCTTTTACAAGCTGTTAACCCTTTGAAAATGGGTTTGATTTCTGAAACATGGGCAAAAAGGCAGTGACCGACTTGGCAAGAAATGTTCCACAAATTTCGAGAAGTTAGAGAATAAAGAGATGACAAGAGAATGACCTCAGAAATAGATGGGAAAAAATGACGGGGGGTTAGAAAGATATAAAAAAAAAATAGGGGAAAAAGTCCAGAAAACTATGTTAATAATTGCTATTATTAAAAAAATCTTACTTTTCTTTAATAAATTATTATTTTGAGGTTATTTTCTTGTAACTTTTTTCCTATTTTTTGCAAAATCTGGGTGATTTGTTGTTAAGTCGCCCATTGCTTTATTCCCATGATTTTGAAAGAAATCTAACCAAATGGCCCAGGTTTCATAGGGTTTAAAAGTGTTACTGGCACAAAGCGACACAACACCTCAGTAATAATAACCCAAGTTTCCACACAGCATTTCTTCTATCCATCATCTCTATTATAAGGCAGTAATTACAGTTGACGGGACAACAATAAAAGAAAAACATAAGTAATATGTCCTATTTTAAAATGTAGTCAAAGTGTTAATTCAGTCTATTTATGTTTTTTCTCCCAGGTTGCTATTTGCTCCTTGTTACACTAGGGGCCACCATGTGCATTTTTTTGATAACACACACACTTAGCTTCCTGCTGAGCCTGTGCCCTTGTCATTTACAATACACACTCCCCGCCTCGGTGTGTATTTTGACACAGACACTTTGTTTAAAATGGAAGAGGAACACTTTGAAAACAGACCAAATTCAACTAGACTTCAACTGAAAACACACCAGAACCTCCAATCATGTTTTTGTTTGTCATTTTTTCCTGAGGTGAAGAGAAATCCAGTCAAAACAATAAGGTAGTAGGCGTGTGTGTGTGTGTGTGTGTGTGTGTGTGTGTGTGTGTGTGTGTGTGTGTTTGGTATACTGTACAAACTACACCCGACTGAAACACAGGGGTCCAACGAGTCAGAACTTATCATCACCTGTTTACACAAAGCATCACTACAGAGGACTTGTGTCTTTCATGAAGTATACAAGATAAATATTGTGTTAATCCGAGATGTTAAGCTCACACGTGGCCAACAACACCACTGCAGTCTGATCTGTCCTCCATCTCAGAGACGCACTGATAAAAAAACAACAACCCCAAACTGGTCAGTTTTTGTCTTTAAAGAAAGTTACACTTCTTTAACTGCCACTTTGATAACCACTAATTAAGTTGTAATGTGCCCTAAAGATAAATGCCATTTTTAACCCTCTGAAGCCCACAGTTTTATTCTGTATTTATGTTTTGGATATTTTGTGTGCATGTAATATGTGTGATAGCGTGCATTCGCTTTCTGAATGTACAGATGTATTTATTTTTACAATGAACCTGTGGTCTGAAATAAAAAAAATATTAATTCATCATTAACATATGACAGAGTGTAGTTAGTGGAGTTGTAATGAGTGATCAATTAGTTGTCAGTTAATGAACTGATTGCCAGATAATTTGATAATCGATTAATCATTTAAGTAATTTTTTTCAGAAAAAGTCAAAATTCTCTGATGCAAGCTTTTTATATTTGAATATTTTCTGGTTTCTTTACTCTTCTTTGCAGCGTTGCAGTACATGAGACCGGTCTTGGTCTCAATATTTCAAGACCAGTCAAGACCCCAACTGCAGGGATATAACAAAGCCGCCTTTGCAAAAACATGAGTGTTAAATGTAGATGGTTAAGTTAATTTTGGCTCCCCAATGTTTGTTTGTCTTTAATTGCCCATAGAAAACAAAGTAAAATTCCCACACATAAACTTCACCTCTGCATTGTTTTTTGCTTATTTTATCATGTCGTTTCTCACTCTACACTTGCACACATACATACAGTACATGGCAATAAAAGAGGTGAATGAAGAGGATTCTTCATTTGTTTTTGGTGTATGTTTTTTCCCAGAATGTGCATCTTTCAGTTCAATTTGAGGAGTGTCTATGGTTTGCATGTTATGCATTTGCGCTTAAGGGTTTCATGCAGTGTGGAACTACCACTAGTTGGTCTTGGTCTTGACTTGGTCTCGGTTTAGGTGGTCCTGATTATATGGTCATGCCTCTATGACAGTAAACTTAATATCTTTGGGTTGTGGACAAAACAAGACACTTGAGGACGTTATCTTGGCTTTGAGAAACAGATCGGACTTTTCAACATTTTCTGATGTTAAAAGACCAAACTGCTTTGGCCATTGCAAACCATGGTTAGCTTATCAAGGAACGCTAACTGAAGCATAACTATTGTTGCTACATTTACGTCCAGTTGATAATGGCACAATGATTTCAAACAGTTTCAACTACTGGCAGGTGTTGCGTAAAAGTCTGTCTGCTCCTAAAATAGCGTTTCTCAAAGCGTTGCTCTCTGTCGATGGGGTTAGGATTTATGTTAACGTATGCTCAGTTGTTGAAGAGGTGACTGAGGTTATAGGGCTAAGGATGGTTTCCAGTGAAGGTTTGCAGAAACAATCAATGGGGGAAATCACTGGGATTATGTGTCCTGATAAATTATTTTCACGGGCACCTTGTGGAAAATCAGATATAAATATATACTGTATTTAAGGTATAAACAGGTGTAGTACAGATCAAATGTATCTACTGTAGAACTTAACAGAGACAACTGATCAAGGATATTGGAAGTTCTTATTTCTAATTGGTTGTATTTTTTCAAAGTAATGGGCAGACACCTCTTGTCAATCTACGTTTTTTCACATGGAGGCCTCACACAGACGTACGTGCCACTTCAGACATTCTCAGCTGTGACTCAGTCGGGGGGCCACACAAACGTTTGGTCACACAGTTGATTTATGGTCAGCCTTGAAAGCTCACAGTTGGTTGGGCTACACAACACGTTGGTTTATAGTCCACCTAAAATGGCTGCTACCACTCATCATCACCACAGATCAAAAAAGGGGCTGCCACAGTTTTCTGAGCATATGACACCAGTGTAAACAGATAATTAACTTTTTAAGACTGACGTAAAGTGACACTGAGTTTTGCTTTGCAAGTTATTTAAGGTTATATCAAAGTCCATATTAAAAAAGTGTCTATGATAAGTGTAATGTAATTAGCTAAAACCAGTCTTTGTATCAACTCAGTCAAGGTGCAGAACAACAGTTAACAGCATTAACAGTCTGACAGGAGATTATCATACGGTGATCAGTTAAAAGCACAGGTCACAGTAGTCGCTAATCTGCCTTCGTCTCAGCAGCAGGAGGTGCTGCGGCTGAAGACACCAGTCTGCCAGCTTCACCCTGGTGCTCCACTGGCCCCTCCCCACCTCCTTCCTCCTCATCCTCCTTCTCTAGCCCCAGTGGAGGCTGTCTTTGTGCCCCAGTGTGCCTGGAGCGAGCCCTGTGCCTCCGAGGGTGAAGGAAGAGTGCAGGGTCTGGCATCGCTGTGGGCTCTGCGGGGCCCATCACCTTCTCTATGGGCACACACTCACGGGCGCGCTCCACTCTGGAAGACACCCTCGTACTCTTACGCTTGGGTTTGACCACAGGAGAGGAAGGGGAGGCTCCTGACGGCATCTGTGGAGAAACGGAGTTCTGCTCGGCACCATACTGGGCCCCCTGACTGTTTGCTCGGGCGAGTAGTCCCTGCCTCTGCTGCATCCGCTGGTGGTGCAGTTTCTGCCGGGCAGCATGCAGCTGGAAGGAGAGGTACGCTGCTGCCTCTGTTTGTTTCTGCAGCTCCGTGTTGAGGATGGTGGAGCAGTGGCTGCGGCGTTTGAGCTCCTCCAGGAAATGGCGCTCCTTTTCCTTGAGATTGGCTCGGAGGGCTCCCACCAAAGCCCCTTTATGAGTCAGCTCCTTTCGAAGCTCTCCTAAGGAGCACTCCTGCTCAGACAGACGGCTTTCCAGGTCCCAACAACGAGCCTCCAGGAGCTCCTCTTCCTCCTGTAACTCTGACACAAAAATACACATGTTAAAGGAGTTTAACAATTCTCAAATATAACATAATATAACAGAATAGAATAGAATAGAATAGAATAGAATAGAATATATCTTTATTGTCCACCAGGGTGGAAGTTTGTCTTCAGCCCACCAAACACAGAAGACAGCACAATAAACTGCAGACAGACAGTTAGTAAGACCAGAGCACATAAACAGGTCATTAGGGACACTTAAAATAACAGTCAGTTCAGGTCATTGTCTGACCGTGGTTTAAAACTCATCAGTTATTTTGTTGAGTTGAATTGAGTTGATGATACTGATGGCACTTGGAATCAGAACATATACAAATAATACACAGCATGTACACAAGGATTAATACACTTTCTGCATTAGCATAGAGGCGGATTACTTGCCTCACCTCAAAGTGCAAAGCTGAGCCTTTGTTGGGCCACACAAGCTCTAATCCTCCACACATACTGTTTGACCACAGAGGCACAACTCAGAGATTGACCAGATCATATTTTGTCTGCAGGTCATCTCAGTAAAATAGATGTGAACATAGTTAATGCAATTAAGCCGGCTGGAAAATGATTCAGTCTAGTGGCTTTAGAGAGCTGCTCTAGGCAGGAGCTGAAATGACACACATGAATGGAAAGTAGGGGTTGGCGATATGACCTGAAAACAATATCTTGATATTTCTGGGTATTTTTGTAATAATTATATTCAATACACTGAGGGAAATAAAAATGTATTTTTAAATTCAAGTGTATGCAAATGCAATCAAATACGTGTTATAGTTTTACATGTAAGCAAAACCATAAGTTTGCCTTCACTAAATATATATTATTGTATACAGTGTATTCACTAAAAACTAAACACAAATGTCTTTAGTTTTTAAACAACAACAGTAAACGGTAGCAATTTCACTCTCAGACATGCTTAATTTTTCTGTAACATAATAATATTATTATGTCAGTTGGAATATTGTTAATTTAATATCATATTAAAAATGACACCAGTATGAACAGTATGGTGACACACAATAGTATGAGTAATCTCCATCCCAGCACCAACTATTAGACTAGAGTTGGACAATACATCAACATGTATCCCTTTTTTGGGGCATTCAGGTTCTTATTGAAAACTTTTTTTTCACTGTGACTACAGCATAATGTCATAGTTCACCCGATTTCTTTATATGGTCATCTGCTCCAGGCACGCTACTGCAAGTGTTTACATTACATAGCCTACACTGCTGCATGAAGCGACATGTTAACATCGGGAAAGCAGTCATCCCCCAGCTACAGTGACAGAGATGCTGAGATATTAAAGAAATGGAAATTCAGTCAAATGTAATCGTGGTAGATGGGGCTTTTTTCAGAGGGTGGTTTAAAAAGAGAGGTGCTACACTGGAGCATTTCAGACAAAGGGTGAATACGGGTGTTTCAGCCCAGACAGTATGAGGAGAATAAAGTTTGTTATGACCATTAAAGCATGAAACTATGTTCTAATAAAAACCCAAAATACAACTTTTAACCTGACAATGAGCATAATCGTTCCTTGAAATTATTGAAACAGTAAGGTTTCTCCCCAAATCATTTCTGAAATACTTGCATGCATCAGCTCAAAAATTCTTAAGATTTGGTCTTTACATTAAAGTATATTAAACATCAACTAGACAAGTTCACATGCGATTTTCTGTACCTGAATTAATATTGAAATATGCAAGAGGTGAAATGAAAATATGAACCAAAAATTAATCAGGATTTACCCAGGTGAGGTGGATGGAGAGAATCAGCCAGCACAGATCAATTAACAAAGTCAAACCCTCCTTAAAAATTAAACTTTACTACACACAGAGCAATGTGCACTCTCCTTCTCCACATATACTTATACAGATACAAGTAAATCTAGCCCTGGCAATTTGATATTCTCTCATTAAAATCATCCACTGACTAAATTCTATTTCATCCACTAGTGCTGATTTGTTCAAAAGATACGAAACAGAAAAACTACTACTTGAGGTCTGGTATCTGCATGAACTTCAACCTCAAGGTCAGCTTTAATGCAATATTCTGCCTATTGTCCTTTTTCTTTTGCTTCTGTAGACAACATTTGTGCCCTTTCATTCCAGTCAAATTCCCCTGAGAAGAGGGAGGTATAGATGAAAAGCCAGTGCAGCAACCTCAGGGCTGACTGAGCTGGAGCTCGCCAGAGAAGAAGAAGATTACATCCACAGAGGCCGGCACTGAAGCCTCTGCTCACTGAACTAGGTCAGGTTTGCAGGGTATGAGAATCCTGACGGGCGGAGGAAGGTTTTGTGAGTCCAGGAGGTGAAACTAAAAAGCCTGGGATCCATAATAGGCTTAGATGTAATAGGGAGCTTCATATTTGATAAAGGCTTAGGGTTTGAGGTTAACCCTTTGAAACATGAGCAGATTGGTTTGATTTCTGTGTAAAACTTTGGAGAAAAGGCAATGATAATAATAATAATAATAATAATAATAATAATAATAATAATAATAATAATAATAGCACCTTTCAAAACAGTTATAAGTTGCTTTAAAATAAAAAACAAAACACATATCAAAACATAAAGAGAGCAAAGTTAGGAGCCAAACATTGAAGTGCTTTTAAGTGAAATCACTGAAAAGCAATTCTTAAAAAGTGGGTTTTTAAAAGTGATTTAAAAGACAAAAACATGCGGAGAAAAAGGCAACGATGAACTTGGCAATAAATATCCCACAAATTGAGAAACATAGGTCAAGGGTGAAAAAAATATTACCTAAAAAAGTGTTTTAAATAAGAAGGGAGGATAGTTAGGAAATTATTTTTTAAAAATAGGAAAAATGTCCAGAAAATTCTTATTCTAATTATTTTGAATTTACAGGAAAAAATATAATAATAATTTTTTTTTTAATTATTGTAATTTCACGTAATTTTTTTATAACTCTTTTACTAATGCTCTGCTAACTTTTGGGCCATGTCCTATGAAGTTGCTCATTGCCTGCTTCCCATATTTTGATTTCCAATGTACTCGAGGTTTAAAGGTATAAAGCTGCTACATCTTACATTTTTCATTTTTCTCAAGCTTTTTCTCTTTTTTTTCTGTCTGGATGACCTTCCTTTATTCATCTTTCTTGTTTAGTATATCTGTCCTTCCCTGATCCTCTGAGGAACCATCAGTCTCAGGTTTTCTGTCGCCCATCACCACACCCAGCCTGAGCTCATATGCTAACTATAGACTACAGAACCTAATGTGATCTTCATATCCTTCCAGACTCCTCTCCCCTCCTCCTCCTCCTCCATGTCTGCAGCTGACCGCATCCTGCCGCCTTGTCTTTTCCCTTAATCGCTCTCTTTGCTACCTCTCATTACCTCTCTCCTTCCACCTCTTCCTCTCTTCTTTTTCCTGGCTCTACGTCTCTCTTCATTCTCAGCAAACTCTTGTAAGTGGACACCACCTCTGGGACGACGCGGAAAAAGGAGAGCAGGAAAAGAAAAAGAGGATGGATCAATTTGTCAGGGTGGGAGGAGAACAGAGGGCCGTGCTGTATTGATGGATCTGGGGATAACCTGTCCTGGAAAAGGAGATGGGGTTTAATGGCTGAGTAATGCAGCCACGCACAACACACACACACACACACACACACACTTTCACACAGCCTTTTGACTTCTCCTCTCGTGCTCTAATTCGCTGTGACAAAATGGTGCCTGTCTCTGCATCCCTGCGTCCAGACACCACAAATGTCAGCTATGAGCCAAATATGTTGAGGCATGCTGCCTCTGCAGCTGTGCCTGTGTCTTCACAGAAACACAAGGAAACACAGATGCCAGGGCTCCCTCACATTTTCATGGATGAAATTTCAAGACTTTTCCATGACTTTTCAAGTATCCAAAATAATTTTGTTTTTCTTGCCCCACTTGCCCAGCATTTTTCAAAAATATTAGATTGGAGTACTATTCCAACAGATTTTCAGGGTCCCCAATGATTTTTTGAAATCAGATGATAATTTCTGTTTTTACAGTTTCTCGGTGTGAGAAGCGGTGTAAATTTGACTAAACAAAACAAACAAACAAAAAACAGATAAAAAAAATAAAAAGATTGCTGAATTTTTTTTGAGGAACAAATATCTTCCAAACCTGTGGTTTTCTTTAAAAATATCTTTTATAGGAAAATAGAAATTTGCCAAAATTACAAACCAAAAAACCAAAACTGCCTAAAAATTGTTTGACATGCCTAGTGGGCAGACATGAAAGGAGCGACAGAATGCAGGGAGAAAATAAAGAAACTTTTCCTGATAAACAATTGAACACAAAAAAAATATTATGACACATCAACACATATTAAAGCTACATTACATGGTAAGTTACAGCAAAAAAAAAAAAAAAATCATTGTTATGTTACATTAATGTTATTTAATTTATTACACATGATTTTTCCAAAGCATTCAATGATTTTCCCCAATTCCATGACTTTTCCAGGCCTGGAAAATGTAATTGTGAAATTCCATAACTTTTCAGGTTTGACAACATTTGCGATGACGGAAACCCTGAGATGCACTTTGCACCCTTGATCTGTCTTGTGTTTGGTTTGTCAGAAACGTCCTTCCCCCACTCCCGCAGGTAAGAAAGTGAGGACAGATAAGGACACATGGGTGAGGAGAGGAAGGAGGGCGGTTGACAAGGATCTCCCCCATCTCCCTGGGGGATGAGAGGGTGGGAGGGACAGAAGGAGGCACATAGGGATGTGTGTGTCGAGTTATGGTGGATTGGGGGTTGAGGTTGAGTGTAGTGAAGACAAACAAGCCCAAAGTGATGTAAACATATGTAAGGAGAGCTGATTCATGACAGAGGTTTGTGAGAAAGACAAAGATCTGAGAATTGAACGGATTTTTTAAACATACCTATTTGGCTTCTGCCCGGAGGCTTCACCTTTAGTTCACTCGTCAGTTCTGAAAAACAGAAGACAAAAACACAGGAGGGAGCCGTTCAGAGACAGAAATATGTATAAAAGCACATGAAATCATATCGTCAGAGCTGAGATGAAGATGCTCAGAGGTGCTGAAATGTCTTATTAAAGCTGTGTGCTGACATTTGCCGCTGCTGGTTGAGCAACATAACAGATGCTCAACGCAGTTTCCAGCACAATTTCAGCGAGCTCATACATAATTTATGAAGCTAAATCTGAAACTTTACATCAAAGACTGCGTGTCAGAGACTTGGCCGATGATGTCCTGTTACCTGTCACAGTCTGCAGGAACTCTCTCTTTCCTGCAGTCTCAGTAAGACATAGTAGCATTATTAGCGTTCCTCACCGAAATCAATAGCCACTTAAAGAAAAACCACGAGCTGTGCAATATATTTTAAGAGGAAATGCAAACTAAACAAATAGGAAGCCTCCGCAAAGTAAAATTCAAAATGCTTAGCTTTAAGCAACTTAAGCAGAGCCGTATTTATCACATCTGATGTAGCTGAGGAACCTTTTACACTGTGATGTGGAAGATTTCAACATTTTAACATAAAGCTGCAGTTTAACACTGGAACAGAGTAAAGAGTGATGGATTATAAAGGTGATATGTGTTTTTGTCTGGTAAATACAAATGTTCTCAAGTGTTTTTTTAAAACATTTGTGTAAAGAGGTTGATTTACTGTTGTTTACCGTATTGTGTTATTCTTCTGAACAATAAAATTCTCCGTGTCACATTGTCGATGCATTCATTGTCTTGTGTCAGTGGCCTTCACATCAATTTGCCATAAAAAAACAACACTTGTCTCAAATAAACAGATCTCTCTTGCACTGTTCTTGCGCTTGAGAAAGGTCTGCCTGAACCCGTCATTAGACAAAATGCTCTGGGTTGTTTGTATTTGTTTAAACCAATCACAATCGTCTAGGGTGCCACTAAACTCCGAGGGAGTTTAGAAGGAAGAGCCCAAATCCTACGACCCTTTGTGAGTTGGTCTGGGTGTCTTTCCTTGGTTTTATTCTTTTTGGTCGGCTCGCCAGTTGATTTTTGTTTTGATGTAGTTTGGTGGTCACCCTGCTTTTTTGTAGGTAAATTGAATGTTGATTTTTGGTCCTCCTGACTCCTCTTATTATGCTAGACCTCTTATCCTAAGCCTTTCTGGGGGTTGTGACAAGTATCCCAGCATGCTGCAGTGAATCAGTTGCTTCCATCACAAAATGAGAGTGAATTTTCTGGACTATTATGGACTCTAACAATTACAACCTAATACCATGATACAAAATACATGGGAGCAAAAATTGACATTATGAAATTAATTTTATCACCATCAACCAACCATTTAGCTTTGTCTGCCATATTTGTGCAAAAATGAAGTCTACTCCACAACTCATGAACTAAAATTAAAACCAAAATTTGACTTGAGGTTGCGTTCAATTGAATTTTACCAGATGGGAACAAATTTATTAATCTAAATCCAACACCACTTCCTGTAAACCGAACTATAAAAACGGACAATAGGCACTGGACACTCAGCAGCTTGCCTTTTTCAATTCTAGATTATGCAATAAAAAAAGGATACAACTTATTTTAAGGAGTGCAGGACATAGTAACAGAGCTAAATGATGTTACTGTGAGATACTCCATCAACATGATCAGGATTATCTAAATATTACATGACACGGTTCTGGCATTGCTGGCAGTTTTAGGTATTGGATGGATTATATCTCATGTCAGCGCATTACAGAGACCACTGGTTTATGTTTTGAGGAGATAATGCATCAGACCGGTGTTTGGTACTCAGTTATTGGCCGGGCTGGATCGTCACGGATCGAAACATCTCATCTCAGAGGGTTGTGCAGGGTCGGACAGCTGGTCGTGTCCGTCCTGTCAGTCATTTTGATGGTTATTCAGGGCGGCCAGACTGCAGGGAAATCTCAACATTCAACTTTCAGCACTCAAACACAGAAATGTGTCTGTGTGAGTCATTTTGGGATTAATGTGGCACAGATCTGTCCTGTTTTAATTCCCCACAGCCTGAAATATGTGACTGCTCAATCAGCTATGGATAATGATTGCAAACTAATTTAGTTTTTTTTTTTTTTTACAGGAAAAAATAATTTCAAATTAACTCTCTAATATCACACACTTGCTTAGATGTTTACTAAAAATATAAGGCAGAATCTGGATCAGTGGAGAGCCTTTCTTCTTCTCTTGCTCTCTCACTGTCACACCCTCTATCTCGTCCTCTGCAGTCAGCATAACACGCCCACCCATGCAGCTGGCATGAGGGGAGACAGACAGAGGAGATGAAGAGGAGGGGAAGACAGATAGTAAAGAAGGAAAGGAGGAAAGGGAGGGATAGAGGAACCAAAGACAGGCATGCTGATTGCTGATTGCTGTTTAAGTACTGAATTTACTGCCAAATATGCAAGAATCTGAGAGCTCCTGTTTTCTATCCTCATTCACAGAATCACCCAGAAAGTTATTTTAACCAAAGGTTGGCTATTTAGGAACTATTTCTTGAAACAAAAAATGAAATCGAGGAGCTTAAATATATCAAGCAGAGACGAGGGAAATAATTAAATGAAAAAAACAACCAATGAACAACGGGGAAGCGTGTGAATCTTCCTTTTCTCCTTCTTATTCTATGCACTGATGTGAATTTGGTTGGAAGAATCGTATTAGTTTTTTCACTGCTCCAAAACTGAAAACATATCTCATGTCTATAGATCAGAAATGCTGGAAAAAGTGTGGGGACGATGAAGCGAATCGCTATCACATTTCCGGGACCTGCCCAAAGAGACAATTGTTTTGCGGAAATATCTGGAGAATCACCAAGCAGATTCACTGGTTGCAGATCAAACTAACATGCGTGACACTTTGCTTTGCCAGAAGGAATAACAGGAAATGATAGATACCAACAGAAAATACTTAAGAGTTGCAGTAAAAAAAAGCAATCACTCATAAATTGCTGCAAGCCAACCTGCAAATGGTAGATAACTAGCTTAAAAAATTTAATTAATTAATTAATTAAAGAGATTTATCAGAAATACTGACCTTTCCACTAAGACTAACAAAAGATGTATACATTGCAAAATGGAGAAAATGGAGAAAATCATCTTTGGAATAAAGGATGTGTTTGCTGGTCCGCCCCACCCATCCTCGCTGCTTGAAATGTAATTTAACCCTTTTTTTGCTGTTTTCATAAAATTAGATTTAATTTGTTAAGTGCTGTCGTAGGCTTCATGCTTATAACCCACAAGATGGTTTGTCTGTTATCCAGATATGATGACTGTCATCATGCCTGGCAATGTTCATTAGGTTTTGTTTTCTTGAGAAAAAAAAGGACAAAATAAAATCCAAGTGTCAACAAAAAAAGAGAAAGAAATCAAGGAGCTCAGCACATTCAGTGTGTAAAATGAGAGGGCAATCCAGGCACTCCAGAAGTGTGAAAAAAAACAAGGAGGAATTGCACTGCAACACCTTTATTACAGTAGCTAAATCATTAAATACATGTTTTCAACCAAACGCCGGTCTTCGTCAGGGCTTCAAAAACATTGAGTGTGTGCTATGCTTTGTAGGTCTGGCTTATCTCCTGCAGCCTCGCTGAGCATTTCAAGGCTTTTGTTTCATGGCTCGACCTTGAATGTTGCAAGCATGTCTTGAAAGACACACAAACACACACACACACACACACACACACACACACACACACACACACACACACAGAGGCCTAATTGATTTCTATGACACACAATGAACACATCATATCAGAGAAAATGCCCCAGTTTCATAAACGGAAGACAAAAATTGATTTAGCTCGTTGTTCGGGGAGATAGAAGAGCCTTTATGGTGATGAGAGTTTAGAACAATATACAATAAAGGTCAGCAGTACAAAGTCAGAGCTAATATTCATCGTCAGCTCAACCTTGCAGTATCCTTCCAGGCTGCACATTAGTGATCTGGCAGCAAACACCCATCACACCTGCTATCAGCACCTGGTTTCGCAGCCATCCTCCACGCCCTTCCTCGCCTCACTTTATATCAGCGAACCTCTTTGAAAACAGTCCAAAAACTGAGAGAATGACAAGTTATACATGCTGTCAAAATGTACCATGGCCTGTAAGGCAATACATCTAGGACTCTGAAGCCTAAGAATAAATCTTTTCCCCTGGGAGGATGAGTGATAGTCACAGTCCATCGTCCTGAGATTGACGCTATTGGCTGGTAGAGTGCCCCATCACCCGTGTGCTTAGTGGGGCACAGCTGTGAGAGGAAGAACTAGCAACAAACCTCCCAAACAACAATTTGTACATCTTAAAAAATTGAAAGATGTAAAAAGCACAAGCATGAAAGGGACACTTTGCATATTTTCAACCAGCTTTGTATCGTAACAATGTGGTTAGGATTTCTAAATGAACTGTGGTAAACGTCCCTCCATCGAACCAGCGCCCAGATCACTCTGCCCATATTTCAGCTAAAATCTGCAGGATGACTCTGGCTCGACAACTGCTGGCTGGTACTTGAACTACAGATTGTACTTCCGCATTTTTGTATGCCTGCCTTCACAGACACAAATAGTTGAGAAGTGGATCGAGAGACGGACCCGCCCCTCTCTATCAAACTGTAGGGCTAGACAGTGCTGATGAAAGAAAAATCAACGCCTCATTCACACTGCACAAAAAAACTGTTAACACATACGGACTGGCTTTTTAGTGCAATGGGAATGTGTACAATCGACATTCACAGTCAGGTCAAACGGCTCTGCAGAAGTCACAGGTATTTATCATCTCTGGTGGAAAAACAACACCTCGGTGAACGTGCTAAAATCAGCTACTTAACCGGTTATATGCAATGACATGTGGCCACTTCTTACCGCCCGTCTCTGCCTAAGCGGCGGTAAAACATTTATCTAAATTAGTCTGAGAGAAAAAATGAAAAAGTAAGAGATACATAAAGAGAAGTAACCACTGTTAAGTTTTACAGGCCGCTGTCCATGCTGCTCTCTATTAACCTGTTCTCCGGCCTGTCCGTGACATCAGACAGACACACCAACACATCTCCCATAAACACAGAACAGCATCTTGTCTGTTGAAGAGCCAGAAAACGGACAAGCTTGCAGCACGTCACCAACCAGCAAGAGCATTTATTCCTGCGGTGCAGCACAGTACACTCAAATAGCTGTACTTTGCAAGTCTTTTTGTCTGTTCTAGGCTACTGTAGAAATATGGTGGTGCAACACGACAGACTGGGATGAGGACCTGCTCCCTGTGTAGATAAATATAGGGCTCGATCTAAGGTAACAAAAACACAACAATTCCTATTTACAGGTTATTGTACACTAAAGAAAACATACTTATTATATTATATTCCATTTCTGCCAAAATATCCCATATCCGACACACAGGACCTTTAAAGCAAACGTAAAAGACCACAAACCAAGCCAGATGCCTGCTTCACAGGTTCATGTTAACATCCACTGTCAGTTTATATTGTCTTATGTTGCTTTTCTTAATGCCTCCTCAGTCTTATGTAGAGCACTTTGAATTGCTTTATTACTGAAAGGTATAGAAATAAACTCTCCTTGCTGACCAGAAATCTACGAGGTTGCATCGTGGCTATTTGATCTTACTAAAAAAATAAACATACATTTGCCTGCAAAACCTTTTAACAGATTTCATTATGGCACAAGAGCATCAAAAGAAGCTTTAAAGATGCTCAGCAAAAACAGTAAATGATCTTATGTGTCTTCAGTAATAATCGCCCTGCATATGCAAACCCATGGAAAAACCTTTGAGGAATGTGTAAATGAAATGCAGTTATAGTTTGTACAGATAAAAACTGGGGGGCAGATTCATGACTCCAGCAGCTGCAGGACAAACAGTTATATTTGTTTGTGACTTCTGAGGAATGAACATGGTTGTTTGTTACTACTTAGAAAATGAAACTCTCTGGAGATTTCTGTATTGATTGAATTATTTTTATAACAAAAGGTCTTTTCGAAGGTTTGGCAACACATTGTCTTGATTTCTTGGAGCTAAAAGAGGAGATAAACAAAACCTGAACACCACATGGACCAAACAAAATTGCAAGCCGTGTTTAGCAACACCGTTCAGACTGCCTTTGCGTTCATGGTGGTGTTAGTCACCAAACTGACATCAAAGAGCAGCGACGAAGGCAAAGTGTTCTGCCTCATGTCGCCTGTGTCATGACCAAAATGTCCCACTTAAACTCACCGACAGCACTACAGCCAAAAACCAGCTAGCACATACTGCATGTTCTATGCCTGCATGGGAAATGACTTTTTGTACCAGCAGGTGGTGGTAGTCTGTACTCATCCTCAAAAAGTGAACTTTAGAAGACCAACATTACGGATACAAGATGCTATTAAGCCAGTTAGCCCATTAACAACCCAACCCAACACTGAAAGAACAAATCGCACGTGAACAATAACACAATTATAAATTTCTGCTGAAGAGCTCAATGTCTACAAACATAATCTTGCAAAATATAACAACTTTGTTTTGATCTTGTAAAGAAATGCAGTTTTTCAGTTAGGATGACTCCTGACTGAAAAACTGCATTTCTTTACTTTGTCCTGAGCTGAATTGTCAATCAGCATCCGAAGGCTCCCTGATGCTAATTCAGCATGCTGAATTGGCCGACACACTGCAAAAACTAGGGCGACGGACGCTCACCGACAGCCCGACACTGACTTACGCCTGACCGTCACATTCGTGTGTCAGGGCCTTTAGTCGCTTTGTCCACCTCTCAACACCAGACTCTCTCTCTCTCTCTCTCACACACACACACACACACACACACTCCTTCTCTAGCCAACACGCAACGCTTTACTGACCAGATGTGATTGTGCAGCGGAGCTATAGAGTGATGAAGGTGATGGAGGGGGTCGTTTTCTACAGAACTGGTTACATTGGCCCTGAGCCATCTCATCCTCTCTCTCACACTGACACTGACACACACACACACACACACACACACACACACACACACACACACACACACACACACACACACACACACACACACACACACACACACACACACACACACACACACACACACCCCTCCCCCCTGCTCTGCTCCCTGTATTTGTTAACCACAATCCCAGTCATATGGATTACTAAAGATATGGGATCTATGGATTAACCCGGATGGATATGTTTGAATGAATCTCACTGAGGATGTATTGTGTGTGTGACAAGTAATGTATGTGTGTATGCGCACGCGTGTGTGTGTGATTAGTTACAAAGGGGATTCTCTTCCACTCTGGGGAAACAAAGCTGCCCCCCCCTCCCCCCACCCAAAGATTAAACGTTCATTTAAGCATAAAGACGTGGTTTTAAGTTTAATCATGACCCGGCTGATGTGAGAGTCAGTGAACAAAAGGACAAGGAGAGCCTCCAGTGAATTAATGAAATTACATAAAACATCCCCGCAATTATAGTAATACATTTGTGTGTGTGTGTGTGTGTGTGTGTGTGTGTGTGTGTGTGTGTGTATGTGTGATCACATGCACGTGCTTGATTAAATGGACAGCATATCCATTAGGCCTGAAACAGGAAATGATGCAATCTACAGGAATTGTAGCATGACATCACCATGTAGTCATTGTCTGGCATTGATTGATGGTGGAGACACACACATCAGAAGAACAATGAGGCCTGTATGCACATGGAAAGTTTTAGCTAAACAAAGAGTAACAGCATAAGTTTATGTTATTTAATATGGTCCATAAAATGAAGATGAAATTACCAAAAATGAGCTTCAGATTATACGTCGCTCTACCTGGACAGAATCATATCTGGGTGCAGACTTGATGGATTATCATAAAGTGAAAAAATCTCCTTAAAAAAAGGACACGAAACTGCCTGATTTCCGTTAATACATCGAGCCTGTAATTAAAACTCTCCGTAAATCTTCTTTTTGAGAGCAGGGGGTCAATGAGAGGGGTCGCTGCTGATTACAGCAGAAAAAAAGACACCACAGGAGTCCTCCACTTAAATGTGAGCTCATAAACGCTGAAATTATTCGTCACTTCTTCACACAGAATCTCAAACAAAGATGCCAAACATGATCCGGTTCTGGCTTCTCAAATGTGATGACGTGCTGCTTTGCTTCATCGTATATGAGAGAAAACTGAATGTATTTGGGTTTGGGCTGTTGCTTCAACAGTTTGAATACATGAAATTGTGGGGACATTTTTCATGAAACAAATCAAAAAATACACCTAACCTATGTTATTATTCCACAAAGATATTGACCCTTAAAGTGTGTCTATCCATAAAGCATTGATAAATGGTGGAAAAACTCTGATGCATGGTTGGATTAATAACCAGGCCTGGAGGCACAAAAGTGTCAGGGTCCCCCCAGGCGTTCATCTGCGAAATGTCACTCAAATTACCAACCAGGAAGACCCTCAAAATGACAATAGAAGCCATTTATACAGAAATTGTGCTATAGGGCTGCTACAAAGTCTCTTATTTACGCCAGCTTTGCTTTTTTTTACACAGAACCAAACAATGGTCACATTGTGGCACTCCAGCATGGCGGCACCGCAAAATCAAAAGAGGCGTGATGGACATGTCGTTTAACACAACTGTGTCAGCCTCTACTGTGAACATAGGTGTCAACAGCGCTTTCTCAATGATAACTATGGCATAACATTGCAAAAACAATCATTTAGCATCCCTGTTAAGTGGCAGCTGATCTCATCCTCTCCTCAGAGGGTAAGAAGCTCCAAAATTTCATTGTTTCCCCAATATGTAGACATTTACGTCTGCTTTTCTTTTACTTTGCGTTAGGTGCTAACTGATTTTCAAATCTCCAAAGATGACACCCATCCTGCCGGCTGTCCCTCTTTGCACAGACCTCGATTCAGTGATGTTACTACCTTCACTGCTGCCTCAAAGGTAAGACAACTCTGTCCCCATATTTGAGAATTGTATCATTTACACAGAACAGCCAGACAGCAAAGCGGTGGGGTGGCAAAATGGCATGATATCCCTGTGCAGTGTAAAAGACGCTACAGACACCCAAAATGACTACAGAGACACAAAAAGACCAAAAAAGACACAAAATTACCCCAAAGAGACACGAAACCACAAAAAAGATGCATAATGACTGAATAAAGACACAAAATAACAACCAAAAATGACTAAATTAAAAGTACAGTAAAATTACTTGAAAATTTGTATTAAAAAAACAAACAAACATGGCAACGACCTGGGGAAAGTGTATAAAAATTCTGATAATTTTGAGTCTAAATACTTAATTATGATCATAATAAATACCTCACTTTTTTATAACAATAAAAGCTAAATCTTATAATTTCTTGCAGTTTGTGTAACATTTATTACTAATTAAAATGTATTATCATTATTATTATTATTATCATTAATTTGTTTAGTTCAAAGGTTCAAATACTTGCGAAAGGCAACTGACAGCAGCACAAGGAAAGTGATGTCACTCCAGGTTTCAAAGGAAGAGTGAATATTTTGGGGTTTCAGAGAGATTTATGGATCACACCAAAGTTTCTTTTTCAGTAATATCAAAGTAGTAGTGGTAGTAATAGAAATTGGTCCCTTACCTGTGCATCGTTTCTGCAGGGAGAGGATCTCCAGGTGGAGGCCGTGGAGTAAAGTGAGGTGCTCCTGCCTGAGGAACACCATGCTCCTCTCCACACTCCCTATCTGCCGGGACAGGCTGCTCTCATCAGCCATGGCCGAGTCTGGAGGGACAGAGGGAGGAAATCACAAGGAGTACACTCCACCAGCATCTCAGCCTACCTTTACCAACTTCATATTACACTGTGAAGCTTGAACTCCAGCTGCTAAATGTCACTTTCCCACAGTGGGAACATTGCTTATGTCAGCCACACAGAGAGGAAGTGCAAGTTGTGTATTGAGGTCATGTGGGAGCTATAAATAAAGGTATTGATGACCAGAGAAATCAGCAGAAATGGGAGAAAACATATACCTCCAGTCAGCACGCATCTGCATCAATAAAAGAGCATTTGCATTAGATGTTAAGTCGATGCTTACCTTTAAATCGATGTTAAGAGCCAAAATCCACTAAATACGATGCGCGAGTGTTATAAAAACCTCCTCCGATCCGCGCATGCTGGCCTCCAGATCTGCTCCAAATCCTGTCGGCTGCGGCATTCACCCAAACACAGTTTATCTGAAGCGGTAAAGTGCTTTCCAGCTGCATGTGATGCTGTTTGATTAGAGGACGAAGAGGCTGAGCAGCTGCGTAAAAATGCAAAAGCACCACGATGCGTGGCACCGCGCTCCTCCGGCTGACCCGCTCCTCGCCGCAACAGCCAGCATCACTGAGAGGGGGATGTTTTCAGATGCGTCGACGTGAGAGCCCGCGAGGTAAGTGCGCAGTCCATTTTTCAACAAGCGCATCCGTCTCCCTCGCGCACCGACAAGGAGCTGCTGTGGACTGAGGCTGGTATGAGGAAAACAAGCCTCCGCGAGCAGAACACGCGAGAACATCGTACGATGGAGTCAGCGGGACAGCTGATTGGAGGGACCTGCCCAAATCATCCATACGTCGACTCTGAACAGGATCAATACAAAGAAAACGCGTGGGAGTACAAAGGAAAACATGGCAAACTGTTAATGACTTAATAGGGAAAAAATAAGACCAACCCCCCCAAAACTAAAGGGACAAAAATCAAATGTGACTTGAAAGCAAACTTTTGAAATTGTAGTTGCTGTAAATAAGTCGCATTTTTAATTTTGGAAACTACACAGCATCATTTGATAAGTGTGATTTCTAATGGAGAGATACAAGATACAAGCAATGACATACACAATAATTAAATAGCTCTGACAAGGACTATTAAACCTCCATGAGTAATAATATTTTAATTAGTTTAATTAGTTTTAATTAGTTTATTTGTTTAATTAGTTTAATTAGTTGATAATAGTTTAATTATCTGTACTTTTACTTTTACTTACACTGACTGTGGTATTACTACTTTCTGAATATTTCTCAAACCGCAACTATGTTGTATTCATAAGTATTACTGTATCTAGACCAAACTGACAAAAGTTCTCTCAACTATTTGCACATTGATTCAAAGATCTTCAGTAACTACAGATTTCAAATAGCAAAACCTACCAGTGTGTCAATGAAAGAAAAACCCAGCATTGTTCCTCTGATCTTTATTTTCACGTTAAACAAATAATGTTAATATATAAACATATAAATTGGAGTTTTGATTACAAAAACAATCTGTCAAACATGAAAAAATAAAACTGTTATATTTACACTTGTAGGCAAAATTCTGTAAAACTTGGCAGTTTGATGCTCCAAGAAAGCAGATGATTTTTGCTCCCAGTTTGTCTCGGTTGCTTAAGTATTCCATGATTTCCCCTTAATAGTTTGTAAGTCCTTGACGTGCTGCATAGTGTCAATAGTCTTCACTGTTGTTATGAAATTCATTTTTTTTTAACAGTTAACAATAGAACATCTTTCACCAACCAATAGAAAAAAAGGAAACCTATAAACAGTCAAGCAAGGATATAAATTGGCATTATTTGTGGGTTGTGGTAAAAATCCTCTGAGATCAAACACCAAATTTATTGTGTATAATGAGAAATATGAGGCAACATGACTTCATAACTGCTGCCACTTTCTCTTGAAATAGTTGTATCCACTTCACACAAACATAAAATCACAGAATGATCCTGTGGCCTCCTCGGGATGATCATAGTTTAAACTCCACACCGTACAGAGAGCGGAAAGCAAAAACTGGATTACAGAAAGCTTGTTTTTGGCCATAGATCCCGCAGCGTCATTACGACATCTACACAAGATTACATCTTGACTTGGCTGCTATCACAATTCCTAAAATCACACAGCATCAGAATTCCAACAACATTACAGCCTTATACAACACATTCACAAATTTTAAGCTCGCTTGTTAGAAAGAACTTCAATTGTCACCAGCTGTCTTCACTACAACCACAAAGTTAAGCTGCCCTAAAAATTTAAAGGACAAAAAAAATTACATTCACAATAAAAAATTCTTGATCTTAAAATCTGGGAATCAGCCACAACAACAATAATCTAAACTTCCTCCAAAACAGTGCCATTTTTTAAGTGCAGTTATGATTTTATTGTGGCCAAAGTTAAATTTTTAGGCTGTTTGTGTCATCTAATCAGCTGCATTTGATTTGCGTCTGTGCAGTGTGTTTGTGTCTGTTCACTGTGTCTGTAATATAGCTGGACAGCCTGATTTTAGGGTTTGAACATAATCAGACTAAATGACTATGAGCTTGCCCTCGTAGACGTTGGGTAATGTGAATATAAGACCCACAGCAGCACAATGCCCCACAACAACACAACTTACACAACTTACACAATCAGCTTCACTATGATCAAGCGTTTTCCACAACAGGGACATTCACTGAACATCATGTTCACGTTATCTTTACTTCACAACTTCTTTTTAGTTCAAAATAAATTACTAATATACACAATTTAACCCCCCAAATTATCCACCAAAAAAGCAACACCACAAAAAAACCCCAAAAAACTGCATCAAATGTTTCCATGCCATGTAATGCTGCGTTCACATAAAATCAGGCAGACAGAAGACAAACGACTCCTTCTGGATGGCTACAACCGAGCATGTATGATGATATATTGCAATGGCTATGCATTGTTTACAAAGAATGCAGTAAAATATAGTAAAAAAAAAAATCTGTGTTTATTATTTTGTCAGTTTTCCATTAATGTCCACTAATATTCCACATCCCCCGTGTTTTAAGACATGTATTGGTGCAGCCATATTTGCCCCCCCCCCCACAAACTGCACCCAGCACTACTAGGAGACAAACCCACCACACGCAAGTTTTTTTAAAATTCTGCTACAAGGCCACTTGTACTGACTAAATATGTGGCCAAATATGACAAGTAATTCACTCTATCCATTTACTTTATAAATTATGAAGCGGTAATTCACCTTATAAGTAACGAGATGGAACCCTCACCTTAATCCTAAGTGATGGTAGACTGATATTGGGGAAGTCATGGACCTGCTGGACTGTGATATGCAGTTTGCCATCGACCCTCTCCATGTGAACGCAACATATGAACAGTAATGCTCTGATGTGAGTTGTAGGCAGCTGTGTGTATCACAGTTTGCTGTATTCAGAGATCTCAGACCTGTTTGTTCCAACACTGACCTCAAGTATTTCTCCGCATCTCTCTGTGCTTATTGGCTTATTTCAAATGAAAAGGCAGGAGGCACAGATCTACAAAAATGCTACAAAATAAGACACCTCTGGCTGATGAGATCACTGAGGTGAAGTTGAGGAGTGTGCTGTCCTCCGAAGGCCAAATGAAGAATAACATCATTTGCCTATCTGACAGCTCCTTCTGCAGACTACAGACCATCACAGACCACTAAAAGAATATTTACAAACCATAAAAACATAAATGTAACTTTGTCACTGACTGCTGCTGGATGTCAGCCAATCAAGTCAAAATTTACTCGATTTTGTTTTGCTTCTCCAAGATTTACAGACACAACAACCAGCACTGTTGCCAATCAGATCAGAGGGGCAAAGGCTGGTTTAAGGGTTAGAGTACATGGAGAACGTAAATCTTACTAATGACTGGTTCATCACTGATTTGTTCATGATTTCTAAATTATGTTTCCTTAATGTTTTAATACAATTTGGCAAAGCAAAAAATATCAATTTTTTTAAGCAACAAAATATCACGCTGTTCTGTTTTGTGTCATCCGATCTACAATATTCACATGCAAAAGTATTCACCCACCACCCGAATCTCTCCTTAAAGGAATACTTCACCACTTACTTTACCTCACAAAGAGTTTGTATGTCACTTACTCACCCTGTGTTTCATTGCATTCATGAATAACGTTCATCCATCCGCTCTTTTGCACCGTACTACCAAAACATGCATTTTTGCTAAAATGGGAATATTTCAAACACTTCTGCATAAACAGTCTAATGTCCACATGAGTACCAAACCTGGACAAGTGAATGCATTTGAACTTTGCTTATGCATTTCATTGAGCAGAGGTTAAAAACATGCACTTCCCCAGACGTGCTACTCATCTGGGCATTAGACTATTTGTGCAGAAATATTTGAAATATTCAGATTTTAGCAAAAATGCATGTGTTTAGGAAGTACTGAGCAAAAGACTTGATAAATGAGTCTTGGATTATACTGCACAGGTTGTGTGAGATTTTGTAAAAAGATGTTTTGATATAGTTTTGATGTTGTTGAACACAAACGCCATTTCTCCAAATTAATTCAATCAAGAATTTTCACTGTTTTAAGATTCTTCCTTCACCACAGAGGCATGAAAGAAAAACACTTTTCTTCAGAAATTCAACCAAACGCGGGGTGAGTAACTGATATACACATGGTCATTTAATGAGTGAAGTATTCATTTAAGTGAGGATTGGTATTTGCTGTATATTATTACAGACAAATATCATTTTTAAACACATTTCTCTGCTATAATAATAATGAACCTTCCAAACACTGACACCGAAGCTTGTGTTGGAGAGAGGCAAAGAACTGTTAGAAGCTTTCTGAGGTAGCGGCTGGTTTTTAGTTGAGGAGATTTGTTGGAAAAAAAGAGATGTATTCCCATCTGCAGTGCTAAGAAGGTTTGGATGGGTTTGATTTCTTTTAGCTCTGTGGTAAATAAACATCATGTGAGATTTTAAATAGCCCACAAGAGTATATGTATATAATATAATTAAATAAAAGAATATACTTGAGATATTCGTACTTGATTCCTGTGTTTCTGTGGAAGTTTTGGCGGTTTCTTCATACAAATAGTGCGTCTTCGCTTATGGTAAACTGGATTTTAGAACAGATTTAGTTGAAACACCCTGTGGGAAATAAGGCGTTTGGTGTTGTTTTACAAAACCTTACATTGTTCATATGAAGAATCCTCCATCTACCATTAGCCACTAATGCTACTGACCTGACCACAAGCTTAAGTTCAAACTACGAATAAATGTAGCTTTTAACTCAAAGGCTGTGTGTGCTCAGTGTCTGAAGTAAGGCCATCAGATTTCACCTTGTATGTACCTGCAAAGTATGAGAGATAAAGCTTTGAGTGTATTACAAGTACCGAATCTCAGCCACAGGGCGTTGACATACAGTAACAAGTGTGTTCATGAGTTATAATCCTTCTTGTGCCGCCTCCTCTCTACATCTCCTTCTCTTTCTTGGTCTCCCGGGTGCTGCTCTTCAAAAAGTCGCTCCTGAGTAGCCGATAAAACAGCACGATATTCATGGCCGTCATGATGGCCATGCCCACGCTGCCCAGCGTGTAGGCCAGAAGGGGCACCTTGTCCCTGTTGAGCACCAGCCAGCGGGTCATCCAGGCCAGCGTGTTGATGCGGAACACCACGTATGTGCCGAGGTTGATGATGCTGTTGACCCGGTACTGCGTGCCTTTGGTGTTGCCGGCCATACGCAGCATCTGCCGGAGGTGCAGGAACACAGAGTTAATCTCCACCAGCAGGGCCACCACAGCAAAGCCCACGTAGCGGTAGGACAGCACAGAGAGGCCGAAACAGGTGATAACCTGCAGAGGAACACAGCAAGAAAGAAGACAAGAGACAGGAAGATTACAACGGGTGTAGCTGAGCATAATAATACAATATTTTCAATACTACAGTGACACTATAGTGGCTAAGATATCACCTAAACCACAGTAACATTTTTCTACATTCCAGTGCCAGTATGCATTTTTGTTAAGTCTTGAGAAGGTGCAGTTTAATGATCATTTGTTTATCAATTATTCACTTCGTGTTACTTTAAAATCATGAAGAAGACATTTTTTTTTCTAATGCCGCTATGTTCAATGGAGAGTTCAAAAAAGGTGAATGTCATATGGGTCTGTGTTTAACAACAGCAAAAGTACAAAATACCAATATCAAACAATACATCCATTGAGTTTGTAAATGGATGTATTGTTCGATATTAAAGTAAAATTTATCCAAAAAAATCTTTCCAAAGCCAGATTCCATCGACAAAAACAGTAATTTTACCTCACTGAACATGGGAGCTGCTGGGGTACTTTTTTTTTTAACAATCAAACACTAACAATCAAACATATTTAACGGTGTTTTTTTTTTTTTTTTTCTTTTTTACAAATTTAGTGTTTTCCTCTCCCTGTCACATGGAGCTTTGGCAGCCCTTAGTGGAGGTTGGGAGACTCATGTTGGGAACCAGTGCTTTAAAACATCAAAGTCACACAATAACACAAATAAAAAAACTAATAGAAGCAGCAGTAAACCATCCGCTCCTGTGTACTCAAGTAAAATGACTGTTTTTGACAATAGGTTCTAGCTTTGCAGAGACCATATAAAACTTTCACTATTAGTTTAGTTTTATGTATTGTGGTTTTAGAAACAAATACATGTGTTTGGGAAGTACTGTGCATTCTGCTGGATAAATGAGACTTGCATTGCACTGCAGGAGTTGTGTTAAGAGTTTGTAAATGAAGGTGTTGATACAGTTTTGCTATTGTAAAACACAGACCCCCTTTGAAACCAGTTCATCAAGAATATTTTGTTTTTGGTTCTTCGCTCACTGTGGAGGCATGTGAGGAAAATGAAAGTTTACTTCACTAGTTCAATGTAACACCGGGAAAGTGACTGAGAAACAAATGGTTATTTGCAGAGTGAGGTATTCCTTTAAGATATGCCTATCTGCATGTATTGTTAAATCCATGCTAAAGTGGACAAATTGACAAATACATCAGCCAGCATTACTGCATGTCAACATATGTATCTCTAATCTAATATATTTTAGTTAAAGGGGTTGCTTTAAATTTTGTTAAAGCAGTAGTCACAGGATTTTTTTTTCTTATTAGATTTCCACGTTTCGGCTCCCTTTAAGTGCTCTGCACTTTCATTCACTGTTGACACTATTTTACTTAGTGACAATGCGGAAGGACACCGCTCCCAACACTCATCACTGCTGAGCAGCACTTTACCAAAAATGTAAGGCCACTAACAGGAAATACCCACAAGGTGGCAGCAACATCACCCAAAACCACCTGAAACACAGGAAATTCAACCAATCCTGCTGCTGACACTGAATGGATTACTGATAGTATCTCAAATACATTGTGACACACACATTGTGAAAGTGAAAGCTGCTGTCTAAACCTCACAAAGCAGCTGTGTCTCAAGTGCAAAAATCTGGAGGACAGAAATGTGTTTATACCAGAACAGGCTGTTCAGCCAACTCTCCACAGGAGCCGGCACTCATTCTCACACCACCACTAGATTCACCGGCTTCATTCACACTCAGAGCACACCCGTAGTGTAGCAGGAGGTCAAACTGTGTGCAGACAGATTGTCCTCCTGTCTCTTACCACCTAAGCTGCCATGTTTATAAATCAAGAGTGGATGGTGGCAGTAAAAGAGTGCTAAAAGTAGAAAAAGGTCCAAATCAAGTCATGTCTTTGGTTACGGGTCATGGGATACACTGTGGTGTGAGAGAGTGACCTTTCCCATCAGTCATGGCTCCAATTGAGAAGCATCTTGTGTTTGTGCGTGCCCTCTGAGGTCACAGGATTAAGATGCCCTCTGTAATGCACCAAACAGTCATGTGATGCACTGTAGTGGGTTAGGCAACAGATCATGTGAGGAAAGTCACCAGCACACTAACCCTCACTGGCCCTTATTGTGTATCCACTGTAATGTTTGTGTCCTTAACTCAAAAGTTCAAAAGGTTTTCCACAGTGGAAACTTCCCGCAGGTTCATGTAGTTGTAATGAGTTGTTGGTCGTGGCAGCATTTCTTGTTAAGTGCACTGGAAGGGCACTGCTCTGAAAACCACCTACCATTCAAACTGTCATCAGACTGGTTTAAAGCGGCACAGATGCACCATGGGGTCCCAGACACGCCTGACCATTTGTTTTCAAGATATGCTGTCATGGAATCAAGTGTTGAGTTTTGAAAATGGCACCACAGGTCACCAAAACGACAGATTAATAGAGCTGCCGCCTGAAAGTGGAGGATTCCAATCATCAGTCAGAGACCCCCCAGCTGTTTTTTGTTTTTTTTTAAGCAGAGTAACAGCTCCTCGCTTTCATGCTGCTCTCCAGTACAGGCAGCTGCAGACCCAGACCCAGGGTGAGTCTGGGTAAGACGGAGGCAGCTGCATGACCCAGGGTGAGTCTGGGTAAGACGGAGGCAGCTGCATGAAGAAAGAGAGGCTTCACCTGGTGACATTGTCTTCTGCTTCCTGCTAAGAGGTGGTGAATTTACAGCTTACAGTATATCTGATAAATCATAACAGAAAAAAATGTTGTATAACTTTACACTGAGGATTACTGAATGGGCCCAAAGTGTTAGCCCTCCAACCCCAAACTACAGGCCCAAGGGCCAAAAGTGTCAGGGGCCCACCTGGCCATCACCTGCAAACTTTCACTAAAATTAGCGTGCTATTGAAATTATTAACAACTAGGAAGAGACTCAAAGAGACCACAAAGAAATACAAAAATAACTACAAAAAGATGCAAAATTACATCTAAGACTACCACAAGTAGAAACACAATTCCCATAGAGACACAAAACAACAAAAAGATGTATAACAACTACAAAGACAAGCAAAACAACAACAAAAAGGGCAAAAACCTCCACAGGATCTGTGTTTTGCTCTGATGTAAGAGAGGTAGTGAGGCCTTTTGCATATCTGTGCCCATGGCCCAAGGGCCCATTATCTTATCATCAGCCAATGCCTGTTTACTGTATTTTATGGCCGTCACTGTCACCCCACCAAAACATTTTTTAAACTCTCAAGCTCTTTAGTATATGGAAAAAAAAGAACTAAGAGTCAAATATTTGAACTGAACAACCAATTCTGATTCACCACAAATACTTCTGATTCAGGTGCAGCCCTACTAATAATCCTCTGCTAACCATCTTAATCTGGACCAAAGTGTTTCACAAACAGATGTCACTGTCCCAATATTATTGCTATCTGGACAAAACTACATAATTTCACTGTAAATTGTAATATGAGGTGCAATATTAGAATTTACCATTGTGCAATGAATACTCATATTCTGGTGCAGTTTTACAAAGGGTATTCCTTTTATTTCTTATTTTAAGAACCCGTGTTGTCGGCTGCGTATATTTATTGCTTTATTATTTATTTGCTGAAGTTTGCTTGTGACTTTTCACTGCACTGATTGGGAGTCGCCCTCATGATTTTGTTGTATTTTGAACAAGGACTGCACGACAATAACAACTTTCTATCTCTTCTGTTCTGTATCTGAACAATAAAAACAGCGATTGGAGGGTTAACTCTGACTCACACAACCAAAACAATCACTGCACAAATCTTCACCTGTTGTCAGGTTAAAATAACAGCGATGATAAACAGTGTCAGCGAACAATTACAATGGCGACAGTGAATGCACCGAATTTAGCAACATAAACCGCCTGCCTCATCATAGTCAGTGTGCTGGGAGGGAAAACAGTTATGTCAACAGGACAAACGGCTTTTCAGTTCAACACAAAGCCCCCCCTCCCCGACACGCACACAGGTATGTGAGCTCACATGGAAGCGTTGAGCAATCAGTCCAATGTGACATTTCACTGTGGTGTGGGGTCAGGTGACGGCATGAGGTCATGCAGGTGATGAGCCTGAAAATTCTTAAATAAACAAGGTGTGTCATGACACCCTGTTATCAAACTCACAGAGGCAGCCAACAACAAACTTATCAACAATTTAAACTGGTAACCAGTCTCAAGCCAAATGACATGCTTTGTGATCGTAGCAGTCAATATATAATTTATTGGACTTAGTGGACTTAATATTGGAATATCCAACTTAGATACCTTGAAAAAAAAGTGATATTCTATACCATTTATTATATACTAAGAAGACACTTTGACATTAAGGGAATGAAATGTAAAGTTTGTATTAAAGAATAAATGTAAAAATGTATAACATGACTTTTCTGTTTTTGATTAGAGAACAGAAGAATCACTATAGCAAACATATACGAGAGCGAAAAAGTACAGCTGGTTCAAGATACTGGTGCAGAAAAAAAATAAATAATGAAACCGTTTCAAATATTCAGGATCAATATGTATTGATAAATCAAGATTTGATATCACTGATTAGATTGGTAAGCAACTTTTTCTCACTTGTTTGTTCGGAAACCCTAAAGGTTTCAGTATAAGAAAACATCTAAAATAAAGTCAGTAAAGCTGAGTATGATAAAATTACTGAATAACATGTGTTACTTGATGTTGATTTAGTTAAAACCACAGTACAAATATTGGCTGCTTAATCTTACTCCAACTAGTAAATTCTAATTTCTCTTTAAAGTGATCTTAAATTTCACCTTAATTTACCTTGACAAAGAAAAACTGTATGAAGTCTTTAAATAACAAGTAATCAGTATCAAGACTGGAAAAAAATAAATGCAATTCTATGACTCTTTTTTTTTGTGGCCGGAATCGAACCCGTGGCCGCTGCAGCAAGGATACAACTGCCGTATATGGGGTGCCACTCTATTCACTGAGCCACGAGGCGCCCCCAAATAACAATAATAAGAGGACTGTTGAAAACGAATTATGAGACAAGATTCACAATGAAGAACATATACTAAGGCTGCACAATGTGAGGAAAATATATAACATGTATTAAGATAAATATCTTTAACAATGATATTACTTATAATAAATAAACAGATTTTTGTGTACTTAGTTCTGCCTTTCTGCTGCTCTCATTATACTGCAACAGATACTACAAATTTCTTGCTGGGTAAAAAAGAATTTCTATTTCCAACTGAACACTGAACTGGACAAAAAAAAGATAGATAGTTGCTTTTTTTAAAGATTATTTTTATTTTTTGCCTTTATTAGGATAGGACAGCTTCAGCTTGAAAGGGGGAGAGAGAGGGGATGCGATGCAGCAAAGGGCTGCAGGTTGGAATCGAACCAGCGGCAACCAGGCGCCCCCATAGTTCCATTTTAATGGGCGTTTTCTACTGAAACTATCGTCAAACCAAAATCATCTAATATGTGCAATATAACAGTCTTTCTTTGATGATGTATTCTTTTGTGATGTGTTTATCACCCAAGTTGATATTGCAATAATGAAAAAAAAAAACAAACAAACGGGATAAATAGCAAAGCCCTAACATTTGCTGTACATACACTCATTGTTTTCAGTTTATACCTGCAGTGAAAACAGCATGTGAAGGGTGTGTGTGTGTGTGTGTGTGTGTGTGTTGTAAAAACATCCATGTTGGTTCAAACCCAAAGCAAAAAGCAAAGAATGCAAGAGCTCTTATGGCCTTCATATGTTTCCGTGAAAATGTGAAAAAAAAAACAACATACATGCTGATTAACCTTTATACCACACACACACACACACACACACACACACACACACACACACACACACACACACACACACACACACACACACACACACACACACACACACACACACACACACACACACACACACACACACACACACACCAAAGCCAGGCCAAGGTTGCAAACACGTCTCCCGGTGGTCTTTAGCGGGCTAATCTAAAGTCTAATCTGATCTGGTCAGATAAAACATGTTAGAGCATGGGACTGGGAAGGACAAAACAAACCCTTATTCAACGCTAAGATAAGATAATGAAGACAAATTCAGTAACAAAGACTGTGTGTCACTTCATTATGTTGTAAAGGAAATGGAAATACATCACATAAAAATCAAATTCTGACAAATATGGAGAATCTCCTCGAGGTTTCTTCATTTAGAAAGTGGGATCTTGTTTTGTTTCTCCTGCACGTCTGCCTAGTTTTATAAAAGGCAAGTTCTTTTTATGGCATTTGTGCTATCAGCCAATGACAGTTATTCGTTACCTAAGCTTAGTATAAACACTGATAGCACTGCAGCTCACGGGGTCACACACTATGTAACACACAATAAAGTTGTACAACAGTCAATGTTCAAGTGATGAACCTTAAAAAAAGTTAAGTGCACAAAAGAACCACAATGACTGAGTTAACATGTACACTAATATGCCACTTTTATTCTAAATATGACATTATTCTGAATTTGATCCAAGTCACGTAAACAGCATTTTTTAAAGATTCCACATTAGATCTTTGTCCAAATGAAGCATTGTCTAACTAAGACATGAGGGATATCCCACTATTATTTAGGTTTTAGGAGCATTATTTGGTCATGTATAAAGCATATTTGGAATATAAGTCTCAACATTTGTTAATATTAGAGGAATATTCATTTTCATTAGCCATGTTAACAGCTTAGTAGGAATATTATCTTATTAGGAATAAGGGCAAACAAAGGAATATTTTGTTTATTAAGGCATGTTTGATTTGTGTGTCCTCACAGTGGATCGAGGTGACTGTGACCACTTGACCTCACCAAACCAGGTCATCATCAGGGCACAGTGACCCCACAGCAGCCACCCAGATACCAGCAGCTAGCCAATAAACAATCCTCGTCGCTCTCTCAGCGGGCACAGAGGAGGCCTCTGTCCAGCTCCCACACCTTGTACTGCTGTCGCTCGAGAGGGAATCGCAATAATCCCACCAGCAGCCCGCTGGATCTATCAGATGATTAGAATGATTCAGCATTGGCTGGATTTGTCTCGATAAGCCCTGCTAAAGCTCTGCTTTCACACACAGCAGCCCAGACACGGCTGTCTCAGTCGAGACTCGAGTGGACAGACAGAAACAGGCATGTGTGACACCTGTCGCATTACACACGACTGCCTGCAGGATATTAAGACGGATGAAGTGCTTCAAATACATTCAATCTAATCTCAGTTAACTCCAAATTAACATCAAGTGTCTCTGACTGTCTATCTGTCTGTGTGTCTGTCCCTCAGTTTTTCTTGACAACCGTTTATTTGATCACCTTCACACCTGGCGGGTGCATTGCTGAGGACCCAAGGAAGCGCAGTGTCGAGTTTTGAGCACTTTTTGAGAAAACCGCAAGCAGCGCTAACAGAGGCCAGGCAGTCAGCACGTTCAGATCAGGCACGTTTTGAGCAGGCACTTCACTAGTTTAAAAATGAGTGAAAGGACTAGTTTTGTAGTGCGGGCGAGTCGGGGTAAGAGATTTAATGTATAGCTCTTAATTTTGAGGATGATTACATATGTTTTGCCAAGTTCTTTCAAAGTCAAAGTCAGTTGGGTGGGGGGTGCTGGACAGATGGGCAGAGGGAGTGTTATTTAACCTTTGGACTGCACATACATACATTAACCTGCTGCTTATAGTCACCTGAATGGAATCCAAACAAAAGGGCTGAAAAACAAGGTGCGTGCGGGTGTTTGTTCCTGCATTTTCTCCCTGTGGGCTCAATTAGATGTTCCCTACACCCCTGTGAGGGACCATCTCGTCCCACTTTCAGGGGGGGAACACTGGGTGCAAAGACGGGTAGGGCAGTACTGTGAACGGTATGAATGTGTATGAACATGGTGAAACCTGTTATCCTTGACCCTGACTTTTAGCATCAAAGGAAACAACCGAATCAACCTCAGGTCAACTAAAAATTGGGGTAAAGTTCATATGATAAGAAAGTTTATGTCAAGATGGCAGGATTGGATAAACACTGAGCTGCTTTGGCACTCGGTATTCAGAAAATAAGCTGAAAGGAAACCCAGGGCGAGATAAAGCTGATAAAGTTAAATTTAGCTTCAAACAGGATTGTAAAGAAAGAAAACACCTGAGAGGCAACATTGCGGTTTACTGGGTCAAGGTACCAGCTGAGGGTAAACAGCTGCATATTTTCTGCTTTTTCAATAGTATAAAAATATGCCTTTCTTGTCTTTACTCTTCTCATTTTCAATTACAATATTTGCAGTCATTAAAAGTGATAATATACAAGCATTTTTTCTTTAACTTATGACGACGAAGTAAATGTTATTTGCACAATGTAATCACTTTAGAATAATGATACCGGGTACGATCCCTCCTAAAAATAGAGGCTTAATTTATGGCATGAACTGCATTATTTTGAACTGATGAACATCCGAGTACGATTGAAATGTCTCTATTAAGCTTGTGTAGCACGGAGTATGTGTGCAGGCATTACTTATTTCCTCATAGCCTTGCACCTTTGTGATGTGCATATAATTGTTCTCTCTGTTTACACTTTAAATATTATGCATTCTGATTTATCAGCTGAACATCATTATTGGTTTATATTTGTCTTGGTGACTGCCATCGGCCTATCAGCAAACAAGATGACATTCAGCAGCGAAGACTAATGGCGTCCAGTCGCTGGGATGAAAGCACCCACTGAAAAAAGCATCAGGGGTTGCGCCCTAATTTTTCATTGATAATGCTACATTGTGAACAACAAAACTGTGTGGACATCGGCAGGAGACCTAGATTATGTTCGCTGTTGGCAGTCGAAACTAACATCTAACAGTGGTTGCATTGAGTTTGTGGATGTAGAAAGAGACGTGGATGCAACGCTGGAGGGAGGTCCTGTTCATTCCTATGAAAGTTGCTCAGTGGCGCGTGAAGCCAAAAAAGTTCACCTGCCACATATCAAATGACCCTGATGATTTGCGTTTCTTCTGCACTGTGCGGCCCACAGAGCAGGAGCACGAGAGACAACCGAGCTGATACTTCCTGTTTAGCACTCCGCTAACTTGAATGGAGATAAAATGATTCAATGCGGCTCTTCAAGACTTTCAAAATGTTAGCGGATCAAATGGGTCAAACTCTGATAGTGAAACGACTCACTTCATGGGGTTTGTGATGTTAAAAAACGGGGGCCAAAGGGCATCACATGATGGATTTAAAGACCTGGGGCGATTCCTGGGGGCCCGGCCATGACTAATTTTGTCACATACTGAGTGTGTGAGCACCGTTATTACAGTATGTGGAGTCTTACGCCTGCAGGATTGCCGTAAGACAAAGCTGAGGGTCATTAACCTGATGTGGTAGCACCTGTTAGGCCTCTACCTCTCTCATCCTTACAGGAAACATTTGTAAGTTTTGGTTTCACACACACACACACACACTCACACTCACACTCACACTCTCCTTACTATTACTAATGCAGCAGACATTCACATGTTAATAGCCTCACTTATTTAAAAATCAAGTGTGTGACAGGGCGGGAACGAAGTTTTATCACACTAGTCAGAGCAGACAAAAAAAGGTTATTAAAATATTTCCATGTCAGACCAGTTTCCCTGCCTCCAGCTGATAACTTGCTGGGTCAGTTGAAGAAAAATTTCACGTTTAGTACCAGCACATACAAAACGAGTGTTGAATGATAATGAGACGGTGTGAGAGAAAAAACAAAAACAAAGGCGGTTTAGGAAGGCAAGGGAGGTCATTGACCCCAGAGTTTGACACAGTCTATACCAGTTTGTGTGTGTGTGCTTGTGTGTGTGTATTAGTGAGTTGTTCTCAGAGTACGCGCACACACACACAAACATCGTCTTGTCTAGAAAACATGCTGCCTCTCTTGAGTCTCAGGGCAGAGAGGGTATTAACAGGTTTGGTAGGTACGGCACGGGTTGGTCCCAGAACAGGAGGGCTTCAACAGCAAACAGCAAGCACTCTCACCACAAACACAAAAGAACAATATTTTCAATAACTTGACATAAGCAGACTGGAGATGCTTATTAAAGCAATATTTACAACCATGCCTGTTAAGAGATGATTAAATGCATTCCAGAGATATTACCTACTTCATCTTGTGTGACTGTGAGTGCGACTGTGTCTTTGTGTGTGTCAGAAAGTACACGAAGTGCAAAACCACCACAGACAATGTCAGCAGCAGCTTTTTCTGAAGTAACTCAAGCATTAGAAAAAATAAACCACAAACTTTTAAGATATGTCTCCATCAGCACTCTGACATGTGTTTAGTTTTTAGGTTTTTACCAGAGCTTGAACTGGAATATAAAGATGAGTACTGATAAAAAAAAAGGTAAAGAAAAACGACACAAATAAAAATGTACAATATTTATACTACTGCAGCAACTTTTCTAATTACTGCAGTTTTTTGGGTTTTTTTGGACAAAAAACACTGAAAATTGTTCCTATAACAAATGTTAAAATATGATTGTTTACAAAGAGTTGGGCAAACTATGACTAAAAAGAAGGTGATGTGTATTACATTACACATTACACAATGTATTACATACATTATTTTCTCTTCTTATTTCTAGGGGCAGGAGTCACCAGAGGACCCTCATTATGATATTATCACCATACTTTAGTCGCAGTACAATATAATTGTTATGTAATTGTTTTGTGATGAGTATTGTGATAACATATATTGATATATATGAATGAGGCTTTGAAGTATTTGGTAGCCCCACCACAAACCGCACGTGAAACTAAGGGCCTTTTCACAACTGGAAGTCCAAACCAAGGTTCAAATTTTGGTTACTGTGTAAACATTTGATCCGGTTAGTTTTGCTTTCACATTGCAATGATGCAAACGCACTAAAGACCTATATATGACATACCTACGTCCTGTCATCATCACCTGCATGAGCTCCGCCTCCCTAAATACAGCTGTTAAGCCTGTCTGTTGATTATATTCTGCTTTTTTAGTGCTTACATATTATAATGCTCTGTGTTTTTTACAGTTCACTAATTATATTAATATGTGTATTTAATTTTAAGGCCCATCTAGGGACGGGCACTGCAAATTAGCTTAGGCTGTAAATGTTGTAGTATGCAGCATCAGTGTTATGCTATATACCTGTCCCTGTACAAATACACATGAAATGAAATGAAATGAAAAGAAAAAAAGATGAAAATGGCTGAATCTTTTGCGTTCTGGTTAACATACAATGATTATAGATGCATGTGAATTTATTTTACATAAAGGTTTTTCACTATCCTCTTAACAGCCCTCCGTAATACATTACCGGAGAGGCAGTGCTTCCTTAATACGGGTCATAAAGTGACAGGAAATAGCCGAGTTAAGTAGATGGAGAGGAAACTAATAGGAAGCTCAGTAGAGAGTAGAAGTTATCTGGTGATAGGCAGACCAGCTGTGGGGTGATGAGCAGGTGGGAGGGTCTTACAAAAGCTCCAAGTCTGTGAGAGGAAATGGAAGGAAGGATGTGCAGCCTGGAAACTTGAGACGGTAATGATTACACACACACACACACACACACACACACACACACACACACACACACACACAGACACACACAGTTTAAAGTTTAAGACACGCATACACACACACACACACACACTCAAGGACTGTTAAATGTTGGTCTTTATTATTATCATGCGACCTGCGTTAACTGTTATCAGCTGACCGCAGCACAGCAATAAGCTTCAGCGCCTCGCTTTCACAAACATCTGGTCACAAATTCGCCAGATGTGCCCAAACACAGTTATTCAGTGCAGAAATGATCAATTACCACTCTGTGAGTATTCATTTAAGTACAGGCTGTCCCATCTTCACATGAGACATCAGGGTAAGGCTGTATGACAGTTAACAGGTGTGTGTGTGTGTGTGTGCGTGTGTGTGGTGAATCATGGTCACTTGCAGTATTGAGACACTGGGTGTGAAGGGAGGAGCCCTGGATTGCACTACCCTGAGTGTTAATCATTACCTCACTTCTCACAGCGGCCAAGGGAAAGACTTCCAATGCTCTAAACGCTCATTAGAACAAAGGAAGCAACAAAAAGCTCTTGAGGTCTGATGATATTCTCAATTGTTCATGTGTTGTAAAACTTTCAGGAGTGAGATCTGATACGGTGATGTTAGTGTATCTTTGACTGCAGAGAAAGAGACAAAAAATACACAGTCCTTAAAAGGTCCAGTGTGTAGGATTTAGGGAGATATATTGACAGAAATTGAATATAATATACTGAGTATGTTTTCTACAGTGTATAATCACCTGAAATTTAGAATTGTGTTTTTGTTACCTCACAATGTCTCACCTGTGGTTTCTGTCAAAATAAATGTCTTTATATGTACTTGTAATTTTTGTGTGAGTGATTCTGTTTGATTGCAGCGGGGATGAGATTCTGTTGGGGTAGATACCTGGAGGGAGTTTATTGTAGTTTTCCAGTTGTATCTGATGAATTGTGTTTGTATGACTTTAAATGCCAATAAAAGCAGGAAAATGTATGGAATTCATAGGAATAGTTGTTTTTTTCAGGAGATACAGTACGTGCACTGGCTTTTTCTCCTGATTGTGAAAAGCTTACCATCTGCTGGATCCAGTTACAATTTACCTTACAGATATGAGAGTGGTATCAATCTTTTTAGCTATTATATCATACAATATTTTGAAGATTTTGTTTTTTAATTCAAAGCACTTTGACAACCAGGAATTCTGACAGATGTGACATAAAAGAAATGAGACCTTTAGCAATTATTAGAGAAATCTCTGGTTTGATGTGAAATATAATTTTTTTTTAAAAGACACTGAAATGCTCCACTGATGTCAGACGTTCAATGTGAGGTTTTTCCTACGCTGTACGGTACTCTCACATGCTTGCACACCCGCCTACGCTGCTTTTGGAATCATATGCAAGTATTGTGGTATTCCCACTGCAGCTGGATCGCAGCCAAGTTTGTTCTAGACCTTTTTTTATGCCGTAGTTCACGGCCATTAGGTGTGTCAGTCATAGAGAACAAATGCACAGTTCCTACTTTGCCCCTCCTTGGTTTTTCAGTCAGTGACAAACTGTTCACCGAAAGTCAACTCCCTCCGTTTTTTTTTCTAAACCTGCTGATGGATGGATGCCTCCACAAACAGCATTCCTGGTCGTTATGCCAACTGCAAAACAAATGACACATCCTTTTTTGGGGCACTCCGACTTTCCTGCCTCTTTCGAAAGCATGGCACGTGTGTGTGTATGAGTGTGTAACATGACTGCTCCTTTCTGCGCTCTACCTGTTGGCTGAAGACAGCGTAATAAAAGGCTCATTCACACCAGCGTGCTTTGTTCAGGATGGATGGCACCTGCATGATAGATTTGACAATCCTCGGCCTTGATAAGCACTGTGATGGGATTAACACCAAACATAAGCAAGTCTGTTTTTGCTAAACACGCTCTCCTCCTTCTACTTTTCTGCTTTCCAATAACATTGTAAAAAAAATTCTACCATTCACATAACATGCCTTCTATTTCATAACTTAAAATTTCAAACCAATGCTACAAGTTTCCTTCTCTACCTAAGAGATATTTTTGAGTGTGCAGTAGAGCTGTAGTAAACCAAACAAAATATTAGTTGAATTAAATTCTACCTAGTCTTCGAACAGCTGATCGGGTGATGGGGGAAAAGGCCACTAGAGAGTAGCTTCTTTCTGCCTACTTTGTGTTTAAACAGATCTAAACAACAGCAGCTTGATGTCGCTCTAGTGTGTGATTTTAGACAGCATGCCGGCATCATGGCAACAGAGAGGGGTGACAAGCCTGACATGTAACACAATAGCACTCGTCTCCAGTGTGACATATAACATGAGCGGCATAACATGGCAATTAAAATCATTTACCATCTCTGTTCATACTAATGTTGATCTCATCCTCTGCTTGGAGGGTAAAGAGCTCCTGGATGTTATTGTTTTTACAATTTGTGCAGACATTTTCCGCCACTGTTCTTTTTCTTTGAGTTAGCCGCTAACTGCTGCTAGCTGCTTTTCTAAATCTTATGGCAGTGGGTCACACACATTACACATTGTCAAAATGTCATACGTGTCATGTCCATGGTTCACACCATGAACAAGCAGTGCAAAATAGGGATAATGCCTTAGAAATGAAACACCAGTGATTGTCTGACCAATGACAGTTTGGTCGGACAAGAGCATATCAAATAACCAATCGATCAGCCAACAAGAAGATGCCATATATTGTGCAGTTTGAATGGGCATGCATTATGCAAGCTTCCTCACTCTCAGATGCACATAGTAATAAGTCTTTATCTTAGTCTATACTTTGCTGCTGTGTTAAAAGAATACGTCAGAAAATATCTACCCAATTTCTGAAGGATCTCACACACACACACACACACACACACACACACACACACACACACACACACACACACACAATTGACAGCATTTTTCAGGCCTCTAATACTCCACAGTGAATTATTTTCGGTGGCTCACAGCAGCATTTCTGTGGTTAATAAAGAGATGAGAAGCTGCATCCATCAGTCAGTGGATTTTGTTTTGTTTGTTGCTTTGGCATTAGATGAGGGCAAGCTGTTTCTCACACAAAAACAATGGACAAGGAAATTCCTCAATGTCAGACAGTCACACACTGAGGGGGAAAAAAGCACAAAAACAAGATATAATACTACCAGAGCAGGAAGGCTCTTATTGGTTTGTAGCCATGTGAGGGGGCGGTGCAAGCAGCAGAGAGTAGGTGGAAGAGGGGGGATGGGGGAGATGTTTGGAGGTCTATGATAGGGGGGCTGAGAACAAGGCAGCGTGTGTGATATATGGAGTGGAGCTGCAGCACAGAAATGTTTTGAGGGGGTGCACATTTGCAGAAGCCCTCTCAGGAAGCAGGAGGTTTGTTGCACATGTGTGTGTGTGTGTGCATGCATGTGTGTGTGCGTCTCTCTCTTGGGAGCTTGAGGTTCATGTGGAGACCAGATGTCTGTTCTCCTGTCAGGATATGCACAGAAATGGGGGGATGTCCCAGGGTTCCCCGCCAAAATGATTAGACTCCTGGGACACGCACACATACATCAGGAATCTTTCCCCGCCAAATAACCCTTACACACATGTTCTATTACCTATTTTGCAACATGTCTCTCTTTAACTTGTTAACTGATATAATATATAATACATATTTTATAATATTGCTGTCTGTTGTCTGGGTTCTTGCTCACCTAACTTTATGTTCTACTAAAACTTTCAGCATTAAATGGTTTGCAAACACAATGTTGACACTGGAGATTTTAAACTGCAAGCCTCGTTCCATGTGGTTTATCACACACCAAAGTGTGGGTCAAAAAGGAGGAGCGGCAGAGCCCACAGATTGTGGATGGCTGGAAATATATATGTGGGCTGGCAAGCGAAAACAAAAACATACCATACATGCTGCATGAGCTGCTGATATGAAATATCAAGAGGCCTGAGCTGTTTTAAGCAATAAAAAGAACACAAGGATTTGTTACTACTACTACTTCTATAACAACTTGTTGATAATTGCATTTCCATTTTTGATTATATTCATCTGCTAATTTGTGATTTAACAAATGGTAACCCTCTGGATATTCTTTGAGATGATAAAGTGCTAAATTTGCAAGGAAAAGAAATCACAAATTTATGAGAAAAAGGCCTTCAGGGCTTTCTGCCAGAAAGTTAGGTAACGTAATGCTGCTGAATGCACACTGTGCACATAAAGTTAAGCAGAGTAGCTAAACAGGCCTGTTCATAATAATGTCATTTTGATATTGCCAAGATGTCCAGGAAGGACGTCTAACTGATAGCCAGGTAACTTCACTGGTCGCTACATGATTTTCATTTTGGAATTATTTTTGAACCATAACAGGATATCTTCATTAGATATTAAAACAACCTTCATTCAACATCTCAATGTTTCCCGAGATTCTGTGTTTATAGCTGGCGTTTGTGGTGTAATGATGTTGCTCCGACTTTGCAAAGTGAAGCGATGTGAGTCGTAGGTAAAAAACACACACATTATTTTTCAGATTTTTTTTTTCATGTAAATTCACCACTTTACTCGCAGATAATATTTGAGTGTTTTTCATTTTAAAAAAATACAGATTAAATCTTAGAGAATAGCAACAGCATTAATATCTGATCATTTCTGGGTTTTTCTCATAAATGTACTACTTTAATCTTGAAGAAAATCCAAGTTTTTTCCTTGTAAATGTGTGACTTAATTTTCAGAAAATTGCTGTTTTTTTCTCTTAAATGTGAGACTTTAATATAAACATAAAGTTGTCCAAGTTTTTTTTAATCATAAATCTATATCTGATTTCCCCCCTCATAAATTCATCAGTCTAATCTCAGAGAACATTTGTGTCTTTTTTTAAAAAAAATAAATTATTTAGTTTTCTCACTAAACTGCGAGAACAGCTTTGGTTTTTTCTTTCTTCATTTTTTTTACCATTATCTCAGAAAATTAGTGAGTTCTTTTCCACTTTAATTTGTGACTTTAATCTTGGAAATTCTGCGTATTTTTTTCTAAATTTTATCCCACTCCGTGGGCTCTGTATTCTATTTAATTAAACCTAAAATGGTTCTAATGCGCCATCATATAGTACAACCTCTACACCTCTATAGTTACACTACACTTATGTGACATTGACTCTCAGCAACATGCTTCATAATACTCTTGCCAATGCAAGATTAACCACTGGAGAAAAATCGTTCATCAGGAAGTAGACCAGCTGAGCTTCGGATATGTTTGAACAAACATGGCCAACTTAGCAACAATAAAGACAAACTAAATGAGGCTTTAAAGGTTACAAATCTGGCCACTCTTTGAGTTTGACTGCACTCCTGTGACATCAGGCTGCTGGTCTTAATACAGCCAGCAGCTGGTGAAAGGAGAAGCCCGCAGCAAAGGCAAAGCGAAGGACAGAAGGAGACGTACGGGATAATCAGGTTCTACAGAGTTGAAGATGTACCTGTGGCGGAGGTGGCATTCCAGTGACATGTGGTGTCACAGCAGTAAAAACATAGCCAACAACCATATACAGTATGTTCCTGCTGTCAGAAGTGACATTCCCTGTTGGGTATGTGAGGCAGCTTTGTGCTCCTCCTGCAAATATCTATTTTCATGCCTGGTAAACTGAGACAAGTTCCACTCATATCTGAGTATTGGTACAAGGCGAACCTTCAAGAGGAAAAATGTGACTGAGGCTGAACAAGGCAAATATGAGCATGCAAGCACCTAAGAGGATTTCTAGGTTATAAGGATACAAACAGACACATGTACTGTTGTTGCAGAAAATCTGACTGTCGACTGGACCTACATGTGTCGCTTGACGATATACTGTACACCAGAAGTACACTGCATCACTCATTCAGCATCACCTCTACAACTGAGCATGGTGGCGGCTCCATGCATTGGCTAAGCATTTTAATAATGGAAATATTTATAGCTAGATGCAACAGTGATCTGCACCACATATAGAGAGATCCCTGCTGAACACATGCTGGCAGCATGTTGGCAACAATGGCATTAATCAGACAGTTAAATGAAAATTTTGCATTTAAAATCTGTGAAATGATTGCAGGGGGTTTACAAAAGCTCCTTGTTACTACTAAAAAAGCTGTTTGTGCAGAGGAACTAAGGTCCCTATAAAGCTGAGATACCCCTGACCGAGCGAAAACAAAGCACAACCATGTTCTTTTATAACTCTAATAAGTTTAGTGTATTTCCCTGCAAAATGAGTTCATCTGGTTGATGTCTGCGTACTTGTAAGATGTATCTTTGGAAATCAGAACGTCACCAAATTTGGACTGGATGTTCATAGACAAGTTATTATACAGTGGGGTTGCAAAAGTATGAGATTTTTTTACGATTCAACAAACATCTCATGGTTTCACTGTAATACAGACTTATTATTTTTTATCAGTCAGAATGACCCTTGAAGGAATGAAAACTAAACTAAATTTGGTGACATTCTGATTTCCAGAGATACATGTTATAAAGGCAGAAGCTGTTCTTTCTAGAGAAGCCTTCATTTTCACTACTTTCGTTTTTTGGGGAGAATCCTAACATCAACCAAATAAACTAATTTTGCAGTGAAGTATTCTTATATAACCTTCAATTTAAAAAACAGACATGTTAGTTATAAAAAAAAACATGGCTGTACTTTTTTCAACTTCAAGTATCAGAAAAAAACTAAAGCTTTGTTCCTCTAGTAATTTACTGCTTCCAAACTGGAAGAAATGTGACTGGTGATTAATAGGTTGCTGTATGAGTTTCAGACCTCTTTGGCTGCTTAATGTAAATCTGGATTCGAGAAATTAGTTACTTCTTCAGGATGTTGAAGAATCCTTTCATTTGTGTTTGTAAGAACAATTTGTGAATCTAATTGGAGTATAAATGATGATTAAATGTTACATGACTAAAATAATTATATAAATAGTATAATGGAGAGAATATTAAAGAGTCTACAAGTGCACCTCTTTAGATTTGAGGAAGACTGAGAAGAGCATCTGTGATTGGAAACAGCACAGATCCTCAAATAGCTGATTAACCTGAGCAGCCCTGATCTGTTTCAGAGGAGTGTCGGCCTTGGCCTCTCTTTGCAATCATAATTGAATTCTGCCTAATGAGAGAGGGATGGGAGACATTTAGAAAGGAACAGCAAACATGCTGCAAAACTTCAGAGGCACATGACAGGGCAAAGAGAGAGCAAAGGAGCAAAGCTTGTGTGTTTCCACTGTGTATTATCAATGAATATCTCAAGAGGGAATATTGGATGTACTGCTATTCACATGCTTTCACTCCTCATGGAAAAAATAATCTGCCCCTCTGCTTGGCATCCTTCTCCTTTGGCTCATATTTTTAATTACAAGCTCACTATTTCCGAGAGTCATGGGCAAACGAGAGTGAAACAGAATCAACACGGGGAAGAGGGTTTCTTACAAGAACGGCAAACAGACCTTAATTTTACATTAACCATACGCACCGCAGTGAGTCCATCTCAAACATCGCAAAAAAGGAAAAACTATCTTTCTTAAAAACAACGCATAACAGGCTACGAACTGCATGTTGTGTTTCTTAGACAATATAAACAGTAGGTACATATATATTTAATCCCCTCACAAGAAGGCGCCCTATTTCTGTCACAACTATCAGGACTTCCTGTTTTCCAAAGGAAGTATGAGGTTGTGGCTGACAGGATCCCATCAGGCGTGAGTGACTGTGGCAGGGCCCGCATGCCTCTCAGACAGAAATAAGACGTTGTAATCTTCACTTTAGTCAGTAAGAAGGAAAAAAAAAATCTTTCCATGCAATGCTTGACTTTGTTATTTCTCCTGGACGGCGACAACAAGGATCAAGAAAACTCGTGTTACACCTCATGCCGTTTCACTGTATGCTTGGAAAACAGAGGAAACCCTCACAAAGACAAACGGCAAGAAAAAACCATAGATGTGCATTTGAGCAAACAAACACTAAAGGAGGAGGTAGGGGTCAAAACAGAGCACAAGCAAAGGGCAAAAGTGAGATGTAAGACAAAAAAAATGTAGGTTTGGCAGAACAAACAAGTTGGCAGATTTTAAAAACAGATTTATAATGTTTTTTCATCAAAGAATGTTTTGATTAAAACTTGCATCTTTACGAAAAGCCTTCAGCTTAGAGCTGCAACACTGATGTCACTTTGAGGCTCAATTAGCTCCGTTACACTAGTATTCAGCCTGGTCTTACTCCCCCAGTATCAACATTTGCTGCTTTGGCATTGTACCCAGTGTTGCTATAATATGCAGGAGATACACTTAGGCTTCAGTATAAGATGCACCAGGCTTTTAACCTACTCAAATGTAAACCCATCCACTTTATTTTTAGAAGTTCAGAGCAACAAAGTAGTATAAGAGGTTTGCTAAGAGTGGAGGGGTCCAACAAGGACAAGACTTTAACCCTGGAAACTGGTGTTTGTGTCCTGTGTGAAACTAATGGCGCGTTTCCACTACATGGTACCGACTCTACTCATCACTGCGTCATCAATGCACGGCATGCACGAAATACCCTCAACAGTGCAAACCCAAGCCCGCCATTTTTAAACAGCCAAGCTGTTGTAGCGGCTGCAGTTTAGTATCATTTTCTTTTTCTTCGCAAAAATAGCCACTACAAAGATCCCGCCATGGTCGCTCAAGGAGGTGCAAACGTTCCTCACCTTGCTGGCCGACGAGCATATCCAGCAAGAACTAGATGGGTCCACGTGTAATGAGAGAGTTTGACAGCAACTCTCAGAGCAGATGGCAGTGCACGGCTACCATCGGACCTCCCAGAAATGCCAGGGAAAAAAAAAAAAAAAAGAAAAGCGATAAAGGGTCTGTCAAGGACCTAAACAGCCGGTTTTGGGTTGAACCGGAGAAAATGGAAGTGGTTCGAAATGATGGACTCTATATATGGCCATAGACCTACGAACAATGGGAGGGAGGGCAGCTTGGACTCTGCTACTGCTTTGTTAAACTCCATGATAGACGACAGTAAGTTCTTTTATTTAACGCTCAGACATGTTTTCTCATAGCTGGCTTGCGTTGTTATATGCAAACTTATAATAACACCAACATGTAACACAACAAAGTCCACACAAAGCAGATAACATTAGCTGGTGCTGTTGTTGCGTGCTATTGTTTACATTCAGTTTTTCTAGAGATGTTGCTATTTCGTTTTGGGCTGCAGTAAGTCGTGTAATTGACAAGCTTGTAACAAGCCTAATCTTGTCACGTTATTGCTATAAATAATAAATACTGCATGTACCATTTAAAAGTCAAGTTTAAAAGACTTTTGACATTTTTTGTTACGTCTGTCGTTAGTCACACCAGTCGACTAACTAAGGTCAACCACAATCTTTTTCTAATCCAAACCAAGTAGAGTTGCTGATTTGAACCACTGACCCCATCTTTATTACGTTGGCGGACTTACACGACTTGCTGCCCAGCTCCTGAGTGAAGATACAACACGAAAGGCTATACTGTCCTTATGCTAATGCCAGTGGCCTCTGGCCAAGCGTCAAAATATGACAAGTAGAGATGAGATCACATGCTAAAATTACTATGAACATTACACTACACGTGCACATAATGTATCAAGATCAAAGTCAAAATGTATTTTTGAAACTTGTTTTCAGAGACAAATCACCCTCCACCCATAAAATGGAAACAGACGTCTAAAGCTGGGGAGCTGGGAAAAACAAAATCGCTATCCTCTTCCTTTCCTGGCTGCTAATGGTACCCAATAACAGACAAACTTGCAAATTGAAAGCGAGACTTAAAGGGATCAAACTTAACACCAATGGTGTCATTTTTCTATAGAAATTATATTGTGCAATGAACATTTACTTCGTAATAGTAAGTTAAAGAAGACAACTTGTCTATTCCTACTTTAAAATTAAAGGAAACATTTAGTCAAATGTGCCGTAAAGTCATGATTAGCTTGTTTTGTTTTATATCTTTCATCTGGCAGTGTGCGTGACTCAACATGCAATGACAAAACGCGTCATTCTTATCATCAATTGTTGAAACAGTGCTCAAAATTTTCCACTCAAGACACGCCGCCTGCATGTTCCATCTACATTTTCCGGTCATATAAATCATCCTGTTTGTTCAGTGACACATAAATGCTTTGAATGCAGCAAGGTGTATCTACTGTACATAATGATGGTTGCTGGGTTAGCACGTGTTTACATAAGGACGTAACTAGGTTAACTATGTCAGGTTGTTGTTTTTTTCTGCCTCAAAGGGAGCTTGTCCCTTCAGTTACATCCCCACCTTTCCATCTTTAGTTTGCATGTCAGCATCATGTCATGTGTCCAGGCAAAAGTAGAATTATGCAAAAATAGGGCTTCAGGGGCAAAAGACAAGGGCTGCTGATATGAGGAGAAGCTTGACAAGAGATCATTGTCCTGCTTCTGATTGTATGATCAGCTTGCCGTGCATCAAAAGACTCTTGGGACACATTTATAAATGAAGCCCTGAATTTGTCCTCTTATTTTATGAGAAACAAGAAAAAACCCATCATAATAAAGAAGAAATAGGCCAAATGAGGACAGCTTGTAAGAGCACTGAAGGACGTATGTGGAAATCAGGGGACAAACATCATAGAGAAGAATGAATGAATGTCTTGATGATGGCACAATAGAGAAACTAAGGCAAAGGGAGTTAGCTCGCTGAGAAACACAGGAGGCCATGTGAATGGGGAAGAAGTCTCTGTCCCTCCCACACTCCAGTTACAATCTGAGGCCAGCTGGCCTGGACAACTCATCCATTCACTACGCTTCCAGGAAATAAAGAAAAGAAAAAACAAGACTTTCAGAAAAAAAAGACAACAACAAGAACAAAATCAAGTTATTTTGTTGGAGCTCGTTCCCACAACTAATCCCGAGTGACTCTTTCCTGCACTGAAAACACCGACTCTCACCTGCCAACAATCAACTCAGGTGTGAGGTGAGTTTAATGTTGTTAAGAGACAAAAGACCCCGGATATCTCAGGCTCATACAAACAATCATCATCAGGTCAATTCCCAGGAAACAAGGAGCATGTTTATTAGTGAAAGTGTTGACACTTGTGTAAAAATTACCAAAATTCACAACAAACAACCCAAATCGATAGAATAAATGTTGGCAGTGAACGTTTTTGTAAACCAAACAGATGGTTACATTTGCATGTTTCATATGCAGAGGATATACAGTATTATAACTTTAGTGTTATATTGTGCTTAGGTTTAGACATATAAACCTTTTAGTTATGGTTAGGAAAAGATCACTTTAGAATCGTTGATATGACGTGCGAAACATACAAACGTAACATATCTGCAGTTTTCAGAAATGTTAACATTATATTCTGACGACTGGGCTGCAACAAAACCATACACCAGGGTTCATCACGAAGCCAAGGTTTTATCGGAAAAACTGTACTCAGAGTTAATGAACTGTGAAAAAAGAAAGAAATGGAAAATTCCCCAAGAAATGGGACAAGATACACAAAAATTTAAGAGACAAGGCACAGTCAGGTGCTCGACAACCAGGGAGATAAAACATGTACTACATTTTTGTACCCTGACTTGGTGCTTTCACTGAAATGATACAGTTAATCTCCTACCTCGGGTTCAGCGCTCAGCGAGCACTGTGCCCGGTGAAATAGTGACTCTTCAGCAACCAACACAGGAAAATCTCAAAAATGTTCATTAGTCTTTTTGTGTTTGTTGCAAGAAATTCAAATATTTTTATAATGCAGCCATTACACTACCAGAACCAGACATGTGAGGCTGTTGAGAAAGACTTTGGCCAGTTTCCTGGCACAGTTTCAGGCTCCATGTTGTTGGAAAAGGTCTTAGTGAGTGTGTGAGAAATAGATACTGAAAAGGGGCTCCAACTTTCATTTTCAAGTTGTTTTGTATGTAAATGTGTGGGAAAATATCTCCCATGAAATGCCAAGATATTACTCTTAAAATGATATTTATCAGGGCAGAATATGGGAGAATATTAAAGTTAATTTTTAAACTTATAAAAACTGTATGTCCTTATTTATATATATAAAAAAGTATATGGATATTTTTAACACATTTTTATTTGATAAATTCTTAACTGGAGCATCAGTATGCATCCTACTTTTTCCTTCCTGCAGCAAGGACCACATCTTCACTGGCGCCACCTCTAAAGTGACTGCAGTGAAATATTTCCATACACTCTGGTCAGAAACACTTCCAATAAAACTTTTAAATAAACAGCTCTCGCGAGGTGACTAATACACTGCAATAACAAGGCGAGAGCTTGGCAACAGAACGCAACGCGCAGCATCAGCTCGGTCTTGGATGTAGGTCACGCAGTCATAAGCGGAGAGAAAAAAATACTCAGTAAGGATGTAGTTCTGTATTTCCATTTCAGGTAATCTTCATCATCTTCATCATGTAGGTGACTGGCTCTGATGGGAATCTGCTAACAACAGTTTACTGTGGTTAAGTGGATGGCAAGAGACGAAGGGAGCCGGGTGGAGCTCAAATTTCTCAAGGCATGAAAGACGGTTGAATGCTCGGCGGGAAGGCTGTCATAATGGAATGACTGCCTCTTTGTTCTTCCCCTACTTGTCCTTTATCACCAGGCAAGAAAGACGGGTATTTTGTCTTTCTCATGTGCTTCTTACAGGTATGCTGAGGTTTTGCTGCAGGATTTATCTGTGAGGCCAGTGACTACTGTATATTAAATTCATGCAGGAGAAAGGTGAAACATCTTTGGCTAAAATATCACAGAAGTATTTCACCGCTAAAGAGATGGCCTTTTAATAAAACCGGGATGCCTGTGCAGTACAAAGACGCAGATACTTTATCATTGATGCTATATGACCGGAGAAAACGGAGAAAGAGGACGCTTTTGTTCAAGAGGTAGAAAACCTACAACTACCAGAATGCACTCTGCCACACCGGATCAATTAACACTCCCTCTGGTAGGTGTAATGCAAACTAGTTAACCCTTTGAAGCCAGTTTTTGTGTGCTTCATTTAGAAGCCTTTCACAAACCATTTTACACTTTGAACCCTGAGCAATTTCTTTAGAAAACATGGGGGAAATGGCTTGTTGCCTTCTTCCCATATATTTAAAAGAAATCAAACCAATTTGCTCAGCTTTCAAGGGGTTAAATTTTTATGCCTGTTTCTCAAAACATGTGAGGTGAGAAATCGGCAACGCAGTGACAGAATCTTAGTTTCTATTTGATCAGCGCTGCCTAATTTCACTGTTTGATCTCAGTTTTTTCAGCCTTCCTTTTTACAGTGCAGGAGGCAGTGTGGTGCCCACTATTAGTTCACAGATTCTTGTATTTCAGTCAAACAGTGCACTACAATATGTTTCATTAAACCTTTTAGGTGAGGCATAGGCAGTGTAGTAACATAATCTTGATTTATATTCAGTGTGTGCTGCATAGTTTTACAGTTAGATCACATTTAAGTCTGAGTTTGAGAGAGAGAGACGGAGAAAGTGAGAGGAGCAGGTCTGTCTCTTGGATCACTACTATACTCTTTGTGGCAGGATGAGTGGCGGGCAATATGAAAATGCAGAAGTACAGCCTGTAGTTTGAGCAACAGCCCAAAAAAGCCAGCGAAACTCAGCCAGATGATGCAAACTGATGCAAAACACGTCATCCAGCGGAGTTTCGCTGGGGGGAATGGAGGGATATCGGGGCACTGGTTAGTTCATCTACACCTACGAGCCACATTGTTTTGATAGAAAGCTGGTGAAAATTGGCGAATATCCCTTTAAGGGGCAGTAATGCTTGAAAGACCTACCACAATGTGATGAAAAAGAAGCTCCCAGGACTGGCTCAGCTTCTGGTTCACCATCATGTCAAGGAAGTCATAGATGAAGTAACCTGTGGGGATAGAGAGCATTTAGCCAACTCTTATGGCATCCTTATGACCAGTGATTCATTCATCAAACAAAACATGACAGATGTATTCAACATGAGAAGCCTCCAGCATATCAAGTGCGTCGGGGGGGGGGGGCTGCTTCCATGACGACAGCGATGGCAACCAAGATGTGTCTTGGAGAGGGGCTATTCATATCCACCAACCCCACCCCTTCCCCCCGCCACCAGCCGTAACCATGGCAACGCTGTTCACGATGCTGGAAAAATAATGAACTGTTGAGGAAGGGGACGAAGGGGTGCGAGGGAGCTCAGGGCGCTGGGGAGACTGGAATTAACCTCATAATGCTGGAAATTTGACACCAGGACCCTTTTTTAAGTCTATGTGGCGACATGTTTAGATTCACCATAAACAAATGTCCTTGCTGCCAGCCACATAACTAATCATTATCTGGTCTCCGTAATTGTTCTTATTGTTTCATAAGAGCTTTGACAGTGAAGAGGAGGGACCTTCACACCAATGTCATCTTTACAACAAAAGCCTGTTTCTCACAAGAGGTCAAGTTTGGGTCAAGTTTAGCCATAAACAGCCAATTGGAGCATGTGACTCGTTAAATTAAAGTGGCAATTAACTGGCATCTCTTCTCTTGTTGTATTTATAATGGTTTATTCAGTTCTGTTTGGCACTTTTGTATTTAAAACATACATGTGCAACGAAGAATGACAGAGGAGGAAAATGTGATTTTGCTTTTTTAAAGTAAAGTTTTACTCTTTATGTTCTGCAACACAGACACTGTGCCGATGTGAAGCCCGTGATCTGCACAGCTAATGTCCACACTGAGAACAAAGAAAAAAATGCTACTTGACTCTCCATTGATTACCAACCAAAGCCTGAACAGGACAAAAAAAAAAGGTTTCGAGTGAAATCCTCAAGCAATGTATTTTTTTTTCCATTTAAGATCCTGTGGAGTGAGATTCATTGGCATGTTTACATAAAACCAGTTATTCAGACAACCAGGTTTCAGGCTGATACAACATAATGTGTCTGTTGGCATAGCCCAGATAAGTATAAAGGAAACTGATAAAGCTGAGTTACTGCAGCATGTAGACAACTCATGTGGCATTTTGTTTCTATGGTCTGTGTAAAACTGACTCACAAAACATTATGAATACTTCTCTGTACTGCCTCAACAAAATGTGCCAGTGGAGCAGTACAATCCCTGTCAGCGGGACCGTTTTACTGTATTAAACATAACTTTCACTTCTATTCTATGGGTGAAACACTAAAGGTAGAGAGAATTACTCTTTAATTTGGCTATTCATGGCAACTAAGAAAATATTATATTATATATAACAAATATATATATATATATATATATATATATATATTATATATATATATATATATATATATATATATATTATAAATATTATATATCTAGCGAACACTCAAATTGATATTATATTTCTGTAAGTTGGTCTTTTTAGATGGCTAAAATACCTTTGACAACAGAAATAACCAAGTTGGGGAAATTTTGGACATCTCCGCAGTTTAACTAAATTGGCAGTCGTCTACCTGAAAGTGATGGCTGTTGTTAGTGTGACGTCACAGTGATGATATATAGAGACCAAAAGTGTTTTTTGTACCAGGCTGCAAACGTGTTTATTTCTGCTGTTAAATCATTTAAACATGGGTGTTTATGGGGATTGACTGGCTTCTGGAGCCAGCCTCAAGCGGCCATTCAAGGAGTTTTTTGCACCTCCACGATAGCTTCATTTTTCGGCCTCAAAAGCTGCTGCTTGGCTCCTCTGCAAAGACATTTTTCTAGGCATTGAACAAGGTCACCATTGAACAAGTGAAGAATCATTTAAGGCATGCCCACTGCGAAGTTTGCAGCGTGGTATCACAGCGAGCCGGGCTGAACGCACATATCTGGAGAACAAAACTCCTCCCCGATACTTGCTGACGCCTCAGAATCACACCACATCTCTGGTGGGAGGGCTCAGAGAAGTACTCCACTTGTTTTGTGTGAATGACTCCCCTTTCTGTTACCACTGGCACCGGACGAGCACGGCTCGCATAAATCAACTGACTTTTTGCGCAGTTACTGTCTTAGTGATGTCACATGACTGTACGGGGTTACGCCTGGTGCCTGATAATAATGGCCTCCATTGATCTCCACATACCGACACTGCCCCTCGACTTTGCCAGCGTCCTGGGCTGGGTTTCCTGAAAGAATGTCAAACATCCCGGGAATCCTCGGGGAGCCCTTGTTGACAGGCACACATCCAATAAATTTGTTGATTTAAGAAGGCTCACGTGCCACTGGTTGCTCCAGAATACTTTAAGGATTAATGAGAAAAAGTGAAAACAGGGCGAGATGCTATTTTAGGGAATGTGGTTTCGCATGCACACTTATGTCTGAGAAACCTTAATAAAATCAAGAAAAATCTACAAGATAAGTCAAAACAAACATTGTAAATGAGGCCTGAGCCAAATTGAAGGTAAAAGATAAAGTACAAACACCTTAAACACACCCCTGAATGGATGATGTCCATCTCTAATTCATTCATAGATAAGACAGTGAGAATGTTTAAATTTGAAAAGGCGATCAGCAATCACGGTTCCCACTCATTTTTGACCAATTAACCCCTTAAAACCTGAGCAATTTGGGTTTATTTCTGTTAAAAACGTGTTAAGGAGGCTATGAGCGACAAAAGAAGAAATTACGCCAAAATTGGCAAGAAATTAGTGAAAGGTACAAGAAATTTACCTGAAAATTATCTAATAAAACAAAAAAAGCAATGAACAGCAGTGGGAGTTGAGAAATGAATAAATGTGTAAATGTGTCAACAGCTTTTTCATTGAGGGTTCAGGGCAGCACAGATGTGTAGAAGGGCTTCAGTTTACTATCTGCCCCACTCTTACAGATAATGTGTTTTCCATGTTGGCGTCAGGAAACACTAACACTGTAGTGATTGTGCCATTTATTGACATTATCATTGTTATTATTATAGTCTCTTATTCAGCTGACTAAAACAAATTAATCCATGTCAAGTTAAGACTTGTATGAGTTGGTTTAAATAAATGTTTTACATGAACTACATTGATCTACACCTAAACCATTCACATAATGTCACTTCCTCATCTCCCCTTATGGTGGCAGCACCTATGGGTGCACTCTGTCTCCAGCCCTCCCCTCCACCGACACCACCACCAGCCCGTTCAGACACAGCGGGACACAATTTGTGATTCAGCATTTAACACTGTACAAGTGCAGACAGGCTACTCACCGATCGAAAACGACACCAGAGCGTGAGAAAACACAGAGTAAGTTTCTATCAAATCTTCAGCCATCTGTGGGTGGAGGAAGAAGCTGGAAACATAACACACAGACATACAGTTTGAGAAACTTGATTTGAGAGTGTTACCTTTACAATTAACGTCATTTAAGTCAGCTTTAATGTGTGTGATAAGCAAATGATCTTATACGCAGCTCTTGGACAGTTTGCCATAAAATACATTACTACATTACAATAAAATCACTTTCAAACGAAATACCTGCCCTCTCTCTGGCAAAACCTGTCAATTACTGTCAAGAAAAAATTTAGAAAAAATAAATGTATGAATCAGTTTTAATTTGCTGCATTTTGGTGAATGGTTGTGCACCAATCTGTGTCTTTTCTGTATCGATTTGTGCTCAAAGTGTCTTTAATTTCATCAAAATAAAAGTCCTCTACTACTTTTTTTGTTGCACATATGCACGTTCTAAATATTGACGGGGGCGTGTCCCGTGTCCCCTCAGAAATCTACGTGTATGCTGTCAGCATCTGAGTTTCACATGGAAAAACACCTGCGGCGTGATTAATGTGCACAGTAACCAGTATGTGTATTTATGTTTTAACATTTGTTTTATTTATTATTATTATTACTACAATTACTAGTAACATATTTTTTCCTTTTTCTCTCTTTATGTCATTATGTTAAGGCAACAAATATCCATAGCAGGCTGTTAGGGTCTTTGAGTGGAGGATTTTCTATCAGGGTGTTTTCAGGTACCAAACAGTGAGTTTTGATGCTTTTTTAGACGTTTTTTAAGTTATTTTTTAACCAAAGTTAAGACTGATTTTTGGACAAATCATATTTTTGTTATCCAAGCCCTGCAGGTGAAGTAAGTAATATATATGTAGTCTCATGCAGAGGTAGGTTTTATGGAGGAATATGATTATTCATGTGAGTTAGGTTAATCTACATTTTTGCCAACAGTTAAGTGCAATAAAGTAAAAAGACAGTAGGTTTTAATATTTGTAACATCATAAATGTGAACTTGAATGCAGGAAAGCTTCACTCATTTTGATGTTAAGAAATTACAACATGGATAAATTAATGAAACCTCAAAGCAATTAAGACCCAACACATTTAAATGTGAGACTATTTGATGACTTAAAGTCATAACATTGACTTTAAGTCATTTAAGTCACTCAAAAGTCAAGACATTTTTGACTTTTGAGTGACCTGTAGACACCCTGACTGAGTCATGCGGGGTTTCTAACTTCCCCTGTATAATCTGTGCTATGTGTTTTATTATTCTTTTGGTTCTTTTTTTTTTTTATCACTTTCTTTGTGTGTGTAAACTCAAGCTAAACACTAAAACTAGGTTGTCAGTGCCAGTCATACAGTAGGATTCTTAGGGACTTTTTGTCATTTATGAGAGGTTAGGGGAGGGAGAGGCTCTTCAAATTTTTTTAAGCACTGAGGAGGAAGTTATGTTTTTTGATTTGGCTTATATAGAAGAGGGACAACCAACTTTAAATGGTTGTATTTATTTTAAAATACCCTCAGAACCCTAAAACCCACAAGTAAGTTTAAAGGGAAGTGTTCTTGAAAAATCTCCTAAATCACAGCATTTATGACAGGAAGAAATTGTGAAATATGGTTATTTATGGTGGAGGAAGGGTCATTCCTTAAGCCTCCCAGTTAATCAGGGCGTTTTTAAAAAATTAATCATTTGACAGCCCTATATATATATCAAAGTGTATATATATATTCACTTTGATAAATAAAGTACCGTCCCTTAATACATCAATAGCCTACATCATATATTGTATATAACTCTATTCCAACAGAAGAATGGCAGAAAAAATGAATACAATTAAGTCAAATAAGAAAAAAACATATAGGCCTATATAAAGTAAATTTTGGTAACTGCCGTGTCAAACACCAGCACCCATTTAGGAAACCATGCTGACAAGATAAACACATCTGAACAATTAACTTCCAGCAGGTGCTGGTTTGATTAAAAACAGTTTGAACTCACCACAGCACTGCCCATATCGCAGTGATGAAACTGTGTACGAAGGATGTGGAGATGTTTCTCCACTTCCACGCATTCCTGTGGGCAGATTCAGGCATGGGCAGCTTTTTGACCCCTTCGTTAACAAGTCTGAAAAACCCGACGGAGCTCCCGGTGGTTAAAATCACTGAACTCAACTCCATGGCTGGTTTATTTAAGACTTCACGGACCACAACTGTCCCACTGTGAGCGGAATAAACGGAGCTACGACTGCTGGTCCACACAGAAAAACGACTATTTGTTTGTTCCACACGACCGAGAAAACTACGTTAACATACCGGTGTAGTCCCAATCATTTCAGGCCACTCGCCCCCTCAGAAAAGCGTGTGTTTCGCGGTTGTTGTCCGGACAGAGAAGGCGTGGACGAGTCTTTCAAATGTCTTTCACTGACTGAGTGTTTGTGATGTTTTTCTGTAATGAAATTGAGCTCTGTAGCCACAGGTCGGACCGGTAGAAGAGGGTGATAGACGTGCAGCCTGCTTTACGGTTGTGACATCGTCCTGTTGTCAAACCTCATCCCTCGCTTGTGTAACTTTTTGACATCAGTAGAAACCAAACGACGGCTTTTCCCCGCCCTACTATAAAGGGGCGGGGCCGCGAGCACGTTTCATCTGTTGTGTTGCGTTCACGTGCTGTCGGAAATATCAAAAAAATGAAATACATGCTAAGTACATTAGTATTATTGTTATAGTTTGGTATTTCCATTGTTTGTTTTTTTTTTTTCATTTTTAAATATTGTTCTGATTCTGTTTAATTTCACTTAGAATTACAAAGTGGATCAGCTCGTTTATGTATAGTTTTATTGTTTAAACATGTATTATTTAGTTTTTATTACTCTGGCTAGCCTAGGCCTAGTTTTAGTTGGATAGTTTTTCAAGTATATACCCCAGTTTCAATAAACATTATGGGCCGATGCCTCTTTATGCTTGTTGTGTTGATTAACCAGTTCACCAATTTTGATTAAAAATAAATACAAAAATATTTGGGGTTTTTTCCCCCCACACTTAGTTTGTGTTTTTAGTTTAGTTTTAGTTAGCTATAATAACCGTAGTGCATACAAGGAAAAACTATCATTAATTCTTATTTTATTTTCAGCATTTGTTAGCTTTGTTTTCAAATAGAATTACTATGAAATACCCACCAGGGCAGGTTTTGTTCTAATGTATTTTATTTCTCACAGAAACACTAAAATGATACACAAAGTACAATCTGAACAAGGAAGTTTCATAATACGAAGAGTACTTGAAGGCAACATTGTTTCGATCACGAACCACCGTGGATTTATGGGAATAGTAGGCTAATTTAGTTCACATGTAACTGGAGAATATGTAACGCATGGCATAGTACTTTAATTTAGCACAGCTATTATATATCTGGGTTGTTTTATATTATAACTGTACCTTGAAACATGAATAATTTACCTTTCAGTGCTGGTTCATTCTGTGGAAGTGAGGACATGAATGGGCATGGACATGAATGACTGCTGTAAAATTTTGGGACACAGCGCCACCGTCCGGTTCAAGTTAGTTCAAACAGCAGGGGGCCCTTCAGGACAGGAATATGGAGAAGTTTGTTGTATCACGATGGTAAGAAATGAAAAAGATGGGTCTGTTTTTGTGCATTATTTCTTAATTTCCGTTTTACATGTTCGAAATAAATAAAAATCAAATCAAATCAGCGCCTTTTTATCTTTAAATTGTGAACAGACATTCATGTACACATGGTCATTCTTGTACAGTTAAAACCCTTTAAAGTTCTGCTTTGCTTTCTTGTCTGCAACCATTTGGCAGAGCACGTTTTTAAATGAAAATGTGTTTAAATTAACTTAACATGATTAAGCTATCTTTATCATTCGTTTGAGGTATGTTATGCTAAAAAAAATAAAATCCACTCGATGTCTTTACCTTTGACAACTGGATGGACATCAGTTTTCGTGTGCTGCAGTCAGACACCTTTCACTAGGAATAAACCTCTGAAACATGAAGAAAATGGGGAAAAAAGGGAAAAATGAAACTACATTTACCTATAATTTAATTGATATTTATACATTATGTTACAAAAATTTTATTTTGGGGACTTTAAGGTCAATTTTTTTGCTTGTATTTTCCCCCTTTGGCTTTCTGCCTTTTTCAAAGAACTTTTTCTAATTTCTTGTTGTTTTTGGGCCATTTTTTGTCAAGTTGCTCATTGCCTTCTTCCCATATTTTTGAAAGAAATGAAGCCAATATTGTCAGGTTTCAAAGGATTAAAACTGTATTCTTTCCTGTTTCCCTCTATAAAATAAACAACTTATATACATAAAATAAATACATAAGAGGCCATAAAAAGTCAATTTAACCTTAATCAGGAGCTGTGGGATATGAATATTCATTACATTATGACAATGTGTTCATGTCATGAGGTTTAATGTATTCACGCACAAACAGCCAATGTACGTGACGTTGTCATGTAGCTCAAAGTCTTAATGAATGGTGCATCTAATCACCTTCATCCACAGACTTGGCTGATGCATAATGCCTCCATCCCTCCTCTGGTTGGTTGGTTGTGGGAGGAGCTCGCGGTTGGCACGTGATTCGGGCTGGATGTCACGTGGGTCGCTTTCCTGCGCTCGCTCTTTACTGACCCACGCGCTCTCGGTCCTCTGCGGAGACCGGGGATACTTTCCAGCGACACATGCATCATTCCTGACTGTTGTTTTTGTTGGCAGAAAACAGGCGAGTACAGCTGGATGATTTAAGTTTCGGCAGTTTGTTACAGCTAAAAGTAAGCCATCACATGAAGCTCGTGTTAAAGGCGAATGGCAGTCTGTAGAAAAGCCGGTTTTGTGATGCTTATCGTGGCTTTAAAACCTTTCGCATCCTTTAATGGATCCTGTCAGCTTCATAGCAATGTCTCAGCTGCAGATAACGGACGGAGAACACAGTGTGAAACGTGCATGCCTTTTATTTGCGTATTTGTTGTTTATCTTGCATTATTAAATTCGTCAATAAGGTTTGTTTTGTCACAAAGGCTTTGTGAAGAGTAGGTGAGTTTCAAAACAACGACCAAAAAATGGGCATTCAAGAATTTATTTGTGTTCATTTGCGAAAAAGTAAATATTCAGCAAACAGGCTTAACACCATTTAAATAAATGTTGTATATATATATAGGCACATAAAAGCTCAAAATAGCCCGTAGCACCATCTATTAATGCATAATAATCTATGTATTTGCCCTATGGTTTAGACATAGAGTTAAAAAAGGATGACATAATGTAAATTCAAAATAAAGTACACTACATGAAAGTCTTTAGTGTATCTGTTGCAGGGCGTGTTTATGGTCCACCCAAAGCCAGTTGTGATTCAAATCAATTTTGTTCTCTTCATGTGGCTCATGTGCTGCAGGAATGAGTCAGTGCCAAGAGTCAGGTCAAGGTGCGGAGCAGGAGGAGGAGGTGACTGACGTGGTGTGTCAGGAGGCTGACCTGAAAGATGGACAGTAAGTCATAACACTTTGTCTTACTGCAAAGAAAGATCCAATTTTTGATATATCCACAGCTATAGGTAAAGCAGTTTCTTGTCACAGTATTTCATCTTCCCTATTTAATTTATATAAAGGATGAAGGAAGTAACTGTGGGGGAACAGAAGGTGTTGCTTGTCCGCACTCGGGGTCAGTACAGTGCTGTTGGAAGCCAGTGCTCTCATTACAATGCTCCTCTTGCCAAAGGTAAACCTTCAATCTCTGTAAACCCAGATCTGAATTATAAACTTTATGAGATCTTATTTTGAGAAGTGTTAATTGCATGCTCTCTAATAATCCAGGGGCATTGGTTGGCGACAGAGTGAGATGTCCGTTTCATGGTGCTTGCTTTAATGTCAGAACTGGAGATATCGAAGAGTATCCAGGTCTGGACTCTCTGCCTTGTTATAAGGTAAAACATGGTGATACAAATCAACATTTTATGGCACCTTACATCTCCTTTACCAGGAATAAATACCTTTTAAACTCAGTCATATTTTTGATGCTCTGCTTCCACATTATTTCTGTGTATTTGGTACAAAAACATCACATTGTTTAAACCATGGATTGAAGCTTGAAAGCTGTTGTTTAAACAAAAACATGTAGTCATGCAGTAGAGAAGACAAAGGAGTTGCAAATTCACCCCCTGCAGATGAAAACTGCATGCAAATACAACATTTAGCTTTAAAGGTATCTCGATGGAAAGTAGGCCCATTTATGTATTTGCTCAAACAGATGATGTGCTGTTTCCAATACAATCAAAATTTATTTATACAGCACATTTGAAAACAACAGAGTTGACCAAAGTGCTGATTATCAATAAATAGATTAAAAACAATACTAATGAAAATAATAAATAAAAAATAGCATAAATATCCGAAGAGAGGACAAACGCAGACGAAAAATGACAGTAAAACCACAACGTAAAACTACAGAAACTGTTAACTCTCATACAAGGTCTGAGAAAGCCAAGGAGAATAAATTTAACCAAGATTTAAAAACAGGCAAGGTGACAACATACTTATCTGAACATTTTAAGCCTGTCGTTGTGTATGCACATTTAGATTAAACACCATTTTGAGCACACTGTATTTAACCAATATTTTATAAGTAATAGGTGAGGAAAGTGCAGGTTTAGAATTTCTCCATTTGTATCTGTGCTACCAAATATTAGCATTGTATTTCCTCACTCTTACAAAATACTTCCTTTTTTTGTAGAATGGATGCTACATTTCACCTGCTGAAGAAACACTGATCTGGGCCTTTTAGATAAATGACCCCCATTATTCTGTATACTTCTGTAAAAATCACATTCTGTATGAAAACTCTCTCTTTTTTTATAATTTTACAGGTAAAAGTTGAGGATGGCAAGGTGTATGTTTCCATCAACAAAAAAGTAAGCAATAGCAAGTTAAAGAGATAAAAAAAAAAAAATCTTTCAATGTTTCCTTTTGTTTTGTGATAAAATACACTATTTTTAACTGTCCCGTCTTTATCCGTCCGTTAGTCTCTGAAATTGATGAAGCGGGTGAAGACGATGTGCAGCATAGTGCCAGAAATTAAACACACCATCCTGCTGATAGGAGGAGGTAAGGACTAGATGTCATAAACACAATTAATAAATGAATTAATACACATGCATTTTGGGGGCTCAAAAATCCCTACTGGAAAGTTTTTTTAAAAAAAGAAACAAGTTGTTTCACTGAATTTGTGATGCTGCCAGTGTAGGAAGAATCCAAAAACTGAGAAAAATATTGATAAATTGAAGTCTAAGGGATCTGTGGTACAAACATTAATTTTGGTGGTGATGTATTCCTTTAATTTCCTTCTCTGAATTAACCCTCTTGGAAAAAAACACATTGAATATGAACGTGTTCAGGCCCTGCCTCTCTGGTTTGTGCTGAAATACTGCGGCAAAACTGCTACCAAGGTCGAATCGTCATGGTAACCAAAGACAACCTGCCTCCATTTGACAAGCCCAAACTGAGTAAGGTGAGAACTCAATCAGAAAGGAAAGGTAATCTGTATTCACCCTGCTTTCTTTTTCTTTTTGAGTAAGTTGATCCTTCCGTCAGTGTTTGCAGACAACCTGTACTTACATGCAAGTTTTTTGTTTTTTTGTAACGGCAATGCCTCTTTCAGGCTTTGAATGTAGACAGCAGCAGCATCCTCCTCCGGAGCGGTGACTTCTATCAGCAGTATGGGATTGAGGTGTGGACACAGAAAGAGGTGAGACGATGTTTGTGATTTATTCTCCGTCAGTCCTTCTTGTAGAAAAAATGATTCTTTCTTTGGTCACGTTAACAAATGCGTTTTGTGTTGCAGGTGGTGTCAGTGAACCCAGCTGATAAGGCGGTGAAGCTGAGTGACGGCACTTTGCAGCATTACGATCAGCTTCTCATCTCGACTGGCTGTAGGTGAGAGTAAACCCTCTTGTTCCTCAAGTCTTTCACAAAACCACATTTTTAGATTGTTAAGTCACACTCACTGTTATAAAACTTACTGAACAGATGAACAATAATGAAAAAAATCATGGAAAAAGAATGTCCATGTGACAACCACGATGAGTAAGAGTTCTTATTTTATTCACAGAGCGCGACCGCTCGACTGTCCTGGATCTGACCTGAAGGGAGTAACATTGCTGCAAAGATATGAAGATGCCAAAGAGATTCACAACTCCTGTCTGGGCCAGAAAGCCGTTGTGATCGGAGCCTCCTTCATAGGTTAACAGATTCAGTTTCTCTTAACGCAGCAGAGTGAAACACAGGTTGTGCATCTTTTAGCTTTGTTGTTTGATGATCGGGTGTCATCACCTCATTCAGAGCCACCTCTCTTAATATTTAATCTGCTGTGTAAATATATTTACAACTCATATACTCACGCCAATATTGCAGACTACTGAAGTGTTTTTCATCAACACATTAGGTATGGAGGTGGCCTCTTACTTATCAGACAAAGCTGCCAGCGTGACCGTGGTTGGCACTTCAGGATACCCGTATGAGCGATCTCTGGGACCAGAGATTGGTAAAATGACCATGCAAGTAAGAAACACTGACCACAGTTGTCTGTCTCTGTCATCACTGAATGTGATTTTATTAGCCGGTATTGAATGAAACAAACTTTTAAAGCTTAGTTTTTTGTTTTAAGATGTTGGAAGAACAAAATGTAAAGTTCTACATGAACGATGGAGTCACTGAGATCCAAGGGGAGAACGGCAAGGTAACTCCACTTTTACTGTATTAACAAAAGCCAAGGATAGTGAACTTGCTCTGCCTGGGGGCCACTTTTGCAAAATGTCAGGAGGCCAGGGGCCAATCACTGCAGCCCCACACAGGTCAGGTGTATGCGGGGGAGTTTCTAGGTTTCGAAGACATTCATGTTTTAGCCCAGACCTGTGCTGGGGGCTGGGAATCCTCCTATGGTGCTTCTTTTAGTTAAAAAAAAAAAAAGTAATGCTTTTTAATGCATTCTGACACCTTACTTACTTTTGAAGTACAAGAAGCTCTGTCTGTGCCCAGAATATGCTCTAGGCTCCAAGAGTGTGGAGCAATGAATAACCGAATGGTATATGTTTTCCCACAGCGGGCTGACTAAATGAAATTCAGCTATCTTTAATGCTAGTTACACTTGTGCTTTTTCTACTGCGACATGTTAAAATGTTTCCTGTAAAAAAAAGTCTGTTGTCACTGAAACAATAAAATAGTGTAAGTTCTATTGCACATCCCTTAATTACTCTTTTTTCCAGGTGAAGGCGGTGGTGCTGAAGAGCGGCAAAGTCCTGGAGGCTGATGTGGTGATTGCGGGAATTGGTAGTTTTATTATTTTACTTACGTGTAGTTGTATATACTTTTTATTAATATTAACACAAATCATTTGGGGAATATTTTCTGCAAAAATCAAACACAAAGACATCTGTTTTTTCAGGTGTAATCCCCAATTCCGACTTTTTGTCAGGAAGCAATGTAGAAGTGGATTCAAGGAAAGCTGTGATTGTTGACAAGGTAACCTGCTAGAGAACATAAAGTAGAGCCAGAACTGTGATACTGACACAGCCTGATGGATATGGTTCAATTTAATTGCTTGTTTTTGGACAAACATTAATATAATATATTACATGAATCCCTCAGCTGATTGTGTCCAGGTGATATTAACAGCTGTGTGCTGTTTATACATTTCTTACACGTGTCGGATGTTGACGCTCCTGCTGTAAACTCTTTGTCTCAACAGTTCATGAGGACCAATATACCAGATATTTTTAGCGCTGGAGATGTGACCTCTTTTCCTCTGACCATTCGTGGAGACCAAAGGGTCAACATCGGTCACTGGCAAATGTCACTGGCTCAAGGTAAGAGAGAACCACAGCTCCATATTGTGTTGCTCACACTTCTTATCATGTTTAACCTTATCAAGCTTGTTTCTTGTGCTTTCTTGGGTTTTTTTGTACATCAGGAAGAGTAGCTGCCTTAAACATGCTGAACAAACCAACCAAATGTGAGTCTGTTCCTTTTTTCTGGACTGTGTTACTTGGGAAGAGTATCCGATACACAGGTAGAGTATTTATTGAGGGAAAGTCACGCTTGCTTCAGAATATTAAACTCATATAAACCCCTGATGCTAAGTCTCATTTCCTGATTTCATTTCCTCTTTCTAGGCTATGGAGAAGGATTCACAGAAATCATATTCAAAGGCAAAGTGGAAGAAAGGAAGTTCCTGGCTTTTTACATAAAGTGAGCAGCTGCATAATAACACCTGATGCAGCTAAAAATGAGTTTATTCTATTTGTCCTCAGTTTCTTTCATTTCTCCTTTAACAGAGATGGGGCGGTGGTAGCTGCGGCCAGCCTGATGTTCGACCCTGCTGTGGCTCGTATTGCAGAACTGATGGCTACTGGTCAGGTCTTAAAAAAGGCACAAGCTCAGTGAGTATCATCCTGCTGTCGCAAAAACTAGAATATATGTTTATATTCTGTATGCACAAAAATAATGATGAATTCCACAGCTGTGTTATGTCATGTAATTGGGAAACTTGCATCCTTATTGCTTATTTAGCCATTTCAGGGCAACAGAAACAAGTTGTGAACACATCAACCTTTTAAGTTAATATGCTGATCCTGTTAGCAATGTTGCTCATTAATACATCCATCAGATATGGAGCAACGTGTTCATTCATTTAGAGGCATGTTTCTGTCCACTTCGGGAATTTAAGTTCATTATACACTCTCTTTTTTCTTGGTGTTTGGGAAGTATCTGGCCTTTTAGCTATTCACCAGCTTCTCATTAACTTTGTCTGTCTGCCTTTTGCTCTTTTGGGCAGGAAGCACAAAGTCAACTTTTAGAGTCAGTCAAGCATTAGAATAAACCCAAACTGTTAAAGTAAAACTTTTGGAAACAAAACCAAAACAATGAGCTAAAGATGCTAGAATGCTCTGTGGAGCTGAGGGTGATACCTTTCTGTGGGTCCTTTAATGCGAGTGACACCTTTCACTTCACACATTATCATTTGATCCACTGTCAATATGAAAAATATTGATTATAGCAGCTTCTATACTATAACTCAGTTGGTATAGACTAGGTGCGTCCAAACTTTTTTGAATGGGGGCCAGTTGAGATAATGAGAAAATATCTAGAGCAGCTGCTCCATCATATGGATTTTGAAAAAACAGACAACATGACCGTTCCCCAAAAGTGTAGCATTTCAATCTCGATCGTCCCCTGGTGTCTGGCTGCAGTATCGGTCATAAAGCCCTCGACTCATGTTGGTGAATTGGACATGGGCTAAACTAAAAACTCAAACTACACACCAAAGAAATTTTTACCAAAGATGGTTTCTGACACTGAAGGGTAGTTCTCATCGCCTTGAAGTTTGTTCAAATAATTGTTTTGTTTTAATGAGTATTTCAATACTACAAAAAAGGGATTTTCCACAATTGCCAGCTGTGACAGCCAATCTGCACGCTCGCATTCAATGGGGCTGCTCGCGATTGGTTGAACGGCTGTTTTGTCAGGAACTTCCCCAGATTGTTACTGAGCAGACTCCGGTTCCCAATAACATCACCAACGCAAGATGGCAGCGGCCGAATCTTGGATATTTTGGCTTCACTTAAGCATAGCGCCCTCCGCTAACATGGAGGGGGCTGGCTTTATGACCAATACTTCAAAAAGCCACCAGGGAGGCATTTTTATTATACATTCTTTGATATAGACAGAGACAACGCCTTTGATTTTGACACCTGTTATCAGAAACCAGGTTGACATTAAATGCATGTAAACACAGGAATATACACTATTGGGTCACTTTATGTTTGATGTAAGCATCAAACCCCAAATCAAATAGACAGACTCATAACCTGGATCCTACTGTTTGCTGATTATTTGTTTTCTCACCTCCTCATCTGTTCAGGGCTGATGACTTGAGCTGGCTGCAGATGTAGCCAGAGAGCTGCTGTATCTCTCCAGGAATCAGTGCCAAATCAGATTGCTCTGTTTACGGCCTCAGGGCGTCTGAAAGCCAATCAGACCTCTGCTCTTACACAAAGCATTGTAACCATGGCAGCAAGCAGAGGTCTTTGAACTTTGAGCAGATTTAATAAATCTGATCTCTGTGTAACGACCATAGTCTGGATAAGACAGCAGTTTCACCTGTATTCATTCCAAGTTTTAACTACAGCTGTACTAAAAGTGGGTCGTCTAAATGGTCACAGTGTGCCGTAAATATTAACTTCACAACATTAACATTTCTTTGAACTTGAAATTATATTACATAAACATTCCAACTCTTAAGTATTTTTTCAGTGTAATCACAGTTATGTAATAATAGTAATTTTATCCACTTAAAAACATTCTGAAAACAGCACTCCCCCCTTTTTTAAGTTATGAGTGACATTTTAAAAAAATGAAACTACAAAGGTCATTTAAAATATTGCAGTCGACAAGTAAAATAATGCACGTCGACTATTAACAGTTTATTTAATTTAACTTTTACTGAGAATACCTCCTGTTTCTTTTTCTTTTGAATGCTTGCTTTAACACCAAATGTTTACAGCAGACATGTAGCTTCTTATTTAGCCTTTATCATATAACTTGAAAATCAAATCCACATGAAGAGAAATCAAAAGCACTTTTTTACCTTTGACTTGACTTAAAAATAAAGTTTGTATGCTTTAGCAAAAGCTCGGCTATCTTACAAATGTTTCAACACCACTGATGATCCATATCTTACCGTAGTTACAGTTGTTAGCCTGTGGGTGCCGAATGAAGATGTGTTTTCTGTCAGGGATATTTTTTTCTGAAACTGTTACACTGACAATAAACCATCACTCATCTGTAAAGAACCTGTGCTGCCTCATTTTAGATTTTGACAATGCGACATGCTTTTGAAATGGTTGTATACCAAAACACAATGTAATAATCATGTGTATTTGGAATATTTAGTGAAATATCGGGGAGTGATTATTAGGCGTCTGATTTTTATTTTCACTTGTGTCATACACTGCTGTTCTGTGTCTATTTGTCCCCGTTTCTGTCAAACTGGCGTTTCGGTTACATAAGCCCTGAAATGCAAGTAAGAGAACAAATCCTGGTGATGAATTTTCAAAGTCTGTTTTAAATTGTTTTCTCTTGTGTTAATGACTTAAGAACAAGTGAAAAAAGGTTTTGTGTGTATAAAGTTCCTTACAAAAATAATATTATAAATAATAATAAAGTGGGGAAAAAAACCCCGCTGGGATCACTTTTAAGATACCTCGCTTTTTCATCTGTGAAAAAGGTGGAAAAAAAGCTTTGACAGGCGATTTTATTTTTTTTGTCAGGATCCTTTTTCTAAGAGTTTGTTATTGTAATATTCATTTCAGCCACAATATGCTGAAGCACACACATTTCTAGCCAAAAGGAGGACATAACTTGCTAACACACAATATAATATGTACCTTGTGTTTAGAGTGAATTAAAACACCAGAAACTACAGGTTAGCTTTGAGTGGTCCAGTTACACCTCCTGTCTGAAATGAGTATTACAAAAATAAACTTTTTTTGAGAGTTTCTTTAATATTTTATAAACTACCTTATAGGGGCAGTCTATTCTTAGTAGTCTTCGCTCATTTTCATCATTAGCTGCAAATCATTATAATTAAACCTCTCAGTTTCATTTCACACAGTACAGACGATACAAAACACAAAATACAGACAAGCACAAACACTGGCAAGATGCTTTAATTGTTATGTTATCTCTTGAAGCTTAGAAAGTTAAAACAATTAGTACAAAATGTATATTTTTACTATTTGGACACTTATTTGTTATATCACTGTGACAGTATTATCCTGTTAAACAGCTCTTAACCGTAATGTTCATAATATTATAAGTAAGTGATGACGAGTACATAAATAATTAGTCTGTAATGTTATTACAATCAACTAATCAAACTCTAAAAACATTTGTTACAATCTTATTTTAGCTGTTCTTTGGGACAGTTAAATGAGCTGCATCTCTATTTGCTTGTTTTGGAGCATTGTCTCACTGAGGCTCCCAGTCTGTCAGCCAGCAGAAAGGGGTTGAGGTGGCAGTACTGAGGAACAAATGGAGAAATTGTAGAGTCATTGTTACATGAGAGTGAAACAAATCTTTGGTTACAACCAAAGTTTTCACTGTGGAGATGCAACAAAGGGTTCTTTTATTTGTGACTCTAGGCTACTCTGTGGTTATTTGATTCCTGCATGCAAAATGTGGCTCAACTTCCCTCTTTCTGAATGCAGTCAGTAGTTGAACCTTGCAAAATTAAAGCATTTTAGCCAAAATAAACCCAGAACATCAGTTACCTGTGGTGCTGAGTCTGAGCTGGACTCTGTTCGGTCTGAAGTCTGGATGATGAAATCCGAAGAGAAACGGGATCTCTGGAGAATTGCTGCCATCTCTCCATTTACCTCCACTGCCACATCTTTCTGCATATAGCACAATAAATTAAAAAAATATATGTTTGAATGTGAACATATAGGACTTTTTTTTCTCTAAAATGAAGAAAGTATAACATATAGATCCACTTTTCCTATTACAGTGCCTTGTGAAAATATTGACTCAGTTTTATTTGCATTAAAACCTGTAGTTTAAATGGATTTTTAAATTTGGACGTTAGGTAATGGTCAAAATTGTTGAGGTAAAATGAAAAAAAACACGTCTAAAATAACAATATTAATAATTATAATAATAAAAAAGACTAAAAGGTGATGCATGTACATGTATTTCCCTTTGCTGTTAAGTTCCTAAATATGCTTTGGTGCTAAAAATTACCTTCAGAAGTCATTTAATTACTGAAATAAAGTTTAGCTGTGAGCAGTCTCACTATATGTGCACCTGTCATGAAAGGCCCCAGAAGCTGCAATACTACAATGCAAGTGGCACCATCAAGACCATTAAATCCATTATTACAAAACTGAAAAAAATGTGGCAAATGTTGGGGGAGGGGATTCTTTTGCAAGGCACTGTATTCGAAATATAAGCCACAGGTTAGTAAATGCTCTTGTGTAAACAGTGATAAAGCAATTAAATACTGTCCTGGTTAGCCTTCTCGGGTAGAAGTTTTATATTACCTTGAAACAGTGGGAGGAATCAAAGTCCAGCTGATCTGGGAAATCTGCCACCGTTCCTCTATAGGTCACTGTTGCCCAAGACAAGGCTGGACTTTTGGGCAGCTTAAAGAGCCGGTAAGTGCCTGAAGTGTAGTTGATGTCACCTGCAAAATGAAGAACTGGCTCAGCTGTAGGGTGAAAATTATTTTTGCATATCATCAAAAGTTTAGCGTTGCCACATATTTTTACCAATGAATTTTCAAAACTTTTCCATAACTTTTCTATAATATCTTTTCCTGATTCCGTGACTTTATTTAAGTAATTTTAAAAGGGTAGACCTATAAACACGCACTTCCCACGTATTTGTGAATAAACAAACAGCTATTGGCTGCTATCTTAACTAGCAGGCTCTTGTTTCTATCATACGTCAGTAGATCAGGCCGCCATATAAGTAAACTTCACAAAACATCCTTTTGAGGAATAGAAAACCAAGATCCAATCAACAGTCACACGGTGCTGCACTAGAATTTAAATACAACATATTTTGCATAATGTTAGACATGCTTTGGTAATTTTATTACCATTATTTAAACAATAGCCAAAACAATGTTTATTCAAAACTTTTCCAAAACATTCTGTTAATTCCAAACCATTTCAAGGCCTGGAAAATAGTTTTCTTTATTTCATAACTTTTCCAGGAATTTCATGACCGTGGGAACCCTGAAAGTCAGTGTTGCCTTTTTGTTACCTGCTTTTGCTTTGAGCTCACAGTTGTGGACCACGATGTGACTGGCTGAAACAAGGTGTGGCGTGCTGAAACCTACGCTGTGAGCCAATGAAATGAGATCCTGCCAAAACAGAGAACCACCCATCCCTTCACCTAAAGGCGAGAACATAAAAGGTCACACCAGAGGACAGCGGTGCAGGGATTCTGATCTTTCACACTGAATTTTAGATGATGTTGTGATGTTGTTTTACCCCACAGGACTGTATCTTTCTTCATGTGATCAGGAATGACTTTACTGGCGTACATGTCACTAAAGTACAGTTCACCTCCCTCCTGTAAAAAAAAACAGCATGATGAGAACAAAAACAGTGTACATCGTTCTTTATACACATTGATGTAAGCTGGTAGAAATTCTTTGGACTAACCTTTAGGACGTTGTAAGCTTGCTGCAGCACTGCTCTTTTGTCAGGACACAAACAGATTACACAGTTGGATCTGGATACATGAGAGAGAAAAACAGTTTTGTTTATCTAATCAAAATTGTTTTATTGTAACAGACCACTGACAGATGATGTAGAATCATATTAATGTTTTTAAACCTACAGCACAACATCCACTGAGTCACTCTGTATGCCAGCTTCACTGAGCTTCTCCATGTACCCCTGGACAAAAGTCACGTTGGGCTTCTCATAGCCAAACTTCTTCTGATGATACTCGATGTACTGACGAGACGCTGCGATCTAAAGAAATGTAAGAAACATCATTAGAAAGCAAGGAAATCAGATGTGAAACGGTGTGTGTACATGCATGTGTAATCACCAGCTCCTCTGTCATATCGACCCCAGTCACATGTCCGCTCGGTCCAACAAGTTTACTGAAGGCATAACAGTCTCGACCAGAGCCGCTGCCGAGGTCCAGGACTGTGCAGCCCTCAAGCTTCGCTGGGAACGGAAGACCACAGCCGTAGAATCTGGAGAAAAGTGTTGTTTTAATGGTAACAGTGCAAAACCACCAAGATAAGATGATATAAGATAAGATAAAATAAGATATGATAAAATAATCCTTTCCCACAGCGGGAAACTTGCATCGTTACAGCAGCATGGTGGAAAGTGCAAAACAAGAAGCAATGGTAAAAAAAACCCACAATGCAACATAATAAGCAAACAGTAGAAAAAGCAAAATATGACAAATAAACAGGCTGATTTACATTACTGCACATTACTGCACATAGCAAGTATAGATATTGCCAAGTTTCGTATATACTGATATTGCACCTTAGTGATGGATGATGACAGTAAACAGTAAAAAAAGAAACTCATAATAAATAGAAAGGTTCACTGGCTGAATTTACATTATTGCACAGTATCAGTAGTGTATCAGTAGTCAATGTGCAATAATGGGAAGCAAACAGGTGTTATAGAGAGAGCTCTAGAGAAGGGTTACAGCAATATACTGGTTTAAAGGTATATTGTAGTATGAAAATTGATAATTATATGAAACTGTGATAATTTCCTCTGCTAGCTGTATTGATCCATTACTAGGTTAAAGCAAATAAGTTATATATTTGAGTAATGTAGGAATTTCGGCACCCTGGGCAATACAGGATGATTAACACAATGTTTTTTGCAGCAATAAGTGTATTCCTCCAATGTGTTCACAGAAAGGTTTATTAGAGCAAGTGAGGCAGAAATGTTTGCAGACCTCACTCAGCACCTCTCATACAAATAAGATCATCTGTTGACATGTGTGTGAGAGAGTTGTGTGCCAGTGTTCAGTCACCGCTAAAGATGTATATGAAGCAAAAGTAAAAGTGAGATAACACACAGTACCTCTTGGTGACCTCCGGATGAACCAGGGTCAGTGCTTCAGTGACACTCGTTGGCATTGGGCGGCAAGAAAAACTGCAGGAAGCTGCACTTGTTTGCAAATCAGCTGAGGACTCCAGTCTGCTGCCATAATACTTCTGCAGGTATAACAGTCAACATGTGTGGTCAACAAGTTACAATAGGGGTCGACCGATATTGGTTTTTCAGGGCCGATACTGATTATTAGTAGTTAATGAGACTGATAACTGATATTTGTAACTGATATGCAATTACAATAAAATTGAAAATCTTTCTGTCAATTTTTAGAGTTTGGAATATAACAAACTCCTACACGAAACTTTGTTTAAATGCCTTTGGCAAATGTTTAATTAAAACCCAGACTTTCAATATCATCACAGCAAGTTCCCAACAACTGAGTTTTTTTCTATTGTCAAGTGAAACTTTAAAATTAAAAAAAATGAATAAGTAAAACTAGCTCCCTGCGGTTTTTCAAAAGTAAAAGTTCCTCCCATGTTGACACTTTCTTTGCACTTTCATTCGATCATTAAAATAAAAATGCCGATATAGATAATCGGCAAAATGCCATATACCAGTCCCAATAATCGGCCAGGTTGATAATCTGTCGACCCCTACTTTACACGTGATTTAAAGTGTAAACTACATTTCTTTACAGGTTTAATTAGATGATCACATACAACAGTGATTTTGATTGAAGAAACATCAGTATTTTCACTTTCAGGAAAATCAACGGTTGAACCACTGTTGTGCTGATATGCAATGTCAGAGCTGCTTTTGCAGAACTGAACTCTGGACTGAGGACTTAAGTCTGAGTCTGAAACAGACTGAAATACCTTCACGTTTTCCCGCACGTCGTTACAAGTCGCCATTACTTCCGACAGTGTTTCAAAACTATAGAAAGAGCCTCCAAACTAGCTATGTGAAGTAGAATCGCTCCGTGTTATGAATGACAAATAACGTGTCAGTGGTAATGACCTGCCCCTCTCTTTCTTTCTCTGGATGTGATGAGCGACTTCTACGCTTCCGGCCAATCTTATTTTTCAGAATAAAAGCATACAGCACAGCAAAGAAATAAACGTAACACCAAGCACAAAGCAAAGTGATTCTGTAAACAAAAAGTAAATAGGGTATTTCAGTTGACGGACGGACGGATGAAGGAAAAACTGGATTTTGTTATTTACTTAGAAATAAATCCTGGCCATTACATCAAGTTGATATAAAATAATACTGGACTGGGCATACAAATCTTATGGAAAAAAAATGAAAAAAAAACAAAGAAAAAACAAAACAAAATAGCAATAAAATAAATGACAGAAAACAACAAAAAATTAGGAGGCCAAGGTCTATTCAGAAAATAATCCATGAATGTTACTCTAAACATGCAAGGCTTGTTTGGTCTGTGTAAATTTTACTGCTTTCTTGAAATGTAAGAACTCATTCATGAAGACATGGAAAAGTGGTCTGGCATTAAAAAGCTCTATCTGTGGATAAATTGTTTGGATTTTGTATTTAGTTGTACATTTACTTAAGTACACTTTGATACTTTTGATACTTTAGTACAGTAAATATCAGATAATTTAAGACTTTTACTCAAGTAAAATATTTTAATAGGTGACTTTAATTTCTACTAATTCATTTTCTGGTAAGAAATCTGTACTTTTACTCAAGTACGGCTTTCAGATACTTTATCCACTACTGCTAATATGTAATTCAACCCCCAGGGACTATTTAACGCATTTTACGCGCTTTTCATTCTTCTATTTAAATTTCTCCTGTGTTTGTGCATATGGTATAAATTGTGGAAAGTTGCATTTAAGTTTGATCTTGAAATTTCCAGCTCAGCAATCATTTTTGTTATTTTGTTTTTCATCTAAAAATAAATATGGTGGCATCATGACAAAAACCTGGCACTTAAAGGGTTAAAATTCTGAAAATTGATCATTATTTGATATTTACGTTTAGGGCTGATGTTGGTTTAAAAACTCAATGAAAAATGAAAATAACATGAATGTAAAATATTTTATTATTTAATATAAATTAAATATATTAATATTTTGAAATGATTTTGAAAAGCGCATTTTTTTGCACAAAGTGATACGAGTGTATATAGTATTAAAGCGGGCCCTCAGGGTTAATAATGAATAGAATGAATGCTTTATTTGACATAAAGTTTTTACTGTAAATCTTTTTTCCCCTATGGATTCCCTTTGCAACCGCCAACATGTTGATTAGTAACTGTAATTTAATTACATTTATTTTATATTTTTAATTATTGTAACTAGTTACATTTAACTAGTTAGGCTACTCCACAGCACTGCTGATATTTAATTTAAAGATATACTGTATACTGTTGAAACCCTGTAGGCTTCACTCCAACACTTCAGGAGGCAGTAGTGCGCCGGAAACGGAATCATCCGGGTACTTACAAAATTGCGCTCATCCAAGGTTTGCGTATTTTTCGACGTAAAGCCCTATCTCTTTTGCGGAGCGACGTGCTGATATCCAGCGTATCTTTTGTCTGTGATTTCCGCTGAACTGCGTTCATCGTGTGGCCGCCGTCGTTCGTCGTGCGTGATCCAGTTTTGTGAAGACGAATCAACACAACAGTGAATCGGAAAAAAAGGAAAAAACAACAACTGTGAAACAGAAATGTTGTGGTAGCCGAGTGTTAGTGGAACACGGTTGTCTTCAACGTTAAGAAATCACACGGGGAGTGAAGGTAGCGAGGTGTGTGGTGTTTTAAACGTTTTTGTTACTTATCAATGAGTCGTTAGCCGCTATGCTAGTTTTAGCAGTTGGCTAGCTCACCGCTTCATCCACGTTTGGCCTAATCAACAAATAGAGTCCATTTAATGCTTTGCAAACTTGGTGTGTAGCGTATTGTAAAGAGTGCATAAATCGTAATCTGTGCTGTAAAGTTTAGTTAACGGGCAATTAATCAACTCTGTTATTTTTAAAGTTGTACATAACGTAACAGTTAATGCCGCACGGGAAGCCATGTTAGCTAACCGCTAGCCAACTTGTAGTGGTTATGTTAGCATTTTTAGTCAAGATAATGTGCAGTCATTGCATAAAGAGACCAGTACCAGTTTGAGTTAAAAATCCACCATAAATATTATTGTAATATATAGCGATTTCTCCTTATTTGTGCGCGGTTTGGAGTAACGTTACGAGGCGGGTAACTGTGTTCAAATTTAAAAGTGTATAGTTTAACAGTCTGGCTCTTATGTTATGATTAATTTCTTTATTCTGTGTCATGCACACAAACATGTGCTCAGCTCTCATGGGTTTACAAGAAAACTTAACAATATTGTTGCAGTGATCAATCCAAAATACATTTTATCTTACTGTTAAGTCTTCAAACATTATTCGCTGCCTTCTATCCCAGGCCAGACAAACAAATTCAGCCACGACAAAGGTTCCCTTCTAAAACATAACTAAAATATTTTATAGTCATCCAATCAAAAGAAATAAACATAAATGGAGGTCATTTAACTATAAAGGGCACCCCTTATATCTTTGTATGCAGGACAATAAAACAAATAAATCTACATCACGTTTTAAAGTTAATGTGATTACACTGCTTCAATATTTTTAGGGGCAGTATTCAGTTAAATTCTTTGTCTGGTGTTCTTTCAGTGGTGAGGTGCCATGGCGGCTACCTTCCCCTACAGAGGGGTCCCTGCAGGGATGCCACCAGGTGTACCCCCACCTGTGCCCGTTCCAGACTACATGTCTGAGGAAAAACTGCAGGAGAAAGGTATGTTCACTCAATGCAGCACATTCCTGGTATGGTTCAAACTATAATGTCATATCTCAAATGGACATGTTTAAATGTGTAATTTTGTTTTAAATGTCCTCTAATTCTACAGCAAGAAAATGGCAGCAGTTGCAGGCAAAGCGCTACTCAGAAAAGAGAAAGTTTGGCTTTGTGGATGCTCAGAAGGAAGACATGCCACCTGAGCATGTCCGTAAGATTATCAGGGACCATGGAGACATGACCAACAGAAAGTTTCGCCATGACAAGAGGGTCTACCTTGGGTAAAAAATTGATCATAAAAGTCTTTAGCTGACTAACATCTGTAGATGTACTCTAGATAGAATGTAATGCACATGTAAGCTTTAAACTGTTAATTTTTGTTCATTTTTCCTTTTTTTAAATTTTTAAAAAAATATATATTTGCTTGTTGGTTAAAAAGGTTCATCACCACTGCCTTAACTCACTGTGTATCTTTTCTTTTTGTTCCTTAGTGCCCTCAAGTACATGCCCCATGCAGTACTGAAGCTGCTGGAAAACATGCCCATGCCCTGGGAACAGATCAGAGACGTGCCTGTCCTCTACCACATCACTGGAGCTATTTCCTTTGTGAATGAAATCCCCTGGGTCATAGAGCCAGTCTACATCGCCCAGTGGGGGTAAGAGAGTGTGATCCTATAATGTTATCATGTCTGTAGTACATGGCACTTGTGTGAGAAATGCACACAAAGGGCATTATACCCATGTATATTTCTAAGATATTTCCAATCATCTGCATCCCTTGTCCTCCTTCCAGCACCATGTGGATCATGATGCGACGTGAGAAGCGTGATCGTCGGCACTTCAAGCGTATGCGCTTTCCACCATTTGATGACGAGGAGCCGCCGCTAGACTATGCTGACAACATCCTTGACGTGGAACCATTGGAGGCGATCCAGATGGAGCTGGACTCTGAGGAGGACTCTTCAGTTGTGGAGTGGTTCTATGAGCACCAGCCTCTTAAAGACACTGCCAAGTAAGCCATCATGTCACTCTTTAAAGACAAACATTTTAAGTTTTACAGCTGATGTGTTGCTAGCAGAATAAAACAACAATTCATTTGTACCATCTTCAGGTTTGTGAATGGCACCACCTACCGTCGCTGGCAGTTCACACTGCCCATGATGTCTACACTGTACCGCCTGGCCAATCAGCTCCTCACAGACCTGGTGGATTTCAATTACTTTTATCTGTTTGACCTCAAAGCCTTCTTTACCTCCAAGGCTTTGAATATGGCAATCCCTGGGGGGCCGAAGTTTGAGCCTCTGGTCAGGGACATCAACCTCCAGTAAGGACCTCGTGCCTTTAATTAAATACTGACATACAGATTTTACACTGTTATTTTTATTGGTTTGTGGAACTCACTTGGAATTACCACCACTTGCTTGCTCACACGTGTTATCACGTTTCTTAGACTGTTTAATGATTTTGCCTTTAGAATAAGCACATTTCTTGTAATTGTTTGATTGTTAATCCTGTTTTACACAAACAAAACAAACTAAGAATAGATGCCGGATGATCTGTGCCTCAGCTGATCCCTTTCTGTGATTACTGCAGGGATGAAGACTGGAATGAGTTCAATGACATCAACAAGATCATCATCCGACAGCCTATCAGGACAGAGTACAAAATCGCCTTCCCCTACTTGTACAACAACTTGCCGCACCATGTGCATCTTACCTGGTAAGAAATTAGCAAACAAGGTATTTCTTAAAGTTGCAGGTCATTAAAAAACAAATTCAATATTCAGACGTAACTTGGCTGAATGCCCTGACCGTCTCATCCAACTGCTAAAATTGCTCTAATATCGTTCACATTGACTGTAAGAACTGAGCAGATACTCATGACTTCACCTCTGCAGGTATCATACACCTAATGTGGTGTTCATCAAGACTGAGGATCCAGATCTCCCAGCGTTCTACTTTGACCCGCTGATCAACCCCATTTCACACAGACACTCTGTGAAGGTAAGTCTTGAGGATTGTGGCTGATTGTCCATCTTTGACAGCTCTGAAAAGAATAATTTATTTCCGTCATAACAAATCATGTGAAGTTCTGGTTAAAGTCCTCTTACAAAGGCGCACTTGCATTGGTCCGCTTGCCTGTGCGTAAGAACTGGAGGAATATTAAAATGAATGGTGAATTTTATTTATTACTGGCTGCATTAGCAGTTAGGCCTTTATCATTCAGACATTGCTTCTAAATATTCTTAAATTTCGACTTCAAATGAATTTGAGGTAAAACTCCATCAAAATGAAAATGTTTGAGATATCTTTTTTTTTGTAATTTAGCTGTTTATTTCCAAGTCAATATTCATCAACTCACCATTAAATTCTTGTTGTAATTTCCTGCACCTGCAGAGTCAGGAGCCTCTGCCAGATGATGATGAAGAGTTTGAGCTTCCTGAGTATGTGGAGCCCTTCCTCAAAGAGACCCCGCTCTACACAGACAACACAGCCAATGGCATCGCTCTGCTGTGGGCGCCGAGACCCTTCAACCTCAGATCTGGCCGCACAAGGCGTGCCATTGATATACCGCTGATCAAGAACTGGTGAGCAAACTCCCAACATTTTTGTAACGAGACTAAATGTGTTGTGATTTACTGATTGCAAACAGACTGATAATTTTTGAGACGTTGTAAATGGTAGGTGTTTCATTATTCTACAGGTACCGTGAGCACTGCCCTGCAGGACAGCCAGTGAAAGTGCGTGTGTCATACCAGAAACTGCTCAAGTACTATGTGCTCAATGCTCTCAAGCACAGACCACCCAAGGCCCAGAAGAAGAGGTGAGCATCATTAGATACTTCATATCTTGATTTCCTGTTAAACTGGCATCCTTACTAAAGCTGTTTTTTTTGCTCATCATTTTTTTCCCGTTAAGATTTTGCGTCTGTTGTCTTTCAGGTATTTATTCCGTTCCTTCAAGGCCACCAAGTTCTTTCAGTCCACTAAGCTGGACTGGGTGGAGGTGGGTCTGCAGGTTTGCAGACAGGGCTACAACATGCTCAATCTGCTTATCCACCGTAAGAACCTCAACTACCTGCATCTTGACTACAACTTCAACCTGAAGCCCGTCAAGACCCTGACCACAAAGGTACAATCTCCAGTACAGATCCACCTGTTGTAGTACCATGCCTAAATAAGTAACAGGATTGTTCGTGAAATGTTGCTTTGATGTTACAATATTCTCATTATATAACAAAAGTGACAGTTTGAAGCTCCAAATTTAGTTAATCTAAACTGCATAAAGGTTAAAATGGGGATTCTGCTCTGTTTTTATTGTTAAAAATGACTAATTGTATTTGGGCACTCTATTTCACCAGTGTTGATGTACAACTGTTTGTGTTTCTGTCCCCCAGGAAAGAAAGAAGTCCCGTTTCGGCAATGCCTTTCACTTGTGCAGAGAGGTGCTGCGTCTCAGCAAGCTTGTGGTGGACAGCCACGTGCAGTACAGACTGGGAAATGTCGACGCTTTCCAGGTTAGTTTAGCAACACATTTTTCTCAGCACATTCCCTCTGTATTAGAGGTACACTTACACCTGCATTCTTTCATTAACTCAAGGAAGTGTAATTTTATCGACGGTACTGACGGGACAAATAAAAGAAAGCCACAGAAAATTTGAGTGTTGTCTGTTGCAGTTCAAGTAAAAGGGCTAAACTGCAGAATGAGGGTGCTAACACATCTAAACTACTTGCAATGTAAAACATGTAGATTTTCAGTTGTGACAACTGTTTTTAAGCAGAGTTTCTGTAAAGTTCATCTTCTATTGATCTCGAGAGACTGTGATCAGTTTCTTGTTTTCGTTTCAGTGGCGGTGATTTTTTGGCAGTAGTTGTAAATGAATTATTTAACAGTCGTCAAACTCGATTAATCCCAGAATTTTGCCTCTGTATTGTAGTTGGCTGATGGGCTGCAGTACATCTTCGCTCACGTGGGTCAGCTGACAGGCATGTACCGCTACAAGTACAAGCTGATGAGACAAATCAGGATGTGCAAAGATCTGAAGCATCTCATCTACTACCGGTTCAATACTGTAAGTCAACACACATTGTATTGGATATGACATTTGTTGGAGTATTGGAGATATTATGTTTGTTGTCCATCAAAAGCTCTTTTCACAGACTGCAGAAAGAGGTCTTAACCTCGTATCCTGAAGTCTGAATTCATTGTGATTTCTGTCTGAATTTGTTTTTTTGATCAGGGTCCCGTGGGCAAGGGTCCAGGTTGTGGCTTCTGGGCTCCCGGCTGGAGAGTGTGGTTGTTCTTCATGAGAGGGATCACTCCGCTTTTGGAGAGGTGGCTGGGGAATCTGCTGGCCAGGCAGTTTGAAGGTACGCTCATACACTGTCTCATGTTCTTGTGGTTCTGGTGATGCCATTATTTCAGCAACAAAACGGTATGAACCACAGAGGTTTGCATCTGCAGAAACTTAAAAACATTTAAGCCATAACAGTTTTCGGTTGCTCCAACAGGACGTCACTCCAAGGGCGTAGCTAAGACGGTGACCAAACAGCGCGTGGAGTCTCACTTTGACCTGGAGTTGCGTGCTGCTGTGATGCATGACATCTTGGACATGATGCCCGAGGGAATCAAACAGAACAAGGCCAGAACCATCCTGCAGCACCTCAGTGAGTCCTGGAGGTGCTGGAAGGCCAACATCCCCTGGAAGGTCAGTGCATCACAGAGATCACTTCCAGTTTATCAAGTAAAATGTATAGTGCTTGAAGTGCTGGAGTCCAAGTGCTTCAAATGTCATGTTGCTTAGACTGCTAGAGCTGTCAGCTCTTGAAGTGGTGAAATGTTTGCAATACGGGTCAAAATTATTTGTGCCACTTTAGGTTGAGCAAGAATTAATGAATTATTTGTCATATCCTCCGGTCATTAAAGGTGCCAGGCCTGCCCACTCCCATTGAGAACATGATCCTACGCTATGTGAAGGCTAAAGCTGACTGGTGGACCAACACCGCCCACTACAACCGTGAGCGTATTCGCCGTGGAGCCACTGTGGACAAGACGGTGTGCAAGAAGAACCTGGGGAGACTGACTCGTCTGTACCTGAAAGCTGAGCAGGAGAGACAGCACAACTACCTGAAGGTAACACACAGGAAATGACAGCTCAAAATGGAAATAATCTCTATTTGTGTTCATTTTTCCCCACAGTCAGTATTAATAAACTGACTGTGTGTGCTTTTGGGTCAGTGACTTTAAAGAAATTGTCCACAACCGCATTTACTAACAAGTAAAATAAGTATGGCTGACCATCAACCTCCTGCCTTTCAGCAAAAATATAATGCACTTAACAAATTCAATTTTAAGATTTTAATGACATCCTCTTACAAAGGCGCACTTGCATTGGTCTGCTTGCCTGTGCGTAAGAACTGGAGGAATATTAACATGAATGGTGTCTCTTTTATTTATTGCCAGCTGCAGCTGCAGTTGGCTCCTCACCATTCAGACATTACTTCATGTCATTTATACTGTCTTACCATTTCAATGTGTCTTTATGTTAAGTTGTGCTTAACACCCATATTAGTATTTGCCATTCTCCCCTTTTTGTCCCACAGTTTTGGACATTGAAATTTTCAGGACATTTATGAATCAGTAGTTGAGAGTCTAAATTTCAGTTCCCATTTCCAGATGAGTAAATATAGATAAGTAAATACCTTTGTACATTGAGAGAGTGATAGTAGAAATAGCGATTAAAAAAATAAGTGAGAAATAATAATTGAAAAAAATTTAAAAAATAAAAATGAATAAGATTCATTTAAAAAAAACCCAAACAAATAAAAAATAGAAAAGAAAAATCCAAAACTTAAGGGGAAAATAGATAAAGTAAAGTTAAAAAATAAAAAATACAACCTACAGTAAAAAAATTAACATGATGGGATGAGGGAGAAAACTATCACATTTTGCCATGTTTTTAATGAAGTGTACATGTTCTGCCGACAGGACGGCCCCTACATCACAGCTGAAGAGGCGGTAGCCATTTACACCACCACTGTTCACTGGCTGGAGAGTCGGCGGTTCTCGCCCATCCCTTTCCCTCCACTGTCCTACAAACACGACACCAAGCTGCTCATCCTGGCCTTGGAGAGGCTCAAAGAGGCGTACAGGTAAATGCAGTTTCAACATGAAAGTCTCTACCATAAATGTCCTCACTCCAGGTAACACAACCTGCAAGTGTATTGCTTTCTACATATTAAGTTTGTGTCTCGGTGTCCTCCAGCGTGAAGTCTCGTCTGAACCAGAGTCAGAGGGAGGAGCTGGGGCTCATTGAACAGGCGTACGACAATCCTCACGAGGCCTTGTCCAGGATCAAACGTCACCTGCTCACCCAGAGAGCCTTCAAAGAGGTCAGGACCAAGACGTACAAATACTTTTAGTTAACAGTGAAGCATCTGCTGGTAAATATGGCAGAGCATTGGTTGACAGTATAGGGTTCATTTACTAACAATACAGTATATAAACATAAGATATGTGGCATCACATGTGATTTTTTTCTTAGTTAAAACCCTCTTTTCTTCACAGTGCTTGCTTCATTAGATTGTTTGCAGAAAAAAATATTTGAGACCTCATTCTCAAATTAACTGAGTATTGATGTCAGTATCATTCATTTTTGTGAAAACACCACAGGAAATGTCTTAACCATCATATTTGATTCCCGTCAGTCTCAGATGCACTTCTTCTTTTGCAGGTGGGAATCGAGTTCATGGACTTGTACAGTCACCTGGTGCCTGTGTATGATGTGGAGCCCCTGGAGAAGATCACAGATGCCTACCTTGACCAGTACCTGTGGTACGAGGCGGACAAGAGACGTCTCTTCCCACCCTGGATCAAACCTGCTGACACTGAACCGCCACCCCTGCTGGTCTATAAGTGGTGCCAAGGTCAGACTCAATAACAGAAGTTTTACCTTATGAATGTATGATCATATTGTGTAATACCTCAGTATGCAAATTAAATTGCATTTTTTATTGATGACATGCACCTGATGACCCCTGTCATGTATCAAAGAAGAAGCAGGATCAAAAGTCAAACATCTCTTTGTTCATTCTCCTCAGGCATCAACAACCTGCAGGACGTTTGGGAGACTGCAGAGGGAGAGTGCAACGTGATGCTGGAGTCCCGCTATGAGAAGATGTATGAGAAGATTGATCTGACCCTGCTCAACAGGCTGCTGCGTCTCATTGTTGACCACAACATCGCCGATTACATGACAGCCAAGAACAACGTGGTCATCAACTACAAGGTAAACACGTGCAATCATTTCAAATATTATTTTATTTCTATATTATCTTTATAGATCATTCCTTAAACTCTTATATAAATCATATCTAGCTACTTATTGTTTAAGAAGCTCCTGATGCAGTACATTTTTACTGATATTTGATCTAAATGTTATCTTCTTGTCTCTTGTCTATCCAGGATATGAACCACACCAACTCCTACGGCATCATCAGGGGGCTCCAGTTTGCCTCTTTCATTGTTCAGTATTACGGCCTGGTGATGGACCTGCTGGTGCTGGGCCTGCACCGTGCCAGTGAGATGGCCGGCCCACCTCAGATGCCCAACGACTTCCTCAGTTTCCAAGACACACCCACAGAGAGCGCCCACCCGATCCGACTTTACTGCCGCTACATCGACCGCATCCACATCTTCTTCAGGTGAGATCGACTCCCCAAAATAATAAATACACCCCTAACGTATTGCTCTTTGGAAACTTAAGCTTTGATGGACATCATGAGTTAAACAAACCACCTTATTTTTTTAAACCACTAAATATTGGTAATAGTCTTAAGTTTCTAGCTTTGCTGCCAAAAAGAACAGATTTTTGAACAAGAGTGAAAAGTTAGTTTTTCTGTTAATTGTATGGCGTTTTCATGGGTCCACCAGGTTCTCTGCTGACGAGGCCAGGGATCTGATTCAGAGGTACCTGACTGAGCACCCAGACCCCAACAACGAGAACATAGTGGGTTATAACAACAAGAAGTGCTGGCCCCGTGATGCCCGCATGAGACTCATGAAGCACGATGTTAACCTGTGAGTTCCACCTCAAGATTTTGACTCTCCTCTTAGTAGTAGTATATTTTATTACAAAATCTTAATCTATGTTGAACATTGCACTTATTTTACCAGATAAGGAAACATAACTCTTGCGATCTTATTCTTCTCAGTGGACGTGCTGTGTTCTGGGACATCAAGAACCGCCTGCCCAGATCAGTGACCACAGTCCAGTGGGAGAACAGCTTTGTTTCGGTCTACAGCAAAGACAACCCCAACCTGCTCTTCAACATGTGTGGCTTTGAGTGCCGCATCTTGCCAAAGTGCCGCACCAGCTATGAGGAGTTTACCCACAAGGACGGTGTGTGGAATCTGCAGAACGAGGTGAGGACTTGATGCCCAAAATAAAGGACTGCTGTGCATCTGTTAACGACTTCCCTTAAACAGTTTGTGACAACTAATACTATTAGTCGTGTTACAGTACTGAAACTTGTATACTGGCATTTTTCTTAAAATGGTCATATTCCTGTTTTTAAGTTCCCATGTTGTATTTGCATTTGTAGGTAACCAAAGAGAGGACAGCGCAGTGTTTCTTGCGTGTGGACGACGAATCGATGCAGCGCTTCCACAACAGAGTGCGTCAGATCCTGATGGCCTCTGGATCCACCACATTCACCAAGGTCAGCAGACAACCATCTGCCAAAAAGTACCAAGTAGTGTGATGTTAAAAAATAACAAAAAGTAATCATTGCAATGTCAGAATAAACCAGTGTGTCCCGTCTTTACCTCCAGATTGTGAACAAATGGAACACGGCTCTGATTGGCCTGATGACGTACTTCCGTGAGGCTGTGGTCAACACCCAGGAGCTCCTAGACCTGCTGGTGAAGTGCGAGAACAAGATCCAGACACGTATCAAGATCGGCCTGAACTCCAAAATGCCTAGCCGCTTCCCACCTGTCGTCTTCTACACTCCCAAAGAGTTGGGTGGCCTCGGCATGCTGTCCATGGGCCACGTGCTCATTCCACAGTCAGACCTGCGGTAAGTCAGCATGCAGACCATTGTTCTCTCCATCTCTGGTCATTATATTATTTTGTATATTGTTTAAGTAAACTTGGCGTTATTTTTCTCTCTCTCCACCAGGTGGTCCAAGCAGACAGATGTGGGAATCACCCACTTCAGGTCTGGAATGAGCCACGAAGAGGACCAGCTCATTCCTAACTTGTATCGTTACATTCAGCCATGGGAGAGCGAGTTCATTGACTCCCAGAGGGTCTGGGCCGAGTACGCCCTCAAAAGACAGGAGGCCATTGCCCAGAACAGGTATTTTGTCAATAATAACATATGTTAGACATTAAGGATGTGCTGTTCAGTGCTGCACTTATTGTACTAATTTTAACAAACCTGAGCTGAAACTTGACAATGTAAATAGCAGTGGGTTTATTTGTGTTTCAGGCGTTTGACCCTGGAAGATCTGGAGGACTCTTGGGACAGAGGAATCCCTCGTATCAACACACTTTTCCAGAAGGACAGGCACACACTGGCCTATGACAAAGGCTGGAGAGTCAGGACAGATTTCAAACAGTACCAGGTATGATGAAGCACCAGGGATCAGTTATGTCGAGTTTAATTCAAACACTAACATGCCAAAAATCATTACAATTTGCATGTAAATATACTGACCTTTGTTGCATTTTGCACCAACACGCATTCATCTATTAATGAATTTGTCCTGACTGCGTGCAGGTGCTGAAGCAGAATCCGTTCTGGTGGACCCACCAGAGGCATGATGGCAAACTGTGGAACCTGAACAACTACCGTACGGACATGATCCAGGCTCTGGGTGGTGTGGAGGGCATCCTGGAGCACACACTCTTCAAAGGCACTTACTTCCCCACCTGGGAGGGTCTCTTCTGGTGAGAGCTCTTTCATATTAGGACTTTTCCTGATCATCTTAGGTTTCAAACAAATCTAAAAGAAGAATATGCTTACACAACCAAAATACTTTTACACTTGCGGTGCTTTTTATGTTTCTTTATTTTGCACCATCAAATGTTTTCTTCCACAGAACTGATTCAGGTTGTGTATTTGTGTTATTCTGTCTTTTAAAAGCGTCAATTGTCTCAATTTCTGGGCTTTAGGGAAAAGGCCAGTGGCTTTGAGGAGTCGATGAAATGGAAGAAGCTGACCAATGCCCAGAGGTCTGGTCTGAACCAAATTCCCAACCGTCGCTTCACACTTTGGTGGTCGCCCACCATCAACAGAGCCAACGTTAGTACAACCATTTGTAAATGTCTTTAACCAGATGGATTGATTTTTATGTTCCCATAGATAAAGTTTAAAAATGTCTGACTTGGCCCTCATTTTCTCTCCTGTGTCTGTAGGTGTACGTGGGTTTCCAGGTACAGCTTGACCTGACGGGAATCTTCATGCATGGCAAGATCCCCACACTGAAGATCTCCCTTATTCAGATCTTCAGGGCTCACTTGTGGCAGAAGATTCACGAGAGCATTGTCATGGATCTCTGTCAGGTAGGTTTTTTTTCTAACTTTGTTACAGACTAGCTTTTTACTCACTATGATAGCAGAAATATAACAAGCTGCAGTCTGTTCTTGACATGGCTTTTTACCAGCTTTATTATTGACTGATTGTGAGTGATTCATTTTTCTGTTTTTGTTTTCAGGTGTTTGATCAGGAGCTGGATGCTCTTGAGATTGAGACGGTGCAAAAGGAGACCATCCACCCCAGGAAGTCGTACAAGATGAACTCATCCTGTGCAGACATCCTTCTCTTTGCGTCATACAAGTGGAACGTGTCTCGGCCATCTCTGCTCGCTGACTCCAAGTATGACTTTTAAAGTATATTAACGTGACTATATATATTTTTACTTTCAGATTGCCAACAATGGGACAAATGAGTTTTGTGAACTCTGTCTTGATGAAGCATTTTCAAGGCCCTTTATCTAGTCTTTGATAAATTAAAATGTCCACCTGCTTCCTACAGGGATGTAATGGACAGCACCACCACACAGAAGTACTGGATCGACATCCAGCTGCGCTGGGGTGACTATGACTCACATGACATCGAGCGCTATGCCAGGGCCAAGTTCCTGGACTACACCACCGACAACATGAGTATCTACCCCTCACCCACCGGGGTGCTCATTGCCATCGATCTGGCTTACAACCTGCACAGGTTAGGATTGTTACAAACATAAATACATGACCAGAGTGAATGCATGTATTAACAGACTGATGTAAAAGTGAAATATAAAAATAGTGTGCTTAAATTAATTTTGCTAGTCATCTTGACTACAGGCAACAGTGTTTTCTTTCTGATTTTAAAGTGAACCCCAGTGTAAAATATGTATGCAAAAATAAAACAAATTTCTCATACAAATAGTTAACAGTGTTGCCTGGAATTTGGCACCCACGTGTTCATGTCAACAACTACGTCCTGCAGGTGCCTTGGCAGTCTTCACAATCACTTCCTAACTTGTTAAACATGAATGTAACTGTCTGCAACAGAAAGTTACATCAGCTCAGATAGTGTTTGGTAGACATGGTAGACATCCATGAAGTATTTTTCTCTTGTGGTCAGCAGAGGAAATATTGGTTAAAAAAAAAAAAAAAACACCAAAATTTAGTATTTCACTCAAGTTGTCATATAATCTCCACCGTAGTGCCTATGGGAACTGGTTCCCTGGAAGCAAGCCTCTGATCCAGCAGGCCATGGCCAAGATCATGAAGGCCAACCCCGCCCTGTACGTGCTCAGGGAGCGCATCCGCAAAGGTCTGCAGCTGTACTCCTCTGAGCCCACTGAGCCCTACTTGTCCTCACAGAACTACGGTGAACTCTTCTCCAACCAGATCATCTGGTTTGTAGATGACACCAACGTGTACCGAGTCACCATTCATAAGGTGAGGCTGACTGTTGTTGTGCCATTACAGTGCACGTTTGTTTTGGAATTAAAGCTTCTTTATGTTGTAAATTCGGTACCTTAATATGTTGCTTTTCCAAGGGAACATAAAAAAATATCCTGTGAGTATAGTCTCATGTATTTTTTTGTTCATCTCAACAGACCTTTGAGGGTAACTTGACTACGAAGCCCATCAATGGAGCTATTTTCATCTTCAACCCCAGGACGGGTCAGCTCTTCCTCAAGATCATTCACACATCTGTGTGGGCCGGACAGAAACGTCTGGGACAGGTGCGGACCTGCTCCACCACTCCTTGCTTTTGTTATCACTACCCCTGCTTTTTGTATTGATTTCGATTCTTATTATGTTCAATTATTTGATGTTTGTAGTAAATTTTTTTAAATTTTTTGTTTAGGAATAAGGCCTCTTGATTATATTTTTGTATGTGGTCTGTGTTCTGCTCCATGTTTGTTTAGCTCCTTTATATAACAGAAACAATGCAACTAAATTGGAAATACAGCTGCTAGAATGACCTTCCATGAATACCTTCCTGCGGATCTCACTTTATTCTTGCTTTGTCCCTGCAGCTGGCCAAATGGAAGACAGCTGAAGAAGTGGCTGCCCTGATTCGCTCCCTCCCTGTGGAAGAGCAGCCAAAACAGATCATTGTAACCAGGAAGGGCATGCTTGACCCTCTGGAGGTAAGAGTCTTTTATACTAACAACTGGTATAATAAGCTTTGACTGGTCATCGGTAGTTCCTGAAAGTTGTGAACTCCTTTCCAGATGTAATGCTGTTGTTCTTTCTGTGCAGGTCCATTTGCTCGACTTCCCGAACATTGTGATCAAAGGTTCTGAGCTGCAGCTGCCCTTCCAGGCCTGTCTGAAGGTGGAGAAGTTTGGAGATTTGATCCTGAAGGCCACAGAGCCTCAGATGGTGCTGTTCAACCTCTACGACGACTGGCTCAAGACCATCTCGTCTTACACAGTGAGTTCTACTCAATCCCACAAGAGTAGAGGAGTACAGGAGTAAATGATTTAAAAGGTTTTATTGTGAAGCATAATTTTCAAAGACAACTAAACATGGTACCCCCCCCCCCATATAAACAAACAACGTCAAAAGACATAGGAAGAACTCACTTAAATATAATACAAATATAAACATTTTAGAATTGTAAAGAAAAAGAGAAAAAAAACAACATTTATTATAATATTAAATATGAAATAAAAACAGCAACATCAGTAGTGATAATTAAATAGATTACACCTTATTTACATCGATGTATCGTTTCTCTGAGTAACTTTTCCTGTTTTTTGTTTGATTCTGCGACTAAACTATAACATACCAAGCTTTTAGAAAGCATCTACTAAAAATAATAGTTACAAAACAAACTTGTCCTTGTGGTTGTCAAGTATACCGAAGCAGATCCATCTGATTTCTCAGCAAAACTCATCAGGGTGAATTTTATTTTGTTTACATCAAACTATTCTCTATGTAAATAGTTTGTGTTTGGTGGTATGCCCCGATCTCTAGGCCTTTTCCCGACTCATCCTGATCCTCAGAGCGCTCCACGTAAACAACGACCGCGCTAAGGTGATCCTGAAACCTGACAAGACAACTATCACCGAGCCCCATCACATCTGGCCCACGCTCACTGACGAGGAGTGGATCAAGGTGGAAGTGCAGCTCAAAGATCTCATTCTGGCAGATTATGGCAAAAAGAACAAGTATGTATTCATTCATGGACTTAATATAAATGTAATATGTTGCTCAGAAAGACATTGGACAAATTTTCTGTAACATAATAGAACAGAGTAAAGCTAGACTTGTATTTAGTAGTCAATGTTTCTTTTGTTTTCGTTCAGTGTGAATGTGGCCTCACTGACCCAGTCTGAGATCCGTGACATCATCCTGGGTATGGAGATCTCCGCTCCGTCACAACAGCGTCAGCAGATTGCTGAGATTGAGAAGCAGACTAAGGAGCAGTCGCAGCTCACGGCCACACAGACAAGAACTGTCAACAAACACGGTGACGAGATCATCACCTCCACCACCTCCAACTACGAGACCCAGACCTTCTCCTCGAAGACTGAGTGGAGAGTCAGGTAAGGAGTTTATTTGAATTCCAGACTTTGTTTTGAGGTGTGTCTTCACTCAGGAATCAGTCAATGATCCATAAAGAAGAATAACCATTGTAACTTGTGGTAGTAAATGAGTAACTAGGGAGTTGTAATTTTTGTTTCCCATTTGGTTTTAATGTTTGTTGTTCCTCATCTGTCAGGGCCATATCTGCTGCCAACCTCCACCTCCGAACCAACCACATCTACGTGTCATCTGACGACATCAAGGAGACGGGCTACACCTACATCCTGCCCAAGAACGTCCTCAAGAAGTTCATCTGCATCTCAGATCTGCGAGCACAGGTGTGCAGGGGACATTTCCACCTGAGTAGTCCTCATTAAACCAAAATAAAGAGACGGACGGTGTCTGTAGATACTGACGGTCATGTGTTGTTCAGATTGCAGGTTACTTGTATGGCACCAGTCCACCAGACAACCCCCAGGTGAAGGAGATCCGCTGCATCGTCATGGTACCACAGTGGGGGACACATCAGACTGTCCACCTGCCCAACCAGCTGCCTGGTCATGAATACCTTAAAGTAAGACACACATGCAGTTTGAGAGAACCTTACAGATCATTCTTACCATCTTATGATGGATGCTCGCTGCTTTGTGACTGTTTTAAAGAGCGTTTTTGCAATTCTAAACCCTTTTCTTTCCCTTAACAGGAAATGGAGCCCCTCGGCTGGATCCATACCCAGCCTAATGAGTCGCCCCAGCTGTCCCCACAGGACGTCACCACCCATGCCAAGGTCATGGCTGACAACCCCTCCTGGGACGGAGAGAAAACCATCATCATCACTTGCAGGTGAGTTTCATAATACAGGTAGTAAACAGATGTCACTCAGAAATTCAGGGTTTCCCCACACATTCATTTATTTATGGCGACCTGCCACACTGATCACATCTGTGTATTGATTTTCTATTTTGGGAGCTGGACTGTTCATTAGGAGTGCTGCATTGGAATATAAGCCAAAGCCTACACAGTACAGTTCTTCATTGCACCACTCTCTGAGAGTGCAGATGGAGCTGCAGAACGTCAGGCGCAGTGAAAGTGACACAAAGTTTGCATTACTCGCATCTACAGCAGCTCCTCGACCGACTGATCCATTATCGACCCTGCCACTCAAACTCCATAAACGGCTGCTGAGGAGAAAATGAACTCATGAAGAGTTTTGCCCGTGCTACATTTGTGGACAAGCAAAAATCTCTGAATTTAGAGAGGGGCCACAGAATGATAGAAAAGAACGCACAAACGAAGGAAAAAAAGCTTGATAATGCGCAACCCCACCCCCCCAAATCCTGGCACTGAAAAAGGCTCTTGTACAATTGTCAAATAAGTAATTGTGTTACTTTTTAAATTTGATAACTGATGCAGTAATTAAGTAGAATATTTATTTTGAAAAAAAAAAATGCTACAGGATATTTTAAAAACAGTATCTTGGTTTTCCTTTGTTGTCTTTGAGTTTGTAACTGTTTTAATCATATAACATAGATGGCTCTCAGCTGAATGGTATTAAAATGCATTTTACCTCTTTTTTTTCTTCAGCTTCACCCCAGGCTCCTGCACGCTCACAGCCTACAAGCTGACACCCAGTGGCTACGAGTGGGGTCGGCAGAACACAGACAAGGGCAACAACCCTAAAGGCTACCTGCCATCTCACTATGAAAGAGTGCAGATGCTGCTCTCTGACCGTTTCCTCGGCTTCTTCATGGTGCCTGGACAAGTGTCCTGGAACTACAACTTCATGGGTCAGTAGCCATAGTTTTTAAATTTATAAGGGGGCTTGTATTTTACTTTTTTAGTAGATGAGCCAAATGATTCTGCTTTAAAAAGCGGTTTGTCATATCGTCTGTACCGCTGCTTGTTTTAATAGGTGACAGAGGTCAGTACATCGATATTTCCAATCTGTGTGTCAGTTTGATTGATTTTATGATGCAGTTGTGCTTCACAGTTAAAAAATCCATCACTATAATCTGGAAATGCAAATAGCCTTTTCTGTCCTCGGACTAATGTGCACTATCTTGTTTAGATAAATTTAAATTATTTAAATTTAAATTATATTAAATTTAAATAGATTTAAATGTTATATGAGCAGTGGCTTATTAAGACACTAACACATAATCATTCTGTTAACTCCTCTTGCTCCAGGTGTGCGCCACGATCCCAACATGAAGTACGACCTGCAGCTGGCAAACCCCAAGGAGTTCTACCATGAAGTCCACCGGCCTTCGCACTTCCTAAACTTTGCCTCACTGCAGGAGGGTGAGATCTATAACGCAGACCGTGAGGACATGTACGCCTGAGAGCAGACGTCCTGCTTGCCACATATTTTGTAGATAGCTCTGTCCGAATCATGTGGAGCCAGTCGAGAACAGACCTTGTAATATTTCTGCTGAACACATTTAACTGTGATGTTTGAATTTTTTTATGTAAAGGCTTTAGGACCTTTTAAGGAACGTTAAGTATGACATTTTCTACAATTGTTTTCTTTGTTCCCCCACTCTCACCTCCATCATTACAGTCTAGCTTCTTCAAGAAGTTGCAGTCTTTGATTTTGTGGCTTGTGATACATCTGTTGTGCATTTGTGTGTAGTTTCAGTACACAAAACTTTGGGTAAAATTTGGTAGTTTTACATTGTTTAAAAAGGATGAAGTCACAATTTCCCACTTAGCCCTTTGAGAAATGAAATTGAAAGTTGTATTTTGATGCCAGTAATGCCGTTACTATGTTACCTCTGTGCATCCTGTGACATCGTAGCTTGGCTTTAAATAAAGATCATTTTTTATAAACATTTATCATGTGATAGTGTTAAGTGCTGTCAGTCTGAGCGCTTGATAAAACTGTGTATGCAGAAGAGAAGTGAAGCATTTGTTTATTTTGACTGTGTAGGGGAAGTTTTTTGGCTTGCTTCCCCTCTGCAGAAACTATTGTGTGTGTGTGTGTGTGTGTGTCTGTAAAGCACTCAACGTGGTTTCAGTGAACTTTCTCAAGCACACATCAGCAATTTGGGCACTTGAAAGTAAGGCCTGACATTAAAGGATTAACTGCCTTAAAGTGTTATTAGGGTTCCTGTGGATACTTAAAGTCTAAGAAGGCACTGAATTCATTAATCCGAAAATAAGGTTTTAATTGGTATAATCTTAAATCTGAAAAATGCTCAGACATAGAAAGTAGGATTTTTTTTTTTTTGTTTTTATAAAGATGCATTTTAAAATCTCAAAATAATAAACATTTATTCCCATTTATTAAATTATTTTTAAATTTGTCATGATAGGGATCCAGTTAGTGGAATATCAAATGCAGATTGAGAGATAAAAACGCTCTGAAAACAACAGAAATGCCAGATATTTCCCACTTGTGTTGATAAACCAAATGGATACTTATATAATACAAAAAGTCCATTGTCTTCCATTTGTCTCATTCTGAAAGGGGTTGTTTTTTTTCAATATTTGACATGAATAATCTAACTTTTTCTCTAAGTTTATAAGAAAATTGGTCTTAAACTTACTAATGTATTTCAGTTATACTGTAGTTTATCCTGTATGTGGGTGAAGTTATCTGCATCATAACTTAATTTTAGTTATGTGACTTTATTGGACAGTTATAGGTCAGCATTACTGACTACAGATCTGCAGAGGAAATTCAGTGTTCACGCTCTGGTGCATGCATCAGTATGCTCGACCTGGCAGGCGAGTCTCTGCATGTAGTTGTGTGTTTATATGCTCGAATTACATTGGTCAGAAAAGTAGGAGGATCCTGCAGCGAGTACACTGTCCCGGACTGTCCAGGCTTGCACAGTAGTTCACGGCGAAGTACTCGATGTTCTTGTATTTTTTGGTAGGCTGTGTTAATGTGAGCAAACATTTAAAATGCAGGACGCGTTGGAGGAAGAGCAAGTCAAGTCCAGGCGTGTCTGCAGCGTGGGCTCAACAATACACTCGCTTTAAACTTTACACCTGCACTGCTTTGTCGCTTTCACATTTATAATCATTTCTGTTTGACGGTCATGTCGCGCTGACAAGCCGCTGTCACTTTCGATAGCAGTTAAAGAGCATGTGAAGCGAGCTGGTCGGACTCAGACATGGAGGCACCTGAAGCACACTCGGAGACTAAAAACACAACAGAGGGCTGTTTCCACAGGACTTTCTCGGCTCTAACCGTGGACGATGTGTACGAGATAGCTAAACTAATCGGCACTGAGGTGGAGAAACTTATCGACGGCAGTGGAAAAGAGAGCGTCGTGGGTTTGGTGCCGAAAATAGTGAAAGTGCTGGAGCTGCTGGAGAGCTTCGCGTCGAGGAACCATGCTCACAAACTGAGGGAAGAGGAGCTGCTCAAGACCTTCGAGACCATACAGCTACAGCAGCAGAAGAAACGCGTGGGGAAGGAAAGCGAGGAGGGCATCGATAAACATGAAATACGGGTGAGAGACGTGGGAGGTTTTAATGTTTTTGTAAATCACCAGTACCGTAACGTTTAAACCGTGTGACTGTTTTCTGTGTCGTGACGAACATCAGACTAGCTAGTTGACAGGCAGGGCAGGGGAGCCACGAGCTGCGATACATGGCCGACAGACTTACTAAAAAAAAACAACAAAAAAAACATTAAAGATACAGAAGCTATCTTTATGTGTGACGGTCTGGGGCCTGGCGTTGTCTATTTTACAAACGGTAGTATCGTGTATTGCTATAACTCATTTTAGCTGTCGGTTAGCTGGTGAGCCTAATTGATATCGAACCGCTAACCTGAAATACCAGCCCTGCTAACCGCCCGGGGTTGTCACGGCAACCGCAGTATGACAGTTATTTGGCTAAAGCTAAGTGGCTAACTGTTAACGAAGTTTACATTTTGTCAAACGTGTACAGGTGAAATAATTCGTGTAAAATGTGTATGTTTAGTTAAGTAGTGCGACTTTAGCTAGCTTTGCCTTTTGGTAGGGTTATGAGCAGGGTGTAATTAGAGTTAGCTTCTGAGTCTGCAAGCGTTTAGCTTAATAGTAGCTACCTAACTAATCAGCAGGGCTGCCCAGGGGAAGTTTGGAGTCACATTTACTTAGGGGCTGTTCGTTATTTATGAGAGGGGAGGGAGTGGTGCACAAAGGGGGAGACCTGTCAAAAACTTTTTTTAAGCACTGAGGAAGGACTTACTTTTTTAAAAGAAATTTGCTTAGGGAGGGGCATTCAACTTTAAATTATTGTATTTTGCATTTGCCTAAAAAATGCCAAAATTACACTGTTTTATCATAGCCAGAAACTTTAAAAACAGAACATATTGTTTGATTTTCAAATATCTAATGGGTCTTGAACATATTATGTGGGACATCACTTCATAAAAAAATAACATAAGAAATTGGAGCTTAAAATCTTTTTATCCTTTGTCTCATTTTGCAATTTGGCAAAAAATAAACCAACCATCATTCAAACATCAAAGGGTATGTTTTAAAATTTATGGTTTATGTTTTAAAATTTATGGTGGATGGAGGGGTCATGTATTTTCTCCAAGTCACTCAGGGAGGCTAAAAAAATATTTGTAGCGTTCAGGAGGTGAAAAAACCAAGTCACCCCCAGCTACCACCCTACTGTAATAAATAAAGTACAGTCCCTTATGTAGATCAAGCACATTAGCAGTAGTCTAAACTTACAGTGCTTTTCTTTTGGACTACCAATAGGGCAAAGTGGCCCACTGGGTATTGTAAGTGGCTTGTGGCAGTTTAGTTAACAGAAACTTTGACTGCGAATATGCACTTTAAAATATGATATCGGGGGTTTAAAGTATCTCAGCAGCTGAATTTTGCCTGGGGCCCCTAAGCAGGTTAATCCAGCCATGTGCTTGTTCCACATAGCCTAATGTGTAAAAGTGCATTCTGCAAAGTAAACAAACAGCTATATGGGTATAAGAGATATAACGTACTGTTTACTGATTCCTTTAAAGAATCAGGTTTTACAAAATAAACAAAAGCTGCTAAAATGTCTAGGCTCTGAAACTATAAAGTTCAAATTTGTGCATATTGTCCATTTTCCATCTCTGGTCATGTTGCAAACAAGTCCTGCTATAATGTTATTAGTGTAAAATTTGTGCAGTTTGAATCAGCGTAGATGGGATATTTAAAAAAACAACAATGGGAAGTTGGCACTGTACTTTCACAGTAGTAGCATGTCATTGTGTTATGGTTGAATTAGACACCAAAGAACTTCATTGTTGTGCGACTGTGTGACAACCAATCGTTCAAATGTTTATGTAAACGCAAAACAATTATTAGTTAAGAAATACTTTCATACTGTTTAAAGGCTTAGTAAGGTGTTTGTTCTATGCTGCTTAACCTATATTGTTGCCAGTTCTCTATTATATGAATTTTCTTAGAAATAATAAGAATAATAATACATTTTATTTATAGAGCGCTTTTCAGGAAACCCAAAGACACTAAAGAAGTAAAAAAAGATCAAAAATAATATATATTGAAATACATAATAAAATACACTCAACATTACAATTTATGTGTCATTAATTAGACATTAAATACAGTTTTAAACAGGTGGTGGGGTGTGATAAGTGATTTAAACTGGGAGAGGTCAGCGCAGTCACAGATGTTTGGGGAGGGAGTTCCACAGTCCTTCCTTCAGTGGGTCTCACACTTTAAACTTTAATTGGTGGTGTCAGTGCATTGTAGACACCAAGACAGTGTACTGACGCAGTTATTGCTGATAAACTAAATGTCGAGGTGTGGTTCTTAGAAGTCACACTTTGCCGTTGACATGTCCTGGAACTATTTCAACAAAACATCTGTAATGGTTTAGTAACAAAATGACACACCCGCTTGGACACAACCTATTTAGCAGAAGCCAAATTCTTTAATGCGCAAGAGATATTAACAACACAAGAGGCAATTATCAGATTTTGTGGTTTTACAGTCTGCCTCCCATCCTCTCAAGCAGGAACTGCAGCAGAAGGAGCAGCAGTGGAGGAAGAGGTGTGAGGAGCTGCAGGCGCAGGTGCAGCAGCTGCAGGAGAACAGAGAGGAGCTGCAGAGCAGGCTGAGGGGCAGCCATGCACAGGAGGGTATGTCCCAAGGTTTTAAAGTTGAATGTTAAATATGCTGTGGGTTTTGGAACCGGGGCTGTTTAATGAATTCCCAAATCAGCTCCAAAATACTCCATCATAAAAGCAACCTTTTACTTCTCCATGCCACATATTATTTATTGTACTCACATGACGGTTTAAACCCCATATCAAAAATGGACATGTAACCTTATTAAGTTTTCATTCACCCGCAAGTAATCATGGGGATTTTTTTCCATCTCTGAGAGTTGAGTGGACAACTGTGTTTTAAGGATGGCTTTCAATCCCCAGATATCACAAATGATCCAGCATGCTTCATACCTCATTGCTTGAGAATTAAATCTGGATTTCCTGTCAGTCCCCTGATGATCCCTAGAACACTAAGACTCATCCAGGGTTGCCATTAGCTCTTGCTGTATCTATACAAGCAAATTAAACTGAAGGCCACTTGGTTATGTAGTTTCTAACTCCAGTCCAAGAATGCAAATGTACTTTTGGTTAAAATGCTTCCACATCATTACTGTGCATATACAAAGCAGTGGGTTAACAGTCACATGCACTGAGGCTGAAAGCTGTCAAACTGGTCGCTGCAATGTTTATAGTGCACTTACCTTGTGGGGTAAAGCAGCAGAAGTTATCACAGGTAGGAGATAACTCACAAGAGGGCTGTTCTTACCCTGCAAGTATAAAGACAATGCAAAAAAGCCCAAACACATTTATATTAAAATATAGAATTAAAAAATGTGCATATTTATGATAGATTTGTAATGTTTTTCCTTTATCACATAGTTATTGGATGTTCACTTGGTAAATGGGCAATAATTTGTAAGAAAAGCATAAATAAAAGCAACACAAATCAGCTGAATAATTATTTGGTGTGAAAAGTTTACATTTCACATGTACTTCATCAACTTTGTTCTAATAGTTGGCAAAGTGAAACAGAAAAGATATAATTACTCCCTCTGCTGTATTCACTAATAGTTTTCAGCATGCAGAAAATGTACCACAGTAATGTGAGTCAGAGGGTGGAGTCGCTTTGCTGACTTGTTTTCTTGTGCTGACAGGAAAAACATTTGGGCTTAATACTTCTGTGATTTATTTGATAAGAGGCCATGTGGCAGGTGACTGTAATCATTCATTTTGTGTGATGAGTGTGACTGCTGTTGGGTTCCCACACTTCAATCAGCTGACGGCGAATTCAAATTTGGTGTTGAATTCTGTTTTATGTGCAATAATTAGTTTTAAGGGACTGTAGTATATGGTTTTAAAGAAGCACCTTATTTTTTCTGTGGTGGCAGTCTGTCTGCAAGGTCGGTTTATCCAAATCGTAGAACATATGAAAAACATCTTGCCATGAATGGTATCTATCTTTGTGAAAGCTTTGGCTTTGTTTGCCAAGGTTTCGAAATATCCACGTCAGAGATTTCTCCCTCCACTCCAGTACAATGATATGAACTGGAACATTATTTGTGATATGTTAGCATTAAAGAAATGCATCTGAAAAACTCAACAGTAAAATGTCTTTACGAACACAGTGTCTCAGTTAATCTGGATAATCCACAGACTCTTTTCCCTTTTAGTGAAAAAATACTTGTTTTGAAAACTGTTCTGTGGATTATCCTGATTCATTGGCACTTTGTTAACACATGTTGTTCAACTGAACTACTTGATTTGTTTTCTTGATATGCTGGTATAGTGACGTAATTCTAGAGATGGATATCTCAAAACCTGGGTGCATAAAATGAAACTATCTTAAGATCAAGAAAATTCCTGGAGCAATTGAGAGATACTGTGTTTTTTGCAATTTGGGTGAAGGGAACCTTTAAGTCTGTGTAAAACAAATTAAGATTGTGTGCAGTATTCTCTGACACTATTTATCTTGTAGTAATAACCTGTTATTTTATATTTCTTGGCAGAGAAGAGGTCTTCATATTGTAATCTACTCTAACCGCTCTGTATGGTTTGATTTTCTCAGTTGCAATTTCAGCATTTCCAAGGTCATAATTTAAAACCATTTAAATAGTATGAATGGCTGGAATGGAAGTATTCAGCTTTGTTGTACATTTTCATACCCTGTATGCAGTACTTGCTGTATTTCCCAGCATTAGGTCATTACATGATACATTATTCAAAAACTAAAGATCAATAAGGCTTCTTTATTAGCCACTAATTAAGTATATAATGAAACAGCATAACACTACTTTATTCTATACATGACATTTGTCATCAGTTTATGATCCTTAATCTAAATGTACCAAGAATCAGCCAGTTTCAGGTTTTGGGGAGCAGGTAGCAAGATTAGATCCTGACTACAGTTGAAAAGACAGCCTGACAAAATTAAACATTGACTTTTAAAAATGCTAGCAGTCCAAAAATTTGGCAGGTGAAAGCTGGCAGACACAGAAAAACAGCAACAGAACTCAAAATCTAAAGTGAAGGTAAAAGCAGGGAAACACTAATTAGGTGAGGGGTGAACAGGTTAACATGAGGTGACTGCAGGTCGAATGAGGGACAGGTCAAAATAATCAGGCAATCAAAAGCAGCAGGAAAAGGGCAGGAAATGAAATGAAATGAAACGAAAAGAGATATGAGTAAGAAAATAAAAGAGGAAACACTATTCATCAATGCATAGTAGAATAAACAAAGAAAAATCATGACCTCGGGAGCAGATCATGAAGTGAAATATTCATTTCAAAGAGGAGCAGAGAGAGGTTTAACAAAAAGAATGTAGGTTTATATTTTGTTTCCTTTTCCTGACTTTATTTGTGGGTTTCTGTGTGTGTGTGTGTGTGTGTGTGTGTGTGTGTGTGTGCGTGCGTGCGTGTGTGTGCACGTGTGCGCGTGTGTGCAGACCGTGTCCAGCGGCAGGAGCGAGAGGTGATGCTCAAGTTGAAGGAGGTGGTAGACAAGCAGAGAGATGAGCTGAGGGCAAAAGTCCAGGAGATAGCTACCATTTCCAAAGAGGCGGAGGCGGTAAGGAGACATAAATGTTTATGACCATTCTTCTGTGTGTGTGTGTGTGTGTGTGTGTGTGTGTGTGTGTGTGTGTGTGTGCGCACACTGACAGCTTTTCCTTAAAAGTTGCACATTCATGCACAGGCAGCTGTATTGTTATTGGGAAGCATAACATCTTGAACACGTGGGCAGACAAACACGATTATAATATTTATGGCGTTGGCTACAAAGGTCAGTTTCCTTGAAGGCACGCTGGCTTTTCTCATAGAAACAAGAGTGTTTATCACTATCTAAGATTATATGTTTTTTGATACTTACACACACTTAACACAGTCATATATTACATGATGCAGCATCAAAAGAGAAGTTAAATCATCTAACCACACTGATAAACAAGCAAGAAGTCAGAAAGTGTGCCGGGGAAAGAGGGAAGAGGTCAGCGATTATCCGCATAGTTACTGGTTGAGGATTAAGCTGCATTTAACACAAGTCTGGGCAGAGTTTTCACTCCCACACAGCCACTCTGTGTGTGAGAGAGAGTGTTTGCACGTGTCTGTATGAGTGTTAAAGCATGTCTACCACATGATTAATAGGCACTATGACAGGGTGTGAGTGTTTGTTCATGCTTTGCTTTTTGCTCCCAGTCAGTTGACTTGAGTTTGGAAAAAAAAGCAGCTCATGGTCAACTGAACTAGTTTCTCTGTTTGCTCAAATGCATGCCTAGAATTTTTTCATCCATAAAATGAATGCTACACTTGTGTGGTTTCATTCCTTGACCTTTCCTTCCCCCAGACTTTTGGTTCAAATCCTATGCATGGACACATTTTTACCCCACTCTTCTGCTGTTGTTAGCCAGACGCTTGTTTGTAAACCTGTTTTGTTGTGCTACTTTCTGCTGCTGAAAGTTTATATGTGTGTGTGTGTGAGCAGCTTCAGGAGCAGTTGGAGCGCTTCATGAAGATGAATGCAGAGCTGCGACACAAGCAGAACGTGCTGCAGGCCCAGCTGAAGAGCACCGTGGAGAGGAAGGCTGACATGGAGGCCGACCTGAAGGAGAAGAGCAAAGAGATAGAAAACCTCCAGACACAGCTGGACAGAACCAACAGCAACGACCCTGTATGGATCACTATAATATATACTTCATTTATATTTCCATTTGTTTCACATCCAATAATTGTGTGAGCCTCACATGTATTAAAGTGTGTGATTTGCGAATTCAGGTAGGCTTTTACATTTATCTATGCCATTTTATGCCATATTAAAAATCAAAACTCACTGAGCTGCAGGTCAATATTAACCAGGAGAGTTAACTAATTCTGGATCAGGACAAGATCTGAAGATTCAAAATGTAGATTTAAAGTTTTTACTACCAATCAATAACAGCTGCTTTTATTAGACTAACCAAATCACATCATCAGAATGTTTTCTTCTTCTAATGATATTAAGACTTTGTTGTTGACTGTAGTTTGAGGTAGTTTTGTAGTCTGTATGACCTGATGTCTCTCTGCTCTGCCATCAGTCCAGTCCAAGTCAAATCGCTCGTGAGTCCAAGAAAAAGTCGACGGTCGATCAGAAGGATCCCGATCAGCCGTGCTTCACCAAGAAGGAGGTGCGTGACATCATTTTTGAGAGGAACGAGCTCAAAACCAACCTCTTCCTGGTGCAGGAAGAGCTCAACTACTATCAGAGGTGGGTCTACTGACTTAATTTGTGGTTTTATTTGAACATGCTCTGATCATTTTAGCAAATTCAGGTCAGTTCAAACGCAGATGCATCGACTGTTGTGGGTCATATAGTGTCCTAGCAATTTTACCTGTAAATGAAATGTGTGTTTCTGCAGGGAGATCCTGAGTGAGGAGAGGTGTCCAGGTTTCCTATTAGAAGCTGTCCGCTCTGCCATTAATAAAAGGAGAAAGCTCATTAAGGCAAAGATGCTCGGGATTCCTGTGAGCGAATGCAGCAGCAGGTCTCTCTTAAACACACTCGACACACATCATCACATGCACAAATAATGGGCCTGTTTAAAGTTATTACACTGTTTTTTTTTGTCTTGCCAGTGATGAGGAGGAGAGGAGCTCTCTGTTCGGGCAGACAGAAGTAGATGGCGCTGAAGTTGACGGCACGGACAAACCAGCTGACTCACGCATACGAAACCTGTAAGTACAACTTGGAAAAAGTCAGAAATGATGTCCCCATTTGTTTGGATCTGTCACCTGGAATTTTTGTTTGTGCGGTTTGGTGTTTTCGTTTTGTCCCTGCTGGTTTTCTCTAAGAAAATGAAAAGTTAAAGTCCCTGCTTGCAAAGCTTTACCATGTTGAAAGGACAAATGGCTGAGTTGACCTGAGGTTTTAAACAGCCATGACTGTTTTTTCATGCTTTGGTATATGTGTCAGGTGATGTATCCTGCTTCCTTTTTACTACAGTGTTTGTAATGAGGGCTGCACTCAGCAGTTAAAGGCTTCAAAGCTTCATTCATAAAGCTTACTTTTGAATAGTAAATCTGTATTTGAATGCTTTGCAGTTTTTTTATGTCCATTAATCCTGTATAAGCCCATTATTTCTGCACAGTTGCAGATAAAAATAAGACTCCACTAATATTATTAATATTGCGCTATTTGTAGAATTAGATTCCAGTGGTGGCTGCCTAAGATTATTTTCTGATTTGCAATGACTATGAAATGAATGCATTTTATAGTTCAAAAGCAAAGTTTATTAAAAAAAAGGGATAGATGCAATCATTTGCAGCACACAAAATAAGGAAAGCACCTGTATTAACGGGGAGTCTAGAAGCAATCTAATGGCACCATAAATTGATTTATTCATTAAAAAAAGTTGATTTAATAAAAAAGACTAACTCATTTAATCAGATGAATGGCTTTATTGAAATTTAGGATTTTATTTTATGGTTTTTTTTTTTTTTTTCAAAATATGAGAACAGACACTTGAAGTTTAATTCCAAAATGCAAACAGGAAAAAGAAATACATTCAGTACAGCCCTAAACTATAAAAACTGTGTTTTCTCATGGCTCCAGTGTTTGGCATTTTTCTGGTCATCTTTAGAGCACA